>NC_134401.1:122828209-123551124 GCF_050003625.1 Haematobia irritans
TTCGTGGTGTATATTACGGTATTAGGAAGTTTTAAGATACCTTGCCGTCGGCAAGTGATACCGCAACCCAAGTAATTCGATTGTGGATGACCGTCTTCAGTAGAAGTTTCAACGCAATCCATGGTGGAGGGCACATAAGCTTCGGCCTGGCCGAACTTACGGCCGTATATACTTGTTTTTTTTTTTTTTTTTGAGTTAGTCTTTATGAAATTGATTTTACATCCTGGGAAAGAATAAAGGTTTATCACAAAAACTATATACTCTTCTTCCAAATAAACTTTCATACAGCGAAAAGCAAATGAGACATGAACCTTGTCTAAAATTTTGTTTGGGAGGAAAGTATTATTTTTTTGCGTGTATACCAATATATATCGTGCGATATATCATAAATACACTTTTTCGAAATTTTATAAAACTTGCTTTAACTTTCAATATTTTTATATTTATACCCTGCATTATACTGTGGAATACCCTGATAAATAAGTCTTTATTTTTGCAACACCCAAAAGGGCACGAGATAAATACATGTCCTTTGTTTAGTAATAATGGTCAGGTCCGACTCCTGACTTAATCTAGCCATTTATCCGTCTATCTGTGAACAAATGTTTGTAATCCAAGTCTAGATCCCAGTTTTGATCCAATCAAATTCAAATTTTGCACAAGTATGTATTTTGGGTCAGAATAGAAGGCAATTAATTTTGGAAGAAATCGGTTCAGATTTAGATATATCTCCCATATAATTACCCTCATATGACTACAGAGGCCAAAGTTTTATCCCGATTTACGTGAAAATTTGTACAGCAAGTAGAATTAACATTGTTTTCACCCAGAGGAGGAATATTTTCAACTCAAATATGTTTCAAGAACAAAATGTTATTTTTGAATGGTGACCATGTAACATGTTCGCTGCAACCATGTTATTTTCTCGGAAATTATGTATCCGTTTTCGGAAAGCATGTTATGTTTGACGAGAAAACAACATTTTGCGACAAACATGTTACATGGTCACCATCCAAAAATAACATTTTGCTCTTAAAACATGTTTGAGGTGATCATATTCCTTCTCTGGGTGTTCATGCATGTGAAATTTGGAAATCATGCATGTGAAAAATGGCCACAGGTAGGTCAAAACTTTGCAGAGAGTAGAATTAACATTTTAGTAATATGGGCCAATTTGGGCAAAATCGGTACAGATATAGATATAGCTCTCGACAAATTTTAAGTCTACAATTTTGGTCTACAAAGTAATGAAAGGTTTAATATATTGTGCCCCGTCCGTTTTTAGACGTTCCTTATTTTTTTCAATTTGTTTTACACTGCAGTCCATTTTCTTCTTTAAGAATAAAAAAAAAAGAATTTTGTAAATAAATTATTATTTTATATATAACATTTTAAGTAATCCAATATTTCAGAAATTTTCAATTTTTAAATTGCAAGAAAAACTACAACCGCTGAAATTTTACTTTTTTATTTGGCAAATTTTATATATGGGCCTAACCTTTCGATATATAGACGAAAGTCCAAAATGCCTTACCCACTATATCACACTTCTCATGACCCGGTCCATTAATAAATGTTACCTTAATTTAAATATAAGTTCGAACAGAAAGAACTATCACCCCCCAACATTAAGGCAAACACAAAAATTTCCATAGCCGAAATATTTTATGAAATACACTTAACTTAATGCTTTGGCAAACAAAAAGCCAAAATATTATTCCGTTAAAAGGAAAGATATACACATCGGCCTATATGGGTTTTAAAAAATTATGTTCAATTCGTTTCAAGAGAAAAAATGAAGGTAGGCAGAGAAAAAATATTTGCACTATTCTGCAACATTTTATCAGATAACAAGCAAAAACTTTCGAGAGCACAAAAAATAGATGGCCAAAAAATTGCAACTCATATGTATATAGCGTAAAAAAAAAATCTATATTGAAAAGTTTTCCAAAGCCTAGAATGTATATTCGACCAAATGGCAGCCAAAGGGGATGCTGAAAGAAAAATAACTACAAAATTTGTTGAAACAAAGTTTATGGACAACAACCAAAAAAACAAAGACGAAGTGGAAAATGTGAGTGAATTCTTTTCACTGGGTGCTTGGTTTTTTTATTCGTGTTCGATAAAAAAGTGTATTTTGATGTTATTAAAATGACCCACATATATGTAGGCTGTTGAGGGAACAAGTGGTAGAAATTATGCAAAAATTGAAATTCCTAGAACAACGTACGGCAATACTGAATGGAGAAAAACCTAAATGGTTTTTATTTACACACATCAGGGGTTATTTTTGTTGAGACTGTTGCATTTCGGAGCCGTGGTGTAGCAAATAATGGAAATGTTTGATCTGAAACAAATTTTCAACGTTGCCATTTACATAATCATATTTATTCAACAGAGAATATTGAACAATCATAAAAGAAATCAAGTATATAAAGCAGAAAGTTCGGCCGGGCCGAATCTTAAATACCCACCACCATGAATCAAATATTATATGTAAGTTTCCTGTGAAAATTTCAGGGGGATTTGGTGACAAGCAGATCAGTTCAACCAGTACACTTCCCAAAGATAAATTCAAAGATTTTACCTATGAAGACTAGATCAGGTTCTGGATTTATAAGAACCATATTTGTTTGACTTTTAGAGGAATGATAAACATCGTGTGCAAGTGTGCAAGGGTGCAAGAAAATGAAATGAAAATTAAATAACGCCTTGATTTAAAATCTAACATCTGTAGATTTTTACCCCCATTATTTAAATGATTACCAGAAGTAAAATCCGGAAACTATAATTCAGTTTCAAGCAATTTTCATTATCAGTGCGCATGGACCGATATTCACCATTTTCGGCACACCTCTTTATGTTCCTAAAATACTTCTAGATTTAAAATTTCATGCAAATTTGATAAAAACTATGGTTTCTAAAAGCCCAAGAAGTAAAATCGGGAGATCGGTCTATTTGGGAGATAAACCAAAACATGGACCAATACACACCATTTTCGGCTCTTAAGGTCCTAAAAAACCTGTAGATTTCTCATTTCAGGTAAATTGGATAAAAACTACGGATTCTAGAAGCCTAAAAAATAAAATCATTTCTTGTACACCTATTTGTATTCCTAAAACCCTCCAGATTTTCGATTCCAGGCAAAGTGGACAACAATTACGGTTTCTAGAAGCCCAAAAATTAATATCGGGAGATCGGTCTATCTGATGGCTATATCAAAACATGGACCTATACTCACCATTTTCGGCATACCTTTTTATGGTCCTAAAATACCTCTAGATTTCCAATTTGGGGCAAGTTGGATAAAAATTACGGTTTCTATATGCTCAAGAATAAAATCTGGAGATCGGTCTATATGGGGGCTATATAAAAACCTGGACCGATACTCTTCATTTTCAGCACACCTCTTTATGGTTTTAAAATACCTCTAGATTTCTAATTTCAGGCAAATTGGATAAAAACTACAGATTTTAGACGCCCAAGAAGTAAAAACTAGAGATCGGTCTATATGGGGGCTATACCAAAACATGGACCGATACTCACCATTTTCGGGACACCTCTTTATTGTTCTAAAATACCTCTAGATTTCCAATTTCAGGCAAATTGGATAAAAACTACGGATCCTATAAGCCCAAGACCCCAAATCGGGAGATCGATCTATATATGGGGGATATACCAAAACCTGGACCGATACTCACCATTTGGAGTACACCTCTTTATGGTCCTAAAATACTTCTAGAATTTCAACCAAATTGGATAATAACTACGGATTCTAGAAGCCCAAGAAGTAAAATCGGGAAATCGGTCTATATGGGGGCTATACCTAAACATCAACCGATAGTCACCATTTTCGGCACACCTCTTTATGGTGCTAAAATGCCTCTAGATTTCCATTTTCAGGCGGATTGGATAGAAACTATCGATTCTAAAAGCCCTAGAAATATAATCGGAAGATCGGTCTATATGGGGGCTATACCAAAACATTGACCGATACTCACCATATTTGGCACACCTCTTTGCGGTCATAAAATACCTCTAGATTTCCAATTTCAGACAAATTGGATAGAAACTAAGGTTTTCATAAGCCCAAGACCCCAAATCGGGAGATCGGTTTATATGGGGCCTATATCAAAACTTGGACCGATATAGCCCATCTTCGAACTTGACCTGCCTGCAGATAAAAGACGAGTTTGTGCGAAATTTCAACACGATTGCTTTATTATTGAAGACTGTAGCGTGATTACAACAGACAGACAGCCAGACAGAGAGACAGACAGACAGACGGACATGGCTATATCGTCTTAGAATTTCTCCCTGATCAAGAATATATATACTTTATATAGTCGGAAATCGATATTTCGACGTGTAACAAACGGAATGACAAACTTATTATACCCCGTCACCATTCTATGGTGGTGGGTATAATTAAACAAGTATATACAGCCGTAAGTTCGGCCAGGCCGAATCTTATGTACCCTCCACCATGGATTGGATAGAAACTCCTACGAAAGATGGACTTTTTGCACGATACGTAGAGAGCTAGAATCGAAATATGGGCGTTGCTTATGTGGGGGCTATATACAATTATGAACTTGGTATGGACCAATTTTTATGTGAACTTGATATGAACTTGATATGGACCAATTTTTGTGTGATTGGGGATCGATTTATCTGAGGGCTATATGTAACTATAGACCGATATGGACCTAGTTAGGTATGGTTGTTAACGGCCATATACTAGCACAATGTACCAAATTTCAACTGACTCGGATGAAATTTGCTACTCCAAGAGGCTCCAAAACCAAATCTCGGGATCGGTTTATATGGGAGCTATATATGATTATGGACTGATATGGACCACTTTTGGCATGGTTCTTAAATATCATATACTACCACCACTTTCAACCAGATCGGATGAATTTTGCTTCTCCATAAGGCACCGGAGGTCAAATCTGGGAATCGGTTTATATGGGGACTATATATAATTATGGACCGATTTCAACCAATTTTTGCATGGGTGTTTGAGGCCATATATTAACACCACGTACCAAATTTGAACTAAATCAGATGAATTTTGGTCTTCCAAGAGGGTCCGGAGGTCAAATCTGGTGATCGGTTTATATGGGGGCTATATATATAATTATGGACCGATGTTGACCAATTTTAGCATGGTCATTAGAGACCATATACTTACACCATGTACCAAATTTCAGCCGGATCGGATAAAATTTGCTTCTCTTAGAGGCTCCGAAATCCAAATCTGGGGATCGGTTTATATGGGGGCTATATATAATTATGGGCCGATATGGACCAATTTTTGCATGGTTTTTAGAGACCATATACTAACACCATGTACCACATTTCAGCCGGATCTGATGAAATTTGCTTCTCTTAGAGGCTTCGCAAGCCAAATCTGGGGATCGGTTTATATGGGGGCTATATAATTATGGACCGATGTGGACCAATTTTCGCATGGTTGTTAGAGACCATGTACTAACACCATGTACCAAATTTTAGCCAGATCGGATGAAATTTGCTTCTCTTAGAGGATTGGCAAGCCAAATTTGGGGGTCCGTTTATATGGGGGATATACGTAAAAGTGGACCGATATGGCCCATTTGCAATACCATCCGACCTACATCAATAACAATTACTTGTGCCAAGTTTCAAGTCGATAGCTTATTTCGTTCGGAAGTTAGCGTGATTTCAACAGACGGACGGACGGACATGCTCAGATCGACTCAGAATTTCACCACCACCCAGAATATATATACTTTATGGGGTCTTAGAGCAATATTTCGATGTGTTACAAACGGAATGACAAAGTTAATATACCCCCCATCCTATGGTGGAGGGTATAATAAATATGGAATTGTTTATTCGAATAATTTCTAGTGAATTTAAATAATCTCTTGAATAACAAGAACAGAGATAACAACAGTTTTATTGAAGAGGAAACAAAGTAATTTTAATCTCAGATGTAAATCATGGAGGTACCGTAGTCATAAATGCTTTTTTTTTTAGAAAAAAAAGCGAATATTGGTTTCCTTTAAAAGCGAATATGGGTTTCCTTTAATTTTCGCATTCAATTAATCGACATTTAGTATTGTATCCATAATGACCATAAATGCTTTATTATTCGTATGCTAAAATTTACTAATTTATCGTTTATATTGGCCGAAATCAACTAAGAGACTTTTCATTTATAATTTGTTTCGAACATATGTACTAACTTATAATACCCTGTTCCACAGTGTGTCGCCTGGTATAAATGGCCGATATCTATAACAAACACACTAATTTGATTTTGTGGTCCCAAAATAATCCAATAAAAACCAAATTGCAGTCAAATCGAATGAATGAAGATGCTTCTATATGCTCAAGAATAGGTCTATGTAGGGCTATATCAAAATCTGAACCGACAAGATTAATATTTTGAGTATTTTATTGAGGATCCCAAATTCTGGAAAATGATATGAAAATTTCAGGCTGGCGAAAAATTTTAGACCTTTTGGTACCACCATGCTGAAATAAGAGTTTTCTTTTCTGAGGAATGAAATTTTAGACAAACGAAATTTCCCTTTAACAAAGCCCTTATTTAGATGATTGGCGCAATGAGGACACTAGAGGTACTGATGTGAGTCACCCCGCTGGATCTGCATATCAGAAGAACAGCGGAGATTATGCTCATGAGGCTGAAGAGCCTGGACTCACTCGAAAATGCGGTAAACAGACACACGAAACTCGTTGCTTCAGTCGGGCGAGATATTAGGATGGACTTTATGGCGACTCAGCATGTATATGAGGGACAGCTGAGATCGATTATACCAAGTATAGAGGAGTGGAGAGAGGGACGCATGCATTTTGGAGACCAGAATATATATACGGATGGCTCGAAGATGGATGAGGGCACGGGCAGTGGTATCTACTGTGAAGGGTTGGGTATCAGGGATTCATACAAGATGAATGACGGAAGCAGCATCTTTCAGGCGAAGGTATTTGCCATTGCGAAGGCTGCGGAACTACTGTTGATGAAGCCGATATTCAGGAGCGATATCAGCTTCTTCATCGACACTCAGGTAGCAATAAAAGCCTTAGGAAATCTGAACATAACGTCGAAGGTAGTCAGCCGCTGTCGTAGAGAGCTTAGAGTTCTCACTGAACAGCATAATATCACTCTATGCTGGGTACCTGGACATTATGGAACAATGGGAAATGAGGAGGCGGATGTGTTGACTAAAGAAGGCACACGCGGGACGAACAAAATCGTTACAGATGTCTTCCACCCGCTATCTTTATATACTTATAGGATCAATGTATGATACAATGATTTATGGAAGGAACGTTGGGCTTCAACTGCGACCGACGAGCAAACCACACTGATATGGGATGACAAGAGTCGCAAGAACTTTGTTTTTCTGATGGCGACTCGCAGATATGATCTGAGAGTATTGATAGGCATCATAACAGGACACAACACCCTTGGAAAACACATGGTACGGATCGGCTTAATGATTGACGACGTTTGTAGATGGTGTCTGGACCCAGAGGCAACAGAAGACTTCTATCATTATCTGTGCCAGTGTCCAGCATTATCCTTTAGAATAAACAAGATACTGGCCTCCATTTTCTTTCAGGATATAACGGATGTACGGAACTGCATCATAAAGGCCTTGGGATGAAAGACCTACGAAAACTTTCTTTGGAACTTGCCTGCAAACTCAAACGATTGATTAGGACGAAGGAGAACAACTATGGGGAAACACAATGGATCAACATGGTCTAAGTGGGAGCCAGCCCTTTTTCTGCAATGGGCTGGTCTCATCCTCCATAAAATACCCCAACCTATAGATTATGAAACGATGTAGACCAAGTTTTGCCTTGTTTTAGAAAGTTTATACAGGGTGGCTGAAATGTATTACAACCATTTTTAGGTTGCTCTTGTTTATTAACCGCTTGTCTGACAGCTGACAGATTTATTCCAGTGACAGTTCATTTCATTGTTTACAAATGCATTCAGAAATAAAGATATTAGTAATGGATTTCATCCACTTTTTAGACGCTTTAATTCCGTTACGAATAATTTAAAAAAAAATTGTGCCAATTTTTGTGCTTAATGATTGATGATATTTGTAGATGGTGTCTGGGCCCAGAGGCAACAGAAGACTTCTATCATTATCTGTGCCAGTGTCCAGCATTATCCTTTAGAATAAACAAGATACTGGCCTCCTTTTTCATTCAGGATATAACGGATGTACAGAACTGCATCATAAAGGCCTCGGGATGGAAGACCTAGGAAAACTTTCTTTGGAACTCACCTGCAAACTCAAATGATTGATGAGGACGAAGAAGAACAACTATGAGGAAACACAATGGATCAACATGGTCTAAGTGGGAGCCAGCCCTTTTTCTGCAATGGGCTGGTCTCATCCTCCATAACATACCCCAACCTATAGATTATGAAACGATGTAGACCAAAATTTTCCTAGTGGTAGAGGGTATATACAGGGTGGCTGAGATGTATTACAATCATCTTTAGGTTTCTCTTATTTATTAACCGCTTGTTTGACAGCTGACAGATTTATTCCAGTGACAGTTCATTTCATTGTTTACAAAAGTATTTTGATCTATTGCATTCAGAAATAAAGATATTAATAATGGATTTCATCCACTTTTTAGACGCTTTAATTACATTACGAATAATTTAAAACAATTTTTGTGCCAAAGACCTCAATAAATGGAGTGGCTTAACCCCCACCAGAGAAAATTCTTAGCTACGCCAATGCCTGCACCCCAAATGAATTATTTAAACATTTGATAGTTGTTTTTGATTTTTTTACAATTTTTCGTGACATTCCCTGAGAACATTTTTGTATTTGTCTTTGCCCTTAACATTATGACCGTTGTTGACGTTCTTGAGTCCTTTTGTGATAGTACTGTTGCTGTAGTTGTTGTTGCAGTTGAGTGTCAACATAAAAAGAGTGAAAACAACAAAACATGATATAAAGAGCAGGGCGAGAGAAAACAACAAAACAATGGCATTTACATTTGACATACTTCACATCATCGCCATGTCGTCCTGCCATTCACACACACATCACACTCCTGGAGAAATATACAAAGGCAGCTTTATACCCAAAAACCCAACACACACATGCTCATTCAAATACAAACTTAAGACGATGTAGGTTCTAAGCCAAATGAATGTTTGGTCGTCGATGCAACAGACATAACCGCATACAAACCCGCCTCTGTTTATAGAGATGGGCAGATGAAAAGCAAACTATCTTAAATTCTATTTGATAAAGACCTCTATAGTAGGTTGCCTATAGTGAAACCATTTTCTCTCCTTAACTTCAAATAGAATATTGAGTTTGCTAGAATTTTGAACAAATTTGTTAGTTGGAAGCTTTTGCAAGATATACAGTCAAACTGTGATTTTTTTATTTGAGCCTTTCATGTTGATAGGCGTTTGGATAGATGTGTTGGCTTTTATCGCTTGTTTGTCAATGCAACAAATAACCCAACCACAAAAAAGATCAGGTGACATAGGTGGAGAAAAACGTCGTTAAGTCCTTCCTCATTCAGCCAGCAGGTTTAGCTCTTGTAAAAGCGACAAACAATTATACTTATTCTTGGCAACATGCACACAAGGCTGTTTTTTTTTCAGATATGAGTGGCTTGTGGCAACTATAAGTGTTTACTGTAAATTTACCAGTATACGAGGGGAGGTAGAAATGAAAAAAATATTTGGAATGGGAGAAGTGGTGCAAATGACAGCTTTAAATTGGATTAGAAACTGGAGATTTTTGAGAAAACAAAGATATATGAGAAAAAAATTCTACAAAAGGAATGATATAGAAAGTCTTAAGCATTGCCCATTATGGGTGCTCACGTACAATAAATTCAACATTTCAAGTAAAACAAGAAAATCAAGGAAATCAATGGCCGGATTGAAAGGTTTATTTTTTTTAACTATTACCTATTTGGTTTATCTTACTGGCTCACAACAGGTTTCCTGTTGTTTTTCACGGTCTAACATTTTCAGTTTGGTCTATAATTTAATCAGAAAAAATATTTTGAAGTTGTTATAGAAGAACAACTTTAAAAGCACTTCCAAAAATGTCCTCACAAAGATGTTCTTTATTTTAAATATACAGGAAGTCATTTTTTTGATAACTCACATTTTTCATATTTTTAATGGGTAATTTTAACTTTCTGTGTTTCAAATAGTTTAAAAAGAGTGTATTAATTAATAAAATGATACAAATTATTTTAATTTTGTCGAAGAAAAATTCTAAATCCATCATAGAAATATTACGAATATTTGAGGTCAAACGTTTAAGACAATGGTTAGAATGCATTAAAGATCATAAAATCATGCAAAAATTATTTATTTGGCAAAATATTACAAAATTTTTAATTCACATTCAAATTACTGAATTCGGATCATAACTTAAGAAGATTAAAATTCAGTGCAACGGCTGTAGAAATTATGGTCATCCGTCCTATGACTAGCCCATCCATCGCTTCTGCGCCAATTTTGCATCAAAATTCCGGATTCAAAAAACACATTTTCATTACTCTTTTGACCATGCTTTTTTTGCTGCACCCTCAAAAAAAATCGCTTCTTTAACATATGTTCCAAACATATTTTGCAGGAAGCACATATATTATTGCATACTGCCGAAACATTAATATGTTTGTTTTATGTGAACATATTATATGTTTGGAAGCATTTTGAGCCAAAAATATTATATGCTTGGAAGAATTTTTCCCAAACACGATTGTGCTCATTCCCTAACATACTCGTAATTTTCACTTCCACGAAATTTTTAGTTATTGGCACCTTTTTCTGTAATACAAATAATGTTGAAGAAATTATTCACTTTTATAAATTTTTTAAATTTTACCTTTCGCCTGCACGGAGAATCGAACCGAGGACCATACAGTTTGTAAGCCAACACACTATCCACTGGGCTACGTAGCTGTTATAGTCACCAGTAGATAATTATCGTTTTAAGTTACATTTATATAGCATAGTTTGCAGCGCCCACGAGCCCATGCAAACATAACATTATTTAACAGAAACATACATGTGTTTGCCACGTGGAGCAGTGGTTAGCATGTCTGCCTTGCATACAAAGGGTCGTGGGTTCAATCCCTGCTCCGACCGAACATTTTTTTTTTTTTTAATTAAAACATTTATATTTATACTATATTAAATTTTTTTAAATGAAACTTCTAAATGTGTGTTTTTAAAGATTTATAGTCACTAACAGTGCTTGATATAAACGAAATTGACTGATTTTTGGATAAAATATTATTTTTTATTGCAAAAATAACAACTTTAAAAAAAAAACTGTTTTTGTACAAAACTTTAAAATTTGGAAGGAAATCAAAAACTAACAAAAGAAGAACGTGGAGTCGAGTATAAACATACATACATAATTTTATAATATAAACATAAATTTATTTAGGAGTGAACATTTTTTACTAGCATTTAACACCATCGCTCTAAAATTCCTTTTATTTTTCTTTAATAATTCATTTTAAAGAAAATAAACTTTTTAAATTGTTTTAGCTGTAAAACTCGAACTTAATGCCCGCTTTTATATTTGTTGGTGTCCGTCAACTCCTCGTGGACTCCTTTTTAATAAAGAGGAACTAAAGTTTGTTTTTTACATTTTACTGTGTAATTTTTCACTATTTCCTCCTTATTTCATTTTACTGTCCCAACTCTAAAAAGAGTATAGTGCCCTTTCGTTATTTTTATGAAGATCCCTGATTTATTTTAACGAAAAATTGTGCCCATAATGCCAAAATGATAAACAAAACACATGTTCACACATGCATAAAATGCTGCTCTCAAGGCGAAAACATATGCAGTTTGTTTTTCAAATGTCTATTCTCTTGGTTCCGAATGTCTATTCTCTTTATTCAAATTAAATAATATTTAGACTTAAGCATATCAAATTTTTAGCCTTATCATAAAACAGTTTTCCGAAACAACATACAAGCGGTTTCACAGAAATTGTTCTTTTTTCATTCTCTCGCTTTGTTGTGTTGATATCTTTCGTCAACCCTCCCGGTTTCCATCTCTATTTCTTTCTCTATACTCTCTTTTTGTCGCTCTCTGAATAAAATATCACAACATATATATGTTTACTCGAAATTTGTTAATTTATATATGTTTACATTCACACATATTATTTTTATGAAACATTCATGCCCAAACATAATATATTCTAACATATTAACATAGATGTCCCAAACATTTAGTGTTAGTTTAGGAACATTACATGTTCGCACTTAAATATATTGTGGTTTAAAATCGTGCCCGAAACACATTTTGTTTATATCGGAACATATGAAAAACATATTTTTCTAACAGTGTGGGAACGCTTATAAACTAATGAATTTTATTATCAAAATGCATGCTCTGTTAGTAATTCGCATGAATTGTGTTCCGTGACGAAGTTCATTTACGGCTCAATGGTTTCGTAAATATGTTATGCAGAATTGTTGATTTCGGAGTGAAGATCATACAGCAGTATTGTAAAAGCTACCAATGCATCCAGAAAAAGTCTCAGTTTGGAGTGGTTTATAGACTGGTGCCATTATTGGACAGTACTTCTTCAGAGATGATGCAAATCGTACCGTATCTGTGAATGGTTAGCGCTACTGTGAGATGATATCCAATGCAAGAGCTTGACTTGCATCACATGTGGTTTGAACAAGTCGTTGTCACATATCACACATCACGCGTAACAATGGAGTTATTGAGATCCGAGATCGGTGCACATTTTATTTCACGTTAGGGACCGTGCAATTGATCGCCTAGAACGTGCGATTTGATGCGTTTGGACTATAACTGACACAATGGAATACCAATGAAGCATTTATTAGTGAGATACCAGCCGAAGTGTTGGAAAGATTCTCTATGGGAAATTGGTGCAAATTTTAAAATTTTTATATAATTTGTTTGCATAGTTTGTAGAAGGTACATTCTAGGTTAGGTTAGGTGGCAGCACGATGTATCAGGCTCATTTAGACTATTCAGTCTATTCTGATACCACATTGGTATACTTCTCTCTTATCACTGAGTGCTGCCCGATTCCATGTTAAGCTCAATGACAAGGGACCTCCTTTTTATAGCCGAGTCCGAACGGCGTTCCACATTGCAGTGAAACCACTTAGAGAAGCTTTGAAACCCTCAGAAATGTCACCAGCATTACTGAGGTGGGATAATCCACCGCTGAAAAAATTTTTGGTGTTCGGTCGAAGCAGGAACCGAACCCACGACCTTGGGTATGCAAGGCGGGCATACCAAATTTCAATCGAAGCGGATGAAAATTGCTCATCCAAGAGGATCCGCAAAACAAATATGCCTAAAAGTGGTTCGATATGGCCCATTAACAATGCCATCCGACCACGGTTGCCATTCGTGCCAAAAATAATCTACCAAAATTTTTAGAAAATTTTACCAAAAATCTACCAAATTGAACAAAATATTATTTGGAAAATTTCGACATTTTTGTGGTAAGTATGAAAAAATGTTTTTTCTTGGAAAGAAATGTTTTATTTTTTTAGTTAGCACATTATTTCAATATTTGCAATACTATATATTATGATCCTATTAGCCATAATTTTTTGGGTGTATAAATGTCTCTTGAATTGTGTCGAATTTTAAATGTTTTAACGATTTTAGTTTGCACAGAACAAGGGAGAGTTACTACTTTTACAAAAAGGGAGAACTTACAATGGACTTTGCTAGTATGACCGAAATTTAAAAAATTAAAATTGCTAAATTTTTCTTATTTCTATCGAAAACTTTGTAAAAATTCTATTTCTATAGAAAATTTTGTAAAATTTCATTTCTATAGAAAATTTCGTCAAAAATTTATTTCTATAGGAAAATTTGTCACAATTTTATTTCTATAGGAAATTTTGTCACAATTCTATTTCTATAGAAATTTTGTCACAATTTTATTTCAATAGAAAATTTTTTAAAAATTTTCTTTCTGTAGAAAATTTTTTAAAAATTTTTTTTCTGTAGAAAATTTTTTAAAAATTTTCTTTCTGTAAAAAATTTTTTAAAAATTTTCTTTCTGTAGAAAATTTTGTCAAAATTTTATTTCTATAGAAAATTTTGTCACAATTTTATTTCTATAGAAAATTTTGTCAACATTTTATTTCTATAGAAAATTGTGTAAAAATTTTATTTCAACAGAAAATTTTGTCAAAATTTTATTTCTTAGAAAATTTTGTGAAAATGTTATTCCTGTAGAAATTTTGGCAAAATTTTATTTCTATAGAAAATTTTATCACAATTTTATTTCTATAGAAGATTTTGTCACAATTTTATTTCTATAGCAAATTTTGACAAAATTATATTTCTATAGAAAATTTTGCCAACATTTTATTTTTATAGAAAATTTTGTCAAAATTGTATTTCTATAGAAAATTTTGTCAAAATTTTATTTCTATAGAAAATTTTTTCAAAATTTTATTTCTATAGAAAATTTTGTCAAAATTGTATTTCAATAGGAAGTTTTATCAAAATTTTATTTCTATAGAAAGTTATGGCAAAATTTTATTTCTATTGAAAATTTTATCAAAATTTTATTTCTATAGAATTTTTTTTTCACAATTTTATTTCTATAGAAAATTTTGTCAAAATTGTATTTCCATAGAATATTTTGTCAAAATTTTATTTCTATAGATTTTTTTTCAAAATTTTATTTCTATAGAAAATTTGGCAAAATTTTATTTGTATTGAAAATTTTGTCAAAATTTTATTTCTTTAGAAAATTATGTCAAAATTTTACTTCTACAGAATATCTGGTCAAAATTTTATTTCTATAGGAAATTTTGTCACAACTTTATTTCTATGGAGAATTTTGTCAAAATTTTATTTCTGTAGAAAATTATTTAAAAATTTTACTTCTACAGAAAATTTTGTCAAAATTTTATTTCTATAGAAAATTTTTTCAAAATTTTATTTCTATAGAACATTTTGTCAAAATTTTATTTCTGTAGAAAATCCTGTTACAATTTTATTTCCATAGAAAATTTTGTAAAAATGTTATTTCTATACGAAATTTTGTCACAATTTACTTCTATAGGAAATTTTGTGACAATTTTATTTCTATAGAAAATTTTGTAAAATTTTATGTCTATAGAAAATTTCTTCAAAAATTTTATTTCTATAGAAAATGTTGTCAATATTTTATTTCTATAGAAAATTTTGTCAAATTTTTTTTTCTGTAGAAATTTTGTCAAAATTTTATTTCTATAGAAAATTTTGTCACAATTTTATTTCTATAGAAAATGTTGTCGCAATTTTATTTCTATAGCAAATTTTGTCACAATTTAATTTCTATAGCAAATTTTGTTACAATTTTATTTCTATAGCAAATTTTGTCAAAGTTTTATTTCTATAGAAAATTTTATCAAAATTTTATTTCCATAGAAAATTTTGTCCCAATTTTATTTCTATAGCACATTTTGTCAAAATTTTATTTCTGTAGAAAATTCTGTTACAATTTTATTTCTATAGAAAAATTTGTCAAAATTTTATTTCTATAGAAAATTTTTTCAAAATTTTGTTTCTATAGAAAATTTTGTCAAAATGTTATTTCTTTAGAAAATTATGCCAAAATTTTACTTCTAAAGAAAATTTTGTCAAAATTTTATTTCTATAGAATATTTTGTCAAAATATTATTTCTATAGAACATTTTTTGAAAATTTTATTTTTTTTTATTTATTTTATAATTTGAGTTTTGTGTACTTGTTACTAAGAAAAAATTACATTTGTTAATTTTTCCGTTTTTTCCCTCATGTGGCTCTTCAATTATTAATTGGAAAGTTTGAGTGGATTTTTCTAAAAAAATATTTTTGTTGTGTAGTACCCCATATGTACTTATACATTTTGCCGGATACATTTCGTTTTCTTATTTTTATTTTTCCTATTTTGGTAAAACACATCTCATGTCCTGTTGTAACATTGTAACAACTATAAGTACAAGTAACAATGCTGACAAATGTTCAAACTTAACCTTTATACATTTCCCGTTTGTCTCAGTTGAGCCCTTAAAATGTATGCACATTAGTAGTGAGCACACTTACTGCTGCAGGCTATTTCAACACGTTTGCATTGTGTTTTTTTTTTTTTTTTTGGTATCTTGACTGTGTTTTTGTTTTGTTTGTAATTTATGTTCATCACTCTACGGAGGCTTAACGATTTGGCCAAAAAATGTATATGTGATCAAGAACAACTAGACAGTTACCGTTTGTCGTTTTGAATATGAAATGATAAACAAGGATTTTGTAAAGGACCGACCTAAGTCGACTTTTACTGATTATAATGTTAGTGAAATTCACTTAGAAATGATTAAGTTAGATTTATGGTATAGTATTGTTCATAGATCACATTAAGTATTGATTCCTTGCTGAAGAGCTAGGTATTATATCCCTATCGGGTCCACTAAAAGAAGAGTTTCCTTTCTTGAGGAAAGTAAATTTTATTTCTTCTTTTCGTTTTGCTTAATTAGATTATAGATTTCATTTTTATGAATTTTCTATTTAGTTTTGAGATGTATTAACAAATCCGATAAATGGAATATACAGTTCAATTGAGGTGTGTTAATATGACAATGATTGACGCCAACGATTTTTTTTAGTTTTAGTAAATTTTTGCATTTGCAACAAATTTCGTAAATGATAGTTACTAATTAGAAATTTTTAGTAAATAGAATAGAATTTACTTTAATTCTCGCACAAAGTAGTTCATTTTCCACGCAAAACAGTCTATTTTTCTCTGTGTACATAGTTGTCGACCATGACAAATACAATTACCTAAATAGTTATTGTGGTACCGTTTCTGTGAAAAAACTACAACTTCACTATTTCTGTTTCTCATTTCCCTCAGCCTTAATGATAGTGCCATTTTGAAGTTATTGCTAATTCATAATGTAACGAATGCAACACGCATTGAAAAATGAGCTTGGTCTACAGCTATTGAAATTCAAAAGTGTGGGAGCCATTGAGCCAAGGAATTGCTTCGCTTGGTCAGTTGACAAATTTGGTTTGTTCCGATGAGAAGGCATTCCAAATTGAGCAAATTGATCCGGAGAAGAAATATGATCTCGAACATTAGTAACTGATTTCGACTATTATTTTATGTTTGGCGAGAAAACAACAGTTTCTCCCATCCAAAAATAACATTTTGCTCTCCGAGGTGATCGTATTCCTTCTCTGCGTGTGTGAAAAAAACTGAAAATTTACACCTTTAATTGGCAATCAGAGCTCAAGTGCCACCGAGGGTAATGGTATGGCCAGTCACAAAGGCTGATGGTCGCTTCCCTTTCGTAATAATCGGCAAAGGCGTCAAAGTCACTGGCGAATATTATCGGGAAGATGTCCTAACAACAGTATTGAAGCTATGGGCAGACACCGTGGTGCAATGGTTAGCATGCTCGCCTTGCATACACAAGGTCGTGGGTTCGATTCGTGCTTCGACCGAACACCAAAAAGTTTTTCAGCGGTGGATTATCCCACCTCAGTAATGCTGGTGACATTTCTGAGGGTTTCAAAGCTTCTCTAAGTGGTTTCACTGCAATGTGGAACGCCGTTCGGACTCGGCTATAAAAAGGAGGTCCCTTGTCATTGAACTTAACATGGAATCGGGCAGCACTCAGTGATAAGATAGAAGTTCACCAATGTGGTATCACAATGGACTGAATAGTCTAAGTGAGCCTGATACATCGGGCTGCCACCTAACCTAACCTAACCTAGTCTGTGACCTCTAACAATCGTGCAAAAATTGGTCCATACCGGTCCATATTTATATATAGCCCCCATATAAATGAACCCCTAAATTTGACTTGCGGAGCCTCTACGAGGGGTAAATTTCATCTGATCCGGTTGAAATTTGGAACGTGGTTTTAATCTATAGCCTTTAACAATCGTGCAAAAAATTGTTCCATATCGATCCATAAATATATATAGCTCCCATATAAACCGATCCCCAGATTTTACATCCCCAGATTATACCGGTCCCTAATTACATATAGCCCCCATATATACGAACCCCCAAATTTGACTTGCAGAGCCTCTACGAGGGGTAAATTTCATCCAATACGGTTGAAATTTGGAACGTGATTTTAGTCTATGGTCTTTAACAATCGTGCAAATATTTGTCCATATCGGTCTATAAATATATATAGCTCCCATATAAACCGATCCCCAGATTTTAATTCCCAAACCTCTAGGAGGGGCAAATTTCATCCGATCCGGTTGAAATTTGGTACGTAATGTTATTTCCATATTCGACCTCTGGATCCTTTTAACATAGAAGTGTAAATTTCATCCGATCCCGTTGAAGTATATGTACTAAAACTATACCATCGGCAATATCCCAAGTATTTGATGAGCTAATTATAAATTTATTCATAAGAATGAATTCGTTTGATTTTAGAAATTCATTTGATTTGAAAAAAGTTTAATTTGAAATGAAAAGGATTTTATTTCATTTGATAAAGGTTTCATTTAATTTGAAAACGATTTCATTCGATTTGAAAAAGGATTCATTTGATTTGAAAGGGTTTCATTTGAAGTGAAAATGCTATAAAATACATTTCTCTGATATCAAGTTTTTTGTCCATAGCCGACAAACTTTTCAATGACGTCGTTTTGGTTAACATAGACGTTAAAAATATCTGTCATTACATGAAAGAAAATTTTGTTTGACTAAGGTCAGCTTGACTTTAATAAATCTGACAAATGCGTCAACATGAATGAAATCGTCTTTAAATTTGTTGAATTTTGTATCTTGACTACAAAATTAAAAACACATTCAAATATAGGAGATGTCTTTCAACACTTTATTTTAGAGACATTGATTATTTGGAACTTGATTATTTGGAAGTTTACGTTAACACGTTTTTAAAGACTTTAAAAGAACATGAAGAAAAAAACTGAAAAAAAAAAAAACAAAAATTCAAATTTTGTTTTTTAGTATCAAGTACAAAAAACTAAAATCTAAGGAGAGAATTGTGTCTTAAAGGTATCACTACTTCAATTTTCTGCCTCTTTGGCGTGGAATCAATACAATAATCGCTAGTTTAAAGACAAAATCTTTGCAACCAGGTAAGCTCTTTTATAAGTGTACGCACGAGTCTGACAAAACTTAAAATTTTTGCGGGTACACTTTACAATTTGACTTCTTCAAAGTCTCATAATACAGATTTCTTCATTATTTTACTTTAGGTATATCGAATATATTCTTCAAATTCAAAATTATGAATTTAACTTGTATCCTTCTTATGCCAAATATCTCTTCAAATCAAAAATGTTTACTACAAAACTATGTATTTTTGCTCACAAATAGAAATCACTAAAATCAAGAAATATATGGAATGAACTAAACCAAAGAATTTTTTGTGTAAATTTAAAAGAACACACATACAAAGTCAAGCAAATATAAAACGAAATAAGAATCTAAAATGAGTATTTACACAAATGTTCGTATTTAGAATTTTGCTTTGAGTAGAAGCATTTTGTTCAGAGGTCCTGGCCAGAGCACAAATGTTTTAGAGCAAACAAAAGAAAGACCTCAAGACCATACAAAATGCCAACCCCATACATAAACACATGTCCCCCCATAACACAAATGTCATACACACATAAGCACATATACTCAATTATGCAAGCGTCTCTCAAGTATGAGAACACACTACACACCATCGCCCCCTCTCACTCTACGCGTATACACATAACAACACCTAAGGTGCAAACTATAAGAACACTTTTAGGTTGACTCTTAGTACCTCTCTACGAATGAAAGTGGTGTATTCATACAAAACAACACTCACCATAGTGTATGGCACCATACAAATACCCACACACACACACACACACACTCGCATAAGATATGGAAGACAGTATTAAAGTATAAGAATTGTCACAAGTGGTAGATCCCATTGTTGGCATAGCTTCAGGCGCTCGGTAAGATGTTTCTTTTGTTGCTTGAGGAATGTTTTTAATTGTTTTTTAAATGTTTCACGACTTTTACTTTTACAAAAGTGTTTGCCGCCTTTGCCATAATGGAAAGCCTGTATTATGATGGATGGGAAATTCATGATATATGCTTTTTGTAGATAGAACATACATATACTACATCAGTGATAATCTATGTCATTGGAGTTCATGGGAGATTTATAGAATTTATTTTAATGATTCTTGAAATTATTTATGGCACTTTAGATGACACTGTGTTTATATTGTGACATGCTATGGATTAGCATTTAATTACAAAACTCTTTGTTTGAAATAGCTTTTAATTAATATTTTATTATGTGGCATAAATTGAATATGCTGCAAAATTATTATAATTTTTTGTGTGTCTTTAGTTGAAGGTAATGAAATACCTGAGTATAAAATAAAAAATACGAACGTCTGTTAGAAGTAGACATCAATGGTAGCCTAAATTTTGACCACATTTTAGAGGTGTCCATTTTTGAGAGGTGATAATATAGCAAAAGTCTCAAGAAAATTGTCCATTTATGAGGGTTGTCAGAGTTTGAGAGGTTTCACCGTATATGGTTAGGTTAGATTATGGAGGATGACACGAATCCATCCAAGTCGGAGTTGTGTCCATTTAGACCATAGTTAGTCTTCCATTTCTCTCCTTCTTCATGTTTGTTTCATTTCGGTCGGCATTTTATCGACCGAAATGGAACCATATAATATAGTACAGATCTGCCTAGGTTCTCCACCTAGAGGACTTGATGAAAGCTAAAATACCCATCTTGATAGGTTGGAAAATTCTTGATGTTTTGGTAGATTTTGCAATGTATTCCAATCCAAAAGTTTTCTATGGAAATAACATTTTGACAAAATTTTCTATAGAAACACCATTTTGACAAAATTTTCGATAAAAAATAAAATTTTGATAAAATTTTCTAGAAAAAAAAATTTTGGTAAAATTTTCTACAAAAATAAAATTTTGACAAAATTTTCTATGGAAATAAAATTTTGACAAAATCTTCTGTAAAGGGTGATACGGCCAAAATTTGGTCAAGGGAAAACGCGTGTAAATCGGTGAAATCGTTTATTTAACAAATCAAATTAAATTTCTTTTTCAAGTTCAATTAGCATAAAATTCAGGAAAAATATTCATTTAGGCTTTCGCTTTTCCAAATCCGAATTGCCGGGCCTCACGCTTGACACCTGCCATCAGATTTTGTACAGCCACCTTGTCCACCTTCTTCGCCGCAGAAAGCCAGTTTGCCTTGAACTGCTGCTCGTCCTTAGCAGTTTTTTTGGTCTTCTTTAGGTTCCGCTTGACAATAGCCCAGTATTTCTCAATTGGGCGCAGCTCTGGCGTGCTGGGAGGATTGTTGTCCTTGGGAACCACCTGCACGTTGTTGGCGGCGTACCACTCCATGACCTTTTTACCGTAATGGCAAGATGCCAAATGCGGCCAAGACCATTAGTGTAACTAGACAATTTTCCTAGGGGGGGCTATAGCCCCCCTAGCTAAAACTTTATAGACTGAACTTATAGGTTCAACTAATGTTTTATTTCATAAAATTGAATAAAAAATAGACATCAAAATAACTCGACAAACAATTTATAATAAAGCAACTAAAAGTACCCTACGGGAAATTGGTGCAAATTGCCACTGACGGACCTATCACAGAACTGGTACCTGTGCTCCAGTTAGTTGCAATTTTCACATTTAGTGAAATAAAATTATCAGAATAACCTTTTGTTCGACATATTTCAAACAATTTTTTTTTTCATTTCGGGTTCGATTAGGAGCCCAAATTGAAAGAGATTTCTAAGAGTTTGTCCGAGACTCCTGCTAAATTGTCCCAGGACGTGTTCTTTGGGATGAGTCCAAGACGCGTCCTAAAATGTAAGTTTACTCCGTCAATGACACACCCATGTTAAAGTGGACGGTCCCTTACATACGTTTCGATCAGAACTGGGACTGGTCCATACACACCAGGGACTAGTCCTGTACCAGTTCTGTGGTTGATCCAATTCCCGTAGGGTAGTTCCACACTTTTACCAGCAAAAAATTGGAAGTTGTCTTAAAGGCACAACTTTAAAAGCACTTCCAAAAATGTCCTCACAAAGAAGTTAACTATTTTAACTACACATGAAGTTTTTTTACTTCATTTTTTAATGCGTAATTTTTTGTTTTCTTTTTTCAAATAGTTTAAAAAAAGAGTAAGAATAAATAAAATGGTACAAATTATTCAAATTTTGCCACAAAAATGCTAAATCCATTATAGAAAAATCGATAATATTTGAAAAACGTTTCAAACAAGAGTTAGAATGCATTAAAAATCATAAAAAAGTATAAAAATTATTTATTTGGGAAAATATCACAAAAATTTTAATTCACATTCAAAACACTGAATTCAGATCACACCTTAAGAAGTGATGCAAATTCATTGCAACGGTTGTTGAAACGGTGGACATTCGTTCTATGACAAGTTCATATTACATTCATCGCTTCTCCGCCAATTTTGTACCACTTCCAGACCCAAAAAGAACATTTTCACTTCTTTTTTGGCGACGCTTTTTTGCAGCATTATTAAGATATTAATTTATGAAAGAATATTTTTAATATCAATTACTATTTTTATTCAACTAAATCATAAGTTCAACCACAGCTTTATTTCATAAATATCAGACTTCTACAATAACCCAAGTAATTCGATTGTGCATGAAAGTCTTTAGTGGAACTTTGTGCGTTGTACGAGTATATATTTGTTTAATTTTTATAAAAATGTAAAATCGTAAATAGGTTTTCAAATTCGGGGGGGGTCTAAGCCCCCTCCCCAGAGGCCTTCCTACGCTTATGGCCAAGACAGTACGGAACAACCGTGTTTCTTCAGGAAAGGCAGCAGACGTTTATTCAAACACTCTTTCACGTAAATTTCTTGGTTGACAGTCCCGGAAGCTATGAAAATGCTGCCTTTCAAGTCACAGGTACAGATGGCTTGCCAAACCAGATATTTCTTTGCGAACTTTGACAGTTTTATGTGCTTGAAAATATCTGCTACCTTTCCCCTTCCTTTTGCCGTATAAAACTCCTGTCCCGGAAGCTGCTTGTAGTCGGCTTTGACGTAGGTTTCGTCGTCCATTACCACGCAGTCAAACTTCGTCAGCATCGTCGTGTACAGCCTCCGGGAGAGCGCTTTGGCCGTCGTATTTTGTTTATCATCGCGATTTGGAGTCACTACCTTCTTGTAAGTCGATAGTCCGGCTCGTTTTTTGGCTCGATGCACGGTTGTAGACGATACACCCAGCTTATTTGCGGCATCTTCGGAGAGAGAGGTTAGGGTTTCGCTTCAAACTACCGGCAACTCTCTTTGTCGTCTCAGCGGCTTCCGGTTTTCGATTTCCCCCCGATCCAGACTTCCTGGCTGTCGACAAATGTTCCCCAAACACTTTAATTACATTTGTAACGATTGATTTGGCAACTTTTAGCGATTTTGCCAGCTTTGCGTGCGACTAGCTCGGATTTTCGCGATGCGCGAGCAAAATTTTGATACGCTGCTCTTCCTGCTTGGACGGCATTTTGACAACTGAAGAGTGAATTCCAAAATCAAAATAGGAGCAACATTCTACACACACACACCTTCAAAATGAGGGGTGTTCAGGTTTTTTAAATGCAAAATTGAAAGAAACACATCAAGTTTATATTGACCAAATTTTGACCATATCACCCTTTAGATATAAAATTTTCTATAGAAATAAAATTTTGATAAAATTTTCTATAGAAATAAAATTTTGACAAAATTTTCTATAGAAATAATATTTTAACAAAATTTTCTAGAAATAAAATTTTGGTAAAATTTTCTACAGTGGCAACCGTGGTTCCTATACTTTACGCCATTGTATAGTGAACATTTCAAATAAATGTATGAAAAATATTGCTTTGGGAGTACCCTCTTATACCGATTGATTCAGAAAAATCGGAGTCGATATGAGCGTTGTCTAAATAAAATTTTATTTTATACCAAAAATCGTAGTTACACGTAGAGAAAGTATATTATCACCTTAAACTTAGAGGGAAAATTTTGCACATTGGTACCGACGGACCTATCACAGAAGTACTGGTGCTCCAGTTGGTCAAAATGTTTAAATAATTCATTGGTTTCCATACTCTATTTATATTAAAATCTTATAGGATATAACCATTTTCTGAAATACAATTATCAATTATTTACATATTCCAATAGGTTTTCCTTTCTGGTGCGATTCGGATAGTTCAAATGAAAAAGATTCATAAGAGTTTGTCCATGACTGGTTTATAGGGGCCCATCAACGGGGTGGTCTCACAAAATTTTCCCATGACGTATCCTTTGGAATTATTCCAAGTCGTGTTCTAAAGTGTAAATTTAGTCCGTCCAAGACAAACCCATATTAAAGTGGTCCATCTCTCCTATACGTTTAGACTAGAACTAGGACTGATCCGTACACACCAGGTTGTAGTTCTGTACCGGTCCTAGGATTAAGCCATTTCTCGTAGGAAATGGATTAACTCTAGGGCTGTAATCGTGTGAATGGTGATATTTTCATTCGATTTTCTCGAACGCTTAGACAGAGCCACCGTGGTGCAATGGTTAGCATACCCGCCTTGCATACACGAGGTCGATTCCTGCTACGACCGAACACCAAAAAGTTTTACAGCGGTGGATTATCCCACCTCAGTAATGCTGGTTACATTTCTGAGGGTTTCAAAGCTTCTCTAAGTGGTTTCACTGGAATGTGGAACGCCATTTGGACTCGGCTATAAAAAGGAGGTACCTTGTCATTGAGCTTAACAAGGAATCGTGCAGCACTCAGTGATAAGAGAGAAGTTCACCACTGTGGTATCACAATGGACTGAATAGTCTAAGTGAGCCTGAAATATTGGCCCCTAACGTTGCCATTCCGTTTGTAACACATCGAAATATTAGATTAGGTGGCAGCCCAATGTATCGGGCTCACTTATACTATTCAGTCCATTGTGATACCACATTGGTGAACTTCTCTCTTATCACTGAGTGCTACCCGATTCCATGTTAAGCTCAATGACGAGGGACCTCCTTTTTTTATAGCCGAGTCCGAACGGCGTTCCACATTGCTGTGAAACCACTTAGAGAAGCTTTGAAACCCTCAGAAATGTCACCAGCATTACTGAGGTGGGATAATCCACCGCTGAAAAACTTGTTGGTGTTCGGTCGTAGCAGGAATCGAACCCACGACCTTGTGTGTGCAAGGCGGGCATGCCAACCATTGCACCACGGTGGCTCCCAAACTCTTGGACAAGCAATACAACTTTGTTTTTTTTTTTTACTATATCTTAAAAAAAGTATTTTCCATTAACAATTTACTTTTGTGATAAGAAAAATTAATCGAGTATTAGTCATATCATACAATAACACATCTCTTAAGGAAACTGTAACAAATATTCAAAGAGAAAATATTCCTTTAACATCAAATAAGTCAAAGTAAAATCATCTTAGGAATTGTCCAAATAATATTATCATAGTTAGAAATCTGGTTTTCTTAATATGGAGGACGGACAACCCACAACCCATTCCAAGAAAATTTTGTAGGTCATTCACAAAGAAGGCTATACTGACATACACTATAATGCCCTAGAATAATTTTATTACAGAAGAACATCCATCCTTCTATGTTAGATTACTAACACAAGAATAAGCGAATTTGTCTTCATGTGTGAAGATGGACATCTTATCCAACAAATTAAGAAAATTTCTGCACATACACATACATAGAATACATATAGCTATAACTAAAGATCAAATCTTTATATGACTGAAAAGCCTGCATGTATCATTGCGAAGCTGTAGAAGGGCCTTAAAGTCTGTTGTATCCTGATATATACATACAGAGTAATTTCTACTAAATAAGCTATTAACCCCAATGATAAGACAGGAAGGGATGTAACCTCGTAAACAACAAATACAACGGTAGCAGTCGTCGCATCAACCACATCAACCAAATACATAAAACTATTCTTTATGCATGAAAAGAACGAATATAATCAGCCACTCTAACATATACTCGTAGTAGGCCACACACACTAGTATCTTAATCATCATCTTCATCGTTATCTGAATCTTCTTCGGTATCCTTTCCAGGAATAGCTTCAAAGTCATCAGTATTTTCATCATCCTAATGAGAAGTAGCATCGTAAACGGTATTCGCATAATGGACATATATACCCACACACACACATACTTTCTGGCGTATGATATAAAATGAATAATGAACTACTACAAGAAACATGTCATTATAATGACAACATCATGTAAATGATATATGTGTGTATTAATATATTAAGGTATCATATATGGATATTGATCGCAATTTCAATATGATCTTCATGAAAATTAGTATATAGGACAACAATCATTAAAACGCGATGGGTTCAGCAGGGCCACAGATCAACTGAAGTTTTTAATCCTGCTGAAAAAATTCATCAAATTAAGGAAAATCGAAAAACATTTATGCACCAATGCAAAACAAAAAAAAAGCATGCTGAAAAAAAGCATACTCGGTTCCAAAGATTTTGTCTTTACTTTAAAAAATGAGGTATTGATTCCGAGCGAAAGAAGCGGAGAATACAAGTAAGGATACTTTTAAGACACAATTCTCTTTTAAATTTAGGTTTTGTATACTTGCTTCTAGGAAGCAAATTTTAATTTTTCGCTTTCTCAGCTTTTTTTCTTCATATGCTATCAAAGTCCTTTAAAAACGAGTTAACGGCATCTTTATTTTTCAAATTAGGACTCGAATTCCAGTAGAAATTATGCTATGTTTGAAGCAAAAAAAAACTTCTTTAAAATAAAGTTTTAAAAAACATGTCCTATATTTGAATGATTTTTTGCTTTGTATTCAAGATGCAAAAAGTCAAAAAATTTAAAGACAATTTCATTAAATATAAAGAATTTTTCTGAATTATTAAAGTCAAGTTGACCTTAGCCTATAAATTTTTTCTTTCATGTTAAGATACCCATTTTTAAGTCAAATCACTTAATTATAAGGACAATACGACTTCATTGAAAAGTTTATCGACTTTTGGACAAGGAAAATAACTTTATTTTAGAGAAATGCGTCTTCTATGCTAAGCAAAATTTGTATTCGTATTTTAAAGACAATGAAATCTTTGACCTCACGACAATATTTTTGTCAGTGTAGGTTTACAATTTTCTATTTTTCTAATTTGCTATATACTTTTGTATATGGGTGTTAAAATTTATTAGTAAAGGGTGGTTAAATTGTAAGGGCCGATGTTGAATGTGAACCATACCTAAACGCCAATTTTTTTTTCCGAATTTTATTTGACATTTCTCTATTTCAGACTTACTCAATTTGAACCATGGAGAGATACACAATCCAACAACGTGACTTATGAAATGGGCGTTCAAATCAAAATGCATATCGTGCACCTTCATCTTCAGTGATGAGGCACATTTTCACCTCAGTGGATTCGTCAATAAACAGAATTGCCGCATTTGGGCGAATGAGAAACCAGAAGTGATTGTCGAAAAACCAATGCACCTACAAAGAGTGACTGTTTGCTGCGGTATATGGGCTGGCGGCATCATCGGGCCGTATTTTTTCCAAAATGAGGCCGGTCAGGCAGTTACTGTGAATGGTGTTCGCTACCGTGAGATGATAACGAACTTTTTATGACCCGAATTGGAAGATATGGATGTGGACGATATGTGGTTTCAGCAGGACGGTGCCACTTGCCATACAGCTAACGAAACAATGGCTCTTTTGCGCAACAAATTCAATGGCCGTGTTATCGCACATAATGGCGATGTCAATTGGCCGCCAAGATCATGTGATTTGACACCGTTGGACTTTTTTCTTTGGGGTTATTTGAAAGAAAAGGTGTACGTCGATAAGCCAGCAAAAATTCAAGAGCTAAAGGATGAGATAATTCGGCACATTAACGGCATAGAACTTCCATTATTCAAAATCAACCTCGGCCCTTGAAATTTTAACCACTCTTTAAAGGGAGCCACCGTGGTGCAATGGTTAGCATGCCCGCCTTGCATACACAAGGTCGTGGGTTCCATTCCTGCTACGACCGCACACCAAAAAGTTTTTCAGCGGTGGATTATCCCACCTCAGTAATGCTGGTGACATTTCTGAGGGTTTGAAAGCTTCTCTAAGTGGTTTCACTGGAATGTGGAACGCCGTTCGAACTCGGCTATAAAAAGGAGGTCCCTTGTCATTGAGCTTAACATGGAATCGGGCAGCACTCAGTGATAAGAGAGAAGTTCACCACTGTGGTATCACAATGAACTGAATAGTCTAAGTGAGCCTGATACATCGGGCTGCCACATAACCTAACCTAACCTAAGGTGATACGGTCAAAATTTGGTCAATATAAACTTGACGTATTTCTTTCAATTTTGCATTTTAAAAACCTGAACACCCCTCATTTTGAAGGTGTGTGTGTGTAAAATGTTGGTCCTATTTTGATTTTGGAATTCACTTTCCAGTTGTCAAAATGCCGTCCAAGCAAGAAGAGCAGCGTATCAAAATTTTTCTCGCGCATCGCGAAAATCCGAGCTAGTCGCACGCAAAGCTGGCAAAATCGCTAAGAGTTGCCAAATCAACCGTTACAAATGTAATTAAAGTGTTTGGGGAACGTTTGTCGACAGCCAGGAAGTCTGGATCGGGGGGAAATCGAAAACCGGAAGCCGCTGAGACGACAAAGAGAGTTGCCGGTAGTTTCAAGCGAAACCCTAACCTCTCTCTCCGAGATGCCGCAAATAAGCTGGTTGTATCGTCTACAACCGTGCATCGAGCCAAAAAACGAGCCGGACTATCGACTTACAAGAAGGTAGTGACTCCAAATCGCGATGATAAACAAAATACGACGGCCAAAGCGCGATCCCAGAGGCTGTGCACGACAATGCTGACGAAGTTTGATTGCGTGGTAATGGACGACGAAACCTACGTCAAAGCCGACTACAAGCAGCTTCCGGGACAGGAGTTTTGTACGTCAAAAGGAAGGGGAAAGGTAGCAGATATTTTCAAGCACATAAAACTGTCAAAGTTCGCAAAGAAATATCTGGTTTGGCAAGCCATCTGTACCTGGGGCTTGAAAAGCAGCATTTTCATAGCTTCCGGGACTGTCAACCAAGAAATTTACGTGAAAGAGTGCTTGAATAAACGTCTGCTGCCTTTCGTGAAGAAATACGGTTGTTCCGTATTGTTTTGGCCGGATTTGGTATCTTGCCATTACGGTAAAAAGGCCATGGAGTGGTACGCCGCCAACAACGTGCAGGTGGTTCCCAAGGACAATAACCCTCCCAACACGCTAGAGCTCCGCCCAATTGAGAAATACTGGGCTATTGTCAAGCGGAACCTAAAGAAGACAAAAAATAACTGCTAAGGACGAGCAGCAGTTCAAGGCAAGCTGGCTTTCTGCGGCGAAGAAGGTGGACAAGGTGGCTGTACAAAATCTGATGGCAGGTGTCAAGCGTGAGGCCCGGCAATTCGAATTTGGAAAAGCGAAAGACTAACTGAATATTTTTCCTGAATTTTATACTAATTGAACTTGAAAAAGAAATTTAATTTGATTTTTTAAATAAACGATTTCACCGATTTACACGCGTTTTCCCTTGACCAAATTTTGACCGTATCACCCTTTAATTTCGATTCTACAATAAAGTACATTATTTTAGAAATGGATGGGAAAAAATAGAGGTCTGTATCATAGTTTTCACTTTTTCGATTTCTTACTAATATCAAGAACTATAAATAACTTTAGAATAGTACTATAATTTGAGCAGAAGGAAGAGCCGTCGTTGTGCAATGGTTAGCATGTCTGCCTTGCATATAAAGGGTTGTGAAATCGATCCCGATCAAATACCAGAAAAGTTTTTCTCTTACAAACAATTCTCTCCAATGAATGGTTATTTTGAAAATTTTCTGACACATATTTTGGAGCACTAAAAATTTTATTTAAATTTTTCCAACAAAAAACATATATTCCCCAATGTTTCGGTATTCAGAATCGCGAATTGTAAAAATTTAGTTTTCTTATAAAGAAGAAAATTGAGATAATATCAGATTTAAATTAAATTTGTACTTGAACTTCTTATCAAAGAGAACTATGTTACCAAAATTTAAATTTGTATGTTTTAGGGTTAAGAAAATATACACCCTCAAAAAAAAAAAACAAAATCGCTTCTGTAATATATACCCCAAACAAATTTTGCTTCAAGCATATATATTTCCAGGATTGATTCAAACAAAATATTGTTTGTATTGTTCAAACATATTATGTTTCACCTTACGGCATACACTAGTAGCAAAAAATTTTAATGAAATTTTCTTTGTGTGGATATATTTTTAAGGCGCCTATTGGTTACTTCCATTATTTTAATATGCTGCAATACTCTCTAGGTCTCTCTTTCTAAACACATATATGTTTATAGGATATTTCAAAATTAATATATGTTTGCATCTAAGCATATTATATTTACAAACATTTTAGGTCCCAAACATAATATGTTCTAACATATTAACATATATGTCCCAAACATGTTATGCTAGTTTATGAACATTATATGCTTGTGTATAAAAATATTGTGTTAAAAAATTTGAGTTCCAAACATATAATTTTTACACCCAAACATATGAAAAACAGTCTTTTTTGTCCGTGTAGCCAAAAGAAAATTTTGTGATTTGCGATTCCGAATATCGGAATATACCCCATTGAAAAATATTTCTCGAGCAAAATTCCGGTTACAGTCTTAAAGAGAAATTTTCAATTTTTTCTAATAACAATTTCTACACCCAAAAAAAGTGACCCCACCGTGGAAGAAAATGTAGGTTTTTTTTTTTAGAAAATTTTAACTAAAATAGTTTTATAATTGAACATGTTACAAATAAGTTAATACTTTTTGTGAAATTGAAGAAAATTTTTTAAAAATAATTAATTTTTTTCTGTTGTTTAAGAAAATTTCATATGTTGGAAGAAAAAATTAGATTTAAAAATTGTTAAAATGTCCTTAGCGCTGGTCGAAGTTCGAGACAGGTACAATTTTAGTAAAATTTACTCAATTTAAGCAAACTTCTGTCATTTTAGGAAAATATGAACTATTTTATTTTTTAGTAAAATTGTGCACTATATTTGTATACAACTTTTTTTCTAATTTTTAGTTCACGTCATTAAAGTTAGCAAAAAATTATTCAAATAAGGAACATTTACTCATATTGTGCAAAATTTAACTAAAGTCAACTAATCTTCATGAACTAAAATAAAGTTCAGTTGGCATTAGAGCCCCTTTTTTCTCGGTGTATGAACATTCTCTAATGGAAAATTTCTATAAACTACATAATGCAATTTTTGCATAAGACTCTTTTCGGAGCCAGAGAAAATTTTATAGATATTTTATTTTGGAGGAAAATTTGTACACCTCTGGTCCTTGGAGAAAATTTTACAAGCATTTTGTCAGTAGAGATTATATTAGAGCTCATTTTTGCCATTAAAGCTCAATTTATAGTCATTGTTTTTAAAAATAAAATTTCTATAAAATAAAATTTAAAAATAAAATTTCTATAAAATTTTCTTTAAATTTTCTTTAAAGAAAAATTTCCATAAAATTTTCTCTAAGGGACATTTTTAATGAAAACTTTTAATGAAAAATATCTAAAAAATTTTCTCTAAAGCAAAAATTTGGTTAAATTTTTAATGAGAAATGTCAATCGTACATTTTATAGACCCTCTGCCATAATATTTATGAAATTTTTCTTTCTATACAAATTTCCCTAAATTATCATCGGCGACAAAATTTCTATGAAATTTGTCTTTACTAAACATTTTTATGAAATTTCTTTTAGTGATAAAAATAGTTTTGATGAAATGATGAAATATATTAGCGAAATTTTATAGGGACTGTGTTACAATATCTATGAAATTTTTCGTTCTATAAAAATTTCCCTAAATTTTCATCGGCGACAAAATGAAATCTGTCTTTACTAAAAATTTTTATGAAATATCTTTTAAAGATAAAAAAGTTTTAATGATTTTTGTTTTGAACGAAATATATTTGCGAAATTTTCTAACTAAAAATTTTAAATAAATTTGTTTAACAAACCATATGTACAAAATTTTGGAGAAATTTCTATAATGGAAAATTTACTTTGAAGAAAAATTGTTTGTATATATTTTAGTGAAATTTGTTATTGAGAAGTTTTAATTAAATTTCCTAACAAGCAATATCTACAACATTTTGTGTGAAGCAAAATTTTGGTGAAATTACTTTAATGGAAATTTTCTATGAATTTTTTTCTACATAAACATTACTGTGAAATGTTCTCACACTCAAAAAAAAAGTTTTCTTGGATCGAAAGATTTTGACTTTCCCTTAACGATTTTGGTATTGATTCCGAGCCGATGATGCGGCTTCTTTAAAATTAAGAAAATTTTTAGCAACCTATGTTGCTTTAAATTTGGAACCAATAAAATTAAAATTAGGATACAGATCCCATTTATCAAATTTTCATTCTCTTTTCGCGGTTTATTAATAAAGGTATTCACGTATAAAGAAATGCCAGTTTAAAAATCCAAATTATAGCATATACTTCAAAGTAAAAAAAAAAGTTTTCTTAATTCCAAAAAAAACGTTAAACCAAAGACGCTAAATCCCCAAAATAAGTCTTTGCCAATATTTGAAGCGTTTTTATCTTAAATCTAAAGTTTCAATATTTCAGTTAATTTAAGGACAATTCCTTTAAATCAAAAATGTGTTTCTTTACTTTAACGAAAATTAGCCTTAGTTCAAAGACATGCGACGTCAACGGAGGGACGCAAATTTACAAAATTTGTGTCCTACATTTAATGAAAAAAATTTTGAAGTAAAGATTATAAATTTTATTTTAATTAAAATTTCAGTATTTCAAAGAAATTTGTCCTTAATATTTTGTAAATTTCGCATCTTAAAATTTAAGTTGCGTAGTCTTTAAGATCACGTAAATATTTTTTTTCAGTGCATACGAAAAAAAAATGTTATAATACAATACAATACCTATAAAATTGTTTACGAAATTTTTCTTAAAACATTTTATGAATTTTAGCTGTAGTAAAAATTTTTATAAAATAAAAATTTTATAGAATTTCTATGAAATTTTCTTTAATGAGAAATTTCTCAAATAAAACATTTCAATGCAATTTCCTCTAAAGAAATATATTTTTTTAGAAATTTCGTCTTTACAGTATAGTAAGTCGAAATTTTGCCGTTAGAGATTTTTTTTCAAAATCTTATCGTTAGAGAACAATTTAAAAAAAAAATTGTCGCTAAAGAATATTTCCCTGAATTTATGTCGTTGGAAACAATTTCTTATAGATTGTAATTAAAAATGCAAAATATACGAAAATATTTGCAAAATATAAACAACTGCTCTATAGCCTTTGAGTTTAGGATCACTTGCAGCATTGTGAATTAGTAACCTTCATAGGATGACACTATAATTTGGGCGTAAAGCCAATTAGGGTAGAAGTAGTGTAAACCTGGGGTCGGACTTATATATTTTTTCGTTGAAGGAAAGTTCTTAGATTTTTTCGTTTTGTAGAATTTTTGTCGGCAGAGATCAGTTTTTAAATATTTTTTCATTAAAGACAATTTCTTGGAAAACTACTTAATTAGTTAGACAAAAAATAGTTTATTGTATATTTATCAAATAGCCATGAGACTGTAAGAGAGATCATCATTCTCATCATTAACCCTAGAGAGCTTATCCTAGTGAAAGTCACGGATAAGCTAAACATACGTCTGTGGGACGTCATCATGTGGACAAAATTTGTAATTTTTGTTTTAAAATTGTGTACTTGTACCGATTCTATATACAAATCCTTATCATTTAAACACGTTTTAGGCTGAACTTTTATTTATTGTGTAACAAATAAATCACATTTTCGGTACTGATTTTCATGAGGGAGAGCGAAAAACTAAAAAACGCATACCTCTCTCAGATGTAGATAAGCTGTTTAGGATTAATTAGAATTTTTTTTGGTAATAACTGCTGTCTAAATAGGATTTCACTTTAGGTGGAATGCAAAAAAATATATTGAATGAAAACTTTGCAATATGTTATTCATCTCTTTAAATTTGCTAACCATACCCATCCACCGACATTTATAAAATATTAAGATGGATTAATTTGAGAACAACTTTTATAAAACAACAAAATTATCCTTTATGGAATGAGTTCAAGTACAAAAGTATATGAAATGGCATACAAGTGTTTATGAGGCATACGTGTCAAGCATTCGTAAAATTGCACTCACATAATAACGAACACCATTCATATCGTCATGTAAACACAAGTCATTTACATGTGCCTCTGTACTCTGTTATGTATGTGCTAGAGAGAATCCTTGCATGAGGATACACGAAGTAGGTATATACTTCATGAGTCCATAACATTCACCACACAATAAGTGATGATATAAATATTTCATGAAAATTAATCTGAAGGTTTATCTTAGGCATAAATTTCCAATTTTGAGTTGGAAATAACTGTAGTTACGTTCTTTGATCCTTATGAATGTACGTATTCTGGCATTCTACTTGTAAGTGTGTGTGGAAAAAATAGTGTTTATATGCAGGAAATAGGAAATCTATGGTGGGCGTATTTTTTACAGCAAGGTTCCAAAAGGATTTAAGATAAGATTTTTTTTCATACTATTGAAAAAGCTTTTCTAATTTTTAAAAGTAACATTAAAAATGAAAAATCTAATATTTTTTTTTTAATAAACTAACATATGTAAGGATAACGGATGGGAGTTTTCGAAAATATAAGTGATATTGGCACACTGAAGAATTGAAACAGTTTAAATAAAAATTTTTATGTACATTGACAAGACATATAAACTATTAATCCAATCTGCTGCAATAAATTATACAAGGCTTACTATGTGTTGAATTTGGGGCATTTTAAAAGGAGGAAATAGCATTTAAATGTGGAAGTTGGAAATATTGCATAAGCTTATGCACTCAAGAAAATGTTTTACTTGGATCCTAAAAATTTTGGCATTCACTTAAGAATATTGCTATTAATTGCGATAAAGCGATAGAGAAATTTTTAAGGTTAATTGAAAATTAATTTAAAAAAAATATATAAGAGATTGATCAATCGAAGTATTGTCCATACCTAATCACTACCTTTTCCCACACCTTTTGTAATATAAGGATACCGCGACGAAAACAGGACTCATCTTATCAAACTCGCGAATCCACATAATGTCGGGATTTGACTTCCTCTTAAGAACGAAAATGCGTTATCGGTAGGAACAAATGCTCATGAGAAGGAACAATGCCAGGGATATACGGTGGGTGGGGTAGGATTTCCTACACCCAATAAAATAATTCGTTCCTCCCAAACGATATTTTTTTACAATGGATTGCGTAGAAATTTCTAAACTAAAGGCTGTAATCCATAATCGAACTACTTGTGTTACCACTTGCTGATGGAAAGGTATTTTTAATATTCTTAACAACCCAGCAAAAAAGCGTCGCCAAAAAAGTAATGAAAATGTTCTTTTTGGATCCGAAAGTGGTGCATAATTGACGCAGAAACGATGAATTTAACATGGACTTGTCATAGGACGGAAGTCCTCCATTTCAACAGCCGTTGCACTGAATTTGCATCACTTCTTTGGTGATTCAGTGTTTTGGATGCAAATTAAATTTTATTCTAATAAATAATTTTTATAATTGTTTATATATTTTAATGGATTCTAACGCTTGTTGGAAACGTTTGACCTCAAATATTTTCAAAAATTCAAAATTTTTTCAGATTGGATTTATCATTTTTTTGACAAAATTTAAACGATTTTTACCATATTATGAATTCTCTGTTTTTAACCTATTTGAAACAAAAAAGTTAAAATTACCCATTAAAAGAATAAAAGTTATAAAAAAATTGAATTAAAAGAACTTCCTGGGTAGTTAAAATAAAGGATATCAATTGGAGTGCATCTTCTGGAAGTGCTTTTAAAGTTGTGCCTTTGGAAGAACTTCCAAATTTTTTTTCCTGGGAATGTCTTCTAAATCGAAAGTTAGTCCGTATGGGATGCATGTTAGACAAACAAATTTCTGCAGATCTCACATCTATATAATTCAGTTTTTGACCGGTATATATATAAAAGAGTCTATAAATAATTATAAACCAATATGAACCAATTTTTGCACGGTTTAATTATGGACCGATATCAACCACTTTATACATGGTTGTTAAAGGCCATATACTAACACAAAAATGACTGTGGGGTCGGAGTCGTAAAAATTTTGCTCGACTCCGGCTAAGCTAAATTTTTTAAAACACTTCACATTTTTGTAACTGAATAAGTTTTTACTCAAATTTCTTTCCATTTCGTTATTCATTCGATCAATTTACGCTATGACTGTATATGAAAAGCAACTTCCAATTACGGAGATCATTTTATATTTCCTAGAATGTTAGTCTAGCAGATGGGCTGATTCGACCCAATTTAATGTCCACCACCATAACAACTTATTCGAAATATTTCGAACAATCGATTTTATTTTTTTTAGTTTAGTTTTAAAACCATATACCTATATACATATTTCGAATATTGACAGAAAATTCTTTCAAAAATGATATAGAAAATTTTGACTATAAAAAAATTTGTTAAAAATTTATTTCTATAGAAAATTTTGTAAAAATTTCATTTCTATAGAAAATTTTGTAAAAATTTCATTTCTATAGATAAATTTGTCAAAACTTTATTTCTACTGATAATTTTTTCAAAAATTTATTTCTACATAAAATTTTGTAAAAATTTTAATTCTATAGAAAATTTTGCCAAAATTTTATTTCTATAGAAAATTTTGTCAAAATTTTATTTCTATAGATATTTTGGTCAAAATTTTATTTTTTAGAAAATTTTGTTAAAATTTTAATTCTATACAAAATTTGGAGCCACCATGGTGCAATGGTTAGCATGCCCGCCTTGCATACACAAGGTCGTGGGTTCGATTCCTGCTTCTACCGAACACCAAAAAGTTTTTCAGCGGTGGATTATCCCACCTCAGTAATGCTGGTCATTTCTGAGGGTTTCAAAGCTTCTCTTAGTGGTTCCACTGCAATGTGGAACGCCGTTCGGACCCGGCTATAAAAAGGAGGTCCCTTGTCATTGAGCTTAACATGGAATCGGGCAGCTCTCAGTGATAAGAGAGAAGTTCACCACTGTGGTATCACAATGGTCTGAATAGTCTAAGTGAGCCTGATACAACGGGCTGCCACATAACCTAACCTAACCTATACAAAATTTTGTAAAAATTTTATTTTTATAGAAAAATGTTGTCAATATTTTATTTCTATACTAAATTTTGTCAAAATTTTGTTTCTATAGAAATTTTTTTCAAAATTTTATTTCTACAGAAAAATTTGTTAAGATTTTATTTCTATAAAAACTTTTGTCAACATTTTATTTCTATAGATATTTTGGTCAAAATTTTAATTTTTAGAAAATTTTGTTAAAATTTTATTTCTATAGATATTTTGGTCAAATTTTTATTTCTATAGAAAATTTTCTCAAAATTTTATTTCTATAAAAAATTTTGTAAAAATTTTATTTGTATAGAAATCTTTGCAAAATTTTATTTACTATATTACATTTTTTCACAATTTTATTTCCATAGAAAATTTTGTCAAAATTTTGTTTCCATAGAAAAATTTGTCAAAAGTTTTCTATGCCAAAATTTTATTTCTATAGAAAATTTTGTCAAAATTTTATTTCTATAGATATTTCGGTCAAAATTTTATTTTTATAGAAAAATTTTGTCAAAATTTTATTTCTATAAAAAATCTTGTCAAAATTTTATTTCTATAGATATTTTGGTCAAAATTTTGTTTCTATAGAAAATTTTGTCAAAATTTTATTTCTATAGAAAATTTTGTCAAAATTTTATTTCTATAGAAAATTTTGTCAAAATTTTATTTCTATAGAAAATTTTGTTAAAATTTTATTTCTATAGAAAATTTTGTCAAAATTTTATTTCCATAGAAAATTTTGTCAAAATTTTATTTCTATAGAAAATTTTATCAAAATTTTATTTCTATAAAAAAATTTTGTGAAAATTTTGTTTCTATAGAAAATTTGGCAACATTTTATTTTTATAGAAAATTTTCTCAAAATTTTATTTCTATAGCAAAAGTTCTCAAAATTTTATTTCCATAAAAAATTTTGTAAAAATTTTATTTCTTTAGAAAATTTTTGTCATTTTGTCAAAATTTCATTCATTCATGTCATTTTTGTCAAAATTTTATTTCTATAGAAAATGTTGTCAAAATTTTATTTCTATGAAAATATTTGTCAAAATTTTATTTCCATAAAAAATTTTGTCAAAATTTTATTTCTATAGAAAATTTTGTCAAAATTTTATTTCCATAAACAATTTTTTCAAAGTTTTAATTCAATAGAAAAATTTTTCAAAAATTTTTTTTCCATAGAAAATTTTGTGTTGTTTTTCTATAGAAAAAATTGTTGTCAAAGCTTTATTTCTATAGATATTTTGGTCAAAATTTGATTTCTTTAGAAAATTTTGTCAAAATTTTATTTCTATTGAAAATTTTGTCAAAATTGTATTTCTATAGAAGATTTTGTCAATATTTTACTTCTATAGACAATTTTGTAAAAATTTTATTTCTATAGAAAATTTTATCCAAATTTTATTTTTATAGACAAATTTGTCAAATTTTATTTCAAAATTTTATTTCTATAAAAATTTTTGTCAAAATTTTATTTCTATAGATATTTTGGCCAAATTTTATTTCTATAGAAAATTTTGTCAAAATTTTATTTCTATACAAAATTTTGTCAAAAGTTTATTTCTATAGAAAATTTTGTCAAATTTTATTTCTGTAGAAGAGTTTGTCAAAATTTTACTTCTATAGAAAATTTTGTCAAAATTTTATTTTTAAGGTGGATACTAAGTTCGAGATTAGCCGCTAAAATCGCTAAAGTGAAAACTAAATCAATAAGAAAAAGGCATAAAATTATACATATTTGTTGCAAATTTTTCTATACTTGATGGGGAAAAGCCCAAAGCAAATTTTCACAAAGTTTTGTATTCCGTAAAATGGATTACTAAATAAAAGTAATCATGAAAAAATTACGATTTTAGCGGCTAAACTCGAACTTAATACCCACCTTTATAGAAAAATTTCTCAAAATTTTATTTCTATAGAAGAATTTCTCAAAATTTTATTTCTATACAAAAATTTCTCAAAATTTTATTTCTATAGAAAAATTTCTCAAAATTTTGTTTCTTACTAATGCTCACTGATACTCATTGCTTAGACGAAACCTTGTAAAAATGACTCAAATTTTCCTATATCTCTAATACATATTTATCGACTGATAAGTATTAAATGCGTTTTTGCGAAATTGCCTAAAAAATTATAAATATTTCCCATATGTACACCCTGCGCCACACTGTACCCAAGGCATTAGCTGTGCCGAATATTTTGTAGAACTCTGACAAAATATTGTCCAAACAGGGTCAGTTTTAAATATTGGTTAATGGGAACATAAATCTTTATATAAAGCACCCAACAAATTTTAAATATTTGAGATTTTATCGAAATGTAGATCTAAATACTAAGTTGTGCAGGGACTTCAGGCTTTTCTTATTTGGTTTTTACTAAAATTGTGTTTTGTCCCATAACGTTAGATTAAATTTTAGATACATAGATTTTGTAGAAGTGTATACAAGTTTGCATAAATCGGTTCAGATTCAAATTCATGCATATGGGAATGTAAACCTTTATATAGCTTGCAACACAATGTGTTGAAGGGTATAATACAATGAGCCCCGTCCGATTTTTAACTTTCATACTTGTCTATAAATACATACAATGAAAACTGTTGGTATCTGCTGATAACGTGATGGATATTTATATCATTATTTTATTTATTAAACATAGGACCGACATTGCCTTAAATTTGAAATATAGAGTTCAATTGGCATCAAATGTGAAATTAAGATCTTTTTTGCACACATAAATAAATACGATAATTTATATCGATCCATTTACGATACCCCCCATAATAGAACTACAAATTAGTGGTAGAATGCGGGGCACATAAAAGTAGAAGAAATAAAAAGGCACTGGTTTAGAATTTGAACCAAAATATTGGGCTTTATTTAATAAATTACTGCTCGTGAAACAATATTTAGCTTCGTCGAAGAAAAGCCAAATCGAGGGTGTCAAAATAAGAATGTCAAAAAGTGTGGATGGCCAAAGGCGGGGGTTGATGACAATTGATCTTTAAAAATGGCCTCATTTTCGTACCAAATGGCAGAAAAAGTGTACACAAATTCTAACGGCGAGATTACACTTGAAAATGAGTATATGATTTAACAATAGCTAATAGAACGGCATTGGAACTTAAACAGTGGTATTAAGTTATATTACCAGGAGACGACTCCGGAGTCGGAGTCGAGGCTGATGAAAAATGCTGGAGTCGGAGTCGAGCAAACTTGACTCGACTCCACAGCCCTGAATACAAAGTACAATTAATCGAATCGAATGAAATTTGCTTCTCCAAGATGTTTCGGAGGTGAAATCTGTGGATCGGTTTATATGGGGACTATATATAATTATGGACCGATATGGAGCAATTTTTGCTTGAATGTTAGGGTCCCCAGCAAAAAAAATGGAAGTTCTTCCAAAGGCACAACTTTAAAAGCACTTCCAGAAGATGCACTCCCAATGATGTTCTTTATTTTAACTACCCAGGAAGTTCTTTTAATTCAATTTTTTATAACTGGGGTTTTTCATACTTTTAATGGGTAATTTTAACTTTTTTTGTTTCAAATAGGCTAAAAACAGAGTAAGAATTCATAAAATGGTACAAATCAGTTAAATTCTCTCGAACAAATACTAAATCCAATCTGAAAAAATTGTGAATTTTTGAAAATATTTGAGGTCAAAAGTTTCCGACAAGTGTTAGAATCCTCTAAAAATTATAAATAATTATAAAAATTATTTATTTGACAAAATATCATAGAATTTTTTAATTTACATCCAAAGCATTGAATTCGGATCCCACCTAAAAAAGTGATGCAAATTCAGTGCAACGGCTTTTGTTTTTTAATGGGCTTTCAAGGTCACTTTAAAATGCGAATAAAGCAAGAATTGAATTATTCCATGGAAGTTATCAATGTTGAAATTGATAACTTCCGTCCTATGACAAGCCCATGTTAAATTCATCGCTTCTGCGTCAATTTCGCACCACTTCCGGAACCAAAAAGAACCTTTTCATTATTTTTTTGGCGACGCTTTTTTTGCTGAGTCCATATACTAACACCACGTATTAAATTTCAACCGGATCGGATGAAATTTGCTCCTTCAAGAGGGTTCGCAAGCAAAATCTGGATATCGGTTTATATGGGAGCTATATATAATTATTGACCGCTATATATAATTATGGTATATATAATTATGGAGCTATATATAATTATGGTATCGGGTAAAATTTGTTTCTCTAAGAGGCTCTGAAAGCCAAGTCTCTGGGTATGTTTATATTGGGGGCTATGCGTAAAAGTAGACCGATATGGCCCATTTGCAATACCATCCGACCTACATCGATGACAACTAATACCTCAGAGTAAATCCTCAAAAGAAGTTTTAGATTATGTTTGAAGTTTTAATATCTCAGTTAATTTAAAAATTATATAAATAAATCAAAAATATTTATCATAACTTTAAGGAAAATTTGCCTTACTTCAAAGGCATATGGCTTTAACGGAGGCACGCAAATTTTAAAAATTTAAGCTCTAAAGTAAAGAAGATATTTTCTAAGGGAAAAGTTATGAACTAACAAGCTTACATTTCGGGCAAATGACAAATAACAACCTTACTCTAAAGGCAAAGCGCCTTCAATGAAAAGTTTATAGACTTTTAGACTCCGAACTTTGTATCAGTGAAATGTACCTGCTAAGCAAAATTCGTTTTCGTATTTGAAGGTCAAGGAAATTTTGTGCTCATGTCAATATTCACCTGCGGTAAAACTAAACCAAAGCTTAATGTCATAGCGCAGTACATGCGACATTAATAGAGACCGATATGATTTTTATTTGAAATATGTAATAATAAAATTTATTAAAAAATCTTAAATTTTAACATCCTGGCTTAGTTATTACTGTCACCATGAGTTTTGTGAATTGTGCACGGGTTTCGCCTTAATCCAACAGATGTATATGCAAGTTTTTTCCCCCTTTATTTTTAAATCATGTCCTTTCCACTACGACAAAATAAAATATTATGTAAACAATATGCCAATGTATACCGTATAATAATGATATGTAGTCAGCAAAAAGGCAAAAAATACAAAAAAAAACGTACAGAATGGTAAAATCTCATTGAATACACAGACCAAATGGCAAGGCATCCAATGGATGAATGTTAGCTCTCTGGTATGAGAGGTTGTCATTTATATTTGCATACGATTACGCAAGATATTTTTGTACCTTTTTGCAGCATTTGCCTCTGTTTCAACCTCCTAGACCACTCCTTAGCAGTAGATCTCCGTCTTTTTTACATCTGCTTGGACTGACATTTGTCTGCCACATTTTGCTAGGATTTAAGAGAATGGAAAAAATGATATTTTAAAAACGTTGGCCGTAGCTATAAAATAACCCAGAGGCGAGTACGAAGATAAAGAAGGAATTTTCAATAATCACAATTCATAAAGCTCATTGCAAAAATCACAACTATAGGACATTTTATGGCTCCATTTTTTTATACCCTGCGTCACACTGTGGAACAGGGTATTATAAGTTAGTGTATATGTTTGCAACACCCAGAAGGAGACGAGATAGACACATGGTGTCTTTGGCAAAAATGCTCAGGGTGGGCTCCTGAGTTGATATAGTCATGTCTGTCTGTCCATCTGTCGGTGAACACATTTTTGTAATCAAAGTCTAGGTCGCAGTTTTAGCCCAATCGACTTCAAATTTGGCACAAGTATGTGTTTTGGCTCAGAATAGAACCCTATTGATTTTGCAAGAAATCGCTTCAGATTTAGATATAGCTCCCATATATATATATTTCGCCCAACATGGTTAGTCCATGTCCCAGAAGCCAGAGTTTTACTCCAATTTGGTTGAAATTTTGCACTAGGAGTACAATTAGTACTATAGTCAAGTGGGCCAAATTTTATTGAAATCGGTTCAGATTTAGATATAGCTCCCATATATATCGTTCGCCCGATTTACACTCATGTGACCACCGAGGCCAATTTTTTGCTCCGATTTAGTTGAAATTTTGCACAGGGAGTAGAACTAGCATTGTAGCTATGCGTGCCAAATTTGGTTGAGATCGGTTTAGATTTAGATATATCTCCCATATATAGCTTTCGCCAGATTTACACTCTTATGACCACAGAGGACAATTTTTTGCTCCGATTTAGTTGAAATTTTGCACAGGGGGTAGAATTAGCATTGTAGCTATGCGTGCCAAATTTGGTTAAAATCGGTTCAAATTTATATATAGCTTTCGCCCGATTTAAACTCATATGACACAGAGGCCAATTTTTTGCTCCGATTTAGTTGAAATTTTGCACAGGGAGTAGAATTAGCATTGTAGCTATGCGTGCCAAATTTGGTTGACATCGGTTCAGATTTAGAGATAGCTCCCATATATAGCTTTTGCCCGATTTACACTCATTTGCCCTCAGAGGCTAATTTTTTGCTCCGATTTAGTTGAAATTTTGCATAGGGTGTAGAATTAGCATTGTAAGTAAGCGTGCCAAATTTGGTTGAAATCGGTTCAGATTTGGATATATCTCCCATATATAGCTTTCGCCTTATTTACACTCATATGACCACAGAGGCCAATTTTTAACTCCGATTTAATTGAAATTTTGCACAGGGAGTAGAATTAGCATTGTAGCTATGCGTGCCAAATTTGGTTGAAATCGGTTCAGATATAGATATAGCTCCCATATATATATGTTTTTCTGATTTCGACAAAAATGGTCAAATACCAACATTTTCTTTGTTAAATCGCCACTGCTTAGTCGAAAAGTTGTAAAAATGACTCTAATTTTCCTAAACTTTTAATACATATATATCGAGCGATAAATCATAAATAAACTTTTGCGAAGTTTCCTTAAAATTGCTTCAGACTTAAATGTTGCCCATATTTATACCATGCGCCACACTGTGGAACAGGGTATTATAAGTTAGTGCATATGTTTGTAACACCCAGAAGGAGACGAGATAGACACATGGTGTCTTTGGTAATAACGCTCAGGGTGGGTCCCTCAGTCGATATAACCATGTCCGTCTGTCCGTCTGTCTGTGAACACATTTTTGTGATCAAAGTCTAGGTCGCTATTTAAGTCCAATCACCTTCAAATTTGGCACATGTTCCTAATTTGGGTCAGAATAGAACCCTATTGATTTTGGAAGAAATCGGTTCAGATTTAGATATAGCTCCCATATATATTTTTCGCCTGATATGCCCTAATATGGAGCCAGCAGCCAGAGTTTTATACCGATTTGCTTGAAATTTTCCACAAACATAACACTTAGTCGTATAGTAAAGTGTGCAAAATTTTATTGAAATAGGTTCAGATTTAGATATAGCTCCCACCTATATCTTTCGCCCGATATGGACTAATATGGTCCTAGAAGCCAGATTTGTGGCCGAATTTGGTTGAAATTTTGCACTAGGAGTACAATTAGTAGTATAGTCAAGTGTGCAAAATTTGATTGAAATCGGTTCAGATTTAGATATAGCTCCCATATATATCTTTCGCCTGATATGGGCTAATATGGTTCTAATAGCCAGAGTTTTGGCCCAATTTGGTTAAAATTTTGCACAGGGAGTAGATTTAGCATTGTAGCTATGTATGCCAAATTTTATTGAAATCGGTTCAGATTTAGATATAGCTCCCATATATATGTTTTTCTGATTTCGACAAAAATGGTCAAAATACCAACATTTTCCTTGTAAAATCGCCACTGTTTAGTCGAAAAGTTGTAAAAATGACTCTAGTGCATTAGCCGACTTAAATTTTGAGTCTATAGATTTTGTAGAAATTCTATCCAGATCGAGTGACCCAACACATTTGACGGATGTGATATGGTATCGAAAATGTTGATCTGCAAAGTGGTGCAGGGTATAATATAGTCGGCCCCGCCCGACTTTAGACTTTCCTTACTTGTTTTTTTTTTTTAATTTTTAAAAAGCAATTTAAAATCTTTTACCAGTAATTAAAAAAAATGCAAACCACTATGATTGTGCTGAAGTAACGACCATAACCTAGCCTATTAACTGGCTTAAACCAAAGGGTAGTGACGTTAAATGATCTTAGGTTGTTCTCTCTGCATGATCCTTTATAAGAAAGGCCCTTCAAAATCCCTCCCCCAACCCTTCAATTTTTATCTAGTAACAGAACCAGAATGTAAAAAGGCCTTTGAATACTTATGTACATATCCCATTTTCCACATCTGTATAAAAATGTATTCGATTAAATTCATTCAACGGTAGAGAGAATATGCTGAAAGTGATTGGGAGTGTTGGTTTGGTGAATTCGAGGGTTTTATATTTTCCTTTACTGGCACATTTATGTGCATAAAGTAACAACCAACATCAACAAGGTATTTATGTAATGCATGGTTTGGTAATCCTCCAAATGAGGATTCTTGGTATCAGAATTCTTACTTTGACAGCAAAGTAGGATTCCTTCAAGTGTAAGATTGTACGAGCCATAAGTGAACCTTTTACTGGTTCTCTGTATTGTAATTTATACGATTTCCTTGGTTATAATATTTCGCATTTAAGCAACCATTGCAGGTCAACCAATTCACATCGGATGTACAATATATGTATCGGTATGTTTTCGAACATGTTATATACTCGAATTATTATATCCTATACCAGCACTCTAGTGTTGACGTCATAGAAAATAGGTCGCACCAAGAAGAAATCCAGAAGAAATCCAATCCAGTCTTTGGGAAATCGGCTAAGTTAAACTTTCGGATTCGATATAACTATGGCATTCCTATAAACAAAAGACAGAAACACCTTCATAGAATCAAATAGTTAAATACGTCTATATAGCCAAGTCATAAAATGACCAATATACCCAGGGCTGTGGAGTCGATCCAATTTTGCTCGACTCGGACTCCAGCATTTTTCATTAACCCCGACACCGACTCCGGGTAATATAATTAAATCTCCTTTTTATACAACTAATTAGTAGTTCTATTGTGGGGGTAATGTAAATGGATCGATATAAATTATCGTATTTATTTATGTGTGCCAAAAATATCTTAATTTCACATTTGATGCCAATTGAACTCTATATATTTCAAAATTTAAGGCAATGTCGGTTCTATGTTTAATAAATAAAACAGTGATATAAATACTCATCACAATATGAGCAAATACCAAGAGTCTTCAGTATATGAATTTATAGAAAAGTAAAGAAAGTTCAAAGTCGAACGGGGCTCATTATATTATAGCCTTCAACACAATGTGTTGCGAGCTATTTAAAGTTTATATTCCCATATGCATGAATTTAAATCTGAATCGATTTAGACAAAATTCTATACACTTCTACAAAATCTATGTTCCTAAAATTTAAATCTAACGTTATGGGACGAAACACAATTTTAGTAAAAACCAAATAAGAAAAGTCTGAAGTCGGGCGGGGGCGACTATAATATATCTTGCACAACTTTGTATTTAAATCTACATTTCGATAAAATCTCAAATCTTTCAAATTTGTTGAGTGCTATATATAAAGTTTTATGTTCCCATTAACCAATATTTAAAACTTACCCGATTTGGACAATATTTTGTCAGACTTCTACATAATATTGGGCACACCTAATGCCTTGGGCACAGTGTGGCGCAGGGTATAAATATGGGAAACATTTATAATATTAATAATATTTAGGCAATTTTTCACAAATGCATTTATGATTCATCAGTCGATAAATATAGATTAGATGTACTCGTAGTATGGATATATACTGTAATAGCCCAAAGTGTTTTTGTAAATTTCTCTCTAAATAGCAATTCACTAATGCAAGACTTATGAAGTTTTTCTTCCTTCCAGTTTCTGCAGAAATTCGTGAAAGGTTAATTATGAGCGAGTACCGACTGTCACGTTTACTGCACCAATAAGTAGTGTAGTCAAGTGTGCTAAATTTTATTGAAATCGGTTCAGATTTAGATATAGCTCCCATATATATCTTTCGCCCGATATGCACTTATATCGACCCAGAAGCCAAAGGTTTACCCTAATTTTCTTGAATAGTAAAGTGTGCAAAATTTGATTGAAATCGGTTCAGATTTACATATAGCTCCCATACATATCTTTCGCGCGATTATCCGTCATATGACCACAGAGGTCAAAGTTGCAGTCCGATTTACGTGAAATTTTGCGAGGTGAGTAGAATGAAAATACTTAGTATGCACGTCAAATTTGGTTCAAATCGGTTTAGATTTCGATATAGCTTCTGTATAACGGGTGGCTGATAAGTCCCCGGTCTGACCAATAGATGGCGTCGCTAGTATTAAATTCATATTATTGTTATATAGTACCAACCTTCAAATGATTCGTGTCAAAATTTGACGTCTGTAAGTCAATTAGTTTCTGAGATAGAGCGTCTTTTGTGAAGCAACTTTTGTTATTGTAAAAAAATGGAAAAAAAGGAATTTCGTGTTTTTATAAAATACTGTTTTCTGAAGGGAAAAATACGGTGGAAGCAAAAACTTGGCTTGATAATGAGTTTCCGGACTCTCCCCCAGCGAAATCAACAATAATTGATTGGTATGCAAAATTCAAGCGTGGTGAAATGAGCACGGAGGACGGTGAACGCAGTGGACGCCCGAAAGAGGTGGTTATCGACGAAAACATCAAAAAAATCCACAAAATGATTTTGAATGACCGTAAAATGAAGTTGATCGAGATAGCAGAGGCCTTAAAGATATCAAAGGAATGAGTTGGCCATATCATTCATCAATATTTGGATATGCGGAAGCTCTGTGCAAAATGGGTGCCGCGCGAGCTCATGTTTGACCAAAAACAACAACGTGTTGATGATTCTAAGCGGTGTTTGCAGCTGTTAATTCGTAATACACCCGAGTTTTTCCGTCGATATGTGAAAATGGATGAAACATGGCTCCATCACTACACTCCTGAGTCCAATCAACAGTCGGCTGAGTGGACAGCGACCGGTGAACCGTCTCCGAAGCGTGGAAAGACTCAAAAGTCCGCTGGCTAAGTAACGGCCTCTGTTTTTTGGGATGCGCATGGAATAATTTTTATCGATTCTCTTGAGAAGGGAAAAACCATCAACAGTGACTATTATATGGCGTTATTGGAGCGTTTGAAAGTCGAAGGTTATATGTTTTTCCGATTTGAGCAAAAATGGCCAGAATATCCACATTTTCTTTATAAAATCGCCACTGCTAAGTCGAAAACTTGTAAAAGTGACTCCAATCTTCCTTTATTTCTACATATCTCTCGGCCGAATACACTTTTGCGAAGTTGCCCCAAAATTGGTTCACATTTAAATGTTTCCCATATTTTTATACCCTCCACCATAGGATGGGGGTATATTAACTTTGTCATTCCGTTTGTAACACATCGAAATATTGCTCTAAGACCCCATAAAGTATATATATTCTGGGTCGTGGTGAAATTCTGAGTCGATCTGAGCATGTCCGTCCGTCCGTCCGTCTGTTGAAATCACGCTAACTTCCGAACGAAACAAGCTATCGACTTGAAAGTTGGCACAAATAGTTGCTATTGATGTAGGTCGGATGGTATTGTAAATGGGCCATATCGGTCCACTTTTACGTATAGCCCCCATATAAACGGACCCCCAAATTTGGCTTGAGATTGTTTTCAGAGAAGCAAATTTCATCCGATCCGGCTGAAATTTGGTACATGGGGTTAGTATATGGTCTCTAATAACCATGCAAAAATTGGTCCACATCGGTCACTAATTATATATAGCCCCCATATAAACCGATCCCCCAATTTGGCTTACGGAGCCTCTAAGAGAAGCAACTTTCATCCGATCCGTCTGAAATTTGGTACATGGTGTTAGTATATGGTCTCTAATGACCATGCAAAAATTGGTCCACATCGGTCCATAATTATATATAGCCCCCATACAAACCGATCACCAGATTTGACCTCCAGAGCCTCTTCGAAGACCAAAATTCATCAGATTAAGTTGAAATTTGGTACGTGATGTTAATATATGGTATCCAACAACCACGCAGGAATTGATTCATATCAGCCCATAATTATATATAGCCCCTTATAAACCGATCTCCAGATTTGACCTCCCGAGCCCCTTGGAGGAGCGAAATTCATCCGATTCGGTTGAAATTTGGTAGGTGATGTAAGTATATGGTATCCAACAACCATGGAGGAATTGGTTCATATCAGTCAATAATTATATATAGCTCCCATATAAACCGATCCCCAGATTTAACCTCCGGTGCCGTTTGGAAAAGCAAACTTTATCCGATCTGCTTGAAATTTTGTACGTGGTGGTAGTATATGATATTTAACAACCATGCCAAAAGTGCTCCATATCAGTTCATAATCATATATAGCCCCCATATAAACCGATCCCGATATTTGGTTTTGGTGCCACTTGGAGGAGCAAATTTCATCCGAGTCATTTGAAATTTGGTACATTGGGCTAGTATATGGCCGTTAACAACCATGCCAGGTCCATATCGATCTATAGTTATATATAGCCCTCAGATAAATCGATCCCAATCACACAAAAATTGGTCCATTCAAGTTCATAATTGTAGTCCCCATATAAGCGACCCTCATATTTCAATGCTGGCTCTCTACGTACCGTGCAAAAGTCCATATCGATTCGTAACTATTTGTAGACTTACCTATACATACCTTTTTTGTCTAATATATACCACGTATGGACTAACTCACAATTTAGAAAACGATGTTAAGAAGTTTTAAAATACCACAACCGAAGTAATTCGATTGTGGATGAAAGTCTTTTGTGGAAGTTTCTACGCTGTCCATGGTGGAGGGCCTGGATTGGATTCGGCCTGGCCGAACTTACGGCCGTATTTACTGTTTTTTTTTTTTTTTTTTTTTTTTGTGAAATATTAATAATAACAAGTATATACAGCAGTAAGTTCGGCCGGGCCGAATCTTAAATACCACCACCATGAACCAAATATTGGGGTTTCCTTTGAAATTTCAGGAGGGCTTGAGGACATTTCCGGAAGATAAATTTAAAGATTTCACCTATGAGGACTATATCAGATTCTGGATTTATAAGAACCATTTTTGTTTGAGTTTTAGAGGAATTATTAAAATCTCTTGTAAAGGTGCAAGAAAATTATAAAATAACGTCTTGATTTGAAATCTTAAATCTGTAGATTTTCACCCGAAAGGTAAAATTTGGAAATTTTACATTGAGTTTCAAGCAATTTTCATGATCAGTTGGCCTTCTACACCCTCAAGAAGTGAAGTCGGTCTATATGGAGGCATTACCAAATGGACCGATAAAAACTTAATCCGATACACGTTTTTGTGAGCCTAAAATGCTAGAATATTCACAATTTCAGGCAAATCAGATAAAAACTACGCTTTCTAGAAACCCAAGGAGTTAAATCGGGAAATCGTTCTTATGGGGGCTATACTAAAATATGGAGCGATACTCACCGTTTTCGGCACACCTCTTTATGGCCCAAAAATACCTCTAGATTTCCAATTTCAGGCCAATTGGATAAAAACTTTGGATTCTAGAAGCCCAAGAAGTAAAATCGGGAAATCGGTCTATTGGGGGCCATACCAAAATATGGACCGATGGTTAGGTTAGGTTATGTGGCAGCCCAATGTATCAGGCTCACTTAGACTATTCAGTCCATTGTGATACCACAGTGGTGAACTTCTCTCTTATCACTGAGTGCTGCCCGATTCCATGTTAAGCTCAATGACAAGGGACCTCCTTTTTATAGCCGAGTCCGAACGGCGTTCCACATTCCAGTGAAACCACCTAGAGAAGCTTTGAAACCCTCAGAAATGTCACCAGCAGTACTGAGGTGGGATAATCCACAGCTGAAAAATTTTTGGTGTTTGGTTGTAGCAGGAATCGAACCCACGACCTTGTGTATGCAAGGCGGGCATGCTAACCATTGCACCACGGTGGCTCCCAAAATATGGACCGATACTCACCATTTTCGGCACACCTATTTATGGTCCTAAAATACATCTAGATTTCCAATTTCAGCCAAATTGGATAAAAACTACGGTTTCTATAAGTCCAAGACCCCAAATCGGGAGGTCGGTTTATATGGGCACCATACCAAAACATGGACCGATGCTCACCATTTTTGGCACACCTTTTTACGGTTCTAAAGTACTTCTCGATTTCCAAATTCACATAAATTGGATAAAAACTGCGGTTTCTATAAGCCCAAGAAGTAAAATCGGGAGATCGGTCTATATGGGGGCTATACCAAAACATGGACCGATACTCACCATTTTTGGCACACCTCTTTATGGTCATAAAATACCTCTAGATTTTAAAAAATCAGGCAAATTGGATAAAAACTACGATTTCTATAAGCCCAAGAAGTAAAATCGGGAGATCGGTCTATATGGGGGCTATACCAAAATATGGATCGATACTCACCATTTTTGGCACACCTCTTTATGGTCATAGAATACCTCTAGATTTCAAATTTCAGGCAAATTGGATAAAAACTACGGTTTCTATAAGTCCAAGACCCCAAATCGGGAGGTCGGTTTATATGGGCACCATACCAAAACATGGACCGATGCTCACCATTTTTGGCACACCTTTTTACGGTTCTAAAGTACTTCTCGATTTCCAAATTCACATAAATTGGATAAAAACTGCGGTTTCTATAAGCCCAAGAAGTAAAATCGGGAGATCGGTCTATATGGGGGCTATACCAAAACATGGACCGATACTCACCATTTTTGGCACACCTCTTTATGGTCATAAAATACCTCTAGATTTTAAAAAATCAGGCAAATTGGATAAAAACTACGATTTCTATAAGCCCAAGAAGTAAAATCGGGAGATCGGTCTATATGGGGGCTATATCAAAACCTGGACCGATATAGCCCATCTTCGAACTTGACCTGCCTGCAGACCAAGTTCGAAGACGAGTTTGTGCAAAATTTCAGCACGATTGCTTTATTATTGAAGACTGTAGCGTGATTACAACAGACAGACAGACAGACGGACATCGTTATATCGTCTTAGAATTTCTCCCTGATCAAGAATATATATACTTTATATAATCTGAAATCGATATTTCGATGTGTTACAAACGGAATGACAAACTTATTAAACCCCCGACACCATTCTATGGTGGTGGGTATAAAAATATAATATTAAGGGGGTCTAAAATCAATATTTCCGGTAGGCATTTTTTTTGCAGATCAAAGTTATTAGGTTATAGAAATATGGTAGCTTGAATTTTTGTCAGCTACCATGTACTAAGTGTTGTCTACATAAGTCAGTAGTAACAGGGAGCGAATGTAACATAACCTAAAGTGCGTACGGTTGAAGGTTATTACAAATTAGCAATTTGTTCCCAGATATCACAAATAACTATTCATAATTACCTCTGTCTGTGGCAACAAATTAATGTAATCAAATATTTATTGGACCTAAATTCATCAATAGTATATGACGAATAATATATGGATTTTTATATATGACTGCCATTAATTTAATTACAATTTCCATCAATTGTTAATCATAACTTTTTGTGGTTACCATGTACACTCACACACACACACAGGCATTGACAATAACACATGCTGTGAGTGGAGCCATAAAGTTTGTTTTTTTTTTACAAGAGACACACACTGTCAATAATAATTAATTATAATGGTATATACAATTAAATATACTAATTTCAAATGACATCAACAACAAATGGCCTGACCAATAATGCTGTGGAAAGGCCCACATATCCCAACAAAAACGAGAAGTATGAGGCATTTGTTACTAAACTCCCCTACCACTATGGACACTATGATTGTTCTATTTGTTGTTGTTACAGTTGTAGGTCCAATTTATTTGTCACATAGGGCGATATTTTCAACAATCTACTCGTATGTATATTGGTTTTCCTTTTTTGTTTTATTTCGCTTACTTTGATGTATCCGTTTGTATTTGTTTTGGACTTTAGCATGGCCCAAAATCGAAACCACACCCCAGCAAATAATTGGTATGGAGAAACAAATCCCTTTCATTAATTTAACACCGTTCAACTTATGTTAGGCTAACAAGTACCATCAGTTGTTATTTTACCGCAAATGAAAAACAAACACAAATAAAACAGGCCTCACAAAACCCTTGACCCCATTCATCCGAAGGACTGTCGATTTGTTGGATTTTGAGAATTTTATCATTCAATAGACAGCTACATATAAAGGTTGTCATATGTTTGCAATCATTCATTATTTATAATTTCTAAATAAATATTTTATACAAATTATGTGTAAACACCAAGGTGGGTTGTCATATATCAATGTGTCATCTTATGTCGCCTAAATTGTGTAGCACCAGAATACAATAATCACCCATTTATGTAACAATTAGATGACTCATATAATTTGGGAGTTTAATATACGAAAATTGCTATTAATTCGTATTTAAGGTAGTGGCAATTTTTGTGTTGGTTGATGGAAAATTGTTAAAGACACGCAAAGATTTAAAACGTTTGAAAAATGGGAGTCGCAAACGTTATTCTTGTGTTAATTTCTTTTTATACCCTGCGTCACACTGGGAACTGGGTATTATAAGTTAGTGCGTATGTTTGCAACACCCAGAAGGAGACGAGATAGACATATGGTAACTTTGACAATATTGCTCTGGGTCGGCCACTGAGTCGATCTAGTCATGTCCGTCTGCCTGTGAACACATTTTTTTAATCAAATCCTACGTCGCAATTTTAGTCTAATCGACTTCAAATTTGCAAAAAGTATGTATTTTGGGTTAGAATAGATCCCTATATGGCCCCAGAAGCCAGAGTTTTGTCCTTTTTTATATTGTATATAAATTTTGCGCAGGGAGTAGAAATAATATTGTAGCTATACATGCCAAATTTGGTTGAAATCGATTCAGATTTAGATATAGCTCCCATATATATTTTGTGCCCGATATGCATTTATATGGCCCAGAAGCCAGAGTTTTGCCCTATGTAAAACATTACTCACGTGCACAGCTCTACTTCAGGGAGGACACATTCTGTGCTTCTGTACTCAAGTGTTTTGATGTTTAGGGGGTGCGTATGATTTATTTATTTTGGGTCAATAATACACATACGGCACAGTGAACTACCATGTTTGCCAACAAATTAAACTATATTGCATACATGATTTTTTCTCTGTCGAATAAAAGACTAGGTTAGGTTAGGTTAGGTTAGGTGGCAATCCGATGTATCAGGCTCACTTAGACTATTCAGTCCATTGTGATACCACAGTGGTGAACTTCTCTCTTATCACTGAGTGCTGCCCGATTCCATGTTAAGCTCAATGACAAGGGTCCTCCTTTTTATAGCCGAGTCCGAACGGCTTTCCACATTGCAGTGAAACCACTTAGAGAAGCTTTGAAACCCTCAGAAATGTCACCAGCATTACTGAGGTGGGTAATCCACCGCTGAAAAACTTTTGGTGTTCGGTCGAAGCAGGAATCGAACCCACGACCTTATGTATGCAAGGCGGGCATGCTAACCATTGCACCACGGTGGCTCCCAATAAAAGACTAGGTTTTATGTTATTTCTACATGAAACTGTTAATGTTTCAACTTATATATGATTTTATATATAGAGCTACATGGTTATAAAAATTGTGGTCGCTGACCTGATGACGATCCGTTTGGGCAAAAGGTAAATGTAAAAAAAAAATCCAAAATCTTATATTTTTCCAGATTCTTTGTATTACAAAGTGAAAGTAGTGAGAGCTAAATAAATGACGAGGAGGTAGGTAACATATAAGGAAGATGAAATTAGACAGAAAATTACATGTAATAAAACAAGTAAGGAAAGTCTAAAGTCTGGCGGGGCCGGCTATATTATACCCTGAACCATTTTGTATAACCACATTTTCGATAGCATATACCATGTGTTATGTGATATATATAAGTGTTTATGTTACCATATACATATATTTAAGTCTGACCAGATCTGGGCAAAATTTGTTAGAGTTATACACAATTTATAGACTTTAAATTTAAGTCGGCTAATGCCATGGGTTGGAACACAATGTTAGTAAAAAATATGGGAAACATTTAAATCTAAACCAACTTTGTGGCCATTTTGCATTCGTGTATTTATGATTTATTGGTATAGATAAATATGTATTAGAAGTATATGCAAATTGGAGTAAGTTTTGCAAGTTAGAATTTTGACAAAATTTTCTATAGAAATAACACTTTGACAAAATTTTCTATAGAAATTAAATTTTGATAATATTTTCTATTGAAATAAAACTTTCAGAAAAATTTCTATAAAAAGAAACTTTTGACAAAATTTTCTATAGAAATAAAATTTTGACAAAATTTTCTACAGAAATAAAATGTTGACAAAATTTTCTATAGAAAAAAAAAATTTGACAAAATTTTCTACAGAAATAAAACTTTCAGAAAATTTTCTATGGAAATAAAATGTTGACATAGTTTTCTATAGAAATAAAATTTTTAATAAAGCTTTGACAACATTGTCATAGAAATAAAACTTTCAGAAAAATTTCTATAAAAAGAAACTTTTGACAAAATTTTCTATAGAAATAAAATTTTGACAAAATTTTCTATAGAAATAAAACTTTCAGAAAATTTTGTATTAAAATAAAATTTTGACATAATTTTCTATAGAAATAAAATTTTGACAAAATTTTCTATGGAAATAAAATTTTGACAAAATTTTCTATAGAAATAAAATTTTGACAAAATTTTCTATAGAAATAAAATTTTGACAAAATTTTCTATAGAAATAAAATTTTGAAAAAAATTTCTATAGAAATAAAACTTACAGAATATTTTCTATGGAACTAAAATTTTGACAAAATTGTCTATAAAAATAAAATTTTGACAAAAGTTGCTATAGAAAGAAATTTTGACAAAAGTTGCTATAGAAATAAAATTTTGACAAAATTTTCTATAGAAATAAAATTTTGACAAAATTTTCGATAGAAATAAAATTTTGACAAAATTTTCTAAAGAAATAAAACATTCAGAAAATTGTCTATGGAAATAAAATTTTGACAAAATTGTCTATAAAAATAACATTTTCTATAGAAATAAAATTTTGACAAAATTTTCTATAGAACCAATATTTTGACAAAATTTTCTATAGAAATAAAATTTTGACAAAATTTTATATAGAAATAAAACTTACAGAAAATTTTTTATGGAAATAAAATTTTGACAAAATTGGCTATAAAAATAAAATTTTGACAAAATTTTCTATAGAAATAAAATTTTGACAAATTTTTCTATAGAAATAAAACTTACAGAAAATGTTCTTTGGAAATAAAATTTTGACAAAATTGTCTATAAAAATAAAATCTTGACAAAATTTTCTATAGAAATAAAATTTTGAAAAAATTTTCTATAGAAATAAAACTTACAGAATATTTTCTATGGAACTAAAATTTTGACAAAATTGTCCATAAAAATAAAATTTTGACAAAAGTTGCTATAGAAAAAAAATTTTGACAAAATTTTCTATAGAAATAAAATTTTGACAAAATTTTCGATAGAAATAAAATTTTGACAAAATTTTCTAAAGAAATAAAACATTCAGAAAATTGTCTATGGAAATAAAATTTTGACAAAATTGTCTATAAAAATAACATTTTCTATAGAAATAAAATTTTGACAAAATTTTCTATAGAACCAATATTTTGACAAAATTTTCTATAGAAATAACATTTTGACAAAATTTTATATAGAAATAAAACTTACAGAAAATTTTTTATGGAAATAAAATTTTGACAAAATTGGCAATAAAAATAAAATTTTGACAAAATTTTCTATAGAAATAAAATTTTGACAAAAATTTTTATAGAAATAAAACTTACAGAAAATGTTCTTTGGAAATAAAATTTTGACAAAATTGTCTATAAAAATAAAATCTTGACAAAATTTTCTATAGAAATAAAATTTTCAGAACATTTTCTATAGAAATAAAATTTTGACAACATTTTCTATAGAAATAAAACTTTCAGAAAATTGTCTATGGAAACAAAATTTTGAAAAAATTTTCTATAGAAATAAAATCTTGAGAACATTTTTTATAGAAATATAATTTTGACAAAATTTTCTATAGAATTAAAACTTTCAGAAAAATTTCTATAAAAAGAAACTTTTTACAAAATTTTCTATAGAAATAAAATTTTGACAAAATTTTCGATAGAAATAAAATTTTTACAAAATTTTCTATAGAAATAAAACTTTCAGAAAATGTTCTATCAAAATAAAATGTTGACATAGTTTTCTATAGAAATAACAACATATTTTGAGAAAATATTCTATAAAAATAAAATTTTAAGAAAATTTTCTATAGAAATAAAATTTTGACAAAATTGTCTATAAAACTAAAATTTTGAGAAAATTTTCTATAGAAACAAAATTTTTAGAAAATTTTCTATAGAAATAAAATTTTGAGAAAATTTTCTATAGAAATAATATTGTTAGAAAATATTGTATCAAGAAATAAAATTTGAAGAAAATTTTCTAAAGAAATAAAATATTGACAAAATTTTCTATAGCAATAAAATGTTGACAAAATTTTCTATAGAAATAGAATTTTGACAAAATTTTCTATAGAATAATGTGAAAAAAATTTCTGCAGAAGAGAAATTTTTCTATAGAATTAAAATTTTGACATTTTCTATAGAAATACAATTTTTACTAAATTTTGTATAAAGTCAATATCATTAACAATTTTAATTTTTGTTTTAAGCCATACTGTCAAAGTCTCCCTTTTGTAGAAGTAGTAAATTTTTCTTGTAGGAGCAAATTGGCTAAAACTCTGGCTGCTGGGGCCATATAAGTCCATATCGGACGAAAGATATATATGCGAGCTATATCTAAATCTGAACTGATTTCATCCAAACTCAATAGGGTTCTATTCTGACGTAAAACAGAAACGTGTGCCAAATTGTAAGTCGATTGGACTAAAACTGCGACTTAGGCTTTGATCACAAAAATGTGTTCACAGACGGACATGGCAAGATCGACTTAGGGACCCACCCCGAGGATTATTGCCAAAGACACCATGTGTCTATCTCGTTTCCTTCTGTGTGTTGCAAACATATTCACTAACTTATAATACCCTGTTCCACACTGTGGCGCAAGCTATACAAATTTGAATTTGAATTATTGGCATTAAATTGTTTTTAAATCCTATAAAAGACGTCAATGTTTATCATAAAAAATAAGAAGCCCCCTTAATAATAATCATACGGAAAAACATAAAAATTTTCATAGAATTGTTTAATTAATTGATCACCATTTCCAGCGGCCATATATGAAATATTGTAACTCTATCCATAACAAAATTAATTGAAATACATATGATATATTTTAACCTTCTTAATAACTAATTCGATGTCATTAGTTTTGTTTGTTGTTATATCTGCAGTGGAATGGTCTTTCAAGGTAACGCCAATATTTCTTAGTTTGTGTAAAATTTGTAAAAAAAAAAAGAACCAAATACACTTTAGAGAAAAAAATGTTCATTGTTCTTGTGGTTACTTTGTTTAATAAATCGATTGACTGAAAGGGAAAATAAACAAACCACTGACCTAATATTTCAATTTATACCAATTACATGAACTACATCCGAGATCGGACTACGTACATACATAGCTATTGCGTAGTTTTGTAAATGGGAATATGTCAATATATATGTATTAGAAGTGTCAGATACAAATATATACAAAATCATGTAAACTAGGGCATATCGGGAAAAGTGATTGTATTTTCAAATAAAGAACATTAAATTGGTTTAAGATGATGGTCAAAAATATTTAAAGAAAAAGAACAAAGAGTTTGGAATAATTCCTGCGAAATATTGGCTTCCCGTATAAAAATTGGGGTATCTAATCAGATATGATTAGATCTCAAAATTTATCCCTTTAGATTTAAGAACATATACCCACATATGATGAGATAGAATTAGATATAAATGTATATGATATCATATATGACCAGATCTAACATCAGATCCAATTATATATAGGGAGAGATATAATTATATCTAAGGCATTAGATCTAGGCCAATATTTAGATCTTATCAGATCTATTTCCATAGTAATTAGATATGATTAGATCTTACCATTTTTCGGATCTATTCATATCTAATTGTATCAAATTAGATCTCTCAATTTTTACTCTGGTTTGGAAAATGTAGTTAATTCGAAAGTCAACTTTTGTAACAAAGGTAAAATGGTCGAAAGTTTGCTTTTTCAAAACTTTGAAAAAAAACGAAAAGTCGACGTTTCCAAATTTTGAAAAATCGAAAAACTGTTGAACTTTTTAACTCTCATTACAATCCATACTTCCTACTGAAATTTGACAGCATTAAGGCGACACATATAAGCCGGTCCTTTGACATGGCTAAACCCAAATTTTTCGTCAGGTCGGATTGTGTTTGCTTAAAATTTTCCCACTGTTGGGATTCCTATGTGTGAATTCCCGAGTTGGATTATCGTTGAGGCAGAACTAATAAGAACTATTATATTCGAAACCTAAACTTCATTATTTGTTAAGGCATCAATAACAGACCTACTATTGATGGGATTTGAGATCAAAATTTACAGAAAAAAACTAATGCGAAATAAATGAAATTAATTAGAAAGTTTCACAGCATGTCAAAAAAATGTTAAAAGTATAGCATCTAGTGTCACCGCTTGAAAAATGTGGTAAATACATCAAAAATTCATTTGGCTGTCAGTATATATCAGTATATGATTTTTTCACAGAAACTCTCTTTGATTTTTCTTCTTGATATATCTTCCAAAACCAACAATCATTTCATAAACCGGAGAAATTCCATTTCTAGAACTAACGAAACCTCCCTTTCTCTCTCTGGAATTATGATAGTAGCCGTTTATGTGAATGACAAAGTCTTTAAACAAATTTTACCAATATTAGTTCAATTAAAATCTTAATTAAATGAATTAATTAAAACAAGTATATACGGCCATAAGTTCGGTCAGGCCGAATCTTATGTATCCTCCACCATGGATTGCGTAGAAACTTCTACTAAATACTGTCACCCACAATCGAATTACCCGGCTGGCGGTAACACTTGCTGATGGCAAGGTATTTTAAAACTACTTAACACCATCTTCTAAATTGTAAGTAAGTCCATACGGGGTATATATTAAACAAAAACGAAAGGCCGGTAAAATACGTATATAATTCAGTTTGACAAAATTTTCTATAGAAATTAAATGTTGAGAAAATTTTCCATAGAAATAAAATTATTACAAAATGTTGTATAGAAATAAAATATTGAGAACATTTTCTATAGAAATAAAATTTTAAAAAAAATTTCTATAGAAATAAAATTTTGACAACATTTTTTATAGAAATAAAATTTTTACAAAATTTTCTATAGAAATAAAATTTTGACAAAATTTCCTATAGAAATAAAATTTTGACAAAATTTCCTATAGAAATAAAATTTTGACAAAATTTCTATAGATATAAAATTTTGACAAAATTTTCTATAGAAATAAAATGTTTACAAAATTTTCTATAGAAATAAAATGTTGACAAAAATTTTCTATAGAACTAAAATTTTGATAAAATTTTCTATAGAAATAAAATTTTGACAAAATTTTTTATAGAAATAAAATTTTTACAAAATTTTCTATAGAAATAAAATCTTGACAAAATGTTCTATAGAAATAAAATGTTGAGAAAATTTTCTATAGAAATAAAATTTTTACAAAATTTTCTATAGAAATAAAATATTGAGAACATTTTCTATAGAAATAAAATTTTGATAAAATTTTCTATAGAAATAAAATTTTGACAAAATTTTTTAAAGAAATAAAATGTTTACAAAATTTTCTATAGAAATAAAATCTTAACAAAATGTTCTATAGAAATAAAATTTTTGGTAAAATTTCCTACAGAAACAAAATTTTGACAAAATTTTCTATAGAAATAAAATTTTGACAAAATTTTCTATAGCAATAAAATGTTGACAAAATTTTCTATAGAAATAAAATTTTTACAAAATTTTCTATAGAAATAAAATTTTGTGAAAATTTTCTATAGAAATAAAATTTTGACAACATTTTCTATAGAAATAAAATTTTGACAACATTTTCTATAGGAATAAAATTTTTACAATATTTTCTATAGAAATAAAATGTTGACAACATTTTCTATAGAAATACAATTTTTACAAAATTTTTATAGAAATAAAATTTTCACAAATTTTTCTATAGAAATAAAATTTTGACAAAATTTTCTATAGAAATAAATATTTGATAAAATTTTCTATATAAATAAAATTTTGATAAAATTATCTATAGAAATAACATTTTGACCAAATTTTCTATAGAAATAAAATTTTGATAAAATTATCTATAGAAATAACATTTTAAAAAAATTTTCTATAGAAATAAAATTTTGACAAAATTTTCTATAGAAATAAAATTTTGACAAAATTTTCCATAGTAATAAAATTTTGACAAAATTTTCTATAGTAATAAAATTGTGACAAAATTTTCTATAGAAATACAATTTCGGTAGATTATTTTTGGCGATATGGAATAATTTTTGTGTGATTGGCGATCGGCTATATATAATTATGGACCGATATGGACCAATTTGTGCATGGTTGTTAGGTACAATATACTATCACCGCGTACCAAATTTCAAGCGGATCGGATGAATTTTGCTCCTCCAAGAGGACCGCAAGCCAAATCTAGGAGTTATGTTAGGTGGCAGACCGATGTATCAATATCACTTAGACTATTCAGTCCATTGTGATACCACATTGGTGAACTTCTATCTTATCAGTGAGTGTTGCCCGATTCCATGTTAAGCTCCATGACAAGGGACCTCCTTTTTATAGCCAAGTCCGAACGGCGACCCACATTGCAGTAAAACCAATTAGAGAAGCTTTGAAACCCTCAGAAATGTCACCAGCTTTACTCAGGTGGGATAACCCACCGCTGAAAAAGTTTTTGGTGTTCGGTCGAAACAGGAATCGAACCCACGACCTTGTGTATGCAAGGCGGGCATGCTAACCATTGCACCACGGTGGCTTCCTTCCCAGTTTGATTAAAAAGTTAATTGTATCAATTAATTTTTTAATTGAAAAGTTTTCAGCGTCAATTAACTTTTCAATTGGAAATATATTGGTGATATTTTGTTTTTCTGTACAAGATTTATTAGAATTGTTTCAAGATGTTTTAAAATTTCAGTACGCAAGTTCAGATTTAACCCATCCTATTATATACCATGCATGCGTAAGGATGTAAGTTCATACTTTAGAAAAAGACGAAAATAAATGGAAAACAATAAAATTGAAACCATCATCGAAAACTAACAATATCAACAAAACCTGCAGAGGCAGCAACGGCAGCAACTACTAAAAAAACCTACTAAGCCAACATCTGCCAGGGCCAAGAGGCAAGAAAAAGTAGATGTAATGCCATGGGAAGGTAGCCGCCAACGGCAACAGTAATCTCAACTTTGGAACTTGAGTGAGAAACAACAATAACAACAACACTTCTATACTATAAACCGCCAATAAATAAAACACCCCAAACATGATAAAATAAAGGCATCCTTACACGCACACAATTACACGCACACACAAATGCACCACGGTTCTTTAGACCTCCACCTCCCTATGGAAAAAGACTTCGACCCCATGCGTATGACTGTTACACTAACAAGAGAAGAGAAAAGATAAACATACTTAAACTAAGCGCATGGAGTGTATTTATGTCAAGGATACTATAAAATCAATTACATGTGTATATGTGTGCGTGTATTACTATATATGAGCCAAAGTAAGAATTTTTGGTGTGTATGGGTAGGGGTAAGTGAGTGTGTGTGTGTGTATTTGTTGCGTTTCGTTACAAGTGCATAAGTATTAGTTCAACAAAACCATAACAAGCAATCAGCAGCTTGCGTTTTCGCGATCTCCATGGGTTAGTACTTGTCGCACTAGTGTCGTTAAGCCCAATGTCAACATGATTCTCTTACCCAAACACCCACTCAAGGATGACAATATAGCAGAGTAGCGGCAGAATAGCACAGTAGTTTCAAACAGGAAATAATTTCCCATGTTTTCAGCAATCATCAAGAGATTACAAGGTCACAAGCAAAAGGTCTCAAAATATGCATTGACAGTTTTTGCCAGCGAAGACTCCCATGGGTAAGAATGGTTTGGATAAAGTGTCTGTCTGTTGTAACAAACAATTGTTTACGAAAAAAAATTTTTGAAATTTACATTAATAAAAAATAGGACGATATAAAACATATTAATGGATTTAATATAGCTCCAGTTTCCTGAAGAGAAAAAAGAGTAAATATGAGTAAACAGTTCTGATGCAATCATGTAATTAGTTGATGCGATTAATTTTTTAATTGAAATATCTCCAATCACGAAAATGATAGTATCAATCACAGTTTTAATTGAACTTTAAAAATACTTGATTAAAAAATTCATTGAGTAAATTTCAATTAATTTTTTAATTGATTCAATTAAAAATTTAATTGTAAAACTCAATTAAATTTTTCATTAAAATATGACTATTTTTAATTACTTTCTTAATTGACTTAGTTTTTTTTCGTTTGATTAAAAAATTGTTTTGTTGAAATAAATTAAAAAAACTGTCCATCATGTGTTTTTTAAGCGACTTAGTATTCGGAGTTTGATTAAAAAGTTAATTGTATCAACTAATTTTCTTGTAAAAAATTTTGAAATTTTCAATCATTGATTTAATTAACTTAATGTTTCTATTTTGATTAAAAAGTTAATTGTATCAATTAATTTATTCATTACAATTTTTCAATTTCAATCATCTTTTTAATTGGAAATATGTTGGTGATATTTTTTTTTTTTTCTGTGTAGGATAGGAGTAAATTTGTTCTTGCATGAGGTTCAAGAAGTCAAATCTTGTGAAAGGATTATATAGGTGCTATATATACTTATGGACTGGTTATTAGACGGTGATATCAGTGTATAACATACTAAATTTCAATTCCTCCATTCCTCACTTTATATGTGTGTCAAATACGGTTGCATTTTATATTCCGGGATTGTGAAACCCTAGTGTTGCAACCTGTCAATTGAGCTCTAAAGCTTGCAATTTTTACTCAGCGATATAGACTATAGACTATTTTTTTTTATCAAATATCTAATGTTTCCACGTAGCGCATTTACTTTATATGGAGCCATATAGAAGAAGTACGTCTGGGAGCCTATGAAAGGTGAATCGTTGATATGATTCCGCGTAGATTCACTTGGGTTCTGGCTCACCCCCACACCAAAGAATTATGTTTTTTTATATATTTGTAAGAATCCATTATGTTATAATTGAACAATGTATACTTACAATTAGGTCACAAAAATATTTAATTACCTGAAAAGAGAAAAACGAAAAACAAAATTATTTAAATAACTTTCAATTATTCTGAAATCAGTATTTGGGTAGATGTTTATTTATTTAAACATCCCAAACACCCTATTTGTTCTCAAATGTAATAAAGTTGTTCTACTTCTAAAGACAAATTGACCTTACTAAAATAAACTTTTCTTTCATGTTAAGATATAAAATTTTAAGCCGCATCACTAACTAACATATAAGGACAAAAAACTTCATTGAAAAGTTTATCGAATTTTGGACAGGGCCTTACATCAAAGAAATTCGTATTTGCGTTTTATTGACATGAAATCGTTGGTCTAACGACATTATTTTTTAAGTCGGGCAGCACTCAGTGGTAACAGAGAAGTTCACGACAATGGAATGAAAGGCCAAAGTGGGCCTGACATAAACGAGCTGTCAGTATACCTAACCTAACCATTAGTGGACCTCAGATCAGTATTTCGATGCATTAGAATCAAAATGATAGCATAACAACTAAAACTCTCACTTAAGGTCAAGATTTTTAAATCCAGGATTTATAAACATAAAATTAGGATGCAGATCTCCTCTATTCATTATACCCTTCACCACTACTGTGGTACAGGGTATAATAAGTTTGTGCATTTATATGTAACGCCAAGAAGGAGTAATCCTAGACCAACCTTTTAGTGTACGGATCGGCTTAGAATTAAATTCTGAGTCGATTTATCGATGTCCGTCTGTCTGTCTGTCTGTTGATGTATTTTTGTGTGCAAAGTACAGCTCGCAATTTTAATCCCATTGTCGTAAAATTTGGTATAGGGTCCTGTTTCGGTTCAAAGACGATCCCTATTGCTTTTGGAAAAAATCGGTTCAGATTTAGATATAGCTGCCATATATATTTTTCACCGATCTGGTCATAATTGGCGATCTTCCTCAAATTCCGCACATCCGAATATTTTATGAGTCTCGAAAAACTTGCAAAATACCAGCCAAATCGGTTCAGATTTAGATATAGCTCCCATATATAGCTTTCGCCCGAATTACACTCATTTGCCCTACAAATTGGTGCAGGGTATAATATAGTCGACCGCGCCCGACTTTAGACTTTCCTTACTTGTTTTATGTTTGAAATATGTTAACAAATCCCAAAAAAAATCAAAGTTGTACCACAACTATTTCTCTTTGAGCGCATATAGTGGTATTCTATTTATATTTCCCCTTTAAATGAAGTTCTTTTGGAAAACTCTTAAAAAATCTGCATTTTAATTTCTTAACGATTTAATGAACCGAAGACTCACTTTCGCGTTATGGCTTTGTCGGCCGGTTGAAGGCCACAATTCGTGACAAGGTAACCAATTCTAACAAATCTAAAGTCTTTCTAATATTTAAAAGAAAAAAATGAAAAAATATACAGGGCTTTATTAAATGCATTACAAATCGGCCACCCTATAAACAAAAAATTGTGTGCACAATACTAATTTATTTCATAGTTTTCTCAAGGCTTCGTTGGTGTTTTCCAGCTTCATGAAGAGATTTTTTTATTGACAGTAAATTAATTTATATGTCACTTTTATCAATTATAATAAAAAAAATCTGGACATTACCAAATGATTTTTATAAATAATTAATAATAATAATAATAATAATAATAATAATAATAATAATAATAATAATAATAATAATAATAATAATAATAATAATAATAATAATAATAATAATAATAATAATAATAATAATAATGCAGTCAATAATATTGCAACAGATACCTTATGCTAATATGATAGAACTGCACTCTTTAAACTCATTAATTTGCATTTAATTCATACAAAAACAAATCACTGAGAAGCCCAATTAAAACAACCACCAGAGTATAAAATCAGAAAAAATTTTCAAAATCGATTAATAAAAAATGATTTATGGGGAAAAATATCTCATATTGTGGAAACTTTGAATAAAATATATTAAATTTCACGAACTAAAATATAGTTAAATTAAATTTATACCCTCCAACTTTGCCATTCCGTTTGTAACACAGACCCCATAAAGTATATAAATATACAGTGGGGAGCAAAAGCGAGTGATATTGAGTCCAATTGCCATTAAATTTATTTCATTTATAATTTATTTCCTGATAATGTACATTCAGATAAATTATATACCTATACTAATGCATTTATTAAAATAAAATAAAATTAAGACTAAATGCAGTTTTGTTTTCATAGTACATTAAAATCAAATGTCTTATGGCGTTTTCTTTTCTTGTAAAAAATGCACACTTTTTTTGCATTTTGCCCGGAAAATGTACTCTTTAGATTCTTTTCTAAAAAAACAGGCAAAAGTGCGAAAAGGCTTCGAATTCTGTTGTGAAAATAGCGCCACCATTAGAGGCAAATTACGGGCATTTTCAGCACTGCCAACAAACGAGAGTGCTGCGATTGCCCTGTTTCCTTGCTTGAATTCTTTTCTGCCCGCTGAAATGATAGCATTTTTTTAGGTTGCTGGTAACATTTTAAAAATGCACATTCTGTACAGACAAAATGAAGGCAAAGCACTTTTTTCAGAAAAGAAAACACCATTAGCATACTGCCCTTAATTTCGAATTATGGTTTTAACTTGTCTTGACATACTTTCACAAAGTTTTCTATTATCTCTTTTGGAACATCCGATTAATTGTGGTGAACTTAGCTCTCGATCTCGTTGCTATTTTTTGATGCTCTTATCTCAAACGTCTTTTAACTAGAGCCCATAATTCTCAATGGATTTCACATCGGGGCTTTTTAGTGGCCATTTGAGGTTTTGAAAACTTTGCTCCGGCTTGGGTTTGCTGTCGTTTGGAAAAACAACTTGATCCTCAAGGTAGGCGCAAACCTCCACAAACTCAGGCAAATTTCATTGCACAATATCGTCTCTTTTTTTCATCATTCCTTATAATTCACCAACGCCCAATTTAGCGATGTCCGGACAGCCGGACGGAAGGATGGATTTGTACCAAGTAGTTTTTATTGATTTATGGCGGATGATATTGCGAATGGGTCTTATCGGACTATTTTGAGATATAGCCCCCTTATTAAGCAACCCCCAATTTGAATATACGTTAGCATGCGAAAACTGGTTAATATCGATTCAAAATAATTTATAGACTCCTCTATATAAACCGATGAAGAATTAAGGAGGCCAATCTATATAAGCATTTTATTTGACTTTTTTTTATCTAACACACAAACAAAATATTTTTTGTCTTGAATTATAGAAATAAGTAATTCTATTAATTTTTAATTGAAATGTCCTCAATCACAGAAATGATAGTATCAATTAAAAAAATTTTTGAAAGTCAATTAAAAAATTAATTGATACTATTAATGTTTGTGATTGATTTTTGTTTCATTTAAAAAATTTGTTGAATCGATTAAATTTTTAATTGGAAAAATTTTCGTGATTTTTTTTTTCTGTGAACAAGGACGACTTATGGACTAACTTACAATTTAGAAGACAATCCCAGTAAAAAACAAGTAAGGAAAGTCTAAAGTACGGCGGGGCCGACTATATTATACCTTGCACCACTTTGTAGATCTAAATTTTCGATACCGTATCACATCCGTCAAATGTGTTGGGGGCTATATATAAAGGTGTGTCCCAAATACATACATTTAAATATCACTCAATTTGGACAGAATTTGATAGACTTTTACAAAATCTATAGACTCAAAATTTGAGTTGGCTAATGCACTAAGGTGGAACACAATTTTAGAAAAAAAAAATATGGGAAACATTTAAATCTGAAGCAATTTTAAGGAAACTTCGCAAAAGTTTATTTATAATTTATCGCTCGATATATATGTATTAGAAGTTTAGGAAAATTAGAGTCATTTTTACAACTTTTCGACTAAGCAGTGGCTATTTAACAAGGAAAATGTTGGTATTTTGACCATTTTTGTCGAAATCAGAAAAACATATATATGGGAGCTATATCTAAATCTGAACCGATGTCAACCAAATTTGACACGCATAGCTACAATGCTAATTCTACTCCCTGTGCAAAATTTCAACTAAATCGGAGTTACAAATTGGCCTCTGTGATCATATGAGTGTAAATCGGGCGAAAACTATATATGGGAGATATATCCAAATCTGAACCGATTTCAACCAAATTTGGCACGCAAAGTTACAATGCTAATTCTACTCCTAATTCTAACTAATTATAATCGGGCGAAAGCTATATATGGGAGATATATACAAATCTGAACCGATTTCAACCAAATTTGGCACGCATAGTTACAATGCTAATTCTACACCCAATGCAAAATTTCAACTAAATCGGAGCAAAAAATTGGCCTCTGAGGGCAAATGAGTGTAAATCGGTCGAAAGCTATATATGGGAGCTATATCTAAATCTTAACCGATTTGGCTGATATTTTGCAAGTTTTTTGAGACTCATAAAATATTCGGATGTACGGAATTTGAGGAAGATCGGTTGGTAAACACGCCAATTATGACCAGATCGGTGAAAAATATATATGGCAGCTATATCTAAATCTGAACCGATATTTTCCAAAATCAATAGGGATCGTCTTTGAGCCGAAACAGGACCCTATACCAAATTTTAGGACAATCGGACTAAAACTGCGAGCTGTAATTTGCACACAAAAATACACCAACAGACAGACAGACAGACGGACAGACGGACATCGCTAAACCGACTCAATTCACAAACTTATTATAACCTGTACCACAGTAGTGGTGAAGGGTATAAAGAGTCGCCAAAAAGGAAGTGAAAATGTTCTTTTGGGATCCGATATGGATCCAATTGGATCCATATTTTGCAAAAAAAAAATATTTTTTAAAATTTTTTATAAAGCATTGTCTGAAAAGTTTGACCTCAAATATTTTCAAAAAATCGTAATTTTTCTAGAATTGATTTAGCATTTTTTTCGGTAAAAATTAAATAATTTATATCATTTGACTAATTCTCATTCTGTTTTTAACATACTTTGAACACAAAAAGTTAAAATTACCCATTAAAACTATGTAAAAGCAATTTATAAAAATTTGAATTAAAAGAATTTCCTGTGTAAAGGGTGATACGGTCAAAATTTGGTCAATATAAACTTGACGTATTTCTTTCAATTTTGCATTTAAAAAACCTGAACACCCCTCATTTTGAAGGTGTGTGTGTAGAATGTTGCTCCTATTTTGATTTTGGAATTCACTCTTCAGTTGTCAAAATGCCGTCCAAGCAAGAAGAGCAGCATATCAAAATTTTGCAAAGCTGGCAAAATCGCTAAAAGTTGCCAAATTAAAGTGTTTGGGGAACGTTTGTCGACAGCCAAGAAGTCTGGATCGGGGGGAAATCGAAAACCGGAAGCCGCTGAGACGACAAAGAGAGTTGCCGGTAATTTCAAGCGAAACCCTAATCTCTCTCTCCGAGATGCCGCAAATAAGCTGGGTGTATCGTCCACAACCGTGCATCGAGCCGGATTATCGACTTACAAGAAGGTAATGACTCCAAATCGCGATGATAAACAAAATACGACGGCCAAAGCGCGATCCCGGAGGCTGTACACGACGATGCTGACGAAGTTTGACTGCGTGGTAATGGACGACGAAACCTACGACAAAGCCGACTACAAGCAGCTTCCGGGACAGGAGTTTTATACGGCAAAAGGAAGGGGAAAGGTAGCAGATATTTTCAAGCACATAAAACTGTCAAAGTTCGCAAAGAAATATCTGGTTTGGCAAGCCATCTGTACCTGTGGCTTGAAAAGCAGCATTTTCATAGCTTCCGGGACTATCAACCAAGAAATTTACGTGAAAGAGTGTTTGAATAAACGTCTGCTGCCTTTCCTGAAGAAACACGGTTGTTCCGTACTGTTTTGGCCGGATTTGGCATCTTGCCATTACGGTAAAAAGGCCATGGAGTGGTACGCCGCCAACAACGTGCAGGTGGTTCCCAAGGACAAGAACCCTCCCAACACGCCAGAGCTCCGCCCAATTGAGAAATACTGGGCTATTGTCAAGCGGAACCTAAAGAAGACCAAAAAAAACTGCTAAGGACGAGCAGCAGTTCAAGGCAAACTGGCTTTCTGCGGCGAAGAAGGTGGACAAGGTGGCTGTAAAAAACTGATGGCAGGTGTCAAGCGTGAGGCCCGGCAATTCGGATTTGGAAAAGCGAAAGCCTAACTGAATATTTTTCCTGAATTTTATACTAATTGAACTTGAAAAAGAAATTTAATTTGATTTTTTAAATAATAGATTTCACCGATTTACACGCGTTTTCCCTTGACCAAATTTTGACGGTATCACCCTTTATCTGGAGATCAGTCTATATGGGACCTATATCAAAACATGGACCAATACTCACCATTTTCGGCACACCCTTTTATAGTCCTAAAATACCTCTGGATTTTAAATTTGAGACAAATTGGATACAACAACGATTTCTATAAGCCCAAGAAGTAAAATCGGGATATCGGTATATATGGGGGCTATACCAAAACAGGGACCGATACTCACCATTTTTTGACACACCTCTTTATGGTCCTAAAATACCGATTTCCAATTTCAGGCAAATTGGATAATAACTACGGATTCCAGAAGCCCAAGTAGTAAAATCTGGAGATCGGTATATATGGGGGCTATACCAAAACATGGACCGATACTCACCATTTTTTGACACACCTCCTTATGGTCCTAAAATGCCTCTAGATTTCCAATTTCAGACGAATTGGATAAAATCTACGGTTTCTATAAACCCAAGACCCCAAATCGGGAGGTCGGTTTATATGGGGACTATATCAAAACCTGGACCGATATAGCCCATCTTCGAACTTGACGTACCTGCAAACAAAAGATGAATCTGTGCGAAATTTCAGGACGATAGCTTCATTAGTGAAGACTGTAGCGTGATTACAACAGACAGACAGCCAGACAGACAGACAGACGGACATCGTTATATCGTCTTAGAATTTCTCCCGGATCAAGAATATATATACTTTATATAGTCGGAAATCGATATTTCGATATGTTACAAACGGAATGACAAACTTATTATACCATCGTCACCAATCTATGGTGGTGGGTATAAAAAAGTTAAAATTGCCCTTAAATACTATTTAAAAGCTATTTATAAAAATTTGAATTAAAAGTATTTCCTGTGTGGTTAAAATAAAGAATATCCTTGGGAGGACATTTTTACAAGTGCTTTTTAAGTTCATTTTTTTTTTTTTTTTTTGGTGGGATGTTAAGGTATAAAACTCTAACTTGTCATCGGCATCTATCACCAGAACCCCAGTCTTTGAGAGAATTTTGTACACAGTCAATAGTTGAAAAAAAGTAAAAAAATAAAATTGATGAAAAGAAACGTTTTATAGTTTTCACTACACCGAAAGAAGTGGTTTATTTTGAGATGAACGAATTTTTTGATTAAATTAAGTTCTCTTGATACTATAAATTTTTATACCCTTCACCACTACTGTGGTACAGGGTATAATAAGTTTGTGCATTTGTATGTAACGCCAAGAAGGAGTAATCATAGACCAACCTTTTAGTATACGGATCGGCTTAGAATAAAATTCTGAGTCGATTTAGCGATGTCCGTCTGTCTGTCTGTCTGTCTGTCCGTCTGTCTGTCTGTTGATGTATTTTTGTGTGCAAAGTACAGCTCGCATTTTCAGTCCGATTGTCCTAAAATTTAGTATAGGATCCTGTTTCGGCTCAAAGACTATCCCTATTGATTTTGGAAAATATCGGTTCAGATTTAGATATAGCTGCCATATATATTTTTCACCGATCTGGTCATAATTGGCGTGTATATCAACCGATCTTCCTCAAATTCCGTACATCCGAATATTTTATGGGTCTCGAAAAACTTGCAAAATATCAGCCAAATCGGTTCAGATTAAGATATAGCTCCCATATATAGCTTTCGCCCGATTTACACTCATTTGCCCACAGAGGCCAATTTTTTGCCCCGATTTAGTTGAAATTTTGCATAAGGAGTAGAATTAGCATTGTAACTATGCGTGCCAAATTTGGTTGAAATCGGTTCAGATTTGGATATATCTCCCATATACAGCTTTCGCCCGATTTACACTCATATGACCACTGAGGCCAATTTTTAACTCCGATTTAGTTGAAATTTTGCACAGAGAGTAGAATTAGCATTGTAACTATGCGTGCCAAATTTGGTTGCAATCGGTTCAGATTTAGATATATCTACCATATATAGCTTTCGCCCGATTTTCACTCATATAATCACAGAGACCAATTTTTAACTCCGATTTAGTTGAAATTTTGCACAGGGAGTAGAATTAGCATTGTAACTATGCGTGCCAAATTTGGTTGAAATCGGTTCAGATGTGGATATATCTCCATATATAGCTTTCGCCCGATTTACACTCATATGACCACAGAGGCCAATTTTTAACTCCGATTTAGTTGAAAATTTGCACAGGTAGTAGAATTAGGATTGTAAGTATGCGTGCCAAATTTGGTTGAAATCGGTTCAGATTTGGATATAGCTCCCATATATATGTTTTTCTGATTTCGACAAAACTGGTCAAAATACCAACATTTTCCTTGTTTTTTACTAAAATTGTGTTCCACCCTAGTACATTAGCCAGCTTAAATTTTGAGTCTATAGATTTTGTACAAGTCCATCAAATTCTGTCCAAATCGAGTGATATTTAAATGTATGTATTTTGGACAAACCTTTATATATAGCACCCAACACATTTGACGGATGTAATATGGTATCGAAAATTTAGATCTACAAAGTGGTGCAGGGTATAATATAGTCGACCCCGCCCGACTTTGGACTTTCCTTACTTGTTTTATGTTTGAAATATGTTAACAAATCCCAAAAAAATCAAAGTTGTACTACTATTTCTCTTTGAGCGCATTTCTCTTTGAGTGGTATTCTATTTATATTTCCCCTTTAAATTAAGTTCTGTTGGAAAACTCTTAAAAAATCTGCATTTTAATTTCTTAACGATTTAATGAGTACAACTACCGAAGACTCACTTTCGCGTTTTGGCTTTGTCGGCCGGTTGAAGGCCACAATTCGTGACAAGGTAACCAATTCTAACAAATCTAAAGTCTTTCTAATATTTAAAAGAAAAAAATGAAAAAATATACAGGGCTTTATTAAATGCATTACAAATCGGCCACCCTATAAACAAAAAATTGTGTGCACAATACTAATTTATTTCATAGTTTTCTCAAGGCATCGTTGGTGTTTTCCAGCTTCATAAAGAGATTTTTTTATTGACAGTAAATTAATTTATATGTCACTTTTATCAATTATAATAAAAAAAAATCTGGACATTACCAAATGATTTTTATAAATAATTAATAATAATAATAATAATAATGCAGTCAATAATATTGCAACAGATACCTTATGCTAATATGATAGAACTGCACTCTTTAAACTCATTAAGTTGCATTTAATTCATAAAAAAACAAATCACTGAGCCCAATTAAAACAACCACCAGAGTATAAAATCAGAAAAAAATTTCAAAATCGATTAATAAAAAATGATTAATGGGGCAAAATATCTCATATTGTGGAAACTTTGAATAAAATATATTAAATTTCATGAACTAAAATATAGTTAAATTAAATTTATACCCTCCAACTTTGCCATTCCGTTTGTAACACAGGCCCCATAAAGTATATAAATATACAGTGGGGAGCAAAAGCGAGTGATATTGAGTCCAATTGCCATTAAATTTATTTCATTTATAATTTATTTCCTGATAAACAAAACTGTACATTCAGATAAATTATATACACTGAAAAAAAACATACTCGGCTCCAAAGATTTTGTCTTTACTTTAAAAAATTTGGTATTGATTCCGAGCCAAAGAAGCGGAGAATACAAGTAAGGATACTTTTAAGACACAATTCTCTTTTAAATTTAGGTTTTGTGTACTTGCTTCTAGGAAGCAAATTTTTCGCTTCCTCAGCTTTTTTTCTTCATATGCTATCAAGGTCCTTTAAAAACGAGTTAACGGCAACTTTATTTTCCAAATTAGGACTCAACTTCCAGTAGAAATTATGCTATGTTTGAAGTAAAAAACTTCTTTAAAATAAAGTTTTGAAAAACATGTCCTATATTTGAACGATTTTTTGCTTTGTAGTCAAGATGCAAAAAGACAACAAATTTAAAGACAATTTCATTAAATTTAAAGAATTTTTCTGAATTATTAAAGTCAAATTGACCTTAGCCTATACATTTTTTCTTTCATGTTAAGATACCCATTTTTAAGTCAAATCACTTAATTATAAGGACAATACGACTTCATTGAGAAGTTTGTCGACTTTTGGACAAGGAAAATAACTTTATTTTAGAGAAATGCGTATTCTATGCTAAGCAAAATTTATATTCGTATTTTAAAGACATGAAATCTTTGACCTCACGACAATATTTTTTTCAGTGTACCTATACTAATGCATTTATTAAAATAAAAGAAAAGAAAAGTAAGTCTGAATCCAGTTGTGAATTTTATGCATAGTACGTTAAGTACATTACAAGTTCAGCACAATTAGTCGGATGTTCCAAAAGAAATAAAAAAACTTGTGAAAGTAAGTCAAGACGAGCTAAAACCATAATTAGAAATAAAAGACTATGGGCTAAATACTAAGACATTTGCTTAGTATTTAGCCCACAGTCCTTTATTTCTAATTATGGTTTTAACTTGTCTTGACATACTTCTACTAAATTTAGTATTATTTCTTTTGGAACATCCGGTTAATTGTGCTGAACTTAGCTCTCGATCTCGTTGCTATTTTTTGATGCTCTTTGATGTTATTTCAAACGTCTTTTAACCAGAGCCCATAATTCTCAATGGATTTCACATCGGGGCTTTTTAGTTACCATTTGAGGATTTGAAAACTTTACTCCGACAACCATTTCTTTACTATTTTGTAAGTATGCTTGGGTTTGCTGTTTGGAAAAAAAAAAATTGATCCTCAAGGTACCCAGAAAAAAATTTCACGAAAAATTTTCCGATTAAAATTTTAATTGAGTTTTAAAAAATATTCAATTACAAATTTAATTGAATCAACAAATTTGTTAAGTATCAATTAATTTTTTAATTGAATCAATTAATTTTTTAATTGCCCTTCAATTAATTTTTAATTGATACTATCATTTCTGTGATTGAAGACATTTCAATTAAAAAATTAATTGGATCAATTAATTTCGTGATTGAATCAGATATTTTTTTTTGTCTGTAGGCGCAAACCTCCACAAACTCAGGCAAATTTGATTGCACAATATCAAGCTTCCCCTCTATGTTTTACGGTTTGTGTGATGTGGTGCTTTTGGAGACTTTGTCATTACCAGGTCGTTACCAGTAATGTTCGGAGGTCGTTACCAGTAATTTTCTATTGCATCAGATTAAAAACAGTTTATTTTAATCGGGTTTGCTCACCACTGTATATCTGATGAAATTCTGAGTCGATATAGCGATGTCCGGACTGCCGGACGGAAGGATGGACTTGTAACAAGTAGTTTTAATTGATTTATGGTGGATGGTATTGCGAATGAGTCATATCGGACTACTTTTAGATATAGTCCCCCATATTAACCAACCCCCGATTTGAATATACGTTAGCATGTGAAAACTGATTCATATCGGTTCATAATAATTTATAGACACCTCTATATAAACCGATCAAGAATTACGGAGGCCAATATATATATAAGCATTTTATTTGACTTTTTTTTATCTAACACTAAAGAAGATATTTTTGTCTTGAATCATAAAATTACTTAATTCAATTAATTTTCAATTAAAATGTCTTCAATCACAGAAATGATAGTATCAATTAAAAAATGATTTGAAAGTCAATTAAAAAATTAATTGATTATATTAATGTTTCTGGTCGATTTTTGTTTCAATTAAAACAAAATTTTTGAATCAATTAAATTTTTGATTGAATATTTTTTAAAATTCAATTAAGATTTTAATTGGAAAAATTTTCGTGAAATTTTTTTCTATGAACGTGGACGACATATGGACTAATTTACAATTTAGAAGACAATCCCATCAAATAAAGCGTCGCCAAAAAAGTAGTGAAAATGTTATTTGTGGATCCGATATGGATCCAATTGAATCCATATTTTGTCAAAAAAATATTTTTTATTATAAGTTTTTATGATTTTTAAAGCATTGTCAGAAAAGCTTGACCACAAATATTTAACATTTTTTTCGGCAAAATTTAAATAATTTATATCATTTTATTAATTTTCATTCCGTTTTTAACCTACTTGAAACAAAACAAGTATATACAGAAGTAAGTTCGGCCGGGCCGAATCTTAAATACCCACCACCATCAATCAAATATTATAGTTTCCTTTCAAATTTCAGAGGGGTTCAACCAGTACAATTCCCGAAGATAAATCAAAAGATTTTACCTATGAAGACTATATCAGATTCTGGATTTATAAGAACCATTTTTGTTTGAGTTTTAGAGGAATCATTAACATCCCTTATAAGTGTGCAAGAAAATGGTGAAATAACTCCTTGATTTGAAATCTAAAATCTGTCGAATTTCACCTCCATTATTTGGTCCTACAATACTTTTAGATATCCAATTTCAGGCAATTGATGGTTTCTATAAGCCCAAGAAGTAATATCTGGAGATCAGTCTATATAGGGCCTACATCAAAACATGGACCGATACTCACCATTTTCGGCACACCCTTTTATAGTCCGAAAATATCTCTTTTCAATTTGAGACAAATTGGATAAAAACTTCGATTTCTAAGCCCAAGAAGTAAAATGAGGATATCGGTGTATATGGGTACTATATCAAAACATGGACCCATACTCATCATTTTTGGTACACGTTATTGTGGTCCTAAGATACCTCTAGATTGCCAATTTCAGGCAAATTGGATAAAAACTACGGATTCTAGAAGCCCAAGAAGTAAAATCTGGAGATCGGTCTATATGGGGGCTATACCAAAACACGGATCGATACTCAGCACTTTTTGACACACCTCTCTATGGTCCTCAAATGCCTTTAGATTTCCAATTTCAGGCAAATTTGATAAAAACTACGGTTTCTAGAAGCCCAAGTAGTAAAATCTGGGGATCGGTATATATGGGGGCTATACCAAAACATGGACCGATACTCACCATTTTTTGACACACCTCCTTATGGTCATAAAATGCCTCTAGATTTCCAATTTCAGACGAATTGGATAAAATCTACGGTTTCTATAAACCCAGGACCCCAAATCGGGAGGTCGGTTTATATGGGGACTATATCAAAACCTGGACCGATATAGCCCATCTTCGAACTTGACGTGCCTGCAAACAAAAGATGAATCTGTGCGAAATTTCAGGACGATAGCTTCATTAGTGAAGACTGTAGCGTGATTACAACAGACAGACAGACAGACGGACATGGTTATATCATCTTAGAATTTCTTCCTAACCAAGAATATATATACTTTATATAGTCGGAAATCGATATTTCGATATGTTACAAACGGAATGACAAACTTATTATACCATCGTCACCAATCTATGGTGGTGGGTATAAAAAAGTTAAAATTGCCCTTAAATACTATGTAAAATACTATGTATAAAAATTTGAATTAAAAGAATTTCCTGTGTGGTTAAAATAAAGAACATCCTTGGGAGGACATTTTTAGAAGTGCTTTTTAAGTTCAATTTTTTTTTTTTTTGGTGGGATGTTAAGGAATAAAACTCTAACTTGTCATCGGCATCTATCACCAGAACCCCAGTCTTTGAGAGAATTTTGTACGCAGTCAATGGTTGAAAAAAAGTAAAAAAATAAAATTGATGAAAAGAAACGTTTTATAGTTTTCACTACACCGAAAGAAGTGGTTTATTTTCAGATGAACGAATTTTTTTGGTTAAATTAAGTTCTCTTGAAACTATAAATTTTTTACTTTATAATTTGTCTAAAATTTCCTTGCGGAGGAAAGTATTTTTTCTTTGGGTGTACAAACCGACAATGTAATTTAAACTATCTCAAATCCGGCGCGCTTTATTTTGTCGGAGCGGAAGCATTAGTTTAACAAACCGATTCTCAGTTGACAAAACCCTCCGCTCCGGGAAAAAAAAAATAATTTTAATTTCGATTCAATTTTAAATATATGGTATATTTTTTAGTGACCCACAATATGCACTTAATGTAATAATGTAACAAAAAGAAACCAAATAATTATCAGAACTAAAAATGGTTCTTTAAAAAAATATTAAATTAGTTTATCCTTTACAATGAGCAATTGAACAATCATCTGGATTAGTTTGCAATATGCACCCGAAAAGAAAACTCAAGTGAATAAAAAAAAGAGAAGATCGCATTTTATAAATCCACAAACCCATCTCATTCGTTTGATTCATCCACAGAGACTAGAATTTCATTGGAAACTATCCATGGGCAACATACCAATATACCACACGCACATAACTCCAGTGAATGCCATTAAAGTTTATTGCGTTGGAATTTGCTACAACTGTGGCAGAGGAAAAATACAAGTATTCGAAATTGGATACCGACCACAATATAACCTATTTATTTACCTTCGGGGAATACGGTAAACGAAAGCGAACGCCAAATCGTGCTGGGGATTTGCTGTTGATTCACTAGCAACGAGGATACGGAAGTCGTTTCCAAAAGAGCTTTACACACAAAGACCTACTATATACAAATATAGTTCAAGTTCTATCGATGTATTTGTGTGTCATAGTATCATAGCAGCAAAAACAACAACAACACTACTATCAATTTTTAGCCTGAAGTCTTGTATATAGTGCCTTCATGTCATAGGAAAAATATGATGGCATACATACATATATATCCCAATATACCAATTCTCTTTTTGCTTTGCTACCAATCTCTTTGCTATCTCTTTCCTCTGTATGGCTACATCATACACACATACATACACGCACTCACTCGAGCACAAAATTCATAAAAGACTCTATAGTAAAGCAGAAGCATAATGTGATTACATCATTTTTATGAAGGAAATTTATTGTAAATAAAACTCAGGCGAAAAATGATGGCGACAAACAGAACGGATGATAAACTACGGAAACAAAAACCATGGCTACCAATCTATTAAAAAAAGATGTACTCTTTGAGTTTCAAAAAAAAAAAAAAAAAAAAAAAAAAATCTTATAGTGAAAATGTAATTGAAAACGTTTTTATAAATGGACAAGGAGATATATAGAGCTTTTACTTTAAATGGTAGTGAAACTGGAACGTCTAATTTAAATCCGTTTAGTGCGAGGGTTACAATGATGGAAACCTCCAAATGAAGTAGAGACGCGACGGGCTCCGACAGTATGAAATCAGTGTTATTCCTGTAGAAGCGACCGATTTGATGGTGTGTTCTAGTCTTCATGGCTGAAAATATTCCCCCTAAGATCTATACTCTTTGCATGCATTTGAGCTACTCCGATTGAGGTATCTCCAAAAGATGCATTCTGAGCAGCGTTGCCACAATGAATTTTTATTTTGGACCAACATTTTTCAAAAATTGGAACAAACTTCGTACCAGCGGATCATTTTTCCAAATTAAATTAATATCATTTAAAAGTTAAAATTCTACCAAAGCAAAACTATCAACCAATTATCAGAATAAATTCAGGCAGTTCATTAAAACCAATAATGAACCACACTTGAACCTTCCGAAAAAAGGTTTTGCATGATAGCCGGCTTATGCCGGAAAATTGAAGTAAGGACACTTTTAAGACTTTTAAGACACAATTCTATTTTAAATTTTAGTTTCGCGTTCTTGATTCTAGAAAGCAAATTTTAATTTATTCGTTTTTTTGTCTTCGTCTTCGTCTTCATCAAAGTGCTTTAAAACTGTCCGTCCTATGACAAGCCAATGTTAAATTCATCGCTTCTTGGCCAATTTTTCTGAACTATTTTGTGGGAGACACGAATTTAATAAATCTTTATGTTCCACTAAACGCCAAATGTTCTTTTTCCGAATTTAATCATATACCTGAGATGGTCTCGTCATTAGACTTAAGTTAGGATAGGTGTTTTTATTAAAAAAAAAAAAATAAAATAAAATAAAAAAATAAAATGTTCATAAAGGTTTTTGTTAAATTTTTTCCTCCATTTAAATCACCAATTAATCCATACATCTTTCATAATATTAGTTTGCATTATTTAAGTAGAAAAAGGTTAAGCCTTAAGCTCTTTAAAATTATATAGCTAAATTTATATAAATGAATATTGTAACTATTATTAAACAATAAAGAAATTGAATTAAAATTGATGTTCCATTTGTGTATAGTTTTTCCCCTTTTTTAGTTCATTTATCAAACCTACACAAAAATTTTTTAAGATCAAGAAAATTTTCTTAAAACATAGTAATTCCATTAATAAAAATAGAATCAAATTGGCTTTAGTGCTTATAAGGTAACCTTTTTGGTTTTTGATTGATTTCAATATTTCATAGAAGTTTTGATTTCATAGAAGTTTTCTATAGAAATAAAATGTTGACAAAATTTTCTATAGTAATAAAAGTTTGACAAATTTTGCCATAGAAATAAAATTTTGACAAAATTTTCTAAAGAAAAAAATTTTGACAAAATTTTCTATAGAAATTAAATTTTGATAAAAAGTTTCTATAGAAATACAATTTTGACCAAAGTTTCTATAGAAATAAAATTTTGACAAAATTTTCTATAGAAACAAACTTTGTCAAAATTTTTCATAGAAATAAAATTTTGACTAAATTTTCGGTAAAAAACAAAATTTTGATAAAAGTTTCTACAGAAATAAAGTTTTGACAAAATTTTCTATGGAAAAAAAACTTTTACAAAATTTTCTATACAAATAAAATTTTAACAAAATTTTCTATAGAAATACAATTTTGACAACATTTTCTGGAGAAATAAAATGTTGACAAAATTTTCTAAACAAATAAAATTTTGACAAAATTTTCTATAGAAATAAAATTTTGACAAAATTGTCTATTGAAATAAAATGTTGACAAAATTTTCTATACAAAAAAAATTTAACAAAATTTTCTATAGAAATACAATTTTGACAACATTTTCTGTAGAAATAAAATGTTGACAAAATTTTCTAAAGAAATAAAATCAAATCATAGAAATAAAATGTTGACACAATTTTCTAACGAAATAAAATTTTGACAAAATTTTCTATAGAAATAAAATGTTGACAAATTTTTCTATAAAAATTAAATTTTGATAGAAGTTTCTATAGGAATAAAACTTTGACAAAATTTTCTATAGAAACAAAATTTTGATAAAAGTTTCTACAGAAATAAAATTTTGAAAAAATTTTCTATGGAAATTAAATTTTGACAAAGTTTTCTATACAACTAAACTTTTAACAAAATTTTCTATAGAAATAAAATTTGACAAAGTTTTCTATAGAAATAGAATTTTGACAATATTTTCTATAGAAATAAAATTTTGACCACAGTTTCCGAAGAAATAAAATGTTGACAAAATTTTCTAAAGAAATAAAATTTTCTATAGAAATAAAATTTTGACAAAATTTTCTATAGAAATAAAATTTTAACAAAGACAGTAGAACTAGACAGTAGAATTAACATTCTAGCTACCCTGAAAAAAGGCATGTCCGGTTCCAAAGATTTTGTCTTTACAGTAATTATTTTGGTACTGATTCCGAGCCAAAGAAGCGGAAAATTGAAGTAAAGATACTTTTAAGACAGAATTCTCTTTTAAATTTAAGTCGTACTTGATTCTAGGCAGCAAATTTTAATTTATTGGTTTTTTTGGTTTTTTTCTTCAGGTGCAATTAAAGTCTATTAAACACGTGTTAACGACAACTTAAATTTTCAAATTCAGACTCGATTTTAAGTAGAAATTATCTTATGTCTCAAGTAAAAATTGTCTTTAAAATACAGTTTTTAAAAACGCCTCCTATTTTTAAACGCTTTTTTGCTTTGTTGTCAAGATGCATAAAGACAACAAATTTAAAGACAATTGCTTGAAGAATTTTTTCACAATTATTAAAGACAAGTTGACCTTAGCCAAACAAATTTTTTTTTCATTTTAAGATACCTATTTTTAGTTTGAATCACTTAATTGTAAGGAAAAATGTACTTTATAGAAAAGTTCATTGTGTTTCGGGCAAGGAAAGCAACTTTTTATTAGAGAAATACGTCTTCTATGCTAAGCAAAAAACGTATTCGTATTTTAAAGACATGAAATCTTTGGTCTCAGGACAATATTTTGAGTGTAGTCATTAGAGCTCGACCGAAGCTTCGGCTTCGGCTTCGGCATTCGGCCAAAAATCGATAATCGGCCACGAATCGGCTTCGGCGTCAAGAGGCCGATTAACCGAAGCCGAAGCTTTTTTAATAATTTTATTAGTTTTTAAACATTTAACATTTGAAATCTCGCGATTTGCAAATATCGAAAAAGCGAGATTTCGAGCTTAGTGTGAACGTGGTATTAAGCTTGTCGACAAATCTTCATTTAGTGGCAAGTTGTACGGTTTATCTAAACATATATGACTGTAAATGTAAACGCCCTATTATACATCTGTCGTCGCATTCATTTTGATTGTGTTTGTAAATGTCAAAGTTGTCTTCATGGAATGGGATAATAACTGTAGTTTTCGAAAGCGCAAATGTGATGTGAAACAAAACCGCGTTAGTTTGTGTGATTTAAAGAAAATTTTTTTAACTATGCCTTCTGTAAATCCCATTTGGCAATTCTTTGAAAGACGTGAAGACAAAGCCAAATGTAATATTTGCAAAAGTTTATTATCACTTGGAAGCAAAATACCGAAAAAACAAACAGTGAAAAATTTGAGGAATCACCTGGAGAGAATTCATTTGAATGAGTATCAAAAATATTTGGCTATTCAAAGCGAAGGAAAGAAAAAAATTACCGAGTCTGCAAAAACAAATCAGCCCTCTATTAAAAATGCTGTGGAACAAATGTTTACATGGCCCGCCGATAGTCCCATTACTAAACGCATAGATAAATGTATAATGGATCTGATACTGGTTGATATGTTACCTTTTAATGCCGTGCAGGGAGCAGCATTTCAAAGATTAAATTTCAACGATCCTTTGATAAAAAGCCGATATAAAGTGAAATCGGAAAAATTCTTTCGAGATTTAATGCATGTTACCTACGATAATGTCAAAAAGAAAATTATGGACAAGGTCTCAAAAGCGAAATGGATAAGCTTCACAACTGACATTTGGACGAGCACAGGAAAAACCTGCTCATTATTGAGTTTCACAGCACACTTCATTTCTGAAGGAAAAAAAGAAAAGGTAATCCTTGGGGCAGCGGATATGAGCAAAAACCATAAAGGTATAGCGCTATAATTTATAAAATAAATCTGTAATAATGTAGTTTATTTCCAGCGTCATACATATTCGAAAAATTATCTGAGATAATTAAAGATTTCGAGCTCGAGGGACGCATTCACGTTGGCGTATCGGATAATGCTGGGAATATGGTAGCTGCAATGAAACTCGGAGATATAAAACATTTTGGTTGTGTCTCCCATACTTTGCAACTGGCGATACACGATGCATTCAATAAAAATGTTCAACTCAAATCTTTAATAGAAAAGTGTCGCAAAATTGTATCACATTTCAAGAAATCTGAAAAGGCTTCACGAACATTTAAAAGTATTCAAAAAGAATGTGGTTTGCCCGACCATAGGCTTTTACAAGACGTAAGCGTAAGATGGAATAGCTCATATATAATGATGGAAAGACTTGTTGAACAAAGCGCTGCCGTTAATTTATATGCCGCGAAATACGATGGGATTTCTGTAATATACGCAGAGGAGTGGAATCATATTAAAGAGATGATACTATTACTAGAGAGCTTTTACGAAGCTACTTTGGATATATGTTCCGACGATTCGTGTGCCTCACTGATAATACCTTTAATACAATTAATAAAAGGAAAAATAGAAGGTTCAAAAACGATTTTGAAAAACTTTTAGAAACAGTTGCAATTATCTTTGGAGGAAAGATTTGCATATATATCGACCAACAACTGTTTAATAATAGCAACTCTTCTAGATCCGAGATTCAAAAACAAATATTTGAATAAGGACCAGGTAATGTTCTGCACCTAAAACGCAATTAACACAATCATTTATTTTGTTTTTCTTTTAGACAAAACTAGCTGTAAACGAATTAAAAGATAGTTTTGATTTTGAAGTTTATGATAATATCGAATTTGTCCCAGTTAAAACACCCAGTACAAATACAACAAAAAGCTCAAAGTCCTCTATATGGGAAAAACATGACACCATGCCAAATAAAGTTGAGAAAAAACAGAAAAAACACTATTAGAGAATGAATTGGATTTATATATGACGGAGCTTACTATGCTACGTAATGGAAACGTATTTGAGTATTGGAAAAGTTCTCCTTTTCAATATTTAAGAGAAGCGGCGATAAAATATTTAAGCGCTCCACCGACAAGCGTGGCGAGCGAACAGTTGTTCAGTGCTGCGGGTCGTCTGTTTTCCGAGCGAAGATCGAGTTTGCAGGGAGAAAATGTTCAAAAAATTCTTTTCTGTCATTATAATATCAAATTATTGAATTTTGATTACTAAACGTGTGTAAGTTCTAAGGAAATTTATAAGACTTGGACTGAATTACCTTTTACTATTTTTTTTATACCTTTGTTCAATAAAATATGTTAATATTGAAGTAAAACACCCCAAATTTATTTAATTACAAATTTTAGGAAAATGTTCGGCTTCGGCTTCGGCCGATTATTGCTTTTTTTGCCGAACATCGGCTTCGGCTTCGGCCAAAAAAATCCGCTTCGGTCGAGCTCTAGTAGTCATGTATTAAAATTGTAATAATATGTAAAGATTTATTAGAAGTCTAAAAAATGTTGTCCAAATCGGTTCAGATTTAAATATGTATATGGGAACATAAACCATTAAATATTGCACTCAAACAATTTGAATAATTTGACATGGCATCGAAAATATAGATCAACAAAATGGTATAGGGTATAAGACAGTCATTTTAGTTAAAATTTTCTAGAATTAACCTACGTTTTCATTTAATATTTTTTTAGAGTAGTTTATTTAGATAAATGGAAAGGCGGAGTTAAGATTATGGGGTCGTTTTCTCTATAGTGGACATGGGTAGAAAAAAACCTTAAGCCTTTATTATTGAAATTTATATAACCATCTAATCGTATTAGTCAATTACTTTAATTGACTTCTATTCATTTATTTGTAAAAATTCTGGATGACAGGAGAAGTGAGAAGCTGCTTGCGAAAAAACAATGTCATAGGAATATCCAAAATATTTACTAAAGCAAATACTTCAAATGTTTTGCAAAAAGAGAGATATTAATATTCTTTCAAATTCAAAGTATTCTGCCACAATATTTCAATTTTATCAATGAAATATAAATAGGATAATTCTGATATTCTCTGCAGCGTTCGACTATTGGAAAATTAATTAGAAATTCCCATAGCAATAATGTGTAATTAGCTTTTCTTGTATATCGCCATGGTTTCATGGTCTTCTTCTCTCCCTCTCACTGTCGCTCTCTCTCTCTCCCGTTCTGCCTATGTACCAATATAACCATCAATTCACAAATAAGGAAACAACACAAAAAGCATTCGTAATTCGTTCATTCATTCATTTCTTGTTTCATTTCCCGTTGTGACACGTGTTTCAAACCTGCACAAGCATATCTGTGTAATTGTGTGTGTGTAGTGTCCTTTAAGACCAAACTGGATAGGGGAGTAATTTGAATACACACGCAGCAGTTTCTTGCTAAAATACCAACATTTACAAATGGATGAAATACATACTGCCTACGCTTTATACATTTCATTCATATTTAGAAGATTGATATGTTTCCAGGACTTCATGTATCCAGTAATCGTCAATCCATGTATTTCATATTACAGTCAAACATTATACTAGATTTATTAAAAAAATTCAAATCAACATGACATTAGAAAGTAGAAGTAAATGCGTAAAATATTGCTAAGCGGCAAGATAGCTAGCGACCCTTGACATTAATAAAGTTCCCAGTCATAAGTAATCACCAAGTACTTTGGTCACAGTTGGTTGAATTCTTCCAAAAATTGTGAATTTTTTACTGTTTGGTAGATTGTTAGAATTCTTGATGTTTTGTTAGATTTTGCAAAATATTTCTCTCCAACTAAGTGGTACTTAATGATTTTTCTATAAAATTCAAATCTTAAGAAAAATTTCTATAGAAATAACATTTTGACAAAATTATCTATAGAAATACAATTTTAAGTCTTGGCCAAATTTTCTACAGATATAAAGTTTTGACCACATTTTCTGCAGAAATAAAGTTTTGACCACATTTTCTACAGAAATACTATGTTGACAAAATTTTCTATATAAATAAAATTTTGGAAAATTTTTCCATATAAATCAATTTTGACAAAATTTTCTATAGAAATAAAATTTTGATAAAATATTCTATATAAGTAAAATTTTTATATTGAAATAAAATTTTTATAAAATATTCTATAGAAATAAAATTTTACTCTTCCTCTGTTGTTTAAGCTACACTTGTAGTTTAGTCAATGCATGGTTTTAAGCTGAAATCAAAAACAACAATAGTGATTGAAGCATAAACCAACAATAACAAACAAACGCTCAAAACAAACCCAGCCAACTGTACTCAAATCGATGATTTGACTTTGGCAAAGGAAAAGAGATATACTTTCAAATTTGTTTAGGTACACGGACGAAAAAGACTGTTTTCCATATGCTTGGATGTAACAATTATATGTTTGGAACCCAAATTATTTAACACAATATTTTTAAGTGCAAGCATACAATGTTCATAAAGTCGCAAAACATGTTTGGGACATCTATATTAATATGTTAGAATATATTATGTTTGGGACATAAAATGTTTGTAAATGCTTGAACATATATTAATTTAAAAATAGCCTATAAACATAAAGGGTGGTTAAAGTGCAAGGGCCGATGTTGAATGTGAACCACACCTAAACGCCAAGTTTTTTCCGAATTTTATTTGACATTTCTCTATTTCAGACTTACTCAATTTGAACCATGGACACCATGGAATGGGCAGAATGGTTGCAAGAAATGGCAACAGTGGATGATCAATTTTCTAAGAAAATCATCTTCAGTGATGAGGCACATTTTCACCTCAGTGGATTCGTCAATAAACAGAATTGCCGCATGTGGGCGAATGAGAATCCAAGAGTGATTGTCCAAAAACCAATGCACCCACAAAGAGTGACTGTTTTGTGCGGTTTATGGGCTGGCGGCATCATCGGGCCGTATTTTTTCCAAAATGAGGCCGATCAGGCAGTTACTGTGATTGGTTTTCGCTATCGTGAGATGATAACGAACATTTTATGGCCCGAATTGGAAGATATGAATGTGGACGATATGTGGTTTCAGCAGGACGGTGCCACTTGTCACACAGCTAACGAAACAATGGCTCTTTTGCGCAACAAATTCAATGGCCGTGTTATCTCACGTAATGGCGATGTCAATTGGCCGCCAAGATCACGTGATTTGACACCGTTGGACTTTTTTCTTTGGGGTTATTTGAAAGAAAAGGTGTACGTCGATAAGCCAGCAATAATTCAAGAGCTAAAGGATGAGATAATTCGGCACATTAACGGCATATAACCTCCATTATGCCTCAGCGTCATCGAAAATTTGGACCATCGGATGTAGGTGTGCCACCGAGGTCGCGGCGCCCATTTGGCCGATATTTTGTTCCATACATAATTGAGTAATATCAATATATCATAATAAAATAAAATTACAATAATTTCCTAAATAGTTTATGTTTTATTCAAAATCAACATCGGCCCTTGAAATTTTAACCACCCTTTATATGTGTTTAGAAAGAGAGACCTAGAGAGTAAGCTGCAAGTAAAATAATGGAAGTAACCAATTGGCGCCTTACAAATATAGAAAATTACATTAAAATTTTATTCTACCAGTGCATGCCTAAGGTGAAACATATTATGTTTAAACAATACCAACAATATTTTGTTTGGACAAATCCTAAAAATATATATGCTTGAAGCAAAATTTGTTTGGGGTGTAAAGCCAACTATCAAAATTTTTTTCGGGAGGTTCAAGTGTAGTTCACTTTGAATTTAGTTAATTACCTGAATTTGTTTTTGATAATTGGTTGCTAGTTTTGCTGCAAGTAGCCGATGCTGATGAGGAATGTGGTAATTCCGAAACAGCTGTCCATCCAACCGTCGTGCAGTCTATAGGTCTTTGCCCAAATAAATTTGACAAGCATATATTTCCTCTGTTGGTTAAGCTACGTGTAGTTTATAGTCAATGCATGGTTTTAAGCGGAAATCAAAAACAACAGAAACAAATAAAATTTTGACAAAATTTTCTATAGAAATAATTTTTTTACTATTTTTTATCCAGCAGTAAAATTTTGAGATTTTTTTCTATGGAAATAAAATTTTGACAAAATTTTATATAGAACAAAAATTTTGACAAAATTTTCTATAGAAATAGAATTTTACAAATTTTGCTATGGAAATAAAATTTTAACAAAATTTTCTATAGAAATAAAATTTTGACAACATTTTCTATAGAAATAAAAATTTTACAAAATTTTCTATAGAAATATAATTTTAACCAAATTTTCTATGGAAATAAAATTTGACAAAATTTGCTATAGAAATAAAAAAATGGCCAAATTTTCTATGGAAATAAAATTTGACAAAATTTGGCATAGAAATCAAAAATTGACCAAATTTTCTATAGAAATAAAATTTTGACAAAATTTTCTATTGAAATACAATTTTAACAAAATTTTCTATAGAAATAAAATTTTCACAAAATTTTTCTATGGACATAAAATTTTGACAAAATTTTTCTATGGACGTACAATTTTGACAAAATTTTTGTATGGAAGTATAATTTTGACAAAATTTTTGTATGGAAGTATAAATTTGACAAAATTCTATAGGAGTAAAATTTTGACAAAATTTTCTATAGAAATACAATTTTAACAAAATTTCTATAGAAATTAAAATTTGACAAAATTTTCTATAGAAATAAAATTTTGACAAAATTTTCTATAGAAATAGAATTTTGACAAAATTTTTCTATGGAAGTAAAATTTTGGCAAAATTTTCTATAGGAGTAAAATTTTGACAAAATTTTCTATAGAAATAAAATTTTGACAAAATTTTCTATAGAAATAAAATTTTGACAAAATTTTCTATAGAAATAAAATTTTGACAAAATTTTCTATAGAAATATAATTTTACCAAATTTTCTATGGAAATAAAATTTGATAAAATTTTGCCATAGAAATAAAAAACTGGCAAATTTTTCTATAGAAATATAATTTTGACAAAATTTTCTATTAAAATACAATTTTAACAAAATTTTCTATAGAAATAAAATTTTGACAAAATGTTCTATAGAAATAAAATTTTGACAAAATGTTGCTATGGAAGTAAAATTTTGGCAAAATTTTTGTATGGAAATAGAATTTTTACAAAATTTTCTATAGGAGTAAAATTTTGACAAAATTTTCTATTGAAATCAAATATTGACAACATTTTCTATAGAAATTTTTCTATAGAAATATAATTTTGACAAAATTTTCTATAGAAATACAATTTTAACAAAATTTTCTATAGAAATAAAATTTTGACAAAATTTTCTATAGAAATAAAATTTTGACAAAATTTTCTATAGAAATAGAATTTTGACAAAATTTTTCTATGGAAGTAAAATTTTGGCAAAATTTTCTATAGGAGTAAAATTTTGACAAAATTTTCTATTGAAATCAAATACTGTCAATATTTTCTATAGAAATCAAATATTGACAAAATTTTTCTATCGAAGTAAAATTTTGACAAAATTTTCTATAGAAAAACAATTTTAAAAAATTTTCTGTATGAATAAAATTTAAAAAAAAAAATTCTATATAAATAAAAGATTTTTAAGATTTGTATGTTGGTAGATTTTTTGTAATTTTTTTTCCAAATTTTGGTAGATTATTTCTATATATATAGAAATAATATAATTTTGACAAAATTTTCTATAGAAATACAATTTTAACAAAATTTTCCATAGAAAAAAAAATTGACAAAATTTTTCTATGGAAGTAAAATTTTGGCAAAATTTTTGTATGGAAGTAGAATTTTTTCAAAATCTTCTATAGGAGTAAAATTTTGACAAAATTTTCTATTGAAATCAAATATTGACAACATTTTCTATAGAAATCAAATATTGACAAAATTTTTCTATAGAAATATAATTTTAACAAAATTTTCTAAAGAAATACAATTTTAACAAAATTTTCTATAGAAATAAAATTTTGACAAAATTTTCTATAGAAATAAAATTTTGACAAAATTTTTCTATGGAAGTAAAATTTTGGCAAAATTTTTGTATGGAAGCAGAATTTTGACAAAATTTTCTATTGAAATCAAATACTGCCAACGTTTTCTATAGAAATCAAATATTGACAAAATTTTTCTATCGAAGTAAAATTTTGACAAAATTTTCTATAGAAATACAATTTTACAAAATTTTCTGTATGAATAAAATTTTGAAAAAAATCCTATGGAAATAAAAGATTTTTAAGATTTGTGTGTTGGTAGATTTTTTGTATTTTTTTTTTAATTTTTGGTAGATTATTTCTATATATATAGAAATAATATAATTTTGACAAAGTTTTCTATAGAAATAAAATTTTGAAAAAATTTTTCTATGGAAGTAAAATTTTTGTATGGAAGTAGAATTTTGACAAAATTTTCTATGGGAATAAAATTTTAACAAAATTTTCTATTGAAATCAAATATTGACAACATTTTCTATAGAAATCAAATATTGACAAAATTTTTCTATCGAAGTAAAATTTTGACAACATTTTCTATAGAAAAAAAAATATTACAAATTATTTTGTATGAATAAAATTTTGAATAATATTTCTATGGAAATAAAAGATTTTTAAGATTTTTGTGTTGGTAGATTTTTTGTAAAATTTTTCCCCAAATTTTGGTAGATTATTTCTGGGTTGAGTGGCATCCGTAATATCTATATCAATCCAGCTGACTTTAAAATATCACCAAGTTATTTGATTTCCATGAATGACTTTAAAATATAACCAAGTTATTTGATCTCCATCGGATCACCCTGCCTACACTGAAAATAAAATCCTTAAAATACGAATGCATTTTTTGCTTAGCATAGAAGACGTATTTCTCTGCTATAAAGTTTATTTCCTTACCGATGATAAGACGATGAACTTTTCTATAAAGTCGTTTTTTTCTTCTTATAATTAAGTGATTCAAATCAAATAGGGTATCTTAAAATGAAAGAAAATTTTGTTTGACTAAGGTAAACTTGTCTTTAATAATAGTGAAAAATTCTTCAAAATTAAAGAAATTGTATTTAAATTTATTTCCGTTTTGCATCTTGACAACAAAGCAAAAAGGCGTTTAAAAATAGTAGACGTTTTTCAACACTTTATTTTAAAGACAACTTTTGTTGAGACATAGCCTAATATCTACTTGAAGTCGAGCCTGAATTTGAAAATTTAAGATGCCGTTAACAAGTTTTTAAAGGACTTTGCACCTGAAGAAAAACACAGAAAAAAAAATTAAATTAAAATTTTCTGCCTAGAATCAAGTACGCAAAACTTAAATTTAAAAGACAATTTTGTCTTAAAAGTATCCTTACTTCATTTCTCCGCTTCTTTGGCTCGGAATCAATACCAAAATCATTAGTGTAAAGACAAAATCTTTTGAACCGGGCATGCTTTTATTTTCAGTATATGGTAATTAAGGCCTTCAATTTCATGAAAAAAAAACAAATGGATTTACGTTTACTACACCTTATACCAGGTGTACTGAACAAATATATGTTAAATTTGAACACTCTATAATCCATTGTTATATTATTGTCAAAAAAAAAAAAAAAACTAAAACATTTTGAGCAATCAGTCATTTTATCAACAAAGAGTCCTCTTCTTCTAAATGGTCTCTTGAAAGTCCCTGAATTATATGAGTACCCAGCTATGGTTTTATTTTCTGACTTTCGAAAACAAAGAACATCATTTTCCATTCATTAAAGCTAAATGACAATGGCAAAATGGGATATGCCATAAATATTGATTATCTAGCGAAACCATATTCATATCAGTTGTATGATAATTTAAATGCGAAAAAAAATTATGGCGTGTATTTCCATTGTGGTAATAAAGCAAATTTATCCCAACGGTATGAATGACCCAAAAAATATATTGTGTTAGTAAATTTAATTAAATTTGTGGAAAAAATTGTGTATAGTGGTAGGTTCACAATGTTATCATGGGGGTTTGTCAATTCATTGTACAAAAAACAAAATCCCATGTTGAGAAATGATTTTTATTTGGGTGTTTTTTCATGTACTTTCTAAAGTTAATTAAAAAACGGGGTCACTATGGTGCTGTTGAAACCAATAATAATTTTTTTGCTAAGGTATTTAGATAGACACACACATATAGCGGAAATATCAATACATGTTTTCAAATATTATAAAAAATCCTAATATATATATTTTTTTTTCTAAGGCATAGGTTGGGCTAGGTTTAAATAACATACAGGTTTCCCCGTTTCATGTCAGTTGGTATACGCCTGGATGTATGCTTTAACTTCTTCTGTCAATCGTACCCTCTTTTATTCCAGAAACTCGTATCTAAGGAATTCCCTCATTTGTTCCCAGCCCACTTTCCCATTCTGCGCCAGGTCCCGACTCACCTCTTCACCGATACGGTTAACTCTTTGGGAGCCACCGTGGTGCAATGGTTAGCATGCCCGCTTTGCATACACAAGGTCGTGGGTTCGATTCCTACTTGGACCGAACACCAAAAAGTTTTTCAGCGGTGAATTATCCCACCTCAGTAATGCTGGTGACATTTCTGAGGGTTTCAAAGCTTCTCTAAGTGGTTTCACTGCAATGTAGAACTCCGTTCGGACTCGGCTAGAAAAAGGAGGTCCCATGTCATTGAGCCTAACATGGAATCGGGCAGCACTCAGTGATAAGAGAGAAGTTCACCAATGTGGTATCACAATGGACTCAGTGAGCCTGATACATCGGGTTGCCACTTAACCTAATCTTGGCACGTAAAGCAGGGCAGTGAGAAAGGTAGTGTTCCAAGGTCTCATCACCGTTAAAATATGCCCTATATGCATCATCCTTTGTCGCTCCTATTCGGTGCAAATGTGCTTTCCATTATTCCCACGACCCTCCTGATTGTCATCTTAATTTTCTTGAGTAGTTCTCCTGGCTTTTTTGTCTGGGTCACCCCCCTAATATTTTTTTTTTTTTCGTTTTGCATTAGTCCACATCGTTTATGTGATTACGTGTTCAGTCTATAGAAATACAATTTTGAAAAAAATTTCTCTAGCAATAAAATGTTGAATCAATTGTTTCTAGGAATTAAAATTTTCTATGTTGATGTTTTGCGGCCTCGTCTTATTTTATTGTGATCCGATAATCGAAATGGGATCTAGCTGTCTGGGTTACCAACCTATCGCCCAGTCTCATCCTCTCTCCCATTTTCTATCTGAATAGCAGTTATTTGACTCTGATAACTGTTCTGAGGTCAAATTTTCCTAAGACCATTTTGCTGGCATAAAAATATCACGCTCGGCAGCTGTGACCATCTCCATTATACGATCATGGATTGTCGGGACATCCACCAGTACACCCACCGTGTCTCCTATTATCCTTCAATCTGGTCGAAGTCATAGCGTCATCTCTTTTGATGTGAACCTCTATCGATCTTAAGACCAATATCATCTCCAAGGCTAAGGTGGATGTTATCTTCATTGCCTTATTTATGTCAAGACATGATACACAGAATAGCAAACATGCCCGGCTCTAAAGATATTGTCTTTACACTAGAGATTTTGGTATTAATTCCGAGCCAAGAAGCGGAGAATTCAGGTAAGGATACTTACCTGTAAAAAATCTGAATTTATTTATTCATGTGATAGCATACAAAAATCCGAAAAACGAAACGACCGCAAATACGATTTTTTCCTTGTAGTCAAGATGCAATAAGACAACAAAGTTAAAGAGAGTTTCTTTAATTTTGAAGAATTTTTCAGAATTATTAAAGACAATTTGAATTTAATCAAACAAACTTTTCTTTCATATAAAGATACCCTTTTTAAGTCGAATCACTTAATTATTGAAAAATTGATCGACTTTTGAAGAAATGCTAAACCAAAAAGCACTCGTATAAAAGCATTTGTATTTTACGGTTAAGGAATCTTTGGCCTCACGACAATATTTTTTGCAAGGTATCCGTTGGGCCCGTTGAAAATCAAAATTCGCTTTGGGTCGATTTAACGAAACTAAAAAAGCGAAAAAAAGACTTTTCCACCTTTATATAACTACTCTCAAATGCTTTTTTTTTGACTGCGAAATGGAGTCACATTGGCTGAGTATGTAGGTGAGCAAGCTGAAAAAAGCAACAATTTTAATTTTTTTGTATACTTTTTTTACAACAAGAATTTGTTTACATATTAATAAAAAAAAGAGCTATGAAAATAATACTTGGCATATTTCGTCTATAAAAATAAATTACAATTACCAATCGTGTGCATTTATGTATTGTGAAATGAAAACAATATTGGTAAGTTTAAATGAATTAAATAAATATGACAATGATAATATTTTAAATATACAGCCGTGTTTGCAGAAAAAGAAAAATATTTATTTATATCCTTAGCACTTTTTGTTAATTTAAATGGGGCCAGGTGTTCTTATACCCTAATACATAAAATATAACTCACTCAGCTTAATAAATTCCCTACTAAGAGAGAGTCAATATATTTTAAAAACAATTTTAATTAAAGAACAATGAATACCAGCTTCAAATAAGACGCAAAAATTTAACTTTCCCTTTCTAAAAAAAAAAAAAACTCAATCATTGTCTTTAAAATATACAGATACGGTTGTAATAGGATACATTATCCGAAAATAATATAAAAACAAGTATATACAGTAGTAAGTTCGGCCGGGCCGAATTTTAAATACCCACCACCATGAATCAAATATAATAGTTTCCTTTGAAAACTCTTCGTCGGTGCGGGTATATGTAGGATTTAAGGGGGTTTGATGACAGATATTGTCCCAAGCAGATCAATTCAGCCAGTACACTTCCCGAAGATAAATTTAAAGATTCTACCTATGAATACCAGATCAGATTCTGGATTTTTAAGAACCAATTTTGTTTGAATTTTACACACAAAAAAAAATTTTCTGGTTCAATCACGAAATTAATTGATCCAATTAATTTTTTAATTGACATGTCTTCAATCACAGAAATGATAGTATCAATTAAAAAATTAATTGAAGGTCAATTAAAAAATTAATTGATCCAATTAAAAAATTAATTGATACTATTAATTTTTGTGATTGATTTTTGTTTCAATTAAAAAATTTGTTGAATCAATTAAATTTTTAATTGAATATTTTTTAAAACTCAATTAAAATTTTAATTGGAAAAATGTTCGTGAAATTTCTTTCTGTGTAGAGAAATCATAAAAACGAGGAGTAAAATCTGGAAATTTTACTTTTACTTTCAAGCAATTGATATTATCCTACTATACCCTCAAGAAGTGAAATCGGTCGATCGATAACTGTCTTACATAATGGACCGGTAGAAATAAATGCGATACAAATTTTTGAGGGTCAAAAATACCAGTACATTTATATTTTCAGGCAAAGTGGATAAAAAATACAGATTCTAGCAGCCTAAGAACTAAATCCGGGAGGTAGGTCTATATGGGGGCTATACCAAAACATGGACCAATACACAAAATTTTCGGCACACCTCTTAATGTTCCTCAAATACCTCTAGAATTCAAATTTCAGACAAATTGGGTAAAAACTACGAAATCTAAAATCGAGCGATCAGTCTGCACACCGATTTGTGGTCCTAAAATACATCTCGATTTCCAATTTTTAGGCAAATCGAATAAAAACTACGGTTTCTAGAAGCTCAAAATCCCAAATCGGGGGATCGCTTTATATGGGAGATATATCAAAACTGGGACCGATACTGGGACAAATCTGGGACACCTATTTGTGATCTTAAAATACCTCTAGATTTTCAATTTCAAGCAAATCGTATAGAAAATAGAGTATCTAGACGCCCAAGAAGTAAAATTAGGAGATCGGTCTATATGGGGGCTATAACAAAACATGAACCGATACTCCCATTTTCGACACTCCTATTTGTGGTCTTAAAATACCTCTAGATTTTTCAATTTCAAGCAAATCGGATAGAAAATACAGTTTCTAGACGCCCAAGAAGTAAAATCGGGGGATCGGTCTATATGGGGGCTATACCAAAACATGAACTGATACTCCCCATTTTTGACACCTCTATTTATGGTCAAAAAATACCTCCAGATTTCAAATTTCATGCAAATCGCATAGTTAAATACAGTTTCTAGAAGCCCAAGAAATAAAATCTGGAGATCGGTCTATATGGGGGATACCAAAACATGGACCGATACTCATCATTTTTGACACAAATCTTTATGGTCCTAAAATACCTCTAGATTTCCAATTTCAGGCAAATTAGATAAAAACTACGGTTTCTATAAGCACGAGAAGTAAAATCTGGAGATCGGTCTATATGGGGGCTATACCAAAACATGGACCGATACTCACCATTTTTGGCACACCTCTTTATGGTCCTAAAATACCTCTAGATTTCCAATTTCAGGCAAATTAGATAAAAACTACGGTTTCTATAAGCTCTAGACCCCAAATCGGGAGGTCGGTTTATATGGGGACTATACCAAAACCTGGACCGATGTAGCCCATCTTCGAACTTGACCTGCCTGCAGATAAAATACGAATTTGTGCAACATTTCAGCACGATTGATTCATTATTGAAGACTGTAGCGTGATTACAACAGACCGACAGACAGACATATAGACGGACAGGCGGACATGTTTGTATCGTCTTAGAATTTCTCCCTGATCAAGAATATATACTTTATATAGTCGGAAGTCGATATTTCGATGTGTTACTAACGGAATGACAAACTTATAATACCCCCATCACTATTCTATGGTGGTGGTTATAATAAAGTCAATACGAATTATATTAACATAAATACTGGACAAATACCGACCCTATTGAGAATAACTATTTTGGTTATTCGGACGGACTTCTAGCTGCCCGTTTATTGGCAACTAGACGGACTTCATATAACAATAACGTCAAAACAAGTATGTTATTCGATGGAGAAAAATGAATGACTCAAATTGATAGCAAGAGTGGCAGTTCACTGTAGCGTATGTGTGTTATTCACTCAAAGTAAATAAATCATACGCACCACTGCACAGTACAAACACTTTCGTAAGGTATAGAAAAGGCTCAATTTGCCAGTGAGAAATGGCTCAATTTGCTCAATTTGATTGACATACAGCTACTAGAAACAAGTAAGGAAAGTCTAAAGTCGGGCGGGCCGACTATATTATACCCTGCATCACTTTGTAGATCCACATTTTCGATACCACAACAAATCCGTTAAATGTGTTGGGTGCTATATATAAAGGCTTTTGTCCAAATAACATACATTTTAAATCTGACTCGATCTGTAAAAAATTTGTTGGACTTCTTTAAAATCTATAGACTAAAAATTTAGGTCGGCTAATGGCCTGACGTGGAACACAGTGTTAGTAATAAATATCGGAAACCTTTAAATCTGAACCAATTTTTAGGCAACTTCGCAAACGTGTATTTATGATTTATCCGTCGATAAATATGTATTAAAAGTATAGATAAATTTAAGTCATTTTTACAACTTTCGACTTAGTAGTGGCGATTTTACTATTTATTTTAAGATGTCGCTATTTTGGACATTTTTGCCGAAATAAGAAAACATATATATGGGAGCTATATCTAAATCTGAACCGATTTAAACCAAAATTGGCACGCATGGTAACAATGTTATTTCTACTCCCTGTGCAAAATTTCACGTAAATCGAATTGCAACTTTGACCTCTATGGTCATATGAGTGAAGATCGGGCGAAAGATTTATATGGGAGGTATATTTAAATCTGAACCGATTTCAACTGAATTTGGCATGCATAGCTACAACATTAATTCTACTCTCTGTGCAAAATTTAAAGCAAATTAGACCAAAAGTCTGGCTTCTGCGGCAATATAAGTGCATATTTAGGGGAAAATTATATATGGGAGCTATATATAAGTCTGAACCGATTTCAACCAAATTTGGCATACATAGCTACAACATTAATTCTACTCCCTGTTTAAAAATTAAAGCAAATAAAGGAAAATCTCTGGCTTCTGGGGCCATATAAGTGTATAGCGAAATATATATACAGTTGAAGCTCTGTTTAACGAATATCCCATTTAGAGAAAATCCAATTTAACGAACGTCAAAATTCTTAACATTGAGTATTCTAAATAACGAACAATTGAACAAAATTTACGTTCGATTTAACGAAAAGGAAATAAAGAAAATAAACAACAAAAAATCAGCAATGTTTGACGATTGTGAGAATGGCTTAAGTCCTTAGGAAATGTCCACAAAGTACGGCATTCCCAGGATATTTAAATTCCATTAAAATGTTTGAAAACGCATATTCAATGGCCGGGTAACTGGTAAAGTTAGGTTAGATAGAGTGGCGCAGCTTCGCTATGGGAAATGGAGCCGGTACAGGACTACTCCTTGGTGTGAATAGACCAGTCCCAGTTCTGGCCGAAACGTATGGAAGGGACCGGTCACTTCAACACGGGTTTGTCATTGACGGGGATAAATTTACACTGGAGGCCACGGATTGGACTCATTCCAAACTGCATGACCTGGGAGAACTTAGTAGGACTAGACAGGTCCTAATGAACCAGTCTGGAACAAACCCTTAGGTACCGGTATTATTTTGATCATCCAAATTGCACCAGAAAGAAAAACTTTTGGACTATGTTGGCCCATAGGTAAATGTCTAGATCAAATAAAATTTGAAAATAAACAGAGTATAGAAATCAATAAAATATATGAAAATTTAAAAACTACGACAAACTCGAGCACTGGTACTAGTCCTGTGATAGGTCCGTTAGTGGCAATATTTCGTAGGATTGCCAGTTGAACAAGTGGTGAATTTTTCTCTTAATAACGAGTGCTACCCGATTCTATATTTAGCTCAATAACGGAACCTCTGTCTTATAGCTGAAGAGAAACTATAAAATACACAGGAATGCCAACATCATTAGTGAGAGGGATAAACTACTTTTTTGGTGCTCGGTCGAAACGGCAATCTAGCGTTGAGAGTACATCTATGCCGACAGGAGCAGCAGAGTAATGGTGTATGTAGGACGTTTAAGGAAGATGTTACTATGAACACTACCTATGCCTGGCCCATCTTGAAACCGGGGACTGGAAACAAATTAGGCAATTCGTCTAAGAAGTTAAGAGCACACAAATTATGACATGGGTGTATATAGGCCCCCATACGACAGCGAATCTTGGATCCTCTTTTCAATCTAACCTAACCTAGATATATCAAGCTCATCAGGATTATTTAAAGTATTATTTTTTAAGTGTCTCTGTGCTTGAATTTTTTCAAATGATTATGAATTTTTACTCATCTGGTAAAAAACTACGATTTTCAATAAAAATTAATATTTAATATTCCCGTTCGATTTAACGAATTTTTCTAAATAACGAAAGGGCCTGACAATATATCGTTCGTTAAACCGAGCTTCGACTGTATTGGAGCTATATCTAAAACTGAATCTATTTCAACCCAATTCGGCATTTCACGACACTATCAATTGCACTCTTTCTCAAAATTTATAGCAAATCAGGCTGAAATTCTGGGCTTAATAATTATATTTATTATGTGAAAGGCATATTAAATCGGGTAGCTAATGAGAGTTATTTGTCAAATATTTTTTTTTTTTTATTTTTTAATCGGGCTTAATATAATATGTTTTCCAACCATAGATGTTTTTTTTTTTCAAATTTCATTAACTGTCACTTTTACAAATTTTATTCGTTCACATTTTACAAGTAGATATTACGTCATTACTTAGAATTAGAATACATTGAAATCGCGGTTGGCACTCGAGCCAAAAATAATCTACCAAATTTTTAAGAAAATTTTACCAAACAGAATTTTTTCAAATAGAAAAATTTTATTTCACAGTATTTGATCACATTTTTGTGGCTATTATAAAAAAATATTTGTTTAAATCTTTATTTCTATAGAAAATTTTGTCAAAATTTTGTTCATATAGAATCTTAATTTTATTTCTGTACAAAATGTTGTCAAAATTTTATTTCTATAGAATATTTTGTCAAGATTTTATTTCTATAGAAAATTTTGTTCAAAATTTTATTTCTAAAGAAAATTTTTACAAAATTTTATTTCTAAAGAAAATTTTTTAACAGTATTATTTCTATGGAAAATTTTGTTTAAATTTTACTTCTATAGAAAATTATTTCAAAATTTTATTTCTAAATAATATTTTTACAAAATATTATTTCTAAAGAAAATTTTTGCAAAATTTTATTTCTAAAGAAAATTTTTGCAAAATTTTATTTCTAAAGAAAATTTTTGCAAAATTTTGTTTCTAAAGAAAATTTTTCGAAACTTCTAAAGAAAATGTTTGCAAAATTTTATTTGTAAAGAAAATTTTTGCAATTTTTTTTTCTAAAGACAATTTTTGCAAAATTTTATTTCTATAGAAAATGTTTGCAAAATTTTATTTCTAAAGCAAAGTTTACAAAAATTTTGTTTCTATAGAAAATTTTGTCAACATTTTATTTTTATAGAAAATTTTCTCAAAATTTTATTTTATAGAAAATGTTATTAAAAATTTTTTTATACCTCTTATATAAACCGATCCCCAGATTTGACCTCCGGAGCCTCTTGGAGTAGCAAACTTCATCCGATCCGGCTGAAATTTGGTACGTTGTACAAGGATATGGCCGCTAACAACCATGCCAAATTTGTTCCATATATAGCCCCCCGCTAAACCGACACCCAAGCAAACAAAAATTGGTCCATTTCAGTTCATAATTGTAAAAAAGCCCCCATATAAACCGATCCCCAGATTTTTCTTGGGACCCCCATAATTCGCTTCTGGTTCTCTAATTACCATACAATAATAAATACTTGTGCAAAGATTGAAACCTATATTTTGTTCCGATCGGAATTTAGCGTGATTAATTTTTTAATTGAAATGTCTTCAATCACGAAAATGATAGTATCAATCATAGTTTTAATTGGACATTTAAAAAAATACATGATTAAAAAATTAATTGATTTCATTTGCAAATTTCAATTAATTTTTTAATTGATTCAAATAAAAATTTAATTGATGTTGATTGCAAAACTCAATTATTTTTTGTTTTCATTAAAAACGTATCTATTTTCAATTAATTTCTTAACAGTTTAGTGTTTTTACTTTGATTAAATAATTAATAGTTTGACATAAATTTTTAGTTAAAAATTCCATCGCTTTTTTTTTAATTGACTTAGTCTTCTGAGTTTGATAATAAAGTTAATTGTATCAATTAAATTTTTAGTTGAGAATTTTTGAAATTTTCAATCATTGATATAATTAACTTAATTTTTCTATCTTGATTAAAAAGTTAATTGTATCAATTAATTTACTAATTAAAAAATTTTCAACTTCAATCAACTTTTTAATTGGAAAAGAATAAAAATTCTTTTATCCTGTACCACACAACGTCAAATCTGGAGATCGGTCTATATGAAGGCTATACCAAAACATTGATATGGTTTACATATTCAGCACACCTATTTGTGGATCTAAAATACATCTCGATTTCTAATTTCATAAAAATCGAATAAATATAAGAGCAGTCTGGCGGTGTCAGTTTATATGTGGGTCATATCAAAAGCAAAACCGATATAGCTCATCTACGAAATTGACCTGCTTGCAGACAAACAACGAATATTCTGAATATTAGCTCAATTATTGAAGGTTTCACTATGATTACTGCAGTCAGAAGAACAGAGAGAATTCGAGAATTTCTCCCTGATCAACAATATATATAGTTAATTTAATTTGAAATCGGCATTTCGGTATTTTTTACAAACGTAATGGCAAACTTATTATATCCCCAATCACCATTCTATAGCGGAGAACCTAAAAAAAAAATAAATGACAAGAAATCCAATACCACTATAAAATGCTATTAGGCGAAAAATATAACAACAAAAAAACTATCTAGTTGAAAAAACTCTTACATAGATAAAAAAAAAAAATAAAAAAAAGTATGTAGGCCTATACAAAAAAACGAGCATTTTGTATTTCCTCTGCATGTATATCATTGTTTAACTACGCTTTCGAAGCCATTTTTTGACATAGATAGTCCATATTCACCCTCTAAGCATTCATCCATCTTGGTCCTCTATTCACTGTATTTACAAACTGACAAAAAGGCCACAATGGTGCTGCATGTGAACCCCTCTACGTAGAACAAATAAAAGATATAAAATAAACCTAAGCCCCACCAATGATGATTTAATTTGAGGAGGTAGTTCCTGTCATTGACACGTGTTCATTGAGACCCTTTCGTTTAGGTCATATTTAAACATTCATAGTCCTATACGCAGCCTATTTGGTAGGCGTTTCCAAATGATTATTTCACTTAAATTCATTTACTTAGTCTCAATCCTTGAAGGTATGTGTATTGGTATAAGATTATGTGTGGATATGTTATGTCGACAATTTTATACATAGGTAGAATATGTATATAAGGGTGATTTGAAAATTTTATTGGATTGAAAAAATTATTAATAATTTGCAATATTTATTCACCCTTCACAATAACACAGAGTTCTAAATATACCACGTTGTATATACATTTATTTAATTTAAATAAAATTACTATTTTTCTAAAATTTATTTTCAATATTATTTTCAATTTTATTTTCAATTAATTTACCACAACTATGGTCTCGCTAACAACATGTTGCTAATAAAGGGTGATTCTTTTGAGGTTAGGATTTTCATGCATTAGTATTTGACAGATCACGTGGGATTTCAGACATGGTGTCAAAGAGAAAGATGCTCAGTATGCTTTGACATTTCATCATGAATAGACTTACTAACGAGCAACGCTTGCAAATCATTGAATTTTATTACCAAAATCAGTGGCAGAAAATCCGCTTTTTTATCGACAAATTTTGTTCAGCGATGAGGCTCATTTCTGGTTGAATGGCTACGTAAATAAGCAAAATTGCCGCATTTGGAGTGAAGAGCAACCAGAAGCCGTTCAAGAACTGCCCATGCATCCCGAAAAATGCACTGTTTGGTGTGGTTTGTACGCTGGTGGAATCATTGGACCGTATTTTTTCAAAGATGCTGTTGGACGCAACGTTACGGTGAATGGCGATCGCTATCGTTCGATGCTAACAAACTTTTTGTTGCCAAAAATGGAAGAACTGAACTTGGTTGACATGTGGTTTCAACAAGATGGCGCTACATGCCACACAGCTCGCGATTCTATGGCCATTTTGAGGGAAAACTTCGGAGAACAATTCATCTCAAGAAATGGACCGGTAAGTTGGCCACCAAGATCATGCGATTTGACGCCTTTAGACTATTTTTTGTGGGGCTACGTCAAGTCTAAAGTCTACAGAAATAAGCCAGCAACTATTCCAGCTTTGGAAGACAACATTTCCGAAGAAATTCGGGCTATTCCGGCCGAAATGCTCGAAAAAGTTGCCCAAAATTGGACTTTCCGAATGGACCACCTAAGACGCAGCCGCGGTCAACATTTAAATGAAATTATCTTCAAAAAGTAAATGTCATGGACCAATCTAACGTTTCAAATAAAGAACCGATGAGATTTTGCAAATTTTATGCGTTTTTTTTTTTAAAAAGTTATCAAGCTCTTAACAAATCACCCTTTATTATTTGAAAATCAATTCCCATATCTAATATTTTTAGGTTATTTCCTTTCCATATAAAACTTTGTATAATTGAATTTGATAATCTTAAACAGTTAGATTTATTTTTAGTCCACCCTAATAAATATATTTTATGAAAATGTGACTACAGTATAATGTAACTACCATCTAGTTAGTCATGTATGTTGTACTTAGTATGAGCATACATTCTAAGTTAAAGCTAATTAAAAGTAATTATATACAGAATGCTGTACGATGAAAACTAAATCTAGGAGGTTGACATACAACGACAAGGAATATATTTTCGCATAGTCGTAAGAAATTCAGATTTTATGTCTTTCTATTAGATAAGGTGCAAAAGTGAAAAAAAAAAACAAGTAAGGAAGTCTAAAGTCGGGCGGGGCCGACTATATTATACCCTGCACCACTTGGTAGATCTAAATTTTCGATACCATATCACATCCGTCAAATGTGTTGGGTGCTATATATAAAGGTTTGTCCCAAATACATACATTTAAATATCACTCGATTTGGACATAATTTGATAGATTTGATAATTTGATAGACTCAAAATTTAAGTTGGCTAATGCACTAGGGTGGAACACAATTTTAGTAAAAAAATATGGGAAACATTTAAATCTGAAGCAATTTTAAGGAAACTTCACAAAACTTTATTTATGATTTATTGCTCGATATATATGTATTAGAAGTTTAGGAAACTTAGAGTCATTTTTACAACTTTTCGACTAAGCAGTGGAGATTTAACAAGGAAAATGTTGGTATTTTGACCATTTTTGTCGAAATCAGAAAATCATATATATGGGAGCTATATCTAAATCTGAACCGATTTCAATCACATTTGGCACACATGACTACATTTCTAATTGTACTCCTAGTGCACAATTTCAACCAAATTGGCCCAAAATCTGACTTCTGGGGCCATATAAGTCCATATCGGGCAAAAAATATATATGGAAGCTATATATAAATCTGAACCGATTTCAATCAAATTTGGCACACATAACTATACTACCAATTGTACCCCTTGTGCAAAATTTCGAGCTAATCGGGATAAAACTCTGGCTTCTAGGTCCATATAAGTGCATATCGAGCGAAAGATATATATGGGAGCTATATCTAAATCTGAATCGATTTCAACCAAATTTGGCAAGCATAGCTACAATGCTAAATCTACTCCCTGTGCAAAATTTCAACCAAATTGGGCCAAAACTCTGGCTTTTAGGACCATATTAGTCCATATCGGGCGAAAGATATACATGGAAGCTATATCTAAGTCTGAACCGATTTCAATCAAATTTGGCACACATGACTATATAACTAATTGTACTCCTAGTGCAAAATTTTAAGCAAATTAGGGTAAAACTCTGGCTTCTGGGGCCATATAAGTCCATATCGGACGAAAGATATATATGGGAGCTATATCTAAATCTGAACCGATTTCAATCACATTTTGCACACTTGACTATACAACTGAGTGTTACGTTTGTACAAAATTTCAAGCAAATCGGTATAAAACTCTGGCTGCTGGGTCCATATTAGTGCATATCGGGCGAAAGGTATATATGGGAGCTATATCTAAATCTGAACCGATTTCTTCCAAAATCAATAGGGTTCTATTCTGACCAAAATTCGGGACATGTGCCAAATTCGAAGGCGATTGGATTTAAATTGCGGCCTAGACTTTGATCACAAAAATGTGTTCACAGACAGACGGACGGACGGACGGACAGACGGACAGACGGACATGGTTATATCGACTCAGGGACCCACCCTGAGCATTATTGCCAAAGACACCATGTGTCTATCTCTTCTCCTTCTGGGTGTTACAAACATATGCACTAACTTATAATACCCTGTTCCACAGTGTGGCGCAGGGTATAAACATATGTGTATCTCGTGCCCTTTTGGGTGTTGCAAAAATAAAGACTAACTTAAAGGGTGATACTGTCAAAATTTGGTCAAGGGAAAACGCGTGTAAATCGGTGAAATCGTTTATTTAAAAAATCAAATTAAATTTCTTTTTCAAGTTCAAGCGGGCCTCACGCTTGACACCTGCCATCAGATTTTGTACAGCCACCTCGTCCACCTTCTTCGCCGCAGAAAGCCAGTTTGCCTTGAACTGCTGCTCGTCCTTAGCAGTTTTTTTGGTCTTCTTTAGTTTCCGCTTGACAATAGCCCAGTATTTCTCAATTGGGCAGAGCTCCGGCGTGGTGGGAGGGTTCTTGTCCTTGGGAACCACCTGCACGTTGTTGGCGGTGTACCACTCCATGGCCTTTTTACCGTAATGGCAAGATGCCAAATCCGGCCAAAACAGTACGGAACAACCGTGTTTCTTCAGGAAAGGCAGCAAACGTTTATTCACACACTCTTTCACGTAAATTTCTTGGTTGACAGTCCCGGAAGCTATGAAAATGCTGCTTTTCAAGCCACAGGTACAGATGGCATGCCAAACCAGATATTTCTTTGCGAACTTTGACAGTTTTATGTGCTTGAAAATATCTGCTACCTTTCCCCTTCTTTTTGCCGTATAAAACTCCTGTCCCAGAAGCTGCTTGTAGTCGGCTTTGACGTAGGTTTCGTCGTCCATTACCACGCAGTCAAACTTCGTCAGCATCGTCATGTACATCCTCCGGGATCGCGCTTTGGCCGTCATATTTTGTTTATCATCGCGATTTTTAGTCTTTACCTTCTTGTAAGTCGATAGTCCGGCTCGTTTTTTGGCTCGATGCACGGTTGTAGACGATACACCCATCTTATTTGCGGCATCTCGGAGAGAGAGGTTAGGGTTTCGCTTGAAACTACCGGCAACTCTCTTTGTCGTCTCAGCGGCTTCCGGTTTTCGATTTCCCCCCGATCTAGACTTTCTGGCTGTCGACACACGTTCCCCATACACTTTAATTACATTTGTAACGGTTGATTTGGCAACTTTTTGCGATTTTGCCAGCTTTGCGTGCGAGTAGCTCGGATATTTGCGATGCGCGAACAAAATTTTGATACGCTGCTCTTCTTGCTTGGACGGCATTTTGACAACTGAAGAGTGAATTCCAAAATCAAAATAGGAGCAACATTCTACACACACACACCTTCAAAATGAGGGGTGTTGTAAATGCAAAATTGAAAGAAATACGTCAAGTTTATATTGACCAAATTTTGACCGTATCACCCTTTACTAACACCATCAAATTTCAGCCGGAGCGGATGAAATTTGCTTCTCTTAGAGGCTCCGCAAATCAAATTTCCTGGTCCGTTTATATGGGGGCTATACGTAAAAGTGGACCGATATAACCCATTTGCAATACCATCCGACCCACATCAATAACATCTACTTGTGCCAAGTTTCAAGTCGATAGCTTGTTTCGTTCGGAAGTTAGCGTGATTTCAACAGACGGACGGACGGAAATGATCAGATCTAGTCAGAATTTCACCACGACCCAGAATATATACTTTATGGGGTCTTAGAGCAATATTTCGATGTGTTACAAACGGAATGACAAAGTTAGTATACCCCCATCCTATGGTGGAGGGTATAAAAATTATTTATTTGCCAAAATATCACAGATTTTTTTTTAATTTACATCCAAAACATTGAATTCGGATCACACCTAAAGAAGTGATGCAAATTTAGTGCATCGGCTGTTGATATGGAGGACTTCCGTCCTATGACAAGCCCATGTTAAATACATCGCTTCTGCGTCAATTTTGCACCACTTCCGAATCCAAAAAGAACATTTTCATTACTTTTTTGGCGACGCTTTTTTTTTGCTGGTACTTAATGGAAATAAACTACATCTGAAAAACTTTTTGGTGTTCGGCAGAAATTAGTATTGAACTCAGGACCCATACTATGTAAGAAGTACATGCTAATCATTGTACCACAGTAGCGAATATTATAGGAGATGTTTCAGATCCATCATACTGGTGCTTGTTCCTAAACTAAAACAAATGCTTCGACAACAAGATAATCAATATATCGTTAAAATATCGATATAAGAACTTCTTTAAATATCCAGTTTGGCGACTTTAGTATAGTGAAACACACTTATGGAAAAGGATATCAAAGTTTTCTCTATACATACATGGTAACACATGTTGTATAAGATAGCGAGCGAGACGAAGCGCTATGTCATAAGTTTACTATACACATAAAACAGCCATATATATGTGTGTGTGTATGTACACAAGTAAGCTTGTAATACTGTGGGTGTGTGTGTGTGTTTATAGAATCAATCCACTTTTTATAGATGACACGAGCGTCATAACATACGAAGGAATTTCTTCATTGACTGACTGAGAAAAATGTATGTAAGGTATTTTCATTTCGCTCCAAAAGAAAACACAAACGTAGTATGTGAAAGCTATGAACGCGGAACAGGATGTTCAACGGATGTCGTTTGTTGAGTTATTTTTCTTTTACTCATAGTTGTTGGTTTTTTTTTTTCCTTCTGTTGTTTGTATTCTTCAGTTACTGATTACCGTTAGCGGTAATTTTGCTACTGGTGCGGCTGTCATTTTTATTGTTTGTGTGTTCTTGTTGTTGCTCTAAAGATAACAATATTTATAAAGTAATGAAGTAAATTTTCCACTGACATTGTTTGCCAAGACTAAACACATACACACTCTATACTATAGTGGCAAATATCCCTACATACACTCATATACATACATACACACATACATATGCGTATATATTAAAAGTAGAAAGCATTGCAAATATATTTATTATGCTAACTAGACAGTTTAGTTGGCATAGGGTGTGTCTCGATTCGTTTCCATGACAAAAACAAACGCTTGATAAATGGTTTTTGCAGAGGACTACTGCTGCCAATGATATCTGCAATATTTGCCATAACAAACAATTTTGTTTAAGGGAATAAATATTACATCACTTTTTAATAAAAGAAAAAAATATATACCATGGACAGTGGTTGGAAAAGTGGAAAATAAAGCTTTTTGTTTGTTGCTAATACATTAACATACTTTCTATAGCCGATTTAACTTTATGACACACCAGCAAAGAATAATAGGGAAGAGGGGGCGTAAAGGTTGCCGCAACAATCCATGATCGTATACCTGAGATTGTCGTAGAGTAACATTCTGACGCCATTAAATTGTACTGGGAGAACAGAACTCCAGAACAGATACCAGAGGGAAATAATTGCTACACCGATAAATCGAACATGGGCGTATGTGTGGAGGACTCAGACACCGAAATTCTATTCCGATTACTGGACCACATCACAATCCTGTACACAGAAAACAGATTGTTTGGAAATCAGTTGTACTAACATAAGAGTTAATTATTAGTTATTTTGATCTATTTCCTTCAATCACAATCATGCTTTTGTCTTTAATATAATTTTGCTATAATTTAAATACATGTTTGTAGCAGCTAAAATCTCTTCTTTGAACAGTTGTATTTGAATTCGAATATATGACCTACAACAAATAAATTTCGTTTCTGGTATTCTGATTGATATTTGACATTTTTTATAAATTTCTCAAATGTAATTTTCATTTTAACAAATTATTTAGTGTCCAAAGAAGATGTATTTTTATTGGTTTCAAATTACAGTGGAAATGTCTACAAAATCGTAGAAGTTGCCTCCATAAAGAACCGCATATATATTGTTTATAAGATAGGAATGACAATATTAGCGATGCGTCTCGTCTTATATCAGCAGGCAGAAGCGTGTGCCATAACGGGATGTGTTAATAGGCTCGGAAATAACACAAGGCCACAAAACGTGAAAATTCATAGATTGCCGGAGGGCAATGAAACCAACAACAGACATTACGGTTCGATAGAGAACCGTATTAGTATCACGGTTGTCACAGTTGGTAGAATTCTATAAAAAAATGTATGGCCTGTTCCTATATATCGAACGAAAGGTTTTCTATAGATATAAAATTTTGACAAAGTTTTATATAGCACTAAAATTTTAACATAGATTTCTATAGAAATAAAATTTTAACAAAATATTCTGTAGTAATAATGTTTTGACAAAATTTTCTACAGAAATAAAATTTTGACAAAATTTTCTATAGAAATAAAATTTTGACAAAACTTTCTACATAAATAAAATTTTGGCAAAACTTTCTCTAAAAATAAAATTTTGACAAAATTTTCTATAGAAATAAAATTTTGACAACATTTTCTATAAAAATAAAATTTTGACAAAACTTTCTATAGAAATAAAATTTTGATCAAATTGCCAATAGAAATAAAATTTTGACAAAATTTCCTATAGAAATAACAATTTGACAAAATTTTCTATAGAATTAAAATTTTGACAACCGAATAAATTTTTGACCAAATTTTCAATAGAAATAAAATTTTGACAGAATTTTCTATAGAAATAAAATTTTAGCAAAAGAGTTCAATATTGACAAAATTTTCCATAGAAATAAGATTTTGACAATTTTTTCCATATAAATAAAATTTTGACAAAATTTTCTATAGAAATAAAATTTTGACAAAATTTTCTACAGAAATAAACTTTTGACAAAATTTTCTATAGAAATAAACTTTTGACAAAATTTTCTATAAAAATAAAATTTTGACAAAATTCTCTATAGAAATAAAATGTTGACAAAATTTTCGATAGGAATAAAATTTTGACAAAATTTTCTATAGAAATAAAATTTTAATAAAATTTTCTATAGAAATAAAATGTTGACAAAATTTTCTATAAAAATGAAATTTTGATAAAATTTTCTATAGAAATAAAATTCTTATAAAATTTTGACAAAGTTTTCTATAGCACTAAAATTTTAACATAGTTTTCTATAGAAATAAAATTTTGACAAAATTTTCTATAGTAATAATGTTTTGACAAAATTTTCTATAGAAATAAAATTTTGACAAAATTTTCTATAGAAATAAAATCTTGACAAAATTTTCTATAGAAAAAAAATTTTGACAACATTTTCTATAGAAATAAAATTTTGACAAAATTTTCTATAGAAATCAAATTTTGACAAAATTTTCTATAGAAATAAAATTTTGACAAAATTTTCTATGGAAATAAAATTTGACAAAGTTTTCTATGGAAATAAAATTTGACAAAATTTCTGTGGAAATAAAATTTAAAAAAAAAATTCTATAGAAATAAAATTTTGACAAAATTTTCTAAAGAAATAAAATTTGGACAAAATTTTCTATAGCAGTAAAATTTTAACAAAATTTCCTATAGAAGTAAAATTTTGACAAAATCTTATATAGAAATGAAATTTTGACCAAATTGCCTGTAGAAATAAAATTTTGACAAAATTTCCTACAGATTATTTCAAATTGACCAAATTTTCAATAGAAATAAAATTTTGACAGAATTTTCTATAGAAATAAAATTTTAGCAAAACAGTTCAATTTTGACAATATTTTCCATAGAAATAAAATGTTGACAATTTTTTCCATAAAAATATAATTTTGACAAAATTTTCCGTAGAAATAAAATTTTGACAAAATTTTCCATAGAAATAAAATTTTGACAGAATTTTCTATAGAAATAAAATTTTAGCAAAACAGTTCAATTTTGACAATATTTTCCATAGAAATAAAATGTTGACAATTTTTTCCATAGAAATATAATTTTGACAATTTTTTCCATAGAAATATAATTTTGAAAAAATTTTCCATAGAAATAAAATTTTGACAAAGTTTTCTATAGCAGTTAAATATTAACAATAGTTCGTTTAGAAATAAAATTTTGACAAAAGAGTAAAATTTTATCAAATTTTTCTATAGTAATAATATGTTGACAAAATTTTCTATAGAAATAAATTTTTGACATAATTTTCTATAGAAATAAAATTTTGAGAAAAATTTTCGACAGAAATAAAATTTTGACAAAAAAATGTCTATACAAATAAAATTTAGACAAAGTTTTCTATGGAAATAAAATTTTACAAAATATTCTAAATAAATAACATTTTGACAAAATTTTCTATAGAAATAAAATGGTAATAACATTTTCTAGAGAAAACAAATTTTGACAAAATTTCCTATAGAAATAACAATTTGACAAAATTTTCTATAGAATTAAAATTTTGACAACCGAGTAAATTTTTGACCAAATTTTTAATAGAAATAAAATTTTGACAGAATTTTCTATAGAAATAAAATTTTAGCAAAAGAGTTCAATTTTGACAATATTTTCCATAGAAATAAAATGTTGACATTTTTTTTCATAGAAATATATTATTGAGAAAATTTTCCGTAGAAATAAAATTTTGACAAAATTTGACAAAGTTTTCTATAGCAGTAAAATATTAACAATAGTTCTTTTAGAAATAAAATTTTGACAAAAGAGTAAAATTTTGTCAAATTTTTCTATAGTAAAAATATGTTGACAAAATTTTCGATAGAAATAAATTTTTGACAAAATTTTCTATAGAAATAAATTTTTGACATAATTTTCTATAGAAATAAAATTTTGAGAAAAATTTTCGACAGAAATAAAATTTTGACAAAGTTTTCTATGGAAATACAGTTTGACAAAATTTTCTATAGAAACAACATTTTGACAACATTTTCTATAGAAATAAAATTTTGAGAAGAGTAAAAGTTTGACAGAATTTTCTCTAGAAATAAAATTTTATTAAAATTTTGTATAGAAATACAATTTTCACAATTTGGACAAAATTCTCTATATGAAAAAAATGTCGACAGAATTTGGATTTGTTTTTAATTTGGTAGATTTGTGGTAAAATGTTCTTCAAATTTCGGTAGATTATTTTTGGAAAGTGTAGCAAACGTTATTAGTATAAAAAAAACATCAACGAATACTCGGAATACGGCAGGATACGCATCATATGAGAAAAAAATTCAATTAAAGTTTTTAAAAAAATTCAATTAAAAATTTAATTGATTCAACAATTTTTTTAATTGAAATAAAAATCAATCACTCAAATTAATAGTATCAATTAATTGCTAAGTTGGATCAATTAACTTTTTAATTGACTGTCAATTAATTTTTTAATTGATACTATCTGTGATTGAAGACATTTCAATTAAAAACTTAATTGGATCAATTAATTTCGTGATTAAATCAGAATAAAAATTTTGTGTGTATGGGCAAATGAACTAGCGATAAAAGCTAGTAAACATAGGGAAATGAGAACATAAAGCCCATAGAGGCAATCTGAGGCAAGTTGGATGAATGAGCACTGAAGACACATAAAGCGGGAGGACGACGAAAATATTATAGGATGACTCAGAAAAGATAAAGTCTAGAGAACTTTTCAAGGAGACTAAGACGACAAGATGAAAGGCGGGGATTGTGCATGTAGGGGGTTAGGTTAGGTGGCAGCCCGATGTATCAGGCTCACTTAGACTATTCAGTCCATTGTGATACCACATTGGTGAACTTCTCTCTTATCACTGAGTGCTGCCCGATTCCATGTTAAGCTCAATGACAAGGGACCTCCTTTTTATAGCCGAGTCCGAACTGCGTTCCACATTGCAGTGAAACCACTTAGAGAAGCTTTGAAACCCTCAGAAACGTCACCAGCATTACTGAGGTGGGACAATCCACCGCTGAAAAACTTTTTGCTGTTAAGTCGAAGCAGGAATCGAACCCACGACCTTATGTATGCAAGGCGGGCATGCTAACCATTGCACCACGGTGGCTCCCTGCATGTAGGGGGTGTTTTGAGGATTATGAGATCTTTGAACACTACCTTTGTCACTATTCTGCCATTACAAGGTCCAGGCAAAAAAAAACTCTGGAGAACTAATCAAGCAGAGTAAGACGACAAATAGGAGGGTCGCAGGAATAATGAGCGGGCAACTAGAATTGAGAGCACATCTGTGCAGAAATGGAGCAACAAAGGGTCGTGCATGTAGGACGTGTTTTGAGGATGATGAGAGCTTGGAACACAATCTAGTACGTCACTACCCTGCCTTTACTAGGCAAAGAGTTATTCATATCGGTGAAAAGGTCATTCGGTACCTGGCCCAGCTTGTAAACAGTAACTGGAAACCAATTAGGGAATTCGAAAGAGACACAGAGTTCCGGGAATAAATGATGGAAAAAAGAAGTTAGGGCTATGGCGTCAGTCTACTACTCCCAGGCGATATAGAAATTACAGATTGACTGTAATTGTGCTGTAACTTCCTAGAAGGCTATATGGGCTAAATCGACTTACTTTTATACCCACCAACATAAAATTCTATTTACAAGATTTCGAAATATCAATTTTAATATTTTTTAATGTCATTTTAAGAGGATATAGCTATATAGACTTCAGAGTGCTCTCATATCAACCGATCTTCCCATTTGGCTTTTTGAACGCATAGATTAGACAAAATTAGTCTGCTTTTGCCAAAACGTCGAGCGTTTTCTGACAGCGTTAAATTTTCATACGATTTGCCAGAGATTGGGATTCCTAAAAAAATATGCAAAATATAACTCCTGTTGCTCCAGATTTAAATATAGTCCGGTCCAGGTTTTAATATAGCCCATAAACCGATTCCTTTGGGCGATTTGACTAAAATTTGGATCGTACATAAAAAAATCGAAATCCCACTCAAAAGAAAAGCAGTCACTCGAATTTGAATGGATTTGGGTTTTCTATTTTTAAAGTTCGTTCTGTTTGTATGGGAATACCTTTGTGAGAGAAATTTCTGGTCTGAGCATTAATTCAAAATTTAAAAAAAAAAATAGTTTTTACTACTTTCATGATACATTTTAAGCAGCGGTTAACATGTTTATAAAGGACTTTGACGATGACATAAGATAAAAAAATTCAGAAATTAAAATTTATTTCCCAGTATTAAGTGTGCAAAACCCAATATATTTTGTTTATAATTTAATTGAAAACATTGCCCAAATTACAAAATTATTACTATTCATTCATCTGTTCTTATTTTCAAAAGGCCTATTAAAATATACTTATTATGTCATAGCCACTATAAAAACCAACACATTTTGTGCTTGGCCAAAATTTATATCAAACTTTTGGCCAAGCAAAAAATGTGGGCGAAGTCAATTTCCAGCTTCCATGAAGCAATCAAATATGACTTCAATGGCATTCGTTTATATCTCAGTCAAATTGTGGTAATCTTTTTGCATTTGCTTTCTAAAATGTTTCATTCATTTACCCTGAAGCTCTACTTGACGTAAGAGAAAAAAACAGTGGTACTTTTTTCTGATGATATGCTGGCTTGGCAAAGTATCAACATTTTGCAGACTCATGAGAATACCAAGAACCAGACGGTTTTGATTGAAAGAAAAACTAAAACTATCAATCAAAACAGAAAAGAATATCAAATGCAGCACAATGTAGAGTGAAACTAAAACTATGGGCCTTTTAAAGGCCATTAGTGTAATGAAGATGACGGATGTAATTTTCGCAAAATCTGTTTCTATAGAACAAAAAATAAAAAAACAAGTAAATGAAAATGATGTGAAGCAAATCCGTGATATGCAGAAGCTTTAACACCTTAAGAAATAATTTTTTAGGGATGAACGTAATTTTCACTTCACAAGAAGTTTTTATACCCTCCACCATAGGATGGGGGTATATTAACTTTGTCATTCCGTTTGTAACACATCGAAATATTGCTCTAAGACCCCATAAAGTATATATATTCTGGGTCGTGGTGAAATTCTGAGTCGATCTGAGCATGTCCGTCCGTCCGTCTGTTGAAATCACGCTAACTTCCGAACGAAACAAGCTATCGACTTGAAACTTGGCACAAGCACTTGCTATTGATGTAGGTCAGATGGTATTGCAAATGGGCCATATCGGTCCACTTTTACGTATAGCCCCCATATAAACGGACTCCCAAATTTGGATTAAGATTGTTCTAAGAGAAGCAAATTTCATCCGATCCGGCCGAAATTTGGTACATGGGGTTAGTATATGGTATCTAACAACCATGCAAAAATTGGTCCATATCGGTCCACTTTTACGTATAGCCCCATATAAACGGACCCCCAAATTTGGCTTGCGATTGCTCTAAAAGAAGCAAATTTCATCCGATCCGGCTGAAATTTGGTACGTGGTGTTAGTATATGGTGTCTAACAACCATGCAAAAATTAGTCCATATCGGTCCATAATTACATATAGCCCGCATATAAACCGATCCCCCGATTTGGTTTGCGGAGCCTCTAAGAGAACCAAATTTCATCCGATCCGGCTGAAATTTGTTACATGGTGTTGGTATATGTTCTCTAATGACCATGCAAAAATTGGTCCATATCGGTCCATAATTATATATAGCCCCCATATAAATCGATTCCCAGATTTGTCCTCCGGAGCCTCTTGGAGGAGCAAAATTCATCCGATCCGGTTGAAATTTGGAACATGGTGTTAGAATGTGGTCTCTAACAAACACGCAAGAATTGGTCCATATCGGTCCATAATTATATATAGCCCTCATATAAACCGTTCCCCAGGTTTGATCTCCGGAGCCTCTTGGAAGAGCAAAATTCATCCGATCCGGTTGAAATTTGCAACGTGGTGTTAGTATAAGGCCGCTAATATACATGCCAAAATTGGTCCATATCGGTCTATAGTTATATATAGCCGATCCCCAATCACACAAAAATTGGTCCATATCGGTTCATATTCATGGTTGCCACTCGAGCCAAAAATAATCTACCAAAATTTTATTTTTATAGAAAACATTGTCAAAATGTTATTTCTATAGAAAATTTTGTCAAAATTTTATTTCTATAGAAAATTTTGCCAAAATTTTATTTCTATAGAAAATTTTTTCCAAATTTTATTTCTAAAAAAAGTTTGTCAAAATTTTATTTCTATAGAAAATTTTGTCAAAAATTTATTTCTATAGAAAATTTTGTCAAAATTTTATTTCTATAGAAAACATTGTCAAAATGTTATTTCTATAGAAAATTTTGTCAAAAATTTATTTCTATAGAAAATTTTGTCAAAAATTTATTTCTATAGAAAATTTTGTCAAAATTTTATTTCTATAGAAATTTTTTTCCAAATTTTACTTTTATAGAAAATGTTGTCAAAATGTTATTTCTATAGAAACTTTAAACTTAATTATATACGTATTTATTCGGCCTTTTTTAGTTTAATATATACCACGTATGGACTATGTGGTATATATTACGGTGTTAGGAAGTTTTAAGATACCTTGCCATCGGCAAATGTTACCGCAACCCAAGTAATTCGATTGTGGATGACAGTCTTCAGTAGAAGTTTCTATGCAATCCATGGTGGAGGGTACATAAGCTTCGGCCTGGCCGAACTTACGGCCGTATATACTTGTTTTAAATTGAAAATTATAGTCCTTGAATTTACGCTGTTTTCACAACATATATAAAATTTCTGAATTTTATACAGTACATTTCCAAAGTATATTTGAAAAGTGTACCAATCCATTTCGCGGCTGACTTGGAATTTGGTACTATTTGACATGTCTTCACACAGAGATAATAAATGAAAAAGTACAAAAAAAAAAAATGGGAAATATATATTTCCTGCCGTACTCTACGACTTACGGCGACGGATGTGAAAAATGTCTATTTGGGAAATAAAATAATATGGCAAAGAAGTATCAGAATCAGGAAATCATCATGAATCATTGAAGGTTACAGCGTGATTTTCTTAAAATGATCGATCGTCTTAAAATGTCATCCTTATCAAAAAAGGTAATATCCTTTGTTGAAGTCTCATGAAGGACATTACTAATACATCAGAATTGTTTGAGGATATCCAATGATATTTCTGATGTTTCAGAAATTTCATAGAGCAAATGGCAACAAAAGGCCTCTTGGAAAGGAAACAACCTCCATTACTCTACTTATGAGTAGCCAATTGAAGCAGAATGCCATACATAGATTCCCACAAGAATCTACAATAAGTGTTGGTAGAGAGTGGTACTTTTTTCCACAATTACCTTACCAGTTTCATGGAATTAATTTTTTCCTCAATGTTTGCATATAAGAGTAATTCACTACATTAGTTCCATTTATCATTAAGAGCGAAACTCGTTATGAAAAGCTATCAATTGCATAGCATTAAAGTAGTTTTGAACTATACAGATGGAAGATTGCTTTGCCTACTTGTTAGATATTCTAATAATAGCAAAATTTGTTCGAAACCAACTTTGTATCCAGATTTTTTAGACAGCTTTGACGTCAGCTAATGTAATTAAATCCAATTTTAATAATACTATGAATGGAACCCCAGATGCACCGATATTAGTTGCCCAGCAAAAAAAAAAAAAATCGGAAGTTGTTCTAAAGACATAACTTTAAAAGCACTTGCAACAAGTAAGTAATGTAGAAAGTCGGGCGGGGCCGACTATATCATACCCTAAACCACCCCTACTGACTTAGTATGTTAAACATTAGCATTTGTGGCGTATTATTGGTGTAGGTTTGGGAAATAAATCGCATTTCCATATTTAAGAACATAAAGGGGTACATGTTTATGGGAGTCTTGTTTATTAGGAGCTACGTTATAGTTGATTTTGCAGAGTTAATATACCACTAATATTGAGTCCATTATTATAAAAGAGGTAATCGCTTAGTTGTGGGTAATAAATCCAAATTTGTAAAAATCAAATTTTACATTTGAGTCTACTTCTATCTACGAGTATTTATATGTTAAAATTCAAAGTATGTTTATTTGTTTGTTTATTCGTTTGTACGTTCCGGGTAGGCTCGGAAACGGCTAAACCGATTTACTTGAAACTTTCAGTGATCATAAGGGGCGCTCATGTGGTGAAAATAAGATAACTCATTTTTTGACACCTGGTCGCTGGGGAATTTTTGTAAATTGGACAAGAGTTGACCGATTTGCTTGAAATTTTCATTGAAGATTGAGGTTGGCATCTAGACAAAGATCCGCTACTTTATATTTCGCTATTTGCTGGCGGAGGTGGAACTCCCCTTTGTTCGACTTTTTTTTTTAAGTACAGTGAAAAAACTAAAATTCTTTACATTATCTGAGATTTACAGAGAACATGCGGTGACGTTATAAAATTAATATGGGGTACCTGATGGGTTCATATCTGTGTTTGAAATTTTCATTGAAGGTTGGAGTTGGCATCTAGACAAAGATATTTGTTCGCGGAGGGGGACCTCCACTTTGCCCGATTTTTTTTTTAAAGTACAGTGATAACAAAACTAAACTTTTCCGACTAAACCGATCCCGAGATTTGGTTTTGGATCCCCTTCGAGGAGAAAATTTCATCCGAGTCAGTTGAAATTTGGTACATTGTGCTAGTATATACCCGTTAACAACCATGCCAAACTAGGTCCATATCGGTCTATAGTTATATATAGCCCTCAGATAAATCGATTCCAATCACACAAAAATTGGTCCATTCAAGTTCATAATAGTAGCCCCCATATAAGCGACCCCCCATATATCAATTCTGTCTCTCTAAGTACCGTGCAATAGTCCATATCGATTCGTATTTTTTATACCCTCCACGATAGGATGGGGGTATATTAACTTTGTCATTCCGTTTGTAACACATCGAAATATTGCTCTAAGACCCCATAATGTATATATATACCAGGTCGTGGTGAAATTCTGAGTCGATCTGAGCATGTCCGTCCGTCCGTCTGTTGAAATCACGCTAACTTCCGAACGAAACAAGCTATCGACTTGAAACTTGGCACAAGTAGTTGTTATTGAAGTAGGTCGGATGCTATTGCAAATGGGCCATATCGGTCCACTTTTACGTATAGCCCCCATATAAACGGACCCCCAAATTTGGCTTGCGATTGCTCTAAAAGAAGCAAATTTCATCCGATTAGGCTGAAAATTGGTACATGGTGTTAGTAAAGGGTGATTCTTTTGAGGTTAGGATTTTCATGCATTAGTATTTGACAGATCACGTGGGATTTCAGACATGGTGTTAAAGAGAAAGATGCTCAGTATGCTTTGACATTTCATCATGAATAGACTTACTAACGAGCCACAACGTCGAATTTTCAGTGAATGGGCCCTAGAAAAGTTGGCAGAAAATCCGCTTTTTTATCGACAAATTTTGTTCAGCGATGAGGCTCATTTCTGGTTGAATGGCTACGTAAATAAGCAAAATTGCCGCATTTGGAGTGAAGAGCAACCAGAAGCCGTTCAAGAACTGCCCATGCATCCCGAAAAATGCACTGTTTGGTGTGGTTTGTACGCTGGTGGAATCATTGGACCGTATTTTTTTCAAAGATGCTGTTGGACGCAACGTTACGGTGAATGGCGATCGCTATCGTTCGATGCTAACAAACTTTTTGTTGCCAAAAATGGAAGAACTGAACTTGGTTGACATGTGGTTTCAACAAGATGGCGCTACATGCCACACAGTTCGCGATTCTATGGCCATTTTGAGGGAAAACTTCGGAGAACAATTCATCTCAAGAAATGGACCGGTAAGTTGGCCACCAAGATCATGCGATTTGACGCCTTTAGACTATTTTTTGTGGGGCTTCGTCAAGTCTAAAGTCTACAGAAATAAGCCAGCAACTATTCCAGCTTTGGAAGACAACATTTCCGAAGAAATTCGGGCTATTCCGGCCGAAATGCTCGAAAAAGTTGCCCAAAATTGGACTTTCCGAATGGACCACCTAAGACGCAGCCGCGGTCAACATTTAAATGAAATTATCTTCAAAAAGTAAATGTCATGGACCAATCTAACGTTTCAAATAAAGAACCGATGAGATTTTGCAAATTTTATGCGTTTTTTAAAAAAAAAAAGTTATCAAGCTCTTAACAAATCACCCTTTATATGGTATCTAACAACCATGCAAAAATTGGTCCATATCGGTCCACTTTTACGTATAGCCCCCATATAAACGGACCCACAAATTTGGCTTGCGATTGCTCTAAGAAAAGCAAATTTCATCCGATCCGGCTGAAGTTTGGTACATGGTGTTAGTATATGGTATCTAACAACCATGCAAAAATTGGTCCATATCGGTCCACTTTTACGTATAGCCCCCATATAAACGGATCCCCAAATTTGGCTTGCGATTGCTCTAAGAAAAGCAAATTGCATCCGATCCGGCTGAAGTTTGGTACGTGGTGTTAATATATGGTCTCTAACAACCATGCAAAAATTGGTCTATATCGGTCCATAATTACATATAGCCCCCATATAAACAAATCCCCCGATTTGACCTTCGAAGCCTCGAAGAGAACCAAATTTCATCCGATCCGGCTGAAGTTTGGTACGTGGTGTTAATATATGGTCTCTAACAACCATGCAAAAATTGGTCTATATCGGTCCATAATTATATATAGCCCCCATATAAACCGATCCCCAGATTTGTCCATATCAGTCCATAATTATATATAGCCCCTACATAAACCGATCCCCAGATTTGAACTCCGGAGCCACTTAGACGAGCAAAATTCATCCGATCTGGTTTAAATTTGCAACGTGGTGTTAATATATGGCCACTAATAACAATGCCAAAATTAGTCCATATCGGTCTATAGTTATATATAGCCGATCCCCAATCACACAAAAATTGGTCCATATCGATTCATAATCATGCTTGCCACTCGAGCAAAAATAATCTAGCAAGATTTGTCGATATTTTATTCCTATAGAAAATTTTGTAAAATTTTATTTCTATAGAAAATTTTGGCAAAATTTTATTTCTGTAGAAAATGTTGTCAAAATTTTAATTCTATAGAGAATGTTGTCAAAATTTTAAATCGTTTGAAAATTTAGTAAAAATTTTATTTCTATAGAAAATTTTGTCAAAATGTTATGTCTGTATAAAATTTTGTTAAAATCGTATTTCTATAGAAAATTTTTTCCAAATTTTACTTCTATAGAAAATGTTGTCAAAATTTTATTTCTATAGAAAATTTTGTCAAACTTAATTATATACGTATTTAATCGGCCATTTTAAGTTTAATATAAACCACGTATGGACTACGTGGTATATATTACGGTATTAGGAAGTTTTAAGATCGGCAAAAGTTACCACAACCCAAGTAAATCGATTGTGGATGAGAGTATTCAGTAGATGTACGCAATCCATGGTGGAGGGTACATAAGCTTCGGCCTGGCCGAACTTACGGCCGTATATACTTGTTTTAGACTTACCTAAACAGAAAAAAATTTCACGAGAATTTTTCCAATTAAAATCTTAATTGAGTTTTAAAAAATATTCAATTAAAAGTTTAATTGAATCAACAAAGTTTTTAATTGAAATAAAAATCAATCACGCAAAGTAATAGCATCAATTACTTTTTTAATTGGATCAATTAAATTTTTAATTGGATCAATTAATTTTTTAATTGAGTGTCAATTAATTTTTTAATTCATACTATCATTTCCGTGATTGAAGACATTTCAATTTAAAAATTAATTGGATCAATGAATTTCGTGATTGAATCAAAAAAAAAATTTTTTGTGTGTATATATACTTTTTTTCTAATATATACCACGTATGGACAAAACGATGTTAAGAAGTTTTAAGATTCCTTGCCATCGGTAAGTATTACCACAACACAAGTAATTCGATTGTGGATGACAGTCTTTCGCAGAAGTTTCTACGCAATCCATGGTGGAGGGTACATAAAATTCGGCCTGGCTAAACTTACGGCCGTATATACTTGTTTTTGCTGAATATCTTATTTGCCATAGTCATTTATGAGTCCATGAGACAATCGCTTACTATGGGCAATAAATTAAATTAGGACACAAGTCTCGCCAAAATATGGACAGATACCAAAACAAAGCACAAGTACCCTGGGGAAGGTACAAATTGCCACAGAAAGCTCCAACGCAAGACTGATATCAATGCTCCAGATTATCTCACATTTTAAAGTTTTGTATATAGAAAAGGAATATGATCATCTCCTAGAGAAAGCCTTTATTTTTAGATGGGGAATATCTATCATTGATTTGGAGTAGGTTTATCAATTGGGATTTACCTTACTAACTTTTTGTCTTATCCAACTGCAAACTTATTTGCTTTTAATTAACATTGATAAATTAATAGCCCATGCATAGTCACCTACTTTATTTAATCGTATATTTAAGATATAAAGCAAGTTTATATATCCGTATATAATCTGTCCCTCCTTCAGTCCACTGTAGTGACACTGATGGTTGTTTACGAGTTCAACACTGCTACGGGAAATATGTATGAAGTGTATATTATTCTCTGAACTGTTCTTTGAATGTCAAAGATGGACTAAATGCTAACATGACCTTTTCAAAATATTGTATGTCTTATTTTTAATTTATCAAAAATGAAATCCTATTTTGTTTTACACATTCAAAAATTCTTGGAAGGCAAACAAATGTCAAAAAATTTTATGAGTCAATGGTAGCAACAAAATTATTTCCAAGGATGGTTGACATGAAAAGTTAACTGTCTTATAATTCTTGCAATAATAATTTTCTTAAATAGAATAAAAATGAAGGAAGAACATAAAGAAAAGCAAGAAGAAAGTGTGGGAAACATACATTTTTGAATTGTTTCGTTAATTTTTTAATGCGAGATAAATCTGTCAACAATTTTCTGTTACAGTAGAAAAATCGCACTAATGCAGTAATAAAGTAGTAAACTATCACACAATGCCTTGTTTCTAGTCAACAACAATTTTATTGAAACTTATTTGAACGAGACAACATCAATTCTAACGAATTCAGTGGTAGTATTTTTCCATGATTTTTATCGGCTTATTAATTTTTATGATAGCCTGAAATCGAACACACTTTGGACATACAATATGAGGTGTTTGATTACCTTATCCCCTTAGGGTCTCAGAAGTAAAATTATAAACTCGATATTTTATATTAGAAGCTTAATCAATCAATGTACTTATGTAGACCATTCTGAATAGAGTGATCAAAACCGGCGCTGGAAACCGGTGGACCGGTTTTTCGTTTTGCCCCGATTGTCAGTTTTGTATAAAATACCATTTACGGTGGACCGGTAGAACCGGTGTTTTTAGCATAATAAAAACCGATTTTCGGTTTTTTATTTGCAATATAAACTGAAATAATAAAACATCCCGAATGTACTTTCTGTGCACTTCCAACTCGTTTCTGAACACTTCCAACATAGTATTCATCCAAGGTTAGGTTAGGTTAGGTTAGATGGCAGCCCGATGTATTAGGCTCACTTAAACTATTGAGTCCATTGTGATACCACATTGGTGAACTTCTCTCTTATCACTGAGTGCTGCACGATTCCATGTTAAGCTCAATGACAAGGGACCCCCTTTTTATAGCCGAGTCCGAACGGCGCTCCACATTGCATTGAAACCACTTAGAGAAGTTTTGAAACCCTCAGAAATGTCACCAGCATTACTGAGGTGGGATAATCCACCGCTGAAAAACGTTTTGGTGTTCGGTCGAAGCAGGAATCGAACCCACGACCTTGTGTATGCAAGGCGGGCATGCTAACCATTGCACCACGGTGGCTCCCGAATTCATCTAAGATGTCAAATAAAATAAGTTGGTTTTCTATAGAAATCTCAGATATATTTCAATGACATATAAGCAAATCGTGCTTGTTCAATTAGGTGAGTATATTTTGTCAACAAAATCTATGATATTTCTTACGTTATTATTATACGACTTAATTTGGTGTACCTATCTGTAGAAAATGAACTCTGTGAATATTTTGAAAAACAACAAAATGATTATTCGAAAGCCAAATGCAGTATGTAAAGGGTGATACGGTCAAAATTTGGTCAATATAAACTTGACGTATTTCTTTCAATTTTGCATATAAAAAAACCTGAACACCCCTCATTTTGAAGCTGTGTGCGTGTAGAATGTTGCTCCTATTTTGATTTTGGAATTCACTCTTCAGTTGTCAAAATGCCGTCCAAGCAAGAAGAGCAGCGTATCAAAATTTTGCTCGGGGGGAAATCGAAAACCGGAAGCCGCTGAGACGACAAAGAGAGTTGCCGGTAGTTTCAAGCGAAACCCTAACCTCTCTCTCCGAGATGCCGCAAATAAGCTGGGTGTATCGTCTACAACCGTGCATCGAGCCAAAAAACGAGCCGGACTATCGACTTACAAGAAGGTAGTGACTCCAAACCGCGATGATAAACAAAATACGACGGTCAAAGCGCGATCCCGGAGGCTGTACACGACGATGCTGACGAAGTTTGACTGCTTGGTAATGGACGACGAGACCTACGTCAAAGCCGACTACAAGCAGCTTCCGGGACAGGAGTTTTATACGGCAAAAGGAAGGGGAAAGGTAGCAGATATTTTCAAGCACATAAAACTGTCAACGTTCGCAATGAAGTATCTGGTTTGGCAAGCCATCTGTACCTGTGGCTTGAAAAGCAGCATTTTCATAGCTTCCGGGACTGTCAACCAAAAAATTTACGTGAAAGAGTGTTTGAATAAACGTCTGCTGCCTTTCCTGAAGAAACACGGTTGTTCCGTACTGTTTTGGCCGCATTTGGCATCTTGCCATTACGGTAAAAAGGCCATGGAGTAGTACGCCGCCAACAACGTGCATGTGGTTCCCAAGGACAAGAACCCTCCCAACACGCCAGAGCTCCGCCCAATTGAGAAATACTGGGCTTTTGTCAAGCGGAACCTAAAGAAGACCAAAAAACCTGCTAAGGACGAGCAGCAGTTCTAGGCAAACTGGCTTTCTGCGGCGAAGAAGGTGGACAAGGTGGCTGTACAACATCTGATGGCAGGTGTCAAGCGTGAGGCCCGGCAATTCGGATTTGGAGAAGCGAAAGCCTAACTGAATATTTTTCCTGAATTTTATACTAATTGAACTTGAAAAAGAAATTTAATTTGATTTTTTAAATAAACGATTTCACCGATTTACACACGTTTTCCCTTGACCAAATTTTGACCGTATCACCCTTTATATACAATTATGAACTTGATATGGACCAATATTTGTGTGATTGGTGATCGATTTATCTGAGGGCTATATATAACTATAGACCGTTATGGACCTAGTTTGGCATGGTTGTTAACGGCCATATACTAGCACAATGTACCAAATTTCAACTGACTCGGATGAAATTTGCTCCTCCAAGGGGCTCCAAAACCACATCTCGGGATCGGTTTATATAGAGGCTATATATAATTATGGACTGATAGGAATACATGTATGGTTGTTATATACCATATACTAACACCACGTATTAAATTTCAATCAGATTGGATGAATTTTGCTTCCCCAAAAGGCACCGGAGTCAAATCTGGGGATCGGTTTATATGGGGGCTATATATAATTATGGACAGATATGTACCAATTCCTGCATGGTTGTTAGAGACCATATACTAACATCACGTACCAAATTTCAACCGAATCGGACGAATTTTGCTCTTCCAAGGGACTCCTGAGTTCAAATCTGGGGATTGGCTTATATGGGGGCTATATATAATTATGAACCGATTTCGATTAATTTTTGCATGGGTGTTTGAGGCCATATATTAATACCATGTCCAAATTTCTACTTAATCAGATGAATTTTGCTATTCCAAGAGGCTCCGGAGGTCAAATCTGGGGATCGATTTATATGGGGGCTATATATAATTATGGACCGATTTCGATCAATTTTTGCATGGGTGTTTGAGGCTATATATTAACACTACGTACCAAATTTCAACTGAATCGGATGAATTTTGCTCTTCCAAGGGACTCCGGAGGTCAAATCTGGGGATCGGTTTATATGGGGGCTATATATAATTATGGACCGATTTCGATCAATTTTTTCATGGGTGTTTGAGACCATATATTAACAACCACGTACCAAACTTCAGCTGAATCAGATGAATTTTGCTCTTCCAAGAGGCTCCGGAGGTCAAATCTGGGGATCGGTTTATATGGGGGCTATATAAAATTATGGACCAATGTGGACCAATTTTTGTATGGTTTTTAGACACCATATACTAACACCATGTACCAAATTTCAGCCGTATCGGGTGAAATTTGCTTCTCTTAGTGGCACCGCAAGCAAAATCTGGGGGTTCGTTTATATGGGGGCTATACGTAAAAGTGGACCGATATGGCCCATTTACAATACCATCCGACCTACATCAATAACAACTACTTGTGTCAAGTTTCAAGTCGATAACTTGTTTCGTTCGGAAGATAGCGTGATTTCAACAGACGGACGGACGGACGGACGGACATGCTTAGATCTACTCAGAATTTCAACACGACCCAGAATATATATACTTTATGGGGTCTTAGAGCAATATTTCGATGTGTTACAAACAGAATGACAATAGTTAATATACCCCCTCCTATGGTGCAGGGTATAAAAAGAGAGCCCTCCATAATTTAGTTGCAAAGCGTCTAAAAAGTGAACGAAGAAAATTTGGTAACAACCCCAGAACTAATCAAAAATTTAAGGTCAGATTTGTTCATAATCCATTGTGCAGTGGTAGAAAACTTGCTCTTGAGTTGAACATATCACGAGAAAGGACGCAACATAAATTGAAAAATGAGCTTGAAGTAAACCCATAGAAGTTCCAAAAAGTGCAAGAGCTTACCGATGTATAGAAAATTAGACCGAAATAAAAGATAGAAGAGAAGAGTTGCTTCGCTTGCACGAAAGAGGTCAGTTATCGAATTTGATTTTTTTTATTAAGTTATGTAGTAGTCATTGACTATTTTTAATTTCAAGTCACATACGTTTGTACCTTACATAAATTTAGGATTAACTAAGTAGCCTTGGACTTATGTAGGATTTTCTCAAGATAATTGAATTGATAATTTGTCAAAATAAAATTAATTGCTTTTTGGATTTTTAAACAACGAAAACCGTTGTTGTTATATCAATTTAAATTTGCAACATGCCTGGCGACAACAACCATTTAGAATTATCTTGTGTTGCGGTAAAAGTTCCACCATTCTGGCGACAAAATCCTCGATTATGGTTCCGACAATTGGAGTCACAATTTATTACATCTAGAATTACTGCTGATGATACCAAGTTCCACACATTAGTAGGTTCAATCGAGAGCAACTTTCTAAACCATGTAAGTCATATTGTAGAAAATTCCCTAGAAGAAAATAAGTACGGGGCTCTTAAGGATGCATTATTGAATGAATTTCAGATTTAAGAAAAGCGTTTACGACAACTTTTGGAAAATGGAAGTATTGGTGACAAAAAAAAAACTTTCGGCATTGCTAAGAGAAATGCGTGAATTGCCTTGCGGTAAGATATCTGAAGATTTGCTAAGAACATTATGGATTCAACATCTTCCTTCAACTACTAAAGCCATACTTTCGGTAAGTGAAGACAGAATTGAGAAACTTGCTTGGAGAATTTCCTGTGCCGGACGAAAGATTCAAGATTGTTAGCATTGACATTATGGGACATCTTCCTTTTTCCGAAGGATTCAAGTATTGTTTGACATGTATTGATAGATTTATACGATGACCGGAGGCAATACCATTATCTGACATTACTGTAGAATCTGTAGCCAAAGGTTTTCTCACTGGTAGGATTTCGCGTTTTGGGCTACATCCTCAAGTAATTACAGATCAGGGCCGACAGTTCGAATCATCTTTATTCCGGGAATTTTCGAAAATATTAGGTGTTCAAGTCGCGAATACTACGCCTTATCATCCACAGGCTAATGGACAGATTGAACGCTGGCATAGAACTCTCAAGTCTGCAATAATGTGTCATTCAAATCCACGTTGGACTGAAATTTTGCCATTAGTTATGTTAGGATTGCGATCTTCAATCAATTACGATACTAGAATATCCCCAGCAGGTTCTGTATTTGGTATGGAGTTAACACTACCCGGAGAGTTCGTCGGTGAATTCAAGTCTGCAATTATTACTTCGGAATGGGTTAAACAGTTTAAGGAGAATATGGCAACATTAAAAGCAGAAAAAGTCAAAAGACATGGAGAAAATCAAACATATGAACGGAGGAACTGCACCAATCTTTTTTTTATGTGTTTGTTCGCAATGATTCCGTTCGTACAACTCTACAACCGCCTTATAAAGGACCATTTGCAGTACTTTCTAAATCAGAAAATATGCCCCTTCTCGATATTAATGGAAAAGAACGGTTGATAGACTAAAGCCAGTTACAATCAGAAAATGAAGCTGACATTACCATCTCTTCAACGGAATTACATCAGAGAAAAGTTCTGGAGGGGGGGTGATGTGGTGACACTATTTCAAATCCTACTTTTGTTTTTTAGTTTTTTTTTTTTTTTCATTTCAAGTGTCATACATTTGTACCTTATATAAATTTTGGATTAACTAAGTCGCCTTAGAGTTGTGAAAAAATTTCTCAAGACAATTGAATTGATAATTTGTCAAAATAATATTTATTGCTTTTTGGATTTTAATCATCACGGCGCATAGATTTTTATAATAGGTTATTTTGTTATAACAATGGACTGAATAGTCTAAGTGAGCCCGAATCTTAATCGGGCTGCCACTTTATCCTTACAATAGGTTCAACCCCAGTTTCGACCGAACACGAAATCGTTTTTAGCAGTGATTTATCTCCTCTCAATAATGCTGGTGACATTTCTACGTGTTTCAAAGCTTCTCTAAGTGGCTTCATCGTAATGTAAAACCCGTTCGGACAAGCTTAAAAACCAAGCTAAACATAGAATAGGTCAGCACTCATTGATAAGAGAGAAATTCACCATGTGTGGACTGAATACTCTAAGTGAGTCTAACATAAACTTTCCAAGCTAAACTTCTAGCAAGATTGCAAACGACGACAAATAAGTAAAACTATGAAGACAGGATGCTTTACTAACACCATAAAAAGAGGGACCTCTAGTGGAGAATAGAGGCGTAACTTAACCAACACCAACGGTTTCTCCAAGCTGCTAAATCAACTAACGTTGATAATTTATGCCTTAATTAAATGGCCTTCTCCATTGTCGCACTATTGGGATATTTCCAATATTATTACGTTGAGATTTCCTAAGGAAGCGATTTCTAAACTCTTTAATAAATTTAAGTAGTATACTTGTAGGCATATAAAAAAATAAACACAAAAAGTATGGTCTCCCCTATTTATCATAATCCCAAAGCCAAACACCTAAACTTTTTAAATCAAATACAAACTTACCTGCAAATCTGGTGCTGCTAATGGACCAGGTTGTGCCAGATCACAAGCTGATATCCAAGGATTAAGGCGTGTTAGAGGAAAATTACTTTCCAATATCGATCGATGTACCTTGGTGTTATCGTCGATCTCCGTTGCCTTTGTTGTATCCAATGGTGTTAGATGTTCGACGTCTTCGGTGACCGATACAACTTTGTCATTCTCATTGCTCACTAAGTGAGCATTGTATAGAGTTTCAATGTTCCTATCACCACCGTCATTGTTGTCGATTGATACGTGTTCATCGTCAAGTGATCTCTGGGACTCACGTTGTTCTGCGTGTATTCGTTCGGACACTGAAATTGTTTCTTCTTCTGGTTCTTGATCTTGAAAACTTTTTGTTGCCTTGGAGTTATCATCATCATCATCTCCACTCTGCGATGGAGTTGGATCTTCATTTTGTTGTAATCGCTCAAAATCTTCAAGGGCATTTTGTTGATTAGTATCTTGGTATTCTGAAGTGCCACTACCACTACCATTTGCTGCTGCCGCTGCTGAAGAAGAAGAAGATGGAGTTATTGAAGACGAAGATGATGAAGTTGCAGAGGATGATGATGATGAGAAGGAGTATGAGGAAGAGGACGACGATGCTGATGCTGATGATGAAGCTACAGTCTCTGTACCACTGCTATAATCCTCTTCGTTAGTATCACCAATTTTGTCGTCCGTTAATTTAATCAAACGATCAAAGGACTCTTCCGATAGAAGATCGTCCTCGGCTACTAAGGCAAATATATCGTCTTCGTCAAAGGATCTTGACGAATCAGCTGTAAGCGAGGGAAAGTGTACGGGCAGACCACGTGATAAAGTTTGCTCGCCTAAACCACTATCTCGGTTGCGGGTGCGAATGTGACTACTACTACTACTGCTGCCGCTTCCACTGCTACTGCTGTCCAAAGCCGTTGATTGGGAGGTGCTGTCGTCCAGTGATTCGTTTGGATTATCGGCAGCAGCTTCAACAGCTCCACTGCTGCCTTTATAGTCAACAACACTTACACTACGCGCTCTTCTCTTTCGTCTGCGTCTATGTTTGGCCGTTTGACGCGGTCGCGACTTTCTTACCGAAGACACAACCCGATTTGAGACGACGGAACGCGCTCGCGGATCGTCGTAATAGTGTGTCAAATGCGATGGCAACGGAAACGTATAGGCAAAGTTATTCGTGGCACTGTATGAGGAGGTTACCGATGGTAGGGAGGGAGAGAAGAGATGAGACGCAGAACGTTGTAGAAAATTGTTGCTATAAAACGTATTAAAAAAGTCAAATGGCTGTGGTTCCACTTGCCGGTGGTTATAGTGTGTATGACGATTATCCTCTATGCCATCCTCATTGTGGTATAGAGATTGTGGATATTCCTTATGCTCATAAAGGCTTGAGGCTGATGAGTGTGGAGTTATGGTGTGGGTTGGTGGTGGCGGTGGTGATGCTGTTGCTGCGATAATGAATGAGGACGACGATGGCGGCAATGTTGCCGCTAATGTTGTTGGTGGTACAAGAGTTGACGACGGTGATAGTGTTGGTGGTAATGTTGGTGTTCCTGTGGCCGTTGGTGGTAGTGTTGTTGTTGTTCTTGTTATCAGTGGTGGTGGTGTTGTTGTTAGTGGTGGTGGTAGTGACGACGTTGTTATTGTAGTCTTTGAACTGATGCTGCTGGTGCTGCCACGCCGAGCCCCCGAAATAAACGCAAGCGCCATCACGACCAGCCCGGGTCCTGGCCGCATATTGACCTCGGGTTCGGCGGTGCTAGCATGGTGCAGGCCCGCTTGAGACGCACTTGCGACTCCAACTCAATGTCGGTAATGATGGGCTCATGGCCCCATCATCATTTTGTTTTGTTGTAAATTTTCTGAAAAATGGCACTGTATCACGGCACCCACCACAACGAATACTTCTCTCCGAAATATTCGGATATCGCTTTGTGTTGTCTTTATGGGCGACAGTGTTACTCAGATATAGTAACATAAATATCGTTATCCAAATTACATTCAAATCCTTTCAAAAAATTATTCTTGTTTTTTGTAGTGAACGTTTCCGATGAACGTTTATCACATACATAGTTTCCTTCCTCGCTGAACGGCAACAAGACAAATTAGAGTCCCAATCCTGAAAGATAAAATAAGAAAAAAATGTTAGATTCGAGGGATTTTTGACAAGAATGAAATTAAGAAATTATTAAAACTAGAACTCTATGAAAAAAAATCCACGAAATAAATCCTCACAAATATAAATATAATATACTCCCAATTTGGTCAACAGTGAATAATAGTTTTCCTAATTTCGATTTTGGGAGCTTAATATTTATGCTATTGTCACACTGGGCAAATATTTGACAGATGTCAAAACAGAATCCGTTCTCCTCATATTGTATTATAACATTATGATAGGATTATTTTCCAAAAATCGTATTTAGATGTTTGGAAAATGTTTCTGGAAAAATATTTGACACTCATTTTGGTCAAATATTTGGCAATACCCTTAGTTATCAATAAGGACTTTTTAAACAAATATAGATATGGAAGCAAAATTAATTTAAACAAGTATATACGGCCGTAAGTTCGGCCAGGCCGAAGCTTATGTACACTCCACCATGGATTGCGTAGAAACTTGTACTGAAGCCGATGGCAAGGTATCATAAATCTTCCTAACAATGTAATATATATCACATAGTCCATACTTGGTATATATTAAACTACAAAAGGGCCGATTAAATACGTATATAATTAAGTTTAAAGTTTCTATAGAAATACAATTTTGACAACATTTTCTATAGAAGGGTTTCAAAGCTTCTCTAAGTGGTTTCACATCAATGTGGAACGCCGTTCGGACTCGGCTATAAAAAGGAGGTCCCTTGTCATTGAGCTTAACATGGAATCGGGCAGCACTCAGTGATAAGAGAGAAGTTCACCAATGTGGTATCACAATGGATTGAATAGTCTAAGTGCGCCGATACATCGGGCTGCCACCTAACCTAACCTCTATAGAAGTAAAATTTTGACAAAATTTTCTATAGAAAAAAAATTTTGACAAAATTTTCTATAGAAATAAAATTTTGACAAAATTTTCTGTAGAAATAAAATTTTGACAAAATTTTCTATAGAAATAAAATTTTGGTAGATTATTTTTGGCTAGAGTGGCAACCATGATTATGAACCGATATGGACCAATTTTTGTGTGATTGGGGATCGGCTATATATAACTTTAGACCGATATGGACCAATTTTGGCATGGTTATTAGCGGCCTTATACTAACACAACGTTGCAAATTTCAACCGGATCGGATGAATTTTGCTCCTCCAAGAGGCTACGGAGATCAAATCTGGGGAACGGTTTATATGGGGCCTATATATAATTATGGACCGATGTGGACCAATTTTTGCATGGTTGTTAGAGACCATATACTAACACCATGTAGCAAATTTCAGCCGGATCGGATGAAATTTGCTTCTCTTAAGGCAATCGCAAGCCAAATTTGGGGGTCCGTTTATATGGGGGATATACGTAAAAGTGGACCGATATGGCCCATTTGCAATGCCAAGTTTCAAGTCGAGATCTTGTTTCGTTCGGAAGTTAGCGTGATTTCAACAGACGGACGGAAGGACATGCTCAGATCGACTCAGAATTTCACCACGACCCAGAATATATATGCTTTATGGGGTCTTAGAGCAATATTTCGATTTCGATGATGATGACAAAGTTAATATACCCCCAACCTATGGTGGAGGGTATAAAAATCTACATACAAAAATGTACAAAAGCCTGAACTTATAATCTACTATATAAAAATAAGTCAGGTTTTCCTTCCTGACGCAATAACTCCAGAACGCACGGAGAACGTATAGGGTAATCATGTGGTCAAAATAGGGTACCTCATTTTTTTTAAAGTACAATGAAAAAACTAAAATTTGTCGACTTACAGAAATTTTACAGAGAACTTGGGGGAGATTATGAAATTTATATAAGGCATATGATTTTTTTAATATTTGGTCGGGGTAAAATAAAAGGACACAGGGAGACCTCATTTCTCCTCAAGTACATACCGTGAAACATTTAAACTTTTCCACTTGAAATTTACAGAGGATGTTGAGTAGGTTATATTATTATAATGGATATCTGATTTCGTGATTATCGTAAGGGAAGAGGGGCATCCCCTTGCCCTGCTTTTTAAAAATTTGGCTTATGAATTGCTTGAGATTTTCTGGGACGTCTACACAATATAACAGGTTGGCTGATAAATCCCCGGTCTGACACATAGATGGCGTCGCTAGTATTAAATGCATATTATTTTTATATAGTACCAACCTTCAAATGATTCGTGTCAAAATTTGACGTCTGCAAGTCAATTAGTTTGTGAGATAGAGCGTCTTTTGTGAAGCAACTTTTGTTATTGTGAAAAAAAATGAAAAAAAGGAATTTCGTGTTTTGATAAAATACTGTTTTCTGAAGTGAAAAAATACGGTGGAAGCAAAAACTTGGCTTGATAATGAGTTTCCGAACTCTGTCCCAGAGAAATCAACAATAATTGATTGGTATGCCAAATTCAAGCGTGGTGAAATGAGCACGGAGGACGGTGAACGCAGTGGACGCCCGAAAGAGGTGGTTACCAACGAAAACATCAAAAAAATCCAATAATGATTTTGAGTGACCGTAAAATGAAGTTGATCGAGATAGCAGGGGCCTTATCATCAATATTTGGATATGCGGAAGCTCTGTGCAAAATGGGTGCCGCGCGAGCTCACATTTGACCAAAAACAACAACGTGTTGATGATTCTGAGCGGTGTTTGCAGCTGTTAACTCGTAACACACCCGAGTTTTTCCGTCGATATGTGACAATGGATTAAACGTGGCTCCATCACTACACGACTGAGTCCAATCGACAGTCGGCAGAGTGGACAGCGACCGGTGAACCGTCTCCGAAGCGTGGAAAGACTCAAAAGTCCGCTGGCAAAGTAATGGCCTCTGTTTTTTAGGATGCGCATGGAATAATTTTTATCGATTATCTTGAGAAGGGAAAAACCTTCAACAGTGACTATTATATGGCGTTATTGGAGCGTTTGAAGGTCGAAATCGCGGCAAAACGGTCCCATATGAAGAAGAAAAAAGTGTTGTTCCACCAAGACAACGCACCGTGCCACAAGTCATTGAGAATGATGGCAAAAATTCATGAATTGGCTTCGAATTGCTTCCCACCCACCGTATTCTCCAGATCTGGCCCCAGCGACTTTTTCTTGTTCTCAGACCTCAAAAGGATGCTCGCAGGAAAAAAATTTTGCTGCAATGAAGAGGTGATCGCCGAAACTGAGGCCTATTTTGAGGCAAAACCGAAGGAGTACTACCAAAATGGTATCAAAAAATTGGAAGGTCGTTATAATCGTTGCATCGCTCTTGATGTATGTTGAATAATAAAAACGAATTCTGACAAAAAAAGTGTTTTTCTTTGTTAGACCGGGGACTTATCAGCCAACGTTATATCATTTTTCCATATTGGGACGGGGATGTAGACCTCATCTAAAACTGAAAAAAACCTAGAATTCTCAAGTTTACTTGAAATTTACAAAGGCCATAGGGGAAGGTTATGAAATCAATATGGTGCACTTTATTTGTGGGTATTTGATCGTGAACCTTCTCTTTGCCCCGCACTATGAAACTTGAAGGAAAGTATACAGATTTTCTTGGAATTTGCAGAGAAAGTGACTTCCCTTTACAAATATAGAGAAAAACAGAGCTGACCTTCTACGATTTAAAGGGTGATACGGTCAAAATTTGGTCAATATAAACTTGACGTATTTCTTTCAATTTTGCATTTAAAAAACCTGAACACCCCTCATTTTGAAGGTGTGTGTGTGTATTTTGATTTTGGAATTCACTCTTCAGTTGTCAAAATACCGTCCAAGCAAGAAGAGCAGCGTATCAACATTTTGCTCGCGCATCGCGAAAATCCGAGCTACGCAAAGCTGGCAAAATCGCTAAAAGTTGCCAAATCAACCGTTACAAATGTAATTAAAGTGTTTGGGGAACGTTTGTCGACACCCAGGAAGTCTGGATCGGGGGGAAATCGAAAACCGGAAGCCGCTGAGACGACAAAGAGAGTAGTCGGTAGTTTCAAGCGAAACCCTAACCTCTCTCTCCGAGATGCCGCAAATAAGCTGGGTGTATCGTCTACAACCGTGCATCGACCCAAAAACCGACCCGGACTATCGACTTACAAGAAGGTAGTGACTCCAAATCGCGATGATAAACAAAATACGACGGCCAAAGCGCGATCCCGGAGGCTGTACACGACGATGCTGACGGAGTTTGACTGCGTGGTAATGGACGACGAAACCTACGTCAAAGTCGACTACAAGCAGCTTCCGTGACAGGAGTTTTATACGGCAAAAGGAAGGGGAAAGGTAGCAGATATTTTCAAGCACATAAAACTGTCAAAGTTCGCAAAGAAATATCTGTTTTGGCAAGCCATCTGTACCTGTGGCTTGAAAAGCAGCATTTTCATAGCTTCTGGGACTGTCAACCAAGAAATTTACGTGAAAGAGTGTTTGAATAAACGTCTGCTGCCTTTCCTGAAGAAACACGGTTGTTCCGTACTGTTTTGGCCGGATTTGGCATCTTGCCATTACGGTAAAAAGGCCATGGAGTGGTACGCCGCCAACAATGTGCAGGTGGTTCCCAAGGACAAGAACCCTCCCAACACGCCAGAGCTCCGCCCAATTGAGAAATACTGGGCTATTGTCAAGCGGAACCTAAAGAAGACCAAAAAACTGCTAAGGACAAGCAGCAGTTCAAGGCAAAATGGCTTTCTGGGGCGAAGAAGGTGGACAAGGTGGCTGTACAAAATCTGATGGCAATAAGGATTTGGAAAAGCGAAAGCCTAACTGAATATTTTTCCTGAATTGAAAAAGAAATTTAATTTGATTTTTTACATTAACGATTTCACCGATTTACACGCGTTTTCCCTTGACCAAATTTTGACCGTATCACCCTTTAGAAAGAGTCCCATTATGAAAATTGAAATTTCGTAACAATATCCATACAAAATACGTAAATTCAAAAATAAAAATTGAAAAATATTATTAATTTTTATGAATTTTTGTGAGGAATTCATAAAAATTAATAATATTTTTCATTACGAACAAGTATATACGGCTGTAAGTACTTATATACCCTCCACCATAGATTGCGTAGAAACTTCTACTACAGACAGTCATCCACAATCAAATTGCTTGTGTTGGGGTAACACTTGCCGATGGCACGATATCTTAAAACTTCTTAATACCGTAATACCGTTGTAACTTAGTCCATACGGGTATATATTAAACAACCAAAAAAGACCGATTAAATATGTATATAATTCGTTTGACAAAAATTTCTATAGAAATAACATTTTGACAAATTTTCTATAGAAATAAAATTTTGACAAAATTTTCTATAGAAATAAAATTTTGACAAAATTTTCTATAGAAATAAAATTTTTACAAAATTTTCTATAGAAATAAAATTTTGACAAAATTTTCTATAGAAATAAAATTTTGACAAAATTTTGACAAAATTTTCTATAGAAATAAAATTTTGACAAAATTTTCTATAGAAATAAAATTTTGACAAAATTTTCTATAGAAATAAAATTTTGACAAAATTTTCTATAGAAATAAAATTTTGACAAAATTTTCTATAGTAATAAAATTTTGACAAAATTTTATATAGTAATAAAATTTTGACAAAATTTTATATAGAAATAAAATGTTGTAGATTATTTTTGGCGATATGAACCAATTTTTGTGTGATTGGGGATCGGCTATATATAACTATAGACCTATATGGACCAACTTTGGCATGGTTAGCGGCCATATACTAGCGTAATGTACCAAATTTCAACCGAATCGGATGAATTGTGCTCCTTCAAGAGGCTCCGGAGTTCAAATCTGGGTATCGGCTTAAATGGGGGTTATATATATTTATGGACCGATATGGACCAATTTTTGCATGGTTGTTAGAGACCATATACTTACAGCTCGTACCAAATTTCGACCAGATCGGATGAATTGGGCTCCTTCAAGAGGTGCCGGAGGTCAAATTTAGGAATCGGTTTAAATGGGGGCTATATATAATTATGGACCGATGTGGACCAATGTTTGCATGGTTATTATAGACCATATACTAACACGATGTTCCAAATTTCAACCGAATCGGATGAATTTTGCTCCTCCAAGAGGTTCCGGAGGTCAAATTTGGGAATCGGTTTAAACGGGGGCTATATATAATTATGGACCGATGTGGACCAATTTTTGCACGGTTATTATAGACCATATACTAACACGCTGTACCAAATTTCAACAGGATCGGATGAACTTTGCTCTTCCAAGAAGCTCCGCAGTTCAAATCTGGGGATCGGTTTATATCGGGGCTATATATAATTATGGACCGATATGGACCAATATTTGCATGGTTGTTAGAGACCATATACTAACTCCACGTAACAAATTTCATCCGGATCGGAAGAAATTTGCTCCTCTAAGAGGCTCCGCAAATCAAATCTGGGGATCGGTTTATATGGGGGCTATACGTAAAAGTGGTCCAATTTGGCCCATTTGCAATAGCATCCGACCTACATCAATAACAACTACTTATACCAAGTTTCAAGTCGATAGCTTGTTTCGTTAGGAAGCTATCGTGATTTCAACAGACGGACGGACCGGTGGACATGCTGAGAGCGACTCAGAATTTCACCACGACCCAGAATATCTATACTTTTTGGGGTTTTAGAACAATGTGTTACAACGGAATTACAAAGTTGTATATCCCCATCCTACGGTGGAGGGTATAAAAATGCAAATTTGTCGATGCAAGATGAAAATGTGCGGTTTTATTTTGCAATTTTTAATTATACTGGGGAAATATTTTATTGGTGATTTTAAATAATGTTATATATGTATTTTATTTATTTTTTATAAATAATTTTCCATAGGTTTTGGATAACTTTAAAACTAACTTTATTTTTGGGAAAGTCTCAACTAATTTGGGTTAGTCGTCATTTGAAGGATTTTGCATATTCTTTGCCAATTTTTATAGAGCCGTTGGTAACCTTACACAATTATATTAGATGGTTAGAAGGACAACGCAAAAGTTTTATTTTCTATCAAAAGCACAGGAACCGAAAATGTCCAACTGACATCGATCGGAAAAATTTTAATTATTGCGAGCTCATTCAAGTACATCCAGATGTCAGTTTTGTTTACAAATTTAATGTTAGTAAACAAAAGATATTAAATATTTTCAAATTATTTTGTTTAAATTTTAATGTTAGTTGCCAATAGTAACCTATGCAACCAATAGTTACCTATGTAACCAATAGTAACCATAAATGTTTTTGACAATAGTAACCTGTGGAATGTAAAATGTAACCAATAGTGACAGGAGCCGAAAATGTCCAACTGAAATCGATCGGAAAAATTTAAATTATTATAAGCTCATTGGTCCAATACAATTATTGATGCCATCTAATTTTTAGACCGGAAGGAAAATAGCAGGTGTTTCCTACATAAAAAAAATACAAATAAATATTTTAAATATAAATTAGTATGGACCCGCAGAAAAAAAAATAAATTTCGAACAATAAATGTACATGAGAAGATGGAAGATTCCGATGAAAATGTAGTACTTTTGTGGATTTGGGAGGAATGTTTCATAATTTTTGGAACATTTTCATACTATATTTTTGGGGAATTTTTATCTATTTCGTTTTGACTTCATTTGACAAATGTTTAATTTTTTTTTGGTTTCCATAGAGACGCTTGAATACCCTTCCCCCTCTTCGAGGAAGAATATTAGCATTCGCATTTACGAAGCAAAAGCAAAGGGACCAAATTTCGATCAGAAATATTTAAATTATTTTTATTTAATAGGTCCAACGAAATAATAAGAGCCAACATTTTTTTAATCACTTAAAATTGATTTGGAAGTAGTCAATGAAGCGAATACATTTTGAAGAAGTAAATGTACATAATAACATTAAATATTTCGATGAAAAGGAACAATACCATATTTTCTGTGGAATTTTCATTTTATCAGAGAAATTATTCAAAATTTATTATAATTTCTTCATCTAATGTGTGCTAATCTTCATTTGTGAATTTTTTAAAATGTTATGGGATTTCATTTCCCAATGCTTTCACTCATTGTAAAAAATCGCCAATCTTTCATTCCTTATTCTATGAAAATAAAATTTTTACAAAATTTTCTATAGATATAAAATTTTGACAAAATTTTCCATAAAAATAAAATTTTGGCAAAATTTTCCATAGAAATAAAATGTTGACAAAAAAATAAAATAAAATTTTGACAAAATTTTCCAAAAGAAAAAAAATCTGCCAACATTTTCCGTAGAAATAAAATTTTAACAAAACTTTCTTAAGAAATAAAATTTTGAAAAATAGTATTTTTTGGTAGTTTTTGCTAAGATTTTCTCCAAATATTGGTAGATTATTTTTGTCTCAAATTTCAACTTGACTGTAAGTGAAAGTGTTCGTGTGGAATATAGAAACACATGCTTTTTTCGACTAAAACATTCTTGAAATTCAATCAAATCATGTTGTTGACTATGGTTTTTATAAAATTGAGATTTTCTTCCAGCATGAACTTGTCTGTTTTGTCAAATTTGTAATAGACTACTCGTATTAGCAAATAAGTTTGTTAAAGACTTTCTCAAAATATAAAAGTATTTTGTCAAAAATAGATTGCAAATAAACAGAATTATTAAAAAAAAAAAAAAAAAAAAAAACTATTATACCATAAATCTGATAACGGTTCAAAAATGTCTACACAAAAGATACTAAATCATTCGCGGGGTACTACGGGTGAAACAGTATTGAAAAAAGTAATATATAGTAGTACATCATCTATCGTTAAGCGTACCAAATTTGGATAAAATCGGTTCAGATTTAGATATAGCTCTCATATATAACTTTCGCCCGATTTACTCATATGACCGATTTACGAGAAATTTTGCAGAGATACAAGAATTGTTATTCGAACTATGCATGGAAAATTTGGTCAATATCGGTTCAGATTTAGATATAGCTCCCACACCCTCAAAAAAGCTTGCTTCTGTAACATATACCCCAAACACATTTTGCTTCAAGCATATATTTTTTCAGGATTGGTCCAAACAAAATATTGTTTGTATTGTTCAAACATATTATGTTTCACCTTATATATACACTAGTAGAAAAAAATTTTAATAAAATTTTCTTTGTGTGGATATATTTTTATGGCGTCAATTGGTTACTTCCATTATTTTACCTGCAGCATACTCTCTAGGTCACTCTTTCTAAACACATATATGTTTATAGGCTATTTCGAAATTAATATATGTTCGCATCTAAGCATATTATATTTACAAACATTTTATGTCCCAAACATAATATGTTCTAACATATTAACATATCGTATACATCCCTAACATGTTATGCTAGTTTATGAACATTATATGCTTGCACTTAAAAATATTGTGTTAAAAAATTGGAGTTCCAAAGATATAATTTTTACACCCAAACATATGAAAAACAGTCTTTTTCGTCCGTGCATATATATGTACGCCAGAGTTGGGAAAATAGGGTAGAATGTTTCATATTTTAGACCTTTTTATACCCTCCACCATAGGATGGGGGTATATTAACTTTGTCATTCCGTTTGCAACACATCGAAATATTGCTCTAAGACCCCATAAAGTATATATATTCCGGGTCTTGGTGAAATTCTGAGTCGATCTGAGCATGTCCGTCCGTCTGTTGAAATCACGCTAACTTCCGAACAAAACAAGCTATCGACTTGAAACTTGGCACAAGTAGTTGTTATTGATGTAGGTCGGAAGGTATTGCAAATGGGCCATATCGAACCACTTTTGCGTATAGCCCCCATATAAACGGACCCCCAAATTTGGCTTGCGATTGCTCTAAGAGAAGCAAGTTTCATCCGATTCCGCTGAAATTTGGTACATGCTGTTAGTATATGGTCTCTAACAACCATGCAAAAATTGGTCCACATTGGTCAATAATTACATATAGCCCCCATATAAACCGATCCCCCGATTTCGCTTGCGGAGCCTCCACGATAAGCAAATTTCATCCGATCCGGTTGAAATTTGGTACATGATGTTAGTATATGATCTCTAACAACCATGCAAAAATTGGTCCACATCGGTCCATAATTATATATAGCCCCCATGTAAACCGATCACCAGATTTGACGTCCGGAGCCTCTTGGAAGACAAAAATTCATCTGATTCAGTTTATATTTCGTACGTGGTCTTAATATATGGCCTCAAACACCCATGCAAAAATTGGTCGAAATCGGCCAATAATTATATATAGGCCCCACATAGACCGATCCCCAGATTTGACCTCCGGTGCCTTTTGGAGAATCTGGTAAAAATTTGGTACGTGATGGAAGTATATGATATTTAACAGCCATGCCAAAAGTGGTCCATATCAATCCATATGATATATAGCCCCCATGATATATAGCCTCCATATAAACCGATCCCGAGATTTGGTTTTGGAGCCTCTTGGAGGAGCAACTTTCAACCGAGTCAGTTGAAATTTGGTACATTGTGCTAGTATGTGACCGTTAACAACCATGCCTAACTAGGTCCATATCGGTCTATAGTTATATATAGCCCTCAGATAAATTGATCCCCAATCACACAAAAATTGGTCCATATCAAGTTAATAATTATATATAGCCCCCATATAAGCGACCCCCATATTTCAATTCTGGCTCTCTACCACGAAAACGATGTTAAGAAGTTTTAAGATACCCCAACCCAAGTAATTCGATTGTAGATAACAGTCGTTAGTACAAGTTTCTATGCAATCTATGGATGGAGGGATTCGGCCTGGCCGAACTTACGGCCGTATATACTTGTTCAATTTGATTTTCCTCCAATTGCGTCGATAGTTTCCACAGAGAATATATTTAATATGCTATTTAAGTGTGTAGTTTGATCTAATTTGATTCAGATATAGATAAAGCCTCCATATATTTGTTCTTCCGGTTTATGCCAGACTTTCCACAGAACGGTAAAGATCCGACTTGTGAAAATATGGCCCGACTTGATTTAATAATGCATCACAACCCACAATTGACCACATATTTTGGTGAGATCTAACCAATATCCTTGTAAAATCGCCACTGCTAGATGGCAAAAATTATTACTCTCTTTTGTACAATTACATCAATTAATTCCGTGATTGAATCAGAAAGTGTTAAGATTTCAATTTTCAAAACTTTATGATATTAATCATATTTTCTAGAGCTTCCGTTTAGTTAAAATTATTCAAAGACGTTCGAAAACTCGTTGATGAATATAGTCAAGAATCAACTCAAGATAAGCATATTAATAAAATCTGGAATTGGTATTCCAGAATCGACGTTTAACAGACTGGGATCTTTGCTGTTCAAATATCGTATGGTTCGATATAAGGCATGTCATATTAGTAACGAACATAACATAAAATTGAATCATTCATTATTGTAAAGAAATTAAACAAAACAAGTATATACAGCAGTAAGTTCGGCCGGGCCGAATCTTAAATACCCACCACCATGAATCAAATATAATAGTTTACTTTGAAAACACTTCGTCGTAGGGGGTTTCTTGATAATATATAGAACTTTAGGGGGTTTGATGACAAATTGTCTCCCAAGCAAATCAGTTCAACCAGATTCTACCTATGAAGACTAGATCAGATTCTGGATTTATGAGAACCAATTTTGTTTGAGTTTTAGAGAAATCATAAACATATCGTGTATATGATGAAATAACGCCTTGATTTGAAATCTTAAATCTGTAGATTTTTTTCCGCCATTATTTAAATGAATACGATGAGTAAAATCTGGAAATGGTATACTCTGAAAGAAGTGTTTTCTATTCTGAGGAACGAAATTTTAGGCAAGCAAAGTTTTCTTTTGACACAAATTTTAGAGACAATCACTTATCAAGAATTCGGATTAGTTTGCTCTAAACGAAAAAGTTTTATACGAAAGGGGAATTTCGTTTGTCTAAAATTTCATTCCGGAAGAAAATGTTTTTTCTTTGGGTGTACCCTCAAGAAGTTAAATCGGTCTATATTGATGCCTTACCAAACGGACCGGTAAAAATAAATGCTATGTGGAGCTATACTAAAACATGGACCAATACTCACCACCTCTAAATGTTCCTCAAATACCTCTAGAATTCCACTTTCAGACGAATTGGGTGAAAACTACGAATTCTAAAGGGTGATTCTTTTGAGGTTAGGATTTTCATGCATTAGTATTTGACAGATCACGTGGGATTTCAGACATGGTGTCAAAGAGAAAGATGCTCAGTATGCTTTGACATTTCATCATGAATAGACTTACTAACGAGCCACAACGTCGAATTTTCAGTGAATGGGCCCTAGAAAAGTTGGCAGAAAATCCGCTTTTTTATCGACAAATTTTGTTCAGCGATGAGGCTCATTTCTGGTTGAATGGCTACGTAAATAAGCAAAATTGCCGCATTTGGAGTGAAGAGCAACCAGAAGCCGTTCTAGAACTGCCCATGCATCCCGAAAAATGCACTGTTTGGTGTGGTTTGTACGCTGATGGAATCATTGAACCGTATTTTTTCAAAGATGCTGTTGGACGCAACGTTACGGTGAATGGCGATCGCTATCGTTCGATGCTAACAAACTTTTTGTTGCCAAAAATGGAAGAACTGAACTTGGTTGACATGTGGTTTCAACAAGATGGCGCTACATGCCACACAGCTCGCGATTCTATGGCCATTTTGAGGGAAAACTTCGGAGAACAATTCATCTCAAGAAATGGACCGGTAAGTTGGCCACCAAGATCATGCGATTTGACGCCTTTAGACTATTTTTTGTGGGGCTACGTCAAGTCTAAAGTCTACAGAAATAAGCCAGCAACTATTCCAGCTTTGGAAGACAACATTTCCGAAGAAATTCGGGCTATTCCGGCCGAAATGCTCGAAAAAGTTGCCCAAAATTGGACTTTCCGAATGGACCACCTAAGACGCAGCCGCGGTCAACATTTAAATGAAATTATCTTCAAAAAGTAAATGTCATGGACCAATCTAACGTTCAAATAAAGAACCGATGAGATTTTGCAAATTTTATGCGTTTTTTTTTTTTTTAAAAAAGTTATCAAGCTCTTAACAAATCACCCTTTACAACCCCAAGAAGTAAAATCGGGAGATCAGTCTATATAGGGGCTATATCAAAACATGGACCGATACGGACCATTTTCGACACTCCACTTTATTGTCCTAAAATACCTTTATATTTTTAATTTCCGGCAAATTTGATCAAAACTACGGATTCTAGAAGCCCCGGAAATAAAGTCGGGAGTTAGGTCTATATGGAGGCTATACAAAAACATGGACCGATAGGCACCATTTGCGATACACCTATTTGTGATCTTAAAATATCTCTAGATTTTCAATTTCAAGCAATTCGGCTAGAAAATATAGTCTCTAGACGCCCAAGTAGTAAAATCGGGAGATCGTTCTATATGAAGGCTATACCAAAAAATGGATGGATACCCCTCAATTTTAGCATAACTCTTTATGGTCCCAAAATACCTATAGATTTCCAATTTCAGGCAAATCGGATAGTAAACACAGTTTCAAGCAGCGCAAGAAGTAAAATCGGGAGATCGGTCTATATGAAAGTTATACCAAAAAATGGACCCATTCACCCCTTTTTCGACACACCTCTTTAAGGTCCGAAAATACTTCCGGATTTTCAATTTCAGGATAATCGGATAGAAAATACAGTTTATAGAAGCCCAAGAATAACAAGTATATACGGCCGTAAGTTCGGCCAGGCCGAATCTTATGTACCCTCCACCATGGATTGCATACAAACTTGTACTAAAGACTGTCATCCACAATCGAATTACTTGGGTCGTGGTATCTTAAAGCATCTTAATGTCGTTTTCTAAATTGTGAGTTAGTCCATACGTGGTAGAGAGCCAGAATTGAAATATGGGGGTCGCTATATACAATTATTAATATGATATGGACCAATTTTTGTGTGAGTGGGGAACGATTTATCTGAGCTATATATAAGTATAGACCGATATGGACCTAGTTAGGCATGGTTGTTAACGGCCACATACTAGCACAATGTACCAAATTTCAACTGACTTCTCCAAGAGGCTCCAAAACCAAATCTCGGATCGGTTTATATGGGGGCTATATATGATTATGGACTGATATGGACCACTTTTGTCATGGCTGTTAAATATCATATACTACCATCACGTACCCAATTTCAACCAGATCGGATGAATTTTGCTTCTCCAAAACGCACCGGAGGTCAAATCTGGGGATCGGTTTATATGGGGCTATATATAATTATTGACTGATATGAACCAATTCCTCCATGATTGATGGATACCATATACTAACATCACGTTCCAAATTTCAACCGAATGGGATGAATTTTGTTCTTCCAAGGGGCTCCGGAGGTCAAATGTGGTGATCGGTTTATATATAATTAATGACCGATTTCGACAAATTTTTGCATGGGTGTTTGAGGCCATATATTAACACCACGTACCAGATGAATCAGATGAATTTTGGTTTTCCAAGAGGCTCCGAAGGTCAAATCTGGTGATCGGTTTATATGGGGGCTATATATAATTATGGACCGATATGGACCAATTTTTGCATGGTTGTTAGAGACCATATACCAATACCATGTACCAAATTTCAGCCGGATCGGATAAAATTTGCTTCTCTTAGAGGCTCCGAAAGCCAAATCGAGGGATCGGTTTATATGGGGGCTATATATAATTATGGACCGATGTGGACCAATTTTTGCATGGTTGTTAGAGACCATATACCAATACCATGTACCAAATTTCAGCCGGATCGGATAAAATTTGCTTCTCTTAGAGGCTGCGAAAGCCAAATCGAGGGATCGGTTTATATGGGGGCTATATATAATTATGGACCGATGTGAACCATTATTTGCATGGTCATTAGAGACCATATACCAACACCATGTACCAAATTTCAGCCGGATCGGATTAAATTTGCTTTTTTTAGAGGCTCCGCAAGCGAAATCGGGGGATAGGTTTATATGGGGCTATATATAATTATGGACTGATGTGGACCATTATTTGCATGGTTGTTAGAGATCATATACTAACACCATGTACCAAATTTCAGCCGGATCGGATTAAATTTGCTTCTCTTAGAGGGTCTGCAAGCCAAATTTGGGGGTCCGTTTATATGGGGGCTATATGTAAAAGTGGACCGATGTGGACCAATTTTTGCATGGTTATTAAAAACTGTATACTAACAGCATGTACCAAATTTCAGCCGGATCGGATTAAATTTGCTTCTCTTAGAGGCTCCGAAAGCCAAATCGAGGGATCGGTTTATACGGGGGCTATATATAATTATGGACCGATGTGGACCAATTTTTGCATGGTTGTTAGAGACCGTATACTAACAGCATGTACCAAATTTCAGCCGGATCGGATGAAATTTGCTTCTCTTAGATTTGGCTTGCAGACCCAAATTTGGGGGTCAGTTTATATGGGGGCTATACGTAAAAGTGGACCGATATGGCCCATTTGCAATACCATCTGACCTACATCAATAACAACTACTTGTGCCAAGTTTCAAGTCGATAGCTTGTTTCGTTCGGTTAGCGTGATTTCAGCAGACGGACGGACATGCTCAGGTCGACTCAGAATTTCACCACGACCCAGAATATATATACCTTATGGGGTCTTAGAGCAATATTTCGATGTGTTACAAACGGAATGACAAAGCTAATATACCCCCATCCTATGGTGGATGGTATGAAAATCGGGAGATCGGTCTATATGGCGGCTATACCAAAACATGGACCGATACACCCCATTTTCGACACACCTCTTTAAGGTCCGAAAATACTTCCGGATTTTCAATTTCAGGCTAATCGGATAGAAAATACAGTTTATAGAAGCCCAAGAATAAAATCGGGATATCGGTCTATATGGTGGTTATACTAAAACATGGACCGATACGGACCATTTTCGACACACCACTTTACGGTCCTAAAATACCTCGAGATTTTCAATTTTAGGCAAATCGGATAGTAAACACAGTCTCTAGAAGCCCAAGAAGTAAAATCGGGATATCGGTCTATATGGCGGCTATACCAAAACATGGACCGATACGGACCATTTTCGACACACCTCTTTATGGTCCCAAAATACCTCCAGATTTCCAATTTCAGGCAAATCGGTTAGAAAATATAGTTTATAGAAGCCCAAGAATAAAAATCTGGAGATCGGGCACCATTTTCGGCACACCTTTTTATGGTCCTCAAATACCTCTAGATTTCCAATTTCAGGCAAAGTGGATAACAACTACGGTTTTTATAAGCCCAAGACCTCAAACTGGGAAGTCGGTTTATATGGGGACTATATCAAAACTCGGACCAATATAGCCCATCTTCGAACTTGACCTGCCTGCAAACAAAAAACGAATATGTGCCAAATTTCAAGACGATAGCCGCATTATTGAAGGCTGTAGCGTGATTGCATTTCATTTCAAAATTCCATATTCCCTATACAAAAAAAAACATACTGGAACACTTTCATTCCCTGAGTGTAAATAAAATATCCTTTTAACGCTTTAATGAATACCTATGTTTTTCACATTAACTCTACTTACTTCTCTCAATTGTGTTGATATATCCTTATTTGTATAATCCAAATTTAAAGGTAATCCATTGTGCTGATTTATATATTTTTCATTTGAATGATGTTTTAGTTTTGTTTTTATTTATTTGAAACTAAAAGTAACGATTAAACACTAAAATTTTATTTAACGAATCACTTTAACTCATGGGGTATTTTACACTTTAGTTATGTTGTAGTTGTTGTTGGGAGGGGTATTCAGTTACACATATTCATACACAAACTGAAGATAAAATGTTGATGCATTACTGCTGCCAAAAGTGGTGAATATTAGTGGTGGAGTTGTCGTTGTTTTTGTTGTTGTTGTTGATTTAGTAAGTTAAGGTATTAGAGATGATAACAATAAATACGAGAGTATGATAAAACTTAAGGATTTGAAAGATACGAACACACCCACATAAATATTTGAATTCCCATACATACAAACACACACACATACACGATAACACTTTACAAAAGCAATATCAAATATTTTTCACCACCAACATATGAGGGAGTTTTCATGTGGTTGTTATAGGTAAAGAGAAAAACTAAAAGACAACGATGTGAAAGTATTAAAACATTAGACAAATGTTTCTTTTCTTTTGTTTTTTTTTTTTTTGCTATATCTTGGTAAACGGAGAACGAAGATGGCACCGAAAACGAATACACTGCGATTTAGTGTGCAAAAAACGATAACCTTAACGGAGACGACAACGAAGGCTACGACCACGAAACACAACGATAACGAATAAAACCGATAACTTTTTTTGTTTTTCTTTTTTGTGAAACGAACGAATAACTTTACGAAAATAACCGCTTGCAATAGGAGTGTTTTAGAATATTTTATTTTTCCTTTTGTTTCTAATTTTGATAACCAACAATGTATATTTTTTTTTATTTTATATTTAAATTTATGTTTGTTAACCTTTATTTTATTTTAATTGTCTAGAAAATATATTTATATATATGTAGTGTCATTATAGCTTTCTTGTTGTTGTATTTTCTTTTAGCTTCTGAAATGTGGTAGGTAACCTTGAAAAGAAATGGATTTTTTTTATTAAGAAATATTATTATTTTTTAATTTATATTTTTATTAAAACTTTTTTTTTGTTAATAACTAACTATTATTTTATTTATAATTTTTTTTTTATTGTTTTAGTAGTGAATTTAATTTTTCTGTTTTGAACTAAAAGATTTATGTGTTTCAAAAGCTTTTTGGTCACTATCGTTTTTTTTTTTTTTGTTCCTTTTGGGAATGTAAAAAAAGAGAGTCTATGGTAAAGAGAGCGGGTATGTATGTTTCACACTTCACATTGCACGTTTTTTTTTCGTTTTGGGTGTTTGCTTTATATAACTGAGCTTTTCGAACATTGGGTTCTTCTCACTTGGCACTCTTTTTCCATAAACCAATTATTTACTGCTTTCACTCACATACTCTCACCCAGTAAAGGCTTGCTCTCTCTCCCTCACTCTCTTTCTCACTGTCGTATACTTTTTTACTATGATTGTGGTCTTGACTTTTTGTACTCAATTGGGGGAGTTTTGTTTTTCTTGTTTGTATTTTTGTTGTTGTTTTTCTTTCTTCTTAGTTTCGATATGAATACGGGAGAGCTCAACCAGAGATATTTCCAGTTGACGAGTTGCCACCTGATTTTGAGTGGTTAGTGTAGTGTTCGAATTTCCTGCCCGTTTCTTAGAATTCATCTTTTGTATGTGATTTTTCTTACATATAAACCACCTACAACATTTTTTTTTTTTAGTATTCATCCCAAGAAATTTTCTTCTTGTTCTTCTTTCTCTGGATTTTCCTTAAAATATCATCGTCTTAAACGAATCATTTTTCTTAGCCTCTATGACAATACGAATTGCTAGAATGGGCCAAAAATGAAGGCAATAATGGAATTGATGGGGAAACTAACGGTTTTCTTACTTAGCCTGATTTGAACGGTGGAGTAACGGTATGTGTATAAGAAAAAAAGAGATTTTTATGAAAAAGGAAAATACTGTTTTCATGGGGCCAAGACAGAGCTCTTCCATTCAGCCTCCCCCATTCATAGGCAAACTTAGTAAAACTATGGCAAAAAAGGAAAACCCCAAAGGAAGGAGACGAAGAACTACCAATGAATGAGAATGAAACAGGGCAGGAAACAATTTTTTTTTTAAGAAGAATATTTTTATGTAATATGATTTGATATTTGGGTTTTAATTAAATAAATATATTTAATATGAAACAAATTATTTTATAATCAACACCAACTATTAATATTGGAATTAATTATTTTATGCTTTTGTTATTTTTTTTTTTAATTATTTGCACATTTTCTTTTATATTTTGTCATATTGTATAATCATAGATAAATAACATTTTTAGTGTATTCTTTTTGTGCGTGTTTAAATTGCTTAGACATTTTTATTTAGAATTTTCATGGGCCCGTTTTTTAAGGTTGTTATAAACATACCTTTAATTATATAACAGTTACCGTTGTAAAGGCAACATATTTTCAGGTTTTTAGCCAGTTTGAAAGCTTAGACAATTTTTTTTCTTGCTATCCTTATTTCTCATGGCACAAGCAAAACATACTCTCGGAAAAAATTATGACATGCCCTTTTGCCAGGTGGTTGGGGGCGGGCTGAGTTCGCCGTTTGCCACCAAGAGCTATGATAAAAAAAATTCAAATTTTTTTTAATGAAATTTTCCCAATATTTGGATGTTTTTGTTGAGATGAACAATTAAAAAGCAAAATTTTCACTTTATCCTTTTTTATCTTTAGATGCGCAAACGAAAATTTTCCTTTGTTCTAGCAATAGAGGAAAATTTCTCCTTTTCGTGTTTTATACCTTCTTTTTTTTTGGTGAGATTCTGAAATATCGGTTTTCGGTTATATAAAAGTATGCATTTTACCACTTGTTTTTTTTATCAATTACACTTTTTTCTCTCTTGATATTCACTATGTTGTGATGAATCAAATTTCAAATTTCATTCTTTATTTTTTTGTGTTTTGTCGTTTAATTGGAGAAAAATTTTCTATATTTTTTTGTAGGTATTCCATGGTTTTTCTTGTTGTTTTTTGTTGGTTGGTTGGTTGGTTTAGTAGTTAGTAGAAAAAAGAAAAAAGTATATGTGTAAGGATTGCGCGTCGCAGGATTTAACCGTACTACCCTGCTTCTTGGCTGATGGCCCCAAATGGCACTGACTACAATACAGTTGCAGATGGCGCTTAACTGGAAGTTAATACGAAATACTACTATAACTACGCCATTTTCGAAATATTAAACAGCTTTTTGTATGTGTTCGCTTAAAAATTGAATCTCTCTTGTTCTCTTACTCGCGCTCTCTCTCTCTCTCTTGCCACACATGCAGTTAGCTTTTACTCTCATTGTTATAAATGCCTTGACTTAAGTCTTAACATATGGTAGGTTATACTCTTTGTTGTTGGTTGTCCGAAAATTTGTGTACTTGATAAAGCCTTTGGAAATTCTCAAAAGTAGTAAACCTAAAGCTCTTTCACTCTCTTTTATCTCTGCTAACCGTTTTTTTTTTGTTTGCATTTGTTTATTTAGAGTTTTCCCTGAGAGTTTTTCAAGTGTTTCAAGTTTCCATAATTTTTATCGTACATTTACTTTGGCCTTCTATTCATTGTGAGAACATTGTGTCAAACACTGTGTGTGTGTATGTGTGTACTTTCCCTTCTCCAAACCCCTCTTAGTTTCGCTGGCATAAACGTTGAACTAGGATAACAGATGTTCACTCATTTATGCTCTTAATTTTATTGCATGTTATTTATATGCTCTTTCTCTCTCTATCTCTCTATCTTTCTCTTCTGTTATTTAGCTTTACTCTTGTCAACAAAACCACTTCGGATTTGCATGTTTCTTACTCGGCTTATTGTTCTTCATTAACACTCACCATTTGTTTATTTGGTTCGGTTAGTTTTACCTTAATTTTTACTTCAACTTAGTTTTTTGGTAATAAATGTTTTTTGTTGTTGTTGTTGTTTTTCCTAGCAAACTAAAATACCATGTTTCAATGTGTTCAAATTACATAGCTATTAATGTCATGAGAAATGCATTTGCATGTCCTCTCTGTCATTTACTTGTTAACATCTTCACCACTCGTCCTATATTTGAATGTATATAGATCCTAATCATTGTTAATCCTTTTCTAATCCTACTTATCATGTTGCTTTGTTTCTGTTTTACTGATGCGAAGAAGAAGAAGAAGAGGCAGAACAGGTAGCTAATATCTTATTCCAAATGAGGGCAAGACTTGTTAGTCTTATTTTTATAGTTTAAACTTTAGCAAAATTTGGTAGATTTAATTTTCGTATGAGACATTGCAAAAAGAGGAAAATTGGCATTTTTTTTACTGGTGATTGGAATTGAGAAGCACTCTGATCGAATACCGAAATGTAGTGAAGTAACATGTAATATAAAATTTAATATTAATTTTTTGAAATAAAGAAACTATGAGATTATCGTTTTAAATTTTTATTTCCATTATACAGTAGTGAATTAACATGTAATATAAAATTTAATATTATTTTTATACCCTCCATCATAGGATGGGGGTATATTAACTTTGTCATTCCGTTTGTAACACATCGAAATATTGCTCTAAGACCCCATAAAATATATATATTCTGGGTCGTGGTGAAATTCTGAGTCGATCTAAGCATGTCCGTCCGTCCGTCCGTCCGTCTGTTGAAATCACGCTAACTTCCGAACGAAACAAGCTATCGACTTGAAACTTGGCACAAGTAGTTGTTATCGATGTAGGTCAGATGGTATTGAAAATGGGCCATATCGGTCCACTTTTACGTATAGCCCCCATATAAAGGGACCCTCAGATTTGGCTTGTGGAGCCTCTAACAGAAGCATATTTCATCCGATCCGGCTGAAATTTGGTACATGGTGTTGGTATCTAAAATGGTCTCTAACAACCATGCAAAAATTGGTCCACATCGGTCCATAATTATATATAGCCCCCATATAAACCGATCCCCAGATTTGGCTTGCGGAGACTAAAAGAGAAGCAAATTTCATCCGATCCGGCTGAAATTTGGTACGTGGTGTTGGTATATGGTCTCTAACAACCATGCAAAAATTGGTCCACATCGGTCCATAATTATATATAGCCCCCATATAAACCGATCCCGAGATTTGGCTTGCGGAGCCTCAAAGAGAAGAAAATTTCATCCGATCCGGCTGAAATTTGGTACATGGTGTTGGTGTATGGTCTCTAACAACCATGCAAAAATTGGTCCACATCGGTCCATAATTATATATAGCCCCAATATAAACCGATCCCCAGATTTGGCTTGCGGAGCCTCAAAGAGAAGAAAATTTCATCCGATCCGGCTGAAATTTGGTACATGATGTTGGTATATGGTCTCTAACAATCATACCAAAATTGGTCCACATCGGTCCATAATTATATATAACCCCCATATAAACCGATCCCCAGATTTGGCTTGCGGAGCCTCAAAGAGAAGCAACTTTCATCCGATCCGGCTGAAATTCGGTACATGATGTTGGTATATGGTCTCTAACAACCATGCAAAAATTGGTCCACATCGGTTCATAATTATATATAGCCCCCATATAAACCGATCCCCAGATTTGGCTTGCGAAGTCTCCAAGAGAAGCAAATTTCATCCAAGCCGGTTGTAATTTCGAACATGGTGTTAGTATATGATCTTTAACAACCGTGCCAGAATTGGTCCATATCGGTCCATAATCATATATAGCCCCCATATAAAACGTTCTCCAGATTTGACCTCCGGAGCCTCTTGGAGGAGCAAAATTCATCCGATCCGGTTCAAATTAGGAACGTGGTGTTAGTATATGGTCGCTAACAACCATACCAAAATTGGTCCAATCACACAAAAATTGGTCCATATCGGTTCATAATCATGGTTGCCACTAGAGCCAAAAATAATCTACCTAAATTTTATTTCTATAGAAAATTTTGTCAAAATGTTATTTCTATAGGAAATGTTGTCAACATTTTATTTCTAGAGAAAATTTTGCTAAAATTTTATTCGGTTCATAATAAAATTTTCATCATTTTCAAAATTTTATTTCTGTAGAAATTTTTGTCAAAATTTTCTTTCTATAGAATATTTTGTCAAAATTTTTATTTCTATAGAAAATTTTGTGAAAATTGTATGTCTACTTTGTCAAACTGAATTATATACGTATTGGATCGATCTTTTTTGATTTAATATATACCACGTATGGACTTACATACAATTTAGAAGATGGTGTTAGGAGGTTGTAAGATACCTTGCCATCGGCAAGCGTTACCGCAACTTAAGTAACTCGATTGTGGATGGCAGTGTTTAGAAAAAGTTTCTACGCAATCCATGATGGAGGGTACATAAGCTTCGGCCTGGCCAAACTTACGGCCGTATATACTTGTTTTTTAATAAAGAAACTATAAAATTATCCTTTTAAATTTTTATTATACATAAGAATACGTTTTTGGGAGGAATAGGCGAGATAGCATAACCGAGTATGCGAATATGATTTTTGGAGTTTCCTTTGTCAATTATTTGAAGATAAGAACCTTGATAAACTTACACAAAATCGTATAAAGTAGGGAACCTGAGTATCTTTACACATTTATACGGTTTGCCAGATCGCAAAGAGGAAAACAGATAATCCAGATAAGACATAATCGACATCTCTCAGAACATTTCTTTTTTATTTATGCCATTCGTCTTTGGAATAATCTTCCATTTACAATTCAGCTAATTAAAAACGAACGACAATTTAAAACTGAAATTTATAACTTTTTTAAATAAATAATATTATATTTTTTATTTTATCTACAATTAAATTCGAAAATATTCTTTGATTTTTTTGAATACCTTTTTTATTATTGTTTTTTAAATAAATAATATTACATTATTTTTTTATTTTATCAACAATTATATTCGAAACTATTCTTTGATTTTTTGGATACCATTTTTGTTATTATAATAATTATACAAATTTTATTATTTCATATGTAGCATTAATCCACTATTATTTCAAATCTAAATTTAATGAAGAAAACTGTAACTAATATTCAATATGTAACTGCAAATACTATAAACCATGTATTATATAAGATTTAGTTCTTGTGCATAGGTTAGTCAAATAAATAAATAAATAAATAAAATAAATAAATTAAATTTACCTCTCATATTAAATATGAAACAAAAATCTCCTTAATGTAATGGAAAATCTTCTTGAATGTATGATTTTTAAGTAAACATATCTTCATTGATTCTATATTTTGAAGATATTGCTATATTTTTATGCCCAACATCTGTAGTTCTCTTGTGGACCTACTGTGAAATTTTCTAATTTTAGGTTACAGAAAAAAAGAAAAATCCAAATTTAGCATAGGAGTCGTAGGAATTTGAATTTGTCAATGTGCTATAGAAAAATTTTCATTCTAAAATATAGATACAAAAAAAAAGGTTCTGTCAAGCGAAAATTTATTTAAAACAAGTAAGTAAAGTCTAAAGTCGGGCGGAGCCGACTATATTATACCCGTCACCACTATGTAGACAAACATTTGCGAGAATAAGGAGAATAAGCTGGGTGGTCAATCAACTCGTACTTTAATTCTTTGATTTTAGCCATTGTTAAAACACTCTTGTGCGTTGTCTTGATGAAAAAATATTTTTTTTTTGTTGTAAGCCAGGACGTTTTTCTCGAATGTGTACATTTAATTGATCCAAAAGGATGCAATAGTACTCTGAATTTATTGTTTTACCCTTTTGCAGATAGTCAATCAATAAAATACCTTTGAAGTCCCAAAAACCCGTTGCCATAACCTTAGGTTAGGTTAGGTTAGGTGGCAGCCCAATGTATCAGGCTCACTTAGACTATTCAGTCCATTGTGATACCACATTGGTGAACTTCTCTCTTATCACTGAGTACTGTCCGATTCCATGTTAAGCTCAATGACAAGGGACCTCCATTTTATAGCCGAGTCCGAACGGCTTTAGAGAGGCTTTGAAATCCTCAGAAATGTCACCAGCATTACTGAGGTGGGATAATCCACCGCTGAAAAACTTTTTGGTGTTCGGTCGAAGCAGGAATCGAACCCACGACCTTGTGTATGCAAGGCGGGCATGCTAACCATTACACCACGGTGGCTACCATCTCAACTACTTCAAATTGGCTGGGAGCTATATAAAGGATTGCATTTCCAGATACAAATACTTTTAATGGAAACAATTTTTTGTACTTCTACAAAAACTCTAGAATTAAAATTTAAATCGGCTAACGCCCTGGGATGAAACACAATGTTAGTAAAAAATATGGGAAATATGAAGCAAGAGAAATTTTAATGCAATTGTACAAAAGAGATTTATGATTTACCAGGCGATACATATCCCAGCAAAAAAAGCGGCGCCAAAAAAGTAGTGAAAATGTTCTTTTTGGATCCGGAAGTGGTGCCAAATTGGCGCAGAAGCGATGAATTTAACATGGGCTTGTCATAGGATGGTTGTCATCCATTTCAACAGACGCTGCACTGAATTTGCATCACTTCTTAGGGTGTGAGGTGAATTCAGTGTTTTGGATGTGAATGAAGATTTTTTGTGATATTTTGATAAATAAATAATTTTTAATTTTATGTTTATGATTTTTAATGCATTATAACGCTTGCCTGGAATGTTTGTCATCAAATATTTTCAAAAATTCGCAATTTTTCTAGAAAGGATTTAACATTTTTTTCGGCTAAATTTAAATAATTTGTACCATTTTATTAATTCTTAATATGTTTTTAACCTATTTGAAACAAATAAAAATATATTTCCCATTAGAAATATGAAAAAATCTGGTTATAAAAACAATTGACTCAATAGAACTTCCTGTGCAGTTAAAATAAAGAACATCTTTGGAAGTTCTTTTAAAGCTGTGCCTTGAGAAGAACTTCCAAATTTGTTTGCTGGGTATGTATTCAAGATATAGGACAATTAGAGTAATATTTACAATTTTTACTACTCAGCAGTGGCGATTTTACAAGGATATTGGTTAGATCTCGCCAAGATATGTGGTCAAGTGTGGGTTGTGATATATTATTTGATCAAGTCGGGCGACTTAGAACCTTATTTAAAACTCAACCGTTCTGTGGAAATTCTGGCATTACAGTGTGGAGGATATGACTATGAATGGGGAAATCATCACAGAATTTTGTGTAAAGTGTGGGAATTTTGGCCATATTTGTACAAAACGAATATATGGAGGCTTTATCTAAATCTGAACCAAATTAGATCAAACTTGACACACTTAAATATCATATATGTATTCTCTGTGGAAACTATACAGTCAATTGGAGGAAAATCCCATTGAAAATGGGTCTAAAATATGAAAGAGTCTACCATATTTCCGCAACTCTGGTGTACGTATATATGGGATCTATATATAATGTGAATCGATTTTGACTAAATTTGACATGCATAGTTAAAATAATAATTCTACAATCTCTGCAAAATTTCACGTAAATGGGAGTATAACTTTGGTCCCCGTAGTCATATGAGTGTAAATCGGGCGAAAGATATATTTGATATATAAATCTGAACCGATTTCAACCAAATTTGGCACACTTGCCAATACTATTAAGCGTACTCCATGTGCAAAATTTGGGAGCTATATCTAAATCTGAACCGTGCAAATCGGACGAACGATATATATGGGAGCTATATCTAAATCTGAACCGATTTCAATCAAATTTACCAAGCATTGGTAGAATGTCAATTCTACTCTCTGTGCATAATTTAACAAAAATCAGTAGTAAACTTTGGCCTCTGTTGCCATATGAGTCTAAATCGGACGAACTATATATATGGGAGCTATATCTAAATCTGAGCCGATTTGGCTGATATTTTGCAAGTTTTTCGAGACTCATAAAATATTCGGATGTACGGAATTTGAAGAAAATCGGTTGATAAACACGCCAATTATGACCAGATCGGGGATAAATATTTATGACAGCTATATCTAAATCTGAACCAATTTGAGGACGATTGGACTTAACCTGTACTTTGCGCACAAAAATACATGAATAGACAGACAGACGGACATCGCTAAATCCACTCAGAATTTAATTCTAAGACGATCGGTATACTAAATGATGGGTCTCAGACTTTTCCTTCTTGGCGTTACATACAAATGCACAAACTTATTACACCCTGTACCACAGTGGTGGTGAAGGGTATAATAAAAAAAAACATCAAATTAAAACAGCGAATAGAAGAGATCAGATCTGAGACAAGCTATTTTAGTATATATTTAGCTGCCAAAAGAGAGTCGCTTTTTAATGTTATCCGGTAAAATTTGGTTTTAACACTGCAAATATTTACTTAATTAGTTATATTCTTAGGTCCAGTGTCCGATTTTATATCGGGTCAGTGAACCGGATTGCCGCTAAGTGAGGTTTCTCTAAAATTTGTATGAAATATATTAAAACCAAAAAACTGGCAGATAAAGGAAAATTAAATAATACGTATCGAAAATCTAATTTCATATTTTGAGAAAATGTTCGTAGTCCTCATATGAGACCAAAAATGATAACGACTCCGGAACTATCTCTAAAGGCAAAGAACTGTCCCAAGACTGAGCACGGCCGGGGCCATAAGGTAGCCGAGGCCAACTAGAGGTACAATCAGGAGAGCGATCGTTACACATCATATGATGATGAAGTTTGTCATTCCATTTGTATCACATCGAAATATTTATTTCTGAATATATAAAGTATATATTCTTTATCAGAAAGAAACTCTAAGATTGTATAACGATGTCAGCCTGTCTATCTGGATGTCTGTTGTAATCGCGCTAAGGCTCCTATAATGAATTTATTGTGCGGCCTGCAGCCAAGTCAAGTTCGAAGATGGGCTTTATCGCACTATGTTTTTATGCCCCATATAGGCCGATGTCCTGATTTGACTTCTTGAGATCATGGAAGCGAAATTTCAGTCCAATTTGCTTGAAAATATTTTAGACTCTTATGCGGCTGTGCTACATTTGGAAGATATCGGTCCAGGGTTTGAGATAGCCTCCATATAGACCGTTCTCCAGATTTGATTTCTTGAGGTTATGCAAGCAGATATCGGTCCATTGTTTGATATAGCCTCCATATAGACCGTTCTACAGATTTGAGTTCTTGAGGTTATGCAAGCCGCAATTTTCACCCGATTTGCTTGAAATTTTCATCTGATTTTCTTGAAATTTGAAACCTAAAAGTATTTTAGACTCGATCGATGGTTTGATGTAGCCTATATAAAGGGAAAGTGCAATTATTATTCTGCTGTGCTAAATTTGATATATGTCGGTCCATGTTTTGATAGGCCCTTGAATGCTTAGACAGAAACCTAAGACTCCCTTTATAAATTAAACGAATAATTTCCCTTCAAATTTGAAATCTTAAGTTAAAAATTTGAAATTGTTTTTTGGACTCGGTTTGGACATGGTTTGATAAATCCTATATATAGGGTAAGAAATGTGCTAAATATAGCCTATTTGGCTTCTTGAGAGCATGGAAACCGCAATTTTCATCCGATTTACTTGAAATTTGAAACCTAAAAGTATTTGGACAGTCCAATTTTCATCCTGCTGTGCTAAATTTGTTATATATCGGCCCATGTTTGGATGTAGCCCCCATATAGACTGATTCCCAATTTGAACCGATTATGTTTGAAATTCTATATATTTTTTATCTATTTTTATACCCTAAACCACATAGTGGTCAGGGTATAATAAATTTGATCTGCCAAAAAATGTGCATGCCAGAAATATTGATTTCCAATAAAATATATACCGATCGACTCAGAATCACCTCCTGAGTCGATCTAGCCCTTGGTGTCCATCCGTCCGTCCGTTCATGTATTTGTTGTTCATAGGATTCCGGTCGCAGTTATTAACCGATTTTGATGAAATTTGGTATGTGGAGCTTGTTTGGCACAAGGACGAACGCTGTTGAATTTGGAAAAAAAATGGATCAAAAAATTGGATTTAGGTATAGCTCCCATATATATGTATCGCCCGATTTCAATAAATGGGGTCAGATAGCGCTCATTTACTAACCGAACGGCGTTAAATTTGTCACAAAGCAATCCAATTGACTACCCTTTATGTGTGCCAAATTCAGTCTATTGTGATACCACATTGGTGAACTTCTCTCTTATCACTGCACAGAAAAAAATTTCACGAAAAGTTTTCCAATTAAAATTTTAATTGAGTTTTAAAACATATTCAATTAATAATTTAATTGATTCAACAAATTTTTTAATTGAAACAAAAATCAATCACAAAAATTAATAGTACCAATTAATTTTTTAATTGGATCAATTAATTTCTAATTGACATTCAATTAATTTTTTAATTGGTACTATCATTTCTGTGATTGAAGACATTTCAATTAAAAAATTAATTGGATTTGTGTGTGAGTGCTGCCCGATTCGATGTTAAGCTCAATGACAAGGGACCTCCTTTTTATAGCCGAGTCCGAACGGCGTTCCACATTGCAGTGAAACCACTTAGAGAAGCTTTGAAACCCTCAGAAATGTCACCAGCATTACTGAGGTGGGATAATCCACCGCTGAAAAACTTTTTGGTGTTCGGTCGAAACAGGAATCGAACCCACGACCTTGTGTATGCAAGGCGGACATCCTAACCATTGCACAACGGTGGCTCACTATTCGTAGAATTCGGTCATAATTTTAAGACGTAAATTTTTGTTTCTGGTTGTATCTTAAAAGATACAGGGCGCATCTAAGGGTTAATTAGATTAATTAATTTTTTTATTTAGCGTTAGGATTGGTATCGGTGCAGCCCGATATTTCAGAATCGCTTAGACTATTCAGTCCATTGTGATACCACAATGGTAAACTTCTCTCTTATCATTGAGTGTTGACCGATTCTATGTTGAACTCAATGACAAGGGACCTCCTTTGTATAGCCGAGTTCGAACGGCGTTCCACATTGTACTGAAACCACTTAGAGAAGCTTTGAAACACTTAATTTTTTTAGGATTTTGGGTGGATTTTTCACTTTTTTGAGGGTGGTCACGAATTAAAGTCCTTTTCGCTCTAGGACGCATATTTGAGGAGATATGACCAAAAGAAGCTTTTCAAATAAAAATTTAAATTTTTTTAGGATTTTGGGTAGATTTTTCAATTTTTTGAGGGTGGTCATGAATTAAAGCCCTTTTCGCTCTAGGACGCTTAGTTTAGGAGATATGGCCAAAAGGAGATTTTAGTATAAATTTTTTTTTTAAATTTAAATTTTTTTAGGATTTTGGGTGGATTTTTCAATTTTTTGAGGGTGGTCACGAACTAAAGTCCATTTCGCTCTAGGATGCTTAAAACCTTAAAAATTTCATTTTTTTCTGGTGTGTATCCCTCAATGACAATGACACTATGCGCCTAACGAAAATCATTCTGATCAATTTTATTGTAAAAAAAAATTGTCCCCTACCATTAGCAGATCATTTGTCACTCGAAAGCCTCGATAGCTGAATAACGAACAAAGATTGCATTCATCCAATGGCCCTTATCCAACCGCCGGAAAATATCCCTTTCATTTTATTAAAAGTGTGAAGGATAAGAGAAGAACACCGAACGGAAATAAACCCATCATCATTACTCCTTATCACACAATGAATGCGTGAATGTGAATGAATGTGGATGCTGGATTGGTAGCGGGTGGTGGCGGTAAGGGTTTTGGCCTAGGTGTCTGTGGGACCGCGATGCACAATACATTGACAGCCTCCTTCAACGATTGTGAGCGGCACCCCTTTGCTTTCTCATGCTCGCATGTGACTACACTGCGAACATTTACATGATGATAGTATTGACGAGGTAATCAAATAATTTCCGCTGGGTTTTCTCGCATTGTTATTAGAGAAATATGGTGGCTCGTTGTTGGATGAGCACGAGGGAAAAAACGCGATTGAATATGTTTTCCAATTTTTCTCATACTTTTTGTTTTGTTATATTCTATAGAATTATGTGTGTGTGTGTGTGCGGATTTGTGGAGGGGCCATAACAACAGCAGGCGGCATCCACACACACACAAACACTTATACACAATCACTTAGATACACACACAGATAAGCCAAGTTCTACATGCAGAGTAGTAGTAAAAAAATTGAAATCTCCATTGCCATTCAAATCAATACTCGATGGGTGTAGGGAATTGGGCGATTGTTGGGTTTGTTTGAATATGGGTGTGTGTGTGTGACATGCTCTTCTAAGGACAATCGGGAGTATTCAAACCCCGTACCAGTTACAACAACAAGGTTAATACCTAGTAACTTAGCAGAGGCACAAGACAACGGCAACGAGGGAGAAAAATCACAAAAATTGGAAGAATACGAAGAAAAAGCAGAAGCAACATAAGAAGGAATATCGACATTGACAGCAACGTAAATGACAAAAACAACAACAATAATAATAATAATGAAATTGACAAACGAACTCTGTTTGGGTTTTGTTTGCTTTGAATGGGAATACAATGGCAGAGGATATTGTACGTGGGATGAACACAGCACAAAAATAGCGGGGAGAAGTTAACTCGTGATAGGAAAACTGAGGCAGCATGGAAGACACTGAAAGAATTTTATATACTTATAACATTTTGACTACAAATGGAACTTCTTAGGTCATTGAAAGTTTATAAGTTTATGTCAAATTCAACTATTATACGAATTTTTGTTTGTCATTAATTAACAATTAAACCTGCTAAAGCCTTGTTAAAAAAATAATGCCTTGTTGAATAAATAACAATGTTATTAAAAAATATGGCATATATTCAAATCTAAAGCAATTTTTAGGCAACTTTGCAAAGAGCATTTATGATTTATCGACCAATAGATATGCATTAGCGGTGTAGGATAATTTGAGTTTAATAAGTTAGGTTAAGGTAGGTGTAGTGGCAGCCTTATATTTCAGGCTCACTTGGACTATTCAGTATTCCGAACTTCTCCCTTACCACTGGGTGCTGCCCGATTCTAGGTTAAGCTCAATGACAGAGGAGCTTTTTATAGCCGAGTCCGAACGGCGTTCCACATTGCAGTGAAACCACATAGAGGAGCTTTGAAACACTCAGAAATGTCAGCAGCATTACTGAGGTGGGATAATCCACCGCTGAAAAACTGTTTGGTGTTTGGTCGAAACTGGGTTTGAATCCACGACCCTGTGTATGCAAGGCGGCCATGCTAGCCATTGTACCACGGTGGTTCCCATTTTTTGCCAGTAATGTTTTAACAATTTTTGCCCAAATCGGAAAAACCATATATATGGCAGTTATATCTAACTCTAAACTGATTTCAACAAAATTCAGCATGTACAATAAGAACGTTAATTATACTCACGTAGAATTAACATTCTCTGCGACACGCTTACCAGAGTTGGTAGAATTTTACCAAAACTGGTAGATGTTTGATAGAATGGTAGAATTCTTGACGTTTTGGTAGATTTTGCAAATATTCCTTCTCAACTAAGAAATAAAATTTTTACCAAATTTTTTATAGAAACAAAATTTTGACAAAATTTTCTATAGAAATAAAAATTTGAAAAATTCTCTACAGAAATAAAATTTTGACAAAATATTTGACCAAATTTTGTATAGAAATAAAATTTTGACCAAATTTTTTACAGAAATAAAATTTTGACAAAATTTTCTATAGAAATACAATTTTGGCAAAATTTCCTACAGAAATAAAATTGTGACAAAATTTTCTATAGAAATAAAATTTTGACAAAATTTTCCATAAAATTTTGACAAAATTTTCTATAGAAATAAAAATTTGTCAAAGTTTTCGATAGAAATAAAGTTTTGACAAAATTTTCTATTGAAATAAAGTTTTGACACACGTTTTTATAGACATAAAATATTGACAAAATTTTCAATATAACTAAAATTTTGACAAAACTTTCTATATAAATAAAATTTTTACAAAATTTTCTATAGAAATAACATTTTTACAAAATTTTCTAACGAAATACAATTTTGACAACATTTTCTATAGAAATAAAATTTTGACAAAATTTTCTATAGAAATAAAAATTTGACAAATTTTTTTATAGAACAAAAATTTTACAAAATTTTCTATAGAAATAAAAATTTGAAAAAATTGTCTATAGAATTAAAATTTTGACAAAATTTTCTATAGAAATAAAAATTTGTCAAAGTTTTCGATAGAAATAAAGTTTTGACAAAATTTTCTATAGAAATAAAATGTTGACTTTGTATAGAAATAAAATGTTGACAAAATTTTCTATAGAAATAAAATTTTGACAAAATTTTATATAGAAATAAAATTTGGACAAAATTTTCTATAGAAATAAAATTTTGACAAAATTTTCCATTGAAATAAAATTTTGACACATTTGTTGATAGAAATAAAGTTTTTGCTAAATTTTCTATATAAATACAATTTAGACAAAATTTTCTATAGAAATAAAATTTTGTCAAAATTTTCTATTGAAATAAAATTTTGACACATTTGTTGATAGAAATAAAATTTTGGCAAAATTTTCTATAGAAATAAAATTTTGACAAAATTTTCAACATAACTAAAATTTTGACACAACTTTCTATAGAAATAAAATTTTGACAAAATTTTCTATAGAAATAAAATTTTGATAAAATTTTCTATAGAAATAAAATTTTGACACAACTTTCTATAGAAATAAAATTTAAAAAAAAAAAATTACAGAAATAAAATTTTGACAAAATTTTTACATAATTGTTGATAGAAATAAAATTTTGGCAAAATTTTCTATAGAAATAAAATTTTGACAAAAATTTTTATAGAAATAAAATTTTGACAAAATTTTCTATAGAAATAAAGTTTTGACAAAATTTTCTTTTGAAATAAAGTTTTGACAAAATTTTCTATAGAAATAAAATTTTGACAAAATTTTCTATAGAAATAACATTTTGACAAAATTTTCTATATAAATAAAATTTTAACAAAATTTTCTATAGAAATAAAATTTTGACAAAATTTTCTATAGAAATAAAAATTTGACAAAATTTTCTATAGAAATAAAATGTTGACAAAATTTTCTATAGAAATAAAATTTTGACAAAATTTTCTATAGAAATAAAATTTTGACAAAATTTTCTATAGAAATAAAAATTTGACAAAAATTTTTATAGAAATAAAAATTTGACAAAATTTTCTATAGAAACAAAAATTTGACAAAATTTTCTATAGAAACAAAAATTTGACAAATATTTCTATAGAAATAAAATTTTGACAAACTTTTCTATAGAAATAAAGTTTTGGTAGAAATAAAATTTTGACAAAATCTCTATAGAAATAAAATTTTGACAAAATGTTCTAAAGAAATAAAATTTTAACAAAAGTTTCTATAGAAATAAACTTTTGACAATTTTTTTTATAGAAATAAAAGTTTGACATAACTTTCTATAGACTTAAAATTTTGACAAAATTATCTATAGGATAAAAATTTGACAAAATTTTCTATAGAAATACAATTTTGACAAAATTTTCTATAGAAATAAAATTTTGACAAAATTTTCTATAGAAATAAAGTTTTGACAAAATTTTCTTTAGAAATAAAATTTTGACAAAATTTTCCATAGAAATACAATTTTGACAAATTTTTCCATAGAAATAAAATTTTGACAAAATTTTCTATAGAAATAAAATTTTGGCAAAATTTTCTATAGAAATAAAATTTTGACAAATATTTTTATAGAAATAAAATTTTGACAAAATTTTCTATAGAAATAAAGTTTTGACAAAATTTTCTTTAGAAATAAAATTTTGACAAAATTTTCCATAGAAATACAATTTTGACAAATTTTTCCACAGAAATAAAATTTTGACAAAATTTTCTATAGAAATAAAATTTTGGCAAAATTTTCTATAGAAATAAAATTTTGACAAAAATTTTTATAGAAATAAAATTTTGACAAAATTTTCTATAGAAATAAAGTTTTGACAAAATTTTCTATAGAAATAAAGTTTTGACAAAATTTTCTTTTGAAATAAAGTTTTGACAACATTTTCTATAGAAATAAAAATTTGACAAAATTTTCTATAGAAATAAAATTTTGACAAAATTTTCTATATAAATAAAATTTTAACAAAATTTTCTATAGAAATAAAATTTTGACAAAATTTTCTATAGAAATATAAATTTGACAAAATTTTCTATAGAAATAAAATGTTGACAAAATTTTCTATAGAAATAAAATTTTGACAAAATTTTCTATACAAATAAAATTTTGACAAAATTTTCTATAGAAATAAAAATTTGACAAAAATTTTTATAGAAATAAAAATTTGACAAAATTTATTATAGAAACAAAAATTTGACAAAATTTTCTATAGAAACAAAAATTTGACAAATCTTTCTATAGAAATAAAATTTTGACAAACTTTTCTATAGAAATAAAGTTTTGATAGAAATAAAATTTTGACAAAATTTCTATAGAAATAAAATTTTGACAAAATGTTCTAAAGAAATAAAATTTTGACAAAATGTTCTAAAGAAATAAAATTTTAACAAAAGTTTCTATAGAAATAAACTTTTGACAATTTTTTTTATAGAAATAGAAGTTTGACATAACTTTCTATAGACTTAAAATTTTGACAAAATTATCTATAGGATAAAAATTTGACAAAATTTTCTATAGAAATACAATTTTGACAAAATTTTCTATAGAAATAAAATTTTGACAAAATTTTCTATAGAAATAAAGTTTTGACAAAATTTTCTTTAGAAATAAAATTTTGACAAAATTTTCCATAGAAATACAATTTTGACAAATTTTTCCATAGAAATAAAATTTTGACAAAATTTTCTATAGAAATAAAATTTTGACAAAATTTTCTTTAGAAATAAAATTTTGACAAAATTTTCCATAGAAATAAAATTTTGACAAAATTTTCCATAGAAATAAAATTTTGAAAAAAATTTCTATAGAAATAAAATTTTAACAACATTTTCTATAGAAATAAAAATTTGACAAGAGTTTCTATAGAAATAAAAATTTGACCAAATTTTTTATAGAAATAAAATTTTCACCAAATTTTTTATAGAAATAAAATTTTGACAAAATTTTCTATAGAAATAAAAATTTGACAAATTTTTTTATAGAACAAAAATTTTACAAAATTTTCTATAGAAATAAAAATTTGAAAAAATTGTCTATAGAATTAAAATTTTGACAAAATTTTCTATAGAAATAAAAATTTGTCAAAGTTTTCGATAGAAATAAAGTTTTGACAAAATTTTCTATAGAAATAAAATGTTGACGCATTTGTTGATAGAAATAAAATTTTGGCAAAATTTTCTATAGACATAAATTTTTGACTAAATTTTCAACATAACTAAAATTTTGACAAAACTTTGTATAGAAATAAAATGTTGACAAAATTTTCTATAGAAACAAAAATTTGACAAAATTTTCTATAGAAACAAAAATTTGATAAATCTTTCTATAGAAATAAAATTTTGACAAACTTTTCTATAGAAATAAAGTTTTGGTAGAAATAAAATTTTGACAAAATCTCTATAGAAATAAAATTTTGACAAAATGTTCTAAAGAAATAAAATTTTAACAAAAGTTTCTATAGAAATAAACTTTTGACAATTTTTTTTATAGAAATAAAAGTTTGACATAACTTTCTATAGACTTAAAATTTTGACAAAATTATCTATAGGATAAAAATTTGACAAAATTTTCTATAGAAATACAATTTTGACAAAATTTTCTATAGAAATAAAATTTTGACAAAATTTTCTATAGAAATAAAGTTTTGACAAAATTTTCTTTAGAAATAAAATTTTGACAAAATTTTCCATAGAAATACAATTTTGACAAATTTTTCCATAGAAATAAAATTTTGACAAAATTTTCTATAGAAATAAAATTTTGGCAAAATTTTCTATAGAAATAAAATTTTGACAAAAATTTTTATAGAAATAAAATTTTGACAAAATTTTCTATAGAAATAAAGTTTTGACAAAATTTTCTTTAGAAATAAAATTTCGACAAAATTTTCCATAGAAATACAATTTTGACAAATTTTTCCACAGAAATAAAATTTTGACAAAATTTTCTATAGAAATAAAATTTTGGCAAAATTTTCTATAGAAATAAAATTTTGACAAAAATTTTTATAGAAATAAAATCTTGACAAAATTTTCTATAGAAATAAAGTTTTGACAAAATTTTCTATAGAAATAAAGTTTTGACAAAATTTTCTTTTGAAATAAAGTTTTGACAACATTTTCTATAGAAATAAAAATTTGACAAAATTTTCTATAGAAATAAAATTTTGACAAAATTTTCTATATAAATAAAATTTTAACAAAATTTTCTATAGAAATAAAATTTTGACAAAATTTTCTATAGAAATATAAATTTGACAAAATTTTCTATAGAAATAAAATGTTGACAAAATTTTCTATAGAAATAAAATTTTGAAAAAATTTTCTATACAAATAAAATTTTGACAAAATTTTCTATAGAAATAAAAATTTGACAAAAATTTTTATAGAAATAAAAATTTGACAAAATTTATTATAGAAACAAAAATTTGACAAAATTTTCTATAGAAACAAAAATTTGACAAATCTTTCTATAGAAATAAAATTTTGACAAACTTTTCTATAGAAATAAAGTTTTGATAGAAGTAAAATTTTGACAAAATTTCTATAGAAATAAAATTTTGACAAAATGTTCTAAAGAAATAAAATTTTGACAAAATGTTCTAAAGAAATAAAATTTTAACAAAAGTTTCTATAGAAATAAACTTTTGACAATTTTTTTTATAGAAATAAAAGTTTGACATAACTTTCTATAGACTTAAAATTTTGACAAAATTATCTATAGGATAAAAATTTGACAAAATTTTCTATAGAAATACAATTTTGACAAAATTTTCTATAGAAATAAAATTTTGACAAAATTTTCTATAGAAATAAAGTTTTGACAAAATTTTCTTTAGAAATAAAATTTTGACAAAATTTTCCATAGAAATACAATTTTGACAAATTTTTCCATAGAAATAAAATTTTGACAAAATTTTCTATAGAAATAAAATTTTGACAAAATTTTCTTTAGAAATAAAATTTTGACAAAATTTTCCATAGAAATAAAATTTTGACAAAATTTTCCATAGAAATAAAATTTTGAAAAAAATTTCTATAGAAATAAAATTTTAACAACATTTTCTATAGAAATAAAAATTTGACAAGAGTTTCTATAGAAATAAAAATTTGACCAAATTTTTTATAGAAATAAAATTTTCACCAAATTTTTTATAGAAATAAAATTTTGACAAAATTTTCTATAGAAATAAAATTTTGACCAAATTTTTTATAGAAATAAAAATTTGACAAAATTTTCTATAAAAATAAAATGTTGACAAAATTTTCTATAGAAATAAAATTTTGACCAAATTTTCTATAGAAATAAAATTTTGACAAAATTTTCTATAGAAATAAAGTTTTGACAAAATTTTCTATAGAAATAAAATTTTGACCAAATGTTCTATAGAAAAAAAATTTGACAAAACTTTATATTAACTTTATATCTTTACAAATGTTAATTTTTGTGTTAGGTTACACTATAAAAGACTATTGTAAATAAGTTCTCCCTTTTTGTAGAAGTAGTAACTTTCACTTGTTTAGTGCAAGTTATAAACGTTTGAAACATTTGAAACATTTGAAATTGCGACACATGTACAATTTAAAAAACTGTCGCTAATAGCAGTGATCATAATATATAATATTACATAATATATAATATTACATAATATATAATATTACATAATATATAATATCGTAATATATAAAAAATAAATGCATTAAGTATTTCATACGAAGAAACCATAAACATTTGATCAAAAACCTCAAAATAAGATTTTTGTTGTTGATTTTTGGTCAAAATTTCTTAAAATTTTAGTAGATTATTTTTGCCATGAGTGGCAACCGTGATATATATGGGAGCTATAACTAAATCTGAATCGATTTCTTCCAAAATCAATAGAGTTATATTCTGACCCCAAATATGTACTTGTTCTAAATGTTGATTGTTCACAGACAGAAGACGTGGCTCGATCGACACAGGAGCTGACCCTGAGTATTATTGCCATAAGCATCATGTGTCTACTTCGTCTCCTTCTGGGTGTTACAAACATATGCTCTAACTTATAATACCTTGTTTCACAGTGTGGCACAGAGTATAATTATAAACTTAATTGTAATTAATATTTCTTTATTCTAAAGGAAATCGTATTCGTTATTGTGTGAGTTTATTATCCTAAAATTACGGCTCCAAATATTTTGTATAAGACAATGCATTTTACTGTGTGTTAGATCTTTTTTTTGGATCGGGGAACTCTCAATTGATATATTAAAGGGTTCAATGTTTCCTCATTTGCTTTTTATATACGATAAAAGTAGCATAGGAATACAAAAATCGAAATGGATATATCGACTTCTCGGTTTTTTGGAAAAACTAAATACTTTTTGTAATCTTAAATTTCGACAAATCGACGTTTTGATTTTTAGATAGCTAGACGTAGTGACTAATCATGATCAACCAATCGTTAAATAATAGTAACCAAAATAAACTTATCGACTTACCGAAAAAATCTAAAACTCTAATGACCATTTTCATGTAGCTCCGTTAGGCTTTAACTGCCAGTTAACAGAAAGAAAAATGAAAAAATCTTTTCTCCGGTTAACTTTAACTGAAACAATTTCAGTTAAGTTTCTAACTGGGATATGGAATATATACGCAAAATGACAGATATGTAGATATCACGGTTTAAAAGTTTGTTAGCTAACGTAGCACTAACGGAGCTTCATGAAAATGGGGATAAGTTACATTAAACGAGGGAACAAGTATGCTTTACTATAGGCCAAAGAATCGAAAGTCGAGACATTTAAGTCGTTTTTTTTAATTGCAAAGTCAATAGTCGACTTTTTCAAAAGAACTTGAATGGTCGAAGGTTAGGTTAGGTACTGTCCATTATTTCAGGCTCATTTAGACTGCTTCACGGTGATACCACAGTTTTCAACTTCTCTCTCATCACTGAGTGCTGCCCGATTCCATGTTTTGCTCAATGATAAGGAGGTCCTCCTTTTTATAGCCGAGTGCGAATAGCATTTCACATTACGGAGGAACCACTTAGATACGCTTTAAAAATGTCACCAGCATTACTGAGATTCATTATAGTGTTCTGTCGACACTGGGCTTGAATCCATGACCCTTTGTACCTTTGGACCACGTTGGCTCTAAGTGGTCTAAAAATCGCAAGGTTGAGAATTCTTGAGTCTAGTTGTGTCTGTAAATTTAACATTTAATTTTTATTAAAGAAAATTCCCATACTTAACCCTCTAGTGACCAAGTCCACTATTAGGCGTTTTTCATTAAAATAGGGAGATTTCAGCTTCATGCTAAGTCATGTTCCGGAATTTGCTATATTTATTCTCACAGACTATGTTACAAGCCATAAATAATTTTATCAGCTAACGAAATAAATTTTGGCATTAAAGGGTTAATTTTTCTCCCAACAATAATACAATTGTGTTACTTGTTCCTCAATTCTATTAAATTAGGTTTAAATTAAAATAAAATTTCCTTCTGTGCAATCTTGGGAGTATTTCAATGAATGGCAAAAGTCTTTTGTATGGAACCTTTTTGCGGAGGGGGCTAGAGGAAAAGAGGTTGGGCGATTACAGGAAACCGGAATGAATATGTCAAACTTATTTGCAAAGCAATTGATAACACACACGCACCCAAACACCCACACACACGCACATACACATTCAATAAAAACGGTACGATAACACCCAACCATGCTACATCTTTTGGCATTTTCCCTTCAGCACCCAAACACACACACACACATACATAATGAGAAACATCGAGACATATAAAACTCAACCTGACCCTTGTGTACCCAAATCTCTCTAAAAACGAATTACTAAAGCGTAAAGCAAAGAAAAAAAAAACAGAAAATAATAACGAAAAGGTCTATGCCAAAAAGGCCAAAGAAATACGTGAAAAGTAATAAGACAAGACAGGAGGAAAACATCAACGAAATTTGCTCTAAAGGAATTCCTTGGTGGCTGGCAAGGAAGGCGATTATATCGAACGAAACGGAATAGGAAGAAACCAACCAGTCCAACGAAAAACGAATGAATGATTTCACAAAATTCTCTTTTAGTGGTGCTTCTAGGTGAACATATAAACTTTGTATGGCAAGATTGAATAAACAATAGAATAATAGGTTATGGTGACGAGATAAAAATAAGTGTGGGCGAATATTAAGTGGGAATGGCCTCTCCCAAAATTCTAAAAGTGATAAGGAACGAGAGATAAACGAAAAACTAAACAAATACGAGTATGTGTAGGAGAAGGAATTATTTGAGAGATCGCTATTTCACATCATGACCACAGTCAATTGAGTAAATGTTTTTGGCCCAACTACATATATATTGCACAGAGCTGACACCAGTTAAGTATTGCACAGCCGTGGTTGTAATACCCATCTTAAAGATAATAGGTATTAGGTTAAAGATAATAGGTATTAGGTTCAAATCGATAGATATGGATGAATTTTCCATGGTTGTAAGAAATATATATATTAAGAAATTTGTTTCCCAGTGACGATCCAGAAATCACATCAGGAGTTCGGTTTACTTTTTATAGAAATAAAAATTTTATAAAATTTTCTATAGAAATACATATCAACTTACAACATCTCTTCGTACACGAAAAAGCAACCGAACAACAACTTGAAGTTCACCAACTTTCAACTAAAGATAAATTGCCAGACGTGATGACAAAGCCAAAATTTCAACAAAATTTTCTATAGAAAAACAAAATTAACAAATTTTCTAAAGAAATAAGATTTAAAAAATTTTCCCGGAATCACTTCTAGAGAGCGGTTTACTTTCTATAGAAATTAAATTTTGATAAAATTTTCTATAAAAATAAAAATTTGACAAAATTTTCTATGGAATAAAATTTTCTATAGAAAGGAAATTTTGACAAACTTTTCTAACGAAATAAAATTTTAACAAAATTTTCCATTGAAATAAAATGTTAACAAATTTTCTAATGCACAAATTTACAAATTTTTCTATAGAAATAAAAATTTGAGAAAATTTTCTACAAAATAAAAGTTATTATAGAAATAAAATTTTAACAAAATTTTCTATAGATATAAAATTTTAACAAATTTTCTTTGGAAAAAAAATACAATACAAATAAAATTTAAACAAATATTCTTTGGAAAAAAATTAAAAAATTTTCTATAGAAATAAAATTTTGACAAAATTTTCTACATAAATAAAATTAAAAATAAAATCTATAGAAATAAAATTTTGATAAAATTTCCTATAGAAATAAAATATCGACAAATTTTTCTACAGAAATGAAATTTTAACAAAATTTTCTATAGAAATAAAAGTGTGACAATATTTTCTATAGAAATAAAATTTTGACAACATTTTCTATAGAAATAAAATGTCGACAAAATTTTCTACAGAAATAAACTTTTAATAAAGTTTTGTATAGAAATAACATTGAGACAATATTATCTATAGAAACACAGTTTTGACAATATTTTCTATAAAAATAAAATGTTGACAAAATTTTCTACATAAATAAAATTGTGACAAAATGTTCTATATAAATAAAATTTTGACAAAATTTTCTATAGAAATTAAATTTTAACAAAATTTTCAATAGAAATTAAATTTTAACAAATTTTCTTTGGAAAAAAAATTACAAAATTTTCTATAGAATTTCTATAGAATGCCGACAAAATTCTACAGAAATAAAATTTTAACAAATTTTCTTTGGAAAAAAATTACAAAATTTTCTATAGAAGTTCTATAGAATGTCGACAAAATTTTCTACAGAAATAAAATTTTAACAAAATTTTCTATAGAAGTAAAATTGTGACAATATTTTCTATAGAAAGAAAATGTTGAAAAAATTTTCTATCAAAATTAAAATTTGACAAAATTTTTTCCAGAATAAAAATTTCTATAGAAATGAAATTTTGACAAACTTTTCTAAACAAATAAAAGTTTAACAAAATTTTCGAAAGAAATAAAATGTTAACAAATTTTCTATAGAAATAAAAATTTGAGAAAGTTTTCTATAAAATAAATTTTTTATAGAAATAAAATTTTATCAAAATTTCCAAAGAAATAAAATTTTTTACAAAATTTTCTATAGAAATAAAATTTTAATAAATTTTCTTTGGAAACAAATTACGCAATTTTCTATGGAAATTAAATTTTAACAAATTTTCTTTGGAAAAAAAATTACAAAATTTTCTATAGAAGTAAAATGTCGACAAAATTTTTTACAGAAATAAAATGTTAACAAAATTTTCTATAGAAGTAAAATTGTGACAATATTTTGTATAGAAATGAAATATTGACAAAATTTTCTATAAAAATAAAAATTTGACAAAATTTTCTATAGAATAAAAATTTCTACAGAAATGAAATTTTGACAAACTTTTCTAAAGAAATAAAATTTTAACAAAATTTTCTATAGAAATAAAATGTTAACAACTTTTCTATAGAAATAGAAATTTGAGAAAGTTTTCTATAAAATAAAATTTTTATAGAAATAAAATTTTATCAAAATTTTTTACAAAATTTTCTATAGAAATAAAATTTTAACAAATTTTCTTTGGAAAAAAATTACAAAATAGAATAAAATAGAAATAAAATTTTGACAAAATTTTCTACATAAACAAAATTAAAAATAAAATCTATAGGAAAAAATTTTGATAAAATTTTCTATAGAAATAAAATGTCGACAAAATCTTCTACAGAAATAAAATTTTAACAAAAAAAAACAGAAATAAAATTTTGACAACATTTTCTATAGAAATAAAATGTCAATAAAATTTTCTACAGAAATAAACTTTTAATAAAATTTTTATAGAAATAAAATTGAGACAATATTTTCTATAGAAATAAAATTTTGACAAAATTGTCTACGTAAATAAAATTGTGACAAAATGTTCTATATAAATAAAATTTTAACAAAATTTTCTATAGAAATTACATTTAAAAAAATTTTTTCTATAGAAATTAAATTTTACCAAATTTTAAAATTTTGACAAAATTTTCTAGAGAAATAAAATGTCGAAAAATTTTCTACAGAAATAAACTTTTAAAAAATTTTCTATAGAAATAAATTTGAGACAATATTTTCTATAGAAATAAAATTTTGACAAAATTTTCTACATTAACAAAATTGTGACAAAATGTTCTATATAAATAAAATTTTGACAAAATGTTCTATAGAAATTAAATTTTAACAACATTTTCTAAAGAAATTAAATTTTAACAAATTTTCTTTGAAAAAAAATTACAAAATTTTCTATGGAAGTAAAATGTCGACAAAATTTTCTACAGAAATAAAATGTTAACAAAATTTTCTATAGAAATAAAATTATGACAATATTTTGTATAGAAATAAAATGTCAGAAAAAAATGTTCTATAAAAATAAAAATTTGACAAAATTTTCTATAGAATAAAAATTTCTATAGAAATGAAATTTTGACAAACTTTTCTAAAGAAATAAAATTTTAACAAAATGTTCTATAGAAATAAAATGTTAAGAACTTTGCTATAGAAATAAAAATTTAAGAAAATTTTCTATAAAATACAATTTTTATAGAAATAAAATTTTATCAAAATTTTCTAAAGAAATAAATTTTTTACAAAATTTTCTATAGAAATAAAATTTTAACAAATTTTCTTTGGATAAAAATTACAAAATTTTCTATAGAAATAAAATTTAAACAAATTTTCTTTGGAAAACAAAAATTACAAAATTTTTTATAGAAATAAAATTTTGACAAAATTTTAAACATAAACAAAATGAAAAATAAAATCTATAGAAATAAAATTTTTTACAAAATTTTCTATAGAAATAAAATTTTAACAAATTTTCTGTGGAAAAAAAATTACAAAATTGTCTACAGAAATAAACTTTTAATAAAATTTTCTATATAAATAAAATTGAGACAATATTTTCTATAGACATAAAAGTTTAACAATTTTTTCTATAGAAAAACAATTTCGACAAAATTTTCTACATAAATAAAATTGTGACAAAATGTTCTATATAAATAAAATTTTGACAAAATTTTCTACATAAACAAAATTAAAAATAAAACCTATAGAAATAAAATTTTCTATAAAAATAAAATGTCGTCAAAATTTTCTAAAGAAATAAAATTTTAACAAATTTTCTTTGGAAACAATCTACAAAATTTTCTATAGAAATAAAATTTTGACAAAATTTTCTAGATAAACAAAATTAAAATAAAATAAAATCTATAAAAATAAAATGTTGATAAAATTTTCTATAGAAATAAAATGTCGACAAAATTTTCTACAGAAATAAACTTTTAATAAAATTTTCTATAGAAATAAAATTGAGACAATATTTTCTATAGAAATAAAATGTCGACAAAATTTTCTGCAGTAATAAAATTTTTACAAAATTATCTATAAAAATAAAATTGTGACAATATTTTCTATAGAAATAAAATTTTGACAACATTTTCTATAAAAATAAAATGTCGACAAAATTTTCAAAAATAAACTTTTAATAAAATTTTCTATAGAAATAAAATTTTGACAATATTTTCTATAAAAATAAAATTTTGACAAAATTTTCTACATAAATAAAATTGTGACAAAATTTTTTATAGAAGTAAAATTTTGACAAAATTTTCTATAGAAATAAAATTTTAACAAAATTGTTTTCCAGCCAAATATAAAGCAGTCACACTATCACGCTTGAATTCCATCACACAAAGCCCATTGTGTATGAAACAGATCAAAATGCTTTTGTACAGTTTATAAACAATAAAACAAAGAAGGACAATTCTGAGAGCGATGGTCTAGTATTCGGATCGTCATAGAATTAATTTTTGAGTCGATTTGACGATGACCGTCTGTCCTATAGCTCGCAATTTGCGACATATCGCCCTCAAATTTGGCATAGGGTCTTACTTCGGATCAAAGACAATCACTATTGAAATCGGTTCAGATTTACATATAGCTGTCATATATAGTTGTACCCGATCTGGTTATTATTTTGTGTGTCATTATCAACTGAATTTCTTCAAAGCCCCTACATCCAAATATTTTGTCTAGAGTCTAGAAAAATTTGCCAAATATCAGCCAAATTGATTCAAATTAAGGTATAGCTGTTATGTATATTTAGCCCTATATGCCTGAGGCCAGACTTTCATTTTATTTTTGCTGTTGAAATAAAAATAATATTTTAGTAAAAGACTAACGATGTTAGTCGAAATATTTTATAAGTTTTAACATATAATCAAAAATTGTTAAAATGAAATTTTTGTTAAGAAATATCTGAAGGCCAAAAAATAAGACAAAACAAAGCAACTAATGTAAGGATATTATAAAACAAGTATATACAGCACTAAGTTCGGCCGGGCCGAATCTTAAATACCCACCACCATGAACCAAATATTAGGGGTTCTTTTGAAATTTCAGGAGGGCTTGAGGACACTTCCCGAAGATAAATTTAAAGATTTCACCTATGAGGACTATATCAGATTCTGGATTTATAAGAACCATTTTTGTTTGAGTTTTAGAGGAATCATCATCTCTTGTTAGTGTGCAAGAAAATTATAAAATAATGTCTTGATTTGAAATCTTAAATCTGTAGAAGTAAAATCTGGAAATTTTACATTGAGTTTCAAGCAATTTTCATGATCAGTGCGCCTTCTACACCCTCAAGAAGTGAAGTCGGTCTATATGGAGGCATTACCAAATGGGCCGATAAAAACTTAATCCGATACACGTTTTTGTGAGTCTAAAATACCAGAATATTTACAATTTCAGGCAAATCAGATAAAAACTACGGTTTCTAGAAACCCAAGGAGTTAAATCGGTAGATCGTTCTTATGGGGGCTATACTAAAATATGGACCGATACTCACCATTTTCGGCACACCTCTTTATGGTCCTAAAATACATCTAGATTTCCAATTTCAGACAAATTGGATACAAACTACGGTTTCTAGAAGCCCAAGAAGTAAAATCGGGAAATCGGTCTATATGGGAGCTACACCAAAATATGGACCGAGACTCACTATTTTCGGCACACCTCTTTATGGTCCTAAAATAGCTCCAGATTTCCAATTTCAGACAAATTGGATACAAACTACGGTTTCTATAAGCCCAAGACCCCAAATCGGGAGATCGCTCTATATGGGGGCTATACCAAAATATGGACGGATGCTCACAATTTTTGGCACACGTGTTTGTGGTCCTACAGTACCTCTAGATTTCCAATTTCAGGTAAATTGAATAAAAACTGCGGTTTCTATAAGCCCAAGAAGTAAAATCGGGAGATCGGTCTATATGGGGACTATACCAAAACATGGACCGATACTCACCAGTTTTGGCACACCTCTTTATGGTCATAAAATACCTCTAGATTTCAAATTTCATCTAAATTGAGTAAAAACTGCGGTTTCTATAAGCCCAAGAAGTAAAATCGGGAGATCGGTCTATATGGGGACTATACCAAAACATGGACCGATACTCACCATTTTTGGCCCACCTCTTTATGGTCATAAAATACCTCTAGATTTAAAATTTCAGGCAAATTGGATAAAAACTACGATTTCTATAAGCCCAAGACCCCAAATCGGGAGGTCGGTTTATATGGGGACTATATCAAAACCTGGACCGATATAGCCCATCTTCGAACTTGACCTGCCTGCAGACAAAAGACGAGTTTGTGCAAAATTTCAGCACGATTGCTTCATTATTGAAGACTGTAGCGTGATTGCAACAGACAGACAGACAGACAGACAGACGGACAGACGGACATCGTTATATCGTCTTAGAATTTCTCCCTGATCAAGAATATTAAAGTATATATATTCTTGATATAGTCGGAAATCGATATTTCGATGTGTTACAAACGGAATGACAAACTTATTATACCCCCGTCACTATTCTATGGTGGTGGGTATAAAAATTGTCTATTGTTCATATAAAATACTTTCCTCCGAAATTAAATTTTAAACAAATTAAATACATTTTCGTTATAAAGAATTTTCTGTAAGAGTTTATTACAAGATATGCTATCTAAAATTTCGTTCCCTAAAAACGAACTCTTCTTTCAATGTAGGACCTTTTTGGAGGGTATATAAGCAGCTTTTCACTATTAATAATGAAATCTTTAAACTTTTTCAGATTTTCTAGAGCATAACCATAGTTTTGATACGAAGAACCAGCGGTATTATGATCATTATATTCAACATTATAAGGCGCCATCCATGTGTACATGATGTTATTATTTTGAACGTTACATGAGTCGTTTAAATAGGAAATCGGATAATCTCTCCTGGGAGTGGCATACCCCACGTTTCATGCTTCAACCCCCCACCCCCCCCCCCCCACACACATCTCGCCATCAATATTGATAAACTGAATTATCCTTTTCTGAAGAACTTTAAGAAAAACCAAAAGAAGTCGATAGTAATTGTATCAATACAAAAAAATGAATTCCTCAGCATTGGGAGGCTAGTAGACAGACACACAAATTTCCTTTTTTCACTTACAACAAATCATCCTAATACACACACACCCACACATACGCAGACACATTTGGACATTATATCACAATTAAAGTTAAGCCAGCCGCTACCAATACAATGCCATACACCAAAAAGGCTGCCGCCAATATCCGTCAAATCGTTCTCAATCTCAATCAGAGTATGAGGAGACATTGAACAAACGAATGAGGAATACAAACAAACTTAAGAAAGAAGTGAAAAAAAAACAAAAGACAACAACAGTAGAACTACAACAACTGTCAAAAACAGTTTTAGTTTGCAAGTGAAAACTTTTTCTCTAACATCCCGTTCATACTCGTCATTCTGGCCCATCGTGTCCTGAATGTGGCTATTCTTTAGTTTCTTCCCCTTCGACTTTGTTAAATCTGTTACCACACAAGGCTTGCCATTGAAAAAGAAATAAAGTCACCCTTATGCCTTAATTATAACGATTGTGTTAACTTCATTTTACGATATATAATTTATGCAGTATTGACGAGAAGCCTCTCCTTATTTAGATTCGATAGGAAAGAAATTGACGGATTTCTGGGGTGGTGTATTGTAGCGTATATGTTTAAATTTCGAGGGTTCTCATTTATATTTCGGGTCTAGGGAACCCTAGAAGGCCACGGTGGTGCAATAGTTAGCACGCTCGCCATACATACAAAGGTTCATGGGTTCAACCCCAGGTTCGACGGAACACCAAAAAGTTGTTCAGCGGTGGATTATTCCCTCTCAGTACAGCTGGTGATATTTCTGAGTGTTCCAAAAGCTTCTCAAAATAGTTTCACCGCAATGTGGAATACCGTTCGGACTCGGCTATAAAAAGGAGTTCTCTAGTCATTGAGCTAAACATAGAATCGGGCAATGGTTTCAATGAAATGTAGAACGCCGTTCGGACTCGGCTATAAAAAGGTGGTCCCTTGTCATTGAGCTTAACATGGAATCGGGCAGCACTGAGTGATAAGAGAGAAGTTCACCACTGTGGTATCACAATGGACTGAATAGTCTAAGTGAGCCTGATACATCGGGCTGTCATATAACCTAACCTATAGAAAATTTTGTCAAAATTTTATTATTTTATTAATTATTTCTTAGACAATTTTGTTAAAATTTTATTCCTATAGAAAATTTTGTCAACATTTTTTTCTATAGAAAATTTTGTCCAAATTTTATTTCTATAGAAAATGTTGGCAAAATTTTATTTCTATAGAAAATTTTGTCAAAATTATGTCTATAGAAAATTTTGTCAAAATTTTATTTGTATAGAAAATTTTGTCAAAATTTTATTTCTATAGTAAATTTTGTCACAATTTTATTTCTACAGAAAATTTTGTCAAAATTTTTTTTTTTATAGAAAATTTTGTCAAAATTTTATTTCTTACTGATGCTGCTAAGTCGAAAACTTGTAAAAATAACTCAATTTTTCCTATACCTCTAATACATATCTATCGACGGATAAACCAGTTTTGCGAAATTGCCTAAAAAATTATAAATATTTTCTATATGCATTTATGCCCTGCGCCACACTGTGCCCAAAGCATTAGCCCTGCCCAAGATTTTGTAGAAGTCTGGCAAAATTTTGTCCAAATCAGGTCAGTTTTTAATATTGGTTACTGGGAACATAAACCTTATAAAGGGTGATACGGTCAAAATTTGGTCAAGGGAAAACGCGTGTAAATCGGTGAAATCGTTTATTTAAAAAATCAAATTAAATTTATTTTTCAAGTTCAATTAGTATAAAATTCAGGAAAAATATTCAGTTAGGCTTTCGCTTTTCCAAATCCGAATTGCCGGGCCACACACTTGACACCTGCCATCAGATTTTGTACAGCCACCTTGTCCACCTTCTTCGCCGCAGAAAGCCAGTTTGCCTTGAACTGCTGCTCGTCCTTAGCAGTTTTTTGGTCTTCTTTAGGTTCCGCTTGACAATAGCCCAGTATTTCTGAATTGGGCGGAGCTCTGGCGTGTTGGGAGAGTTCTTGTCCTTGGGAACCAACTGCACGTTATTGGCGGCGTACCACTCCATGGCCTTTTTACCGTAATGGCATGATGCCAAATCCGGCCAAAACAGTACGGAACAACCGTGTTTCTTCAGGAAAGGCAGCAGACGTTTATTCAAACACTCTTTCACGTAAATTTCTTGGTTGACAGTCCCGGAAGCTATGAAAATGCTGCTTTTCAAGCCACAGGTACAGATGGCTTGCCAAACCAGATATTTCTTTGCGAACTTTGACAGTTTTATGTGCTTGAAAATATCTGCTACCTTTCCCCTTCCTTTTGCCGTATAAAACTACTGTCCCGAAAGCTGCTTGTAGTCGGCTTTCACGTAGGTTTCGTCGTCCATTACCACGCAGTCAAACTTCGTCAGCATCGTCGTGTACAGCCTCCGGGATGGCGCTTTGGCCGTCGTATTTTGTTTATCATCGCGATTTGGAGTCACTACCTTCTGGTAAGTCGATAGTCCGGCTCGTTTTTTGGCTAGACGATACGCCCAGCCTCTTTGCGGCATCTCGGAGAGAGAGGTTAGGGTTTCGCTTGAAACTACCGGCAACTCTTTGTCGTCTCAGCGGCTTCCGGTTTTCGATTTCTCCCCGATACAGACTTCCTGGCTGTCGACAAACGTTCCCCAAACACTTTAATTACATTTGTAACGGTTGATTTGGCAACTTTTAGCGATTTTGCCAGCTTTGCGTGCGAGTAGCTCGAATTTTCGCGATGTGCGAGCAAAATTTTGATACGCTGCTCTTTTTGCTTGGACGGCATTTTGACAACTGAAGAGTGAATTGCAAAATCAAAATGGGAGCAACATTCTACACACACACCTTCAAAATGAGGGGTGTTCAGGTTTTTTAAATGCAAAATTGTAAGAAATACGTCAAGTTTATATTGACCAAATTTTGACCGTATCACCCTTTATAGAGCACTGAACAAATTTTCAGGATTTGAGATTTTATCGAAATGTAAATCTAAATTCAATGTGGTGCAGGATATATTACACTTGGCCCCGCCCGACTTCAGACTTTCCTTACTTGTTTGTAAATTTGAAATATGTGAAATTAAGATCTTTTTTGTACATATAAATAATTACAATAATTTATATCGATCCATTTACGGTACCCCCCACAATAGAACTACAAATAAAAGGTATAAAATGAGATTTAGTTATATTACCCGTAGTCGACTCCGGAGTCGGAGTCGAGGCTGATGAAAAATGCTGGAGTCGAGTTGAGCCAATTTTGCTCGACTCCACAGCCCTGATTCCAAGTATGTCTCAAAAATTTGAACCAGAATTTATGAACTAAATGGCAGTAAAATTTCAATGGCATACAAATAGGTTCAATGCAAACTAAAGCAGAAGAAGTCTTGCCGGACACTTTTCAAAAATAGTACGAATGAACTGCAGCGTGATTAAAAATGTAATGATAATTTTTTGTTTTTTCGAGAAGAATTTATTTCGTAAATGGTAGTTTAAAATCCACAAGCAGTGTTGCCAGTATTGGGGATTTTTCCCCAAATCGGGGATATTTTTTCGTGGATGGGGAGAAAATTTTTGAGTTGGGGACTTGGGGATTTGGTGGGGAATTTCCACAAATTTGGGGATTTTTGTGGGGAATTTTCGATATTTGTTCAGTATACGAGTAATTATCACAGTAAGAACTATGGTTTATATGAAATTCTTTACATGCTTAAAAAAAAGGCTTAAAGAAGTACAGATACTCTCAAAAAAATAAAAAAACTTTCCTCCTCTTTATTCCACGGAATTTATTTGGGTGGCCCAAGAGCTTCTTTACAATTTACTCTTTTTCCTAAGAAATTTTTTACTATTGTGAAATTATTTCGTAAGGACTCATATTTCGTAAGGACACTGATTTTGAACATGTATCCCATATCCCGCACATGCAGAGTAGAGTTCACATCGGGACAGCAACGCATTTTGATCGATAAGTCAATTTTAATTCTTGACTATATGGTGACCGAACTCCCAATTTTATTTCTCGAGCGAGGATTTGCATAAGATGACTCGATGACTCTTTATACCAATAATTAACTCTGATGGGGGCTGGTATCGGATGATATTTTGAGCACCCGTCTCCTGGTTTTGTGTTTTGAAATCTTCATTCAATTGCAAACTTTTATTTTATTTAAAATGTTTTTTTATACCCTTCACCACTACTGTGGTACAGGGTATAATAAGTTTGTGCATTTGTATGTAACGCCGAGAAGGAGTAATCATAGACAACCTTTTAGTATACGGATCGGCTTAGAATTAAATTCTGAGTCGATTTAGCATTGTCCGTCTGGCTGTCTGTCTGTCTGTCTGTCTGTCTGTCTGTCTGTCTGTCCGTCTGTCTGTTGATGTATTTTTGTGTGCAAAGTACAGCTCGCAGTTTTAGTCCGATTGTTCTAAAATTTGGTATAGGGTCCTGTTTCGGCTCAAAGACGATCCCTATTGATTTTGATATTGATGAAAAATCGGTTCAGATTTAGATATAGCTCCCATATATATATTGTTCACCGATCTGGTCATAATTGGCGTGTATATCAACCAATCTTCCTCAAATTCCGTACATGCGAATATTTTATGGGTCTCGAAAAACTTGCAAAATATCAGCCAAATCGGTTCAGATTTGGATATATCTCCCATATATAGCTTTCGCCCGATTTACACTCATATGACCACAGAGGCCAATTTTTAACTCCGATTTAGTTGAAATTTTGCACAGGGAGTAGAATTACCATTGTAACTATGCGTGCCAAATTTGGTTGAAATCGGTTCAGATTTGGATAATCTCCCATATATAGCTTTCGCCCGATTTACACTCATATGACCATAGAGGCAAATTTTTAACTCCGATTTAGTTGAAATTTTGTACAGGGAGTAGAATTAGCATTGTAACTATGCGCGCCAAATTTGGTTGAAATCGGTTCAGATTTGGATATATCTCCCATATATAGCTTTCACCCGATTTACACTCATTTGCCCACAGAGGCCAATGTTTTGCTCCGATTTAGTTGAAATTTTGCACAGAGAGTAGAATTAGCATTGTTGCTATGCGTGCCAAATTTGGTTGAAATCGGTTCAGATTTAGATATAGCTCCCATATATATGTTTTTCTGATTTCGACAAAAATGGTCAAAATACCAAAATTTTCCTTGTAAAATCGCCACTGCTTAGTCCAAAAGTTGTAAAAATGACTCTAATTTTCCTAAAATTCTAATACATATATATCGAGCGATAAATCATAAATAAACTTTTGCGAAGTTTCCGTAAAATTGCTTCAGATTTAAATGTCTCACATATTTTTTTACTAATATTGTGTTCCACCCTAGTGTATTAGCCGACTTAAATTTTGAGTCTATAGATATTGTAGAAGTCTATCAAATTCTGTCCAGATCGAGTGATATTTAAATGTATGTATTTGGTACAAACCTTTATATATGGCCCCCAACACATTTGACGGATGTGATATGGTATCGAAAATTTAGATCTACAAAGTGGTGCAGGGTAGAATATAGTCGGCCCCGTCCGAATTTAGACTTTCCTTACTTGTTTTTTTTTTTTTTTTTAATTTTGTACGGATTTTCTACAGCAGAGTCTATTAGTTTACTTTTGTTTCAAAAACTTGCCAAAAATTTCTTGGGGATTTTTATGGGTAATTTTAAATTAAATTGGGGATTTTCGGGGATAAAAGCGATCTATTTTGGGGACAAGAGCTCGGAAAATACTGGCAATACTGTCCACAAGTTTCAGAAAATTTTCGTTAATTTAATTAATCTCAAAATATGGAATACAATTTAGTTCAATTTTCCCACAACATAGTTTTTTTTTTTCTGTGTACAAATAAATGAAAAAATTGTCGAGCATAGGCTGTTATTTTGCAATATAATCTGCTTCTAACTCGATCCAGTACTATCTTTTTGTAACCCACTAAGAAATGCCTCCTAAATTTACCTCCATGGAAGCGATGACCTTCTGTTGTTGTTTTTGCTATGAAAACCGACGAATTGCTACTAGCCTTGAAATAGACAAAATGTTTCGTTAATGGCAACACTGCTGCAGGATCTTGCCATCATACTCATAGTTATCCGAAAAAAAAAACCTCACCCTGAACAGTCTCATCTGTTTTGGCATTCGTTTCAGTTTCAGTATTTGTTCTACTTGTCGTATGGGTTTCTTTTTTCTTTCGCTTTATATAAGGTGTTGATGTTGTTGTAGTAGTAGTTGTTGTTGTTCTTATTCTTCTTCTTCATGTTGCTATTGTTGGTTGTGATGGCATCAGACTAACATCTGTTAGCCCCCCCCAAAAAAACAAAAAGAATAAACCTCAAACAACAACAACAACAACAACAATAACAAGGAGCTAACCAACATGGGCCACATAATTCAAATAAAAAGTTGGATAACAGTAAAAATGTCTAAACACAGACACAATTACACATACACACACACACACACGCGCACACACATCGTCTATTCCATACCGAGGCACGAGTCTTCAATCACACTCACACGTGTAACCAGACACATCAACCAACTCAAATAGTCCCATACTTGGTCGATTATATTTCAAGCCCACATGTGTTAGCTAGTTGCGTGTGTGTATATACATATATGTATTTACATGCGTTTGTGTGTGTGTGTCAATGTGTTTGTATGCATATGTTTTTGTTCTTTCTTCCAATAACTTGCGAGAATTCACGGATCTCCAAGCCACACATGTGAAATCTAAACAACAACAACAATGTCATCATCATCAGCGACAGTAGCAGCAACAGCAGCAGCTGATGGTGATGATGGTTTAAGTTGCCGCTTTTACTTAAATACATACAAACGCCCACTAACATAACCATCCCCCCCCCCCCCCTCTCCAACTCCTCTTACCCACCTTCATAGCCCATCAAATCTCAGACTAAGTCATCTGCAGAGTATTCTACCGAAATATAAGCAGAAAAAAAAAATAGAAAACGGTTACAAGGACATCTGCATGACTATGGCTGCTTTATCTTCTATTACTATCGCCACTGCTGTTGCGTTTATTGAGACAAGGGCGTCAGAAAACACTGTCAACAACACCAACAACAATTTACATCACGGAAATATCACCGTCCCCTCCCCCTACTTACTGGCGCCCACGAAGAGTAAAAAAACACACACGCCAGGAAAGGGGTCATTAGCACTATGAAATTTTAATTGATTTGAACCATCACCTCAATGTGACTTCAGGTGAAATAGAGACATTGTTGAGTTTATTTCTCTTCACAGTCGTCTACATACGACCATTTAGTGAATTAGTTTAATTTGTTTATAATTACAGAGATGCCAAGGTGTCATTAAATGATTAAGAGCATGTGGAATATATAGCAAATGTAGACATATGAGTATAAGAGAAAGAGAGTCAGTGTGAGCGACGGAGATGGCGAAAATGAGGTGAGAAGGTAATAAGGTCTCAGATTTTTTTTATAGAATAATCATTCCGGATATCTTCTATAACGCGATATTTTTAATGTCTAAATTTTTTTTCACATTTTCTGAACATAATCGTATATGTATTCAAATTAGCAAAAAAGTAGCAATTATTTATTTTTTATTGACTTAAATTTATCAAATGCATTGTAAAATAATAAAAAAAAACAAGTATATACAGTAGTAAGTTTGGCCGGGCCGAATCTTAAATACCCACCACCATGAATCAAATATAATAGTTTCCTTTGAAAATTTCAGGGGGTTTTGAAGACATTTTCCCAAGCAGATTAGTTCAATCAGTACGCTTCCCACAGATAAATGTAAAGATTTTACCTATGAAGACTAGATCCGATTCTGAATTTATAAGAACCAGTTTTTGTTTGAGTTTGAGAGGAATCATAAACATCTCTTGTTTATGAAAATGATGAAATAACACCTTGATTTGAAATCTATAATCTGTGGATTTTCATCCCAATTATTTAAATGACTACGAGAAGTAAAATCTGGAAATTTTGCATTTACACTCAAAAAAAAGCATGCACAGTTCCAAAGATTTTGTCTTTACTTTAACCATTTTGGTATTAATTCCGAGCCAAAGAAGCGGAGAATACAATTAAGGATAATTTTAAGATACAATTCTCTTTTAAATTTGGGTTTTGTGTTCTTGCTTCTAGGAAGCAAATTTTAATTTTTATTTTTTTCAGCTTTTTTCTTCATATGCTATCAAAGTCCTATTAAAAACGAGTTAGCGACAACTTTATTTTCCAAATTCAGACTCGACTTCCAGTAGAAATTATGCTATGTTTCACGTAAAAAATGTCTTTAAAATAAAGTGTTGAAAATCATTTCCTATTTTTGAAAGATTTTTTGCTTTTTAGTCAAGATGCAAAAAGACAACAAATTTAAAGACAATTTCATAAATTTTAAAGAATTTTTATGAATTGTTAAAGTCAAGTTGACCTTAGCCCAAACATTTTTTCTTTCATGTTATGATACTCATTTTTAAGTCAAATTACTTAATTACAAATACAATACGACTTCATTGAAAAGTTTATCGACTTTTGGACAAGGAAAAAAACTTTATATTCGAGAAATGCGTCTTCTAAGATACTCACCATTTTCGGCACATATCTTTATTTTCTTAGAATACCTCTAGATTTCCAAATTGAAGCAAATTGGATAAAAACTACGGATTCTAGAAGCCCAAGAAATAAAATCGGGAGATCGGTCTATATGGGGGCTATATTAAAACATGGACCGATACTCACCATTTTCGGCACATACCTTTATTTTCCTAGAATACCTCTAGATTTCCGATTTGAGGCAAATTGGATAAAAACTACGGATTCCAGAAGCCCAAGAAGCAAAATCGGGAGATCGGCCTATATGGTGGCTATAAAAAACATGAACCGGAACTCACCATTTTCGGCACACCTCTTTATGGTCCTAGTATACCTCTAGATTTCCAATTTCAGGCAAATTGGATACAAACTATGGATTCTAGAAGCCCAAGACCCCAAATCGGGAGGTCGGTTTATATGGGGACTATATAAAAATATGGACCGATATAGACCATCTTCGAACTTGACCTGCCTGCAAACAAAAGACGAATCTGTGCCAAATTTCAGGACGATAGCGCCATTATTGAAGGCTGTAGCGAGATTACAACAGACAGACAGATGGACAGACTGGCATGGTTATATCGTCTTAGACCCTAAAGACGTGTGCCGAAAATGGTGAGTACCAGTTCATGTTTTGATATAGCCACCATATAGACCGATCTCCCGATTTTATTTATTGGTCTTCTAGAATCCGCAATTTTTACCCAATTTGCCTCAAGTTGGAAATCTAGAGGTATTTTAGGAAAATAAAGATATGTGCCGAAAATGGTGAGTATCGGTCCATGTTTTGATATAGCCCCCATATAGACCGATCTCCCGATTATACTTCTTGGGCTTCTAGAATCCGTAGTTTTTATCCAATTTGAATGAAATTGGAAATCTAGAGGTATTCTAGGACCATAAAGGGGTGTGGCGAATATATTGAGTATCGCTACAGTTTTTGTTATAGCCCCCTTATTAACCGGCCCTCCGATTAGGGGTCTAGATTCTAGAACTAAAACAAGTAAGGAAAGTCTAAAGTCGGGCGGGGCCGACTATATTATACCCTGCACCACTTTTTAGATCTAAATTTTCGATACCATGTCACATCCGTCAAATGTGTTGTGGGCTATATATGAAGGTTTGTCCCAAATACATACATTTAAATATCACTCGATCTGGACAGAATTTTATAAACTTCTACAAAATCTTTAGACTCAAAATTTAAGTCGGCTAATGCACTAGGGTGGAACACAATGTTAGTAAAAAAAAATATGGGAAACATTTAAATCTGAAGCAATTTTAAGGAAACTTCGCAAAAGTTTATTAATGATTTATCGCTCGATATATATGTATTAGAAGTTTGGGAAAATTGGAGGCATTTTTACAACTTTTCGACTAAGCAGTGCCGATTTTACAAGGAAAATGTTGGTATTTTGACCATTTTTGTCGAAATCAGAAAAACATATATATGGGAGCTATATCTAAATCTGAACCGATTTCAACCAAATTTGGCCCGCATAGCTACAATGCTAATTCTACTCTCCGTGCAAAATTTCAACTAAATTTTAGTTAAAAATTGGCCTCTGTGGTCATATGAGTGTAAATCGGGTGAAAGTTATATATGGGAGATATATCTAAATCTGAACCGATTTCAACCAAATTTGGCACGCATAGCTACAATGCTAATTCTACTCCCTGTGCAAAATTTCAACTAAATTTGAGTTAACAATTGGCCTCTGTGGCCATATGAGTGTAAATCGGGTGAAAGTTATATATGGGAGATATATCTAAATCTGAACCGATTTCAACCAAATTTGGCACGCATAGCTACAATGCTAATTCTACTCCCTGTGCAAAATTTCAACTAAATCGGAGCAAAAAAATTGGCCTCTGTGGTCATATGAGCGTAAATCGGTTGAAAGCTATATATGGGAGCTATATCTAAATCTGAACAGATTTCAATAAAATTTGGCATACTTGACTTTAGTACTAACTGTTCTTCTTGTGCAAAATTTTAAGCAAATTAAGGTAAAACTCTGGCTTCTGGGGCCATATAAGTCCAAATCGGGCGATATATACATATATATATATATATATATATATATATATATATATATATATATATATATATATATATATATATATATATATATATATATATATATATATATATATATATATATATATATATATATATATATATATATATATATATATATATATGGTTAGGTTAGGTTAAAGTGGCAGCCCGATTAAGATTCAGGCTCACTTAGACTATTCAGTCCATTGTGATACCACATTAACTAAAAGTACCTATTACATATGGGCACTTCTAGTTTTAACCGCTGAACCTTCTTGATTATTTTTCTTTGTTGAACCAACCAGATTGTTCCAAAAACATTAGCAGACTGCTTAAGTTAACGTTTTCCAGATCCGCCAGTAATCTGAAGCTATATGCTCCTAAAAGTTGCTTGCGCTTTACACAAAATGCAGGACACTCACACAAGAGGTGTTTAATTGATTCTTTTTCCTCCGCATCATGACAGCTCATACAATAGTCATTATACTTCGCGCCAATAGTTTTTGCAAAATCGCCTATCAGGCAGCGACCCGTTATAGCAGATATCAGGAGTGATATCTGACGTCTCGAGAACATTAGCATATCTAGTGTGCGGTTTAAGTTGAAATGGGGCCATATTTGCTTGGTGTCGTTACAACCCTTGCAATTCTCCCATCGAACATTTGCCATCCTAACAGCCTTCTCACGCAGCATGAGCTTGCAGGTAGCTAGGGGCATACCAACAAATTCCAGTTCCCCTGGAATATGTAAGGTAGTCCCTAGCCTTGCCAACTCATCCGCTTCGCAGTTCCCCGGTATGTTCCTATGGCCAGGCACCCATATTAGGTGAATATTGTACTGCTCAGCCATCTCATTGAGAGATTTGCGGCAGTCGATGGCCGTTTTCGAGTTGAGGAACACAGAGTCCAAGGATTTTATTGCAGGTTGACTGTCTGAGTATATATTAATGCCAATATTTGTTGGAACATTACTTCTCAGCCAATTCGCCACCTCTCTTATTGCTAATATTTCAGCCTGAAAAACACTACAGTGATTAGGTAATCTTTTCGCTATTCGAATTTCCAGATCTTTAGAATATACTCCGAACCCCACTTGTCCATTCAATTTGGAGCCATCAGTATAGAAATCTATATATCTTTTATTCCCCGGGGTCTGTGTACACCACGCCTCACTGTTGGGAATTAGAGCTTCAAACTTTTTGTCGAAAAGTGGTTTTGCCAGGGTATAATCCACTACGTTAGGCACATCTGGCATTATTTTGAGGACCGAACTATGACCGTACATTTTTTCCGACCACAGCGATAGCTCGCGCAACCGCACAGCCGTTGTTGCAGCTGACTGTTTGGCCAAAATGTCTAAAGGCAATAGATGTAGCATGACATTAAGGGAGTCTGTTCCTGTCTTACTAAATGCGCCTGAGATACATAAGCTCGCCATACGCTGAACTTTATCTAAACAAGTCGGTTTCTGAAGTGCCGGCCACCAGACTACAACACCATATAGCATTATAGGTCTAACTACTGCAGTGTATAGCCAATGCACAATTTTTGGTTGTAGTCCCCACTTTTTCCCTATTGCCTTTTTGCACGAGTACAAAGCTACCGTGGCTTTTCTCGCCCTCTCTTCAATATTAAGCCTAAAATTCAGCTTCCTGTCCAAAATAACGCCAAGGTATTTTGCACACTCACCAAAGGGAATTTCAGTACCCCCTAAGGAAATGGGCCTAACCGTGGGAGTTTCACGATCTTTGCAGTACATGACTAGTTCTGTCTTTGCTGGATTTACACCAAGACCATTATCTTTCGCCCATTTCTCAGTCATCCGGAGAGCTCTCTGTATAATATCTCTGATTGTGGATGGGAATTTTCCCCTGACTGCTAGCGCCACATCATCTGCGTATGCCACCACTTTTATCCTTTCTTTTTCTAGGGAAACCAGAAGGTTGTTTATAGCAACATTCCAAAGAAGAGGTGATAGAACTCCTCCTTGGGGAGTGCCTCTGTTCACATACCTTTGTATGTTTGCTTGCCCTAGTGTGGCTGAAATACGTCTCTTTATTAGAAGTTCGTCTAACAGCCTAAGTATACCTGGATCAACATTCAGAGTTGTCAGTCCATTTAATATCGAGCTCGGATGGACATTATTGAACGCCCCTTCGATGTCTAGAAACGCCACGATTGTGTATTCTTTGACAGATAGTGAGCTTTCAATAAAGCTGACTAGTTCATGCAATGCGGTCTCAGTAGACCTGCCCTTCGAGTATGCATGCTGTCGTTTCGAGAGCAAACTTGAATCCACGCTAGTTCTAAGATACATGTCTATCATCCTCTCCAGGGTCTTAAGTAGGAATGAGGATAAGCTGATTGGTCGGAAATCCTTCGCACTCGAGTGAGAGGCTTTTCCTGCTTTAGGTATGAAGACGACTTTTGTTTCCCTCCACTTTTCTGGAATATATGCTAAGTTTACACATCGTTTATATATCACCGTCAACCAGGGGATAACTATTTCAGCCACTGCCTGTAACTCCGCCGGAGTAATTCCATCAGGTCCGGGGGATTTGAATGGTCCAAAGCTATTTAAAGCCCATTTTATTCTAGATTCCGACACAATTTCCTCGATAGGAAATGATCGCTGAGCCTCTGTTACACCGCCGGAACATGGTTCAACCGTCTGTTTTCCAGGGAAGTGTGTGTCCAAAAGTACCTCCAACGTCTCCTCACTGGACGTTGTCCAATTTCCCTCCGATGTTTTAATGAAACCTGGAGCGGTGTTAGTGGATGCTAGTACCTTCCGTAGTCTGGAAGCCTCTGACGTATTCTCAATACTGCTACAGTAATCATCCCAAGAGTTTTGTTGAGACCTTCTCAGTTCTCGTTTATATTCTCTCAGATTCATCTTGTAAGTGTCCCAATCCTCCGGAGCTCTTGTGGACTTTGCTTTGTTAAAGAGCTTCCTGCAGGATTTCCTCATATTACTTAACTCCGTAGTCCACCATGGCGGCCGATTTTTTCCCCTTGGCTTTCCTCTAGGGCAAGCAGCTTTCAGTGAAATGTTGAAGGCCTTAGTAATCCGCTCCACTGCGTGTTCGATATCTTGCACAGTGCTCATATTTGTCTCCGGCATTTCCGGTATCATCGAATTGAACGATTCCCTATACCTATTCCAATCAGCTTTCCTAACATTTGGCGGAAATATGGTCTTTGAAGTACGAACAGCCAATCTGAAACTGATGTAGCGATGATCTGAGAAGCTATGTTCCCTCAAAACTTGCCACTCAGATATCTTATCATTCAGTTCCGGAGAGGTCAACGTTACGTCCAAAACCTCTTGTCTGTTCCTGGTGACGAAGGTTGGTGCATCTCCCTTATTGCAAACTACCAGGTTAGTACGCAAAATAAACTCTATTAGCGACTCTCCCCTTGCATTAGTATCACTACTTCCCCAAATACTATGATGTGCATTTGCATCGCATCCCATAATGAGTTTTGTCTTTGTTTTTAGTGACTCCTCAACTAAGGTCTTAACGGCACAGGGTGGCATCTCCCTATCATGTCCCATGTAGACCGAAGATACCCAATATTTGCATGTGGATATCTCTAGACTGGCTACGACAGTGTCTGCATTGCTCAATGAAGGAAGCAGAAACAAGTTTAGTTCGTTTTTAGCAATTATACATGCTCGATTTATATCGGTACCGGTATTATGCAAAAGTTTGAAACCCGGAGTGCTTAATTCACAGATCTTGTTCTTATATATGTATGGTTCTTGAATAAGAACTATATCTATGTCTCCTTTCATCAGGAGAACTTTTAAGGCAGCACAAGCGGCCTTACAATGGTGAAGATTTATCTGGAGGAACCGTAGAACCATCTAAATTTTCAACCACCGTCACATCAGCCGCTTCAATTGAGTCATCAAGGGCTTCCTCTTCACAGATCTCGGTGACTCTCGCAACAATCCGCGGTTCAGTTTTGGTGAGGCTTGAGCCTGTAGAAACTTCCCTCATATGATTTTCGCCATAGTCTGCAGGTTTTATGTCTCCTTCGGCTTCGCTAGGAGATTTTTCCACTGCTGACTCTACCGGAGGCTTGTCCGTTTCGGAATCCTTTGGCTGATCGCTTTTGTATACCTTCATATGGATATCATGAAAGCCATAACTTACGCGTCCTTGGGTCTGGGCTAGATGTGGCAGCGACTCTATGTTTAATATAAACACCGCATGCCGTCTTGGTCCATCCACCTCATCCAAACGACCAACCTTCCAATCGGCGGTTGGAAGATCTGGGTTACATTCTTTTAGTCTCTCTAGTATTGACTCAGGATCAGGAGGGTTTGCCGGTATCCATGCATGTGCTCTAGGTTTAGCCGGTATGTCTTTTTTATCGACTAACTCCAAAGCGGCTCCTTCCCAAACTTCACCAATTAGCATCAATGCAGCTTTAAAGCAATCCATAGACCTCTGGTCTGCAAAAGCTATTAACTTATATCGTCCTTGATACCATCCAGCATCTTGCCGTCGAGGACTTGGTCCGGGAAACTTTTTTCGCACCTCTGAGTAGACACCAGACATCGCGTTCTCAATTTCCCCCCATTTTTGCCTTGGAATCATACCGTCCAATGCTCCTTTATTAATAATAGCCATCACAAGGCTGTCTTTTGCAACTGATATATATATATATATATATATATATATATATATATATATATATATATATATATATATATATATATATATATATATATATATATATATATATATATATGGGAGCTATATCTAAATCTGAACCGATTTCTTCCAAAATCAATAGGGTTCTATTCTGAGCCAAAACACATACTTGTGCCAAATTTGAAGTCGATTGGACTAAAACTGCGACCTAGACTTTGATTACAAAAATGTGTTCACGGACAGGCGGTGTTGCAAACATATGCACTAACTTATAATACCCTGTTCCACAGTGTGGCGCAGGGTATAATTAAATGTGCTGAATACTGTGTGTATCCTTCCATGTTTTGATATAGCCCCCATTACACCGAACTCCCGATTTAACTCCTAGGGTTTCTAGAAATTGAAGTTTTTATCCTATTTGCCACAAATTGAAAATATACTGGCATTTTAGACCCATAACAAAGTGTATATGATTTAGTTTTATCGGTCCATTTGGTAGACCGTATAGACCGATTTCACTTCTTGACGGTATAGAAGGCGCACTGATCATGAAAATTGCTTGAAACTGAATGTAATATTTCCAGATTTTACTACTCGTAATCATTTAAATAATGGGGGTGAAAATCTACAGATTTTAGATTTCAAATCAAGGCGTTATTTCATCATTTTCTTGCACTCTTACAAGAGATGTTAATGATTCCTCTAAAACTCATTCTTGCAATTTTGAACTCCAATTTTTTCTTTAAACTACAAAACTATCTTTAAAAAGTGAAAACAATTAATTATGTCTAGTAAATTTCTTGAATTTGTTGAAAAAAATTTACTTGTTTTTGTGATATCGGCGTAATGTCAGCTCTTTCAATACAGTTTAGTTAAAATTTTGTAAAAATAATTAAAATGTTCTAAATTTAACCAAAATTTTTCATCGCGGTGGGTTCACTGTTTTTTCAGTTAGGTTTCACTGTAAAACATTTTCTCTTGATTTGAACGACATTGGTCTTTTCCAGATGCCGTTAAACTTTTAAATCACTGAGGCATTTCAAATCCTTCCTGCTTCACGCTTTTTTTACAAATTCTATGCCATGAAAATGAAATTTCAAGATTAAGACAATTTCATGAAATCGATCAATATATTAATCACGCCTATGGACAGATTCATGAAACTGACCTCCTCTTTTGTATGGCCTTTATGGTCATCAAACGTGTAAAATTCCAGATAATGTTGTTAAGATTGAAAGCGATTGATATGATATTGTGGAATTGGAAATAAAATCCAATGCATATAGGTTTTGTTTTTGTTTTTGTTGGGTTTCTGTGTGCTGGCTTGTCACATCAATAATATGGATATGGTATGAAAGGTGACAGGCTGGACATGTTAGGTGAAGCAGGGGGTGACGGCAAAGCATAAATATATGTGGCCTCATGCAAAGATCTCTCTCTCTCTTTCTGGTTTCTTTTTGGGGGGGATTAACTTTGATGATTTGTTGGCATAAAAAGTGTAACAGAAACCAAACAAAAATAACAACAACCACAACGACACAACATCACACAAAATGGTTATAAACGAAATGAGCCAAACGGTCTGTCAATCAAACTGTCAGCCAAAAGCGGAGTAAAAGAATGGAACAAACAACTAAATACTCTCATCTACACACACACACACGCACATACCCAATTGCTTTCCCTTAAAGCCTTACATACTCTTAAGTCCGAACTTATAGGCCAAAGTCATATAACATAGTTGTGTGTGCCATAAACAAACACTAGAGAATCCACTCGAACTTATGCACATAGCCCTTCAAACACACACACACTCAAAGTAATTTACCGAATTGGTGTTCAATGTTCCTTACGCTTAAGCAATGTTATTGGGAGCTCTTATGTGTGTACCCACCACACCACAAACGGAGAGAGTGAGGGGAATGCAAGGGTACATACATATGTGTGTGTGTGTTAGTTGGCTATGGAAAACTAGTTCACTACAACCTAGTTTGAAGTATAAACATACCAAGATATTCATCGCATATACAACGAAAATTACCCAAAAACATACCGACACATATTCTCATATAGAAATATACACACACAGGCACTCGCTCACATCGTCTACTCAACTGCTGTTAAAATAAAAGTGTATCCTTTGTCTCATTATGAGGATTTTGCGCATATCCACTCTCTTCAGATTTAAAGAAAAAAAAAACGACCAAAAAACAGCAACCAACCAACTAAAACACCCAACACCAAGTAAAGCAAGCAAATGAAGGAGGAAGTTGCAAAGCATGAGCCGATTTCAAAGTACTATGAGAACACACAACGGCTGAGCGGCATCCCTTGGAACAACAGAGCATGAAGAACATTTCATTACTTTATGCAGAGATTTGGTGATTTCTCCTTTGTGTACGTGTGTGTGTGCGAATATTTTTGCTTTTTTGGTGTTTGGTATACAATTTTCAGAGCCCGTAAAGTACTCTGGATCTCAAATTTATAAGCGAGTCTTCATATACTCGTGTTTGTCTGCTCATCTCTGCCCATGTATATTCTTCTCATTTTGGTATTGTGTGCGGGTGATGTTTTCTGTTGTTTTTTTTTTTGTTTTTGTTCGTTGATGTTTTGTAAGATTTTAACTTTCCGCATTGAGAAGATTAATGATATTTTTCAGTTGTGTCGATGTATTTGTAGGGGGCTATCCAACAACACTGAAAGCCACCGCTTATTTTTTGGGGGACATACAAAGAGGAATTTTGTGAATGAAAATTTTTTGCACAAATAGGAATACTCACATACACACACACCCGTACACGAGACTCAACCAAACTTGGTATAAGCTCACGTTTTCACAGTCAGTCACAGACACATACTCATACTCACATACACACACACATCTACACACCGATTCACACTCTCATAAGTTCACATACATATTTTTGTATACATAGTCATTTTGGAGGCCATTGATGGAGAAGCCTCCAGTCTTTCTACATTGTCCCAATAGTTATCGTCTTCACCTTATTTTTAATCATGCACATTGGTATGCTTCCAAGAAACAAATGCAAGGTAAAAAAACAATCACATCAATGTCTGTATTTGTATTTGTAGTATGCTATAATTTCTTTGAATAGGGCAATTTGACATGTTATATTTACTATTAAGATATTAGATAAGAGACCACCACAGTTGGTTTCAATGGAAAGTGATCCTAAAAAAATTTATCTTCAACTTATGTGAAATGTATTAAAGAACGAAATGGGATAAATATCATTAAATTTATTCCTCTACGTAGATTAAATATTTCGATCCAAAAAAGAAAAAAAAACAAGTATATACGGCCGTAAGTTCGGCCAAGCCGAATCTTATGTACCCTCCACCATGGATTGCGTAGAAACTTCTACTAAAGACGGTCATCCACAATTAAATTACTTGGGTTGCGGCCGATGGCAAGGTATCTTAAAACTTCTTAACATCATCTTCTAAATTGTAAGTTACTCCATACGGGATATATAGTAGACAAAAGAAAGGTCGATAAAATACATATATATTCAGTTTTTGACCGGTATATATAGGGAAAAAATTAAGAAACGATATGAACTTTTGGGCGGTATTTATAGAGCACGAATTGAAATATGGGGGTCGATTTATGTGGGGGCTATATATAATAATGAACACGAGTCTACACTGTTTGGTAGATTGGTAAAATTCTTGATGTTTTGGAAGATTTTGCACAATATTCCTCTTCAACTACGAGCTGCTTCATAAATTTTCTAAAGAAATAACATTTTGACAAATTTTTTTACAGAAATAAAATTCTGACAATATTTTGTATAGAAATAAAATTTTGACAAAATTTTCTATCGAAATAAAGTTTTGACAAAATTTTGTATAGAAATTATATTTTGACAAAATTTCGTAAAGACATAAAATGTTGACAAAATTTTCTATAGAAATAAAATTTTGATTTGTTTTATAGAAATATAATTTGTTCTATGAAAATATATAATTTTGACTAAATTTTCAATGACAATAAAATTTTGGTAGATCATTTTTGGCTCGAGTGGCAATCGTGATTTTTCTGTGATTGGGGATCGGTTTATTTGGGGGCTATATATAATATAGATCGATACGGACCAATTTTGGCATGGTTGTTATAGGCTATACAATAGCGAAATGTACCAAATTTCAACCGGATCGGATGAATTTTGCTCCATCAAGAGGTTCCAGAGGTCAAATATGGGGATCGGTTTATATGGGGGCTATATATAATTATGAACCGATATGGACCAATTTTGGCATGGTTGTTAAAGACTATGTACCAACACCATGTTCAGCCGGATCGGATAAAATTTGCTTCTCTTAGAGGCACCGCAAGCCAAATCTAGGGATCGCTTTATATGTGGCCTATATATAATTATGGACCGATGTGGACCAATTTTAGCATGGTTATTAGAGACCCTATACCAACACCATGTACCAAATTTCAGCCGGATCGGATGAAATTTGCTTCTCTTAGAGGCTCGGCAAGCCAAATTGGGGGATCGGTTTATATGGGGGCTATATATTATTATGGACCGATGTGGACCAATTTTTGCGTGGTTGTTAGGGACCATATACTAACACTATGTACCAAATTTTAGCCGGATCGGATGAAAGTTGCTTCTCTTAGAGGATTCGAAAGCCAAATTTGGGGGTCCGTTTATATGGGGGCTATACGTAAAAGTGGACCGATTGGCCCATTTGGAATACCATCCGACCTACATCAAAAACAACTACTTGTGCCAAGTTTCAAGTCGAAAGCTTCTTTCAGATCGACTCAGAATTTCACCACGACCCAGAATATATATACTTTATGGGGTCTTAGAACAATATTTCGATGTGTTACAAACGGAATGACATAGTTAATATACCCCCTACACTGAAAAAAATATTGTCCTGAGGTCAAAGATTTCATGTCTTTAAAATACGAATGCAAATTTTGCTTGGTATAGAAGACGCATTTCTCTAATATAAAGTTTTTTTCCTTGTCCAAAACTCGATAAACTTTTCAATGAAGTCGTATTGTCCTTATAATTAAGTGATTTCACTTAAAAATTGGTATCATAATATGAAAGAAAAAATGTTTGGGCTAAGGTCAACTTGACGTTAATAATTCAGAAAAATTCTTTAAATTTAATGAAATTGTCTTTAAATTTGTTGTCTTTTTGCATCTTGATTACAAAGCAAACAATCGTTCATATATAGGACACGTTTTTCAACACTTTATTTTAAAGACGTTTTTTACTTGAAACATAGCATAATTTCTACTGGAAGTCGAGTCTTAATTTGGAAAATAAAGTTGTCGCTAACTCGTTTTTAAATGACTTTAATAGCATATCCAGAAAAAAAGCTGAAACAGCGAAAAATTAAAATTTTCTTCCTAGAAGCAAGTACACAAAACCCAAAGTTAAAAGAGAATTGTGTCTTAAAAGTATCCTTACTTGTATTCTCCGCTTCTTTGGCTCGGAATCAATACCAAAATTTTTAAAGTAAAGACAAAATCTTTGGAACCGGGCATGCTTTTTTTTCAGTGTATGGTGGAGGGTATAAAAACAAATTTATCATGTCTTACACGAGGCGTCTCAGAGCGACTTACATAATTCAGTTTAGTGTCAATGTCCGTCTGATGTGCGTAAGGATTCCTATGTCATATATGTAAGCAGGTTCAATACATATTAAATGTTCAGCGTTAATCGTTCTACCATACATATGAAAACAGAACAAGCAGACTTATTAACCTTACGCGATGCAGCTCAGAGCCACGATTCAATTTGGCCGCAATGTCCGTCCGATATTCTTAATGATTCACATGTGTTAGTTATTTTTATACCCACCACCATAGAATGGTGGCGGGGGTATAATAAGTTTGTCATTCCGTTTGTAACACATCGAAATATCGATTTCCGACTATATAAAGTATATATATATATATATATATATATATATATATATATATATATATATATATATATATATATATATATATATATATATATATATATATATATATATATATATATATATATATATATATATATATATATATATATATATATATATATATATATATATATATATATATATATATATATATATATATATTCGTGATCCGGGAGAAATTCTAAGACGATATAACGATGTCCGTCCGTCTGTCTGTCTGTCTGTTGTAATCACGCTACAGTCTTCAATAATGAAGCAATCGTGCTGAAATTGAAACACGGTCCAGGTTTTGATATAGTCCCCATATAAACCGACCTCCCGATTTGGGGTCTTGGGGTTATAGAAATCGTAGTTTTTATCCAATTTGCCTGAAATTTGAAATCTAGAGGTATTTTATGACCATAAAGAGGTGTGCCCAAAATGGTGAGTATCGGCCCTTGTTTTGGTATAGCCCCCATATAGACCGATCTCCCGATTTTACTTCTTGGGCTTATAGAAACCGCAGTTTTTATTCAATTTACCTGAAATTTAAAATCTAGAGGTATTGTAGGTATTGTACGTGTGCCAAAAATTATGAGTATCGGTCCATATTTTTGTATAGCTCCCATATAGACCGATCTCCCGATTTTACTTCTTGGGCTTATAGAAACAGCAGTTTTTATTCAATTGACCTGAAATTGGAAATCTAGAGGTATTGTAGGACCACAAATACGTGTGCCAAAAATTGTGAGTATCGGTCCATGTTTTGGTATGGTTCACATATAAAACGACCTCCCGATTTGGGGTCTTGGGCTTATAGAAACCGTAGTTTTTATCCAATTTGTTTGAAATTGGAAATCTAGAGGTATTTTAGGACCATAAAGAGGTGTGCCGAAAATGGTGAGTATCGGTCCATGTTTTGGTATAGCCCCCATATAGACCGATTTCCCGATTTTACTTCTTGGGCTTCTAGAATCCGAAGTTTTTATCCTATTTGCCTGAAATTGGAAATCTAGAGGTATTTTCCAATCATGTCCAGAGTCAAGAGGTGTGCCGAAAACGGTGAGTATCGGTCCATATTTTAGTATAGCCCCCATAAGAACGATCTCCCGATTTAACTCCTTGGGTTTCTAGAAACCGTAGTTTTTATCTGATTTGCCTGAAATTGTAAATATTCTGGTATTTTAGGCTCAAAAAAACGTGTATCGGTTTAAGTTTTTATCGGTTCATTTGGTAATGCCTCCATATAGACCGACTTCACTTCTTGAGGGTGTAGAAGGCGCACTGATCATGAAAATTGCTTGAAACTCAATGTAAAATTTCCAGATTTTACTTCTACAGATTTAAGATTTCAAATCAAGACGTTATTTTAAGTTTTTCTTGCACACTTACAAGAGATGTTAATGAATCCTTTAAAACTCAAACAAAAATGGTTCTTATAAATCCAGAATCTGATATAGTCCTCATAGGTGAAATCTTTAAATTTATCTTCGGGAAGTGTCCTCAAGCCCTCCTGAAATTTCAAAGGAAACCCTAACATTTGGTTCATGGTGGTGGGTATTTAAGATTCGGCCCGGCCGAACTTAGTGCTGTATATACTTGTTTATTTGTATTAATGCGCAATATAGATTAAATATTGGATGTAATTGCTTCCACCATGAAAATAAAAAGAGAAAAAGCAGTTTTATCACGACTTAAACGTGGCGTCTCAGAACCACTTTAAGGATTTGATTTCTCTTCAATGTCCATCCGATGTTCATAAGTATGTGTTATTGAATATGTATTTGTATTCGGCATTTTAAAAATCGACTTTTAATGGATATCAAACAGGAGCCGCAGACGCTCAGACATAAGCAATGTCTGTGCATAAATATGGTTCGTTATGTTCAAAAATGACGCATACGACTCGAAGCGGACAATCTGCTGAATTCGATGAAGGGCATCTGAAGGTAGTGAAATGGCAACTGTTCACTATTAGTTTTATTCAAAACTCGGAGCTTTGACGCCTACAACTCTACGAATCCAATAATCGATTCTGTATCACCTAAAAATATCTGTTTTGTTTTGTTCGTTTGTTGACTGCACAATTTGAAATGGCTCATCGGCTCTAACTTTTATGTGCATTGGTGACCGGAAACCAAAAAGTTTTTTCAGCGGTGGATTATCCCACCTCAGTAATGCTGGTGACATCTCTGAGGGTTTCAAAGCTTCTTTAAGTGGTTTCACAGCAATGTGGAACGCCGTTCGGAGTCGGCTATAAAAAGGACGTCCCTTGTCATTGAGCTTAACATGGAATCGGGCAGCACTCAGTGATAAGAGAGAAGTTCACCAATGTGGTATCACAATGGACTGAATAGTCTAAGTGAACCTGATACATCGGGCTGCCACCTAACCAAACCAAACCAATACTCCTCAAATGTGTGTCTGTAGTGGTAGAGTACCATATAGCTGCCCATTCTCGAAAATAAGTTAACTGCAATTCGTGATCATTAAATTATTATTAATGTGTTTGTATTCAAAAATATTTGTTTTTCTGAATTTTGATTAAATTTCATCCCTAAAATATTTCAAATAAATTCTCAGAATTTCTCTTACCTACATTCGTCCTCCAAAAACACTGTTCAACGCACCCATAACTCATTTAAGTGTATTCAGATGAGCGTCGTTAAAGTCGCCAAAGGAAAGAATAGGGGAAAACTTGATTCTTTTTTTTTGTATGTGGGTGTTTTGTAATTCGTAGTAGAAGTGAGAGTGTCTGATGTTTGTGTGTGTGTATGTATGTGTGCGTGCCAAAACATTTGATGTTATTCATTTTTAATTCTTTCGTCCTGCTTTTTTTTTTGCAGAAATTGTGGACTAATTTACCACCCACCTCCAAAAAATATTCAAAGTATGGGTGCGGTTGTATATGTTGGTGTATGTGTGTGTGTCTATGTGTATTTGTGTGCAAATTTTAGTGTACATCACAAGTGTTTGTTGTTGGCTGATGTATCAGCAGCTGCTTCTACTGCTGCTGCTACAAATGTTTTGGTATTCTCTGCTGCGTGAATTCTATTCACGTTTCATGCTTATGATTACACACATTTTACTATTAAGTGTCAGTTTTCACAGATTTGACCTTAATCTCTATTTAAAACCCGACCCAGTTAATGAACGACCATAATGAGGCGAAATAACATTAAAGACAATGTAATAAATAACAATAGCAGCAACGACGACAACAACAGCTATTTTATAGTTATCAATGCAACTAAAAAAATATCTTCGATTTTTTTTGTGTTAATTTCCCCGAACGAAGATGTGCTATAGATTTTTGTCAATCAAAGATAACAAAATGTTGAATTCATTTTACCTCTATTCGCTTAGTCAAATTTTGGGATACTCTTTGCAGCATTTCGCGGATATCTCAAAAATTATTGAAGCAGGTTAGTCTGCATAGACATGAGCTCAGAGAAATAGTCTAAGGGCGTTAGGCCCCGGTTCCCACAGTTGGTAGAATTCTAAGAAAAATTGTAGATTTGGTCGATTGCTAGATTTCTATAGAATTAAAATTTTGACAAAATTCATATAGAAAAAAATTTTAACAAAATTTGCTATAGAAATAAAATTTTTACAAAATTTCCAGTAGAAATAAAATTTTGAAAAAATTTCCAGTAGAAATAAAATTTTTTCAAAAATTCCTAAAGAAATCAAATTTTGACAAAAATTTCCTATAGAAATAAAATTTTCACAAAATTTCTTATAGAAATAAAATTTTGACAAAATTTTCTATAGAAATAAAATTTAGACAAAATTTTCTATAGAAATAAAATTTTCACAAAATTTCCTATAGAAATAAAATTCTAACAAAATTTTCTATAGAAATAAACTATTGACAACATTTTCCACAGAAGTAAAATTTTTTGACAAAATTTCCTATAGAAATTAAATTTTAACAAATTTTTCCTAAAGAAATAAAATTTTGACAAAATCTCCAATAGAAATAAAATTTTCACAAAATTTCCTATAGAAATAAAATTTTGACAAAATTTTCTATAGAAATAAAATTTTGACAAAATTTTCTTTAGAAATAAAACTTTTGACAAAATTTTCTATAGAAATAAAATTTTTACAAAAATTCCTATAGAAATAAAATTTTAACAAAATTTGCTATAGAAATAAAATTTTAACAAAATTTCCTATAAAAATAAAATTTTGACAAAACTTTTTATACAAATAAAATTCTAACAAAATTTTCTATAGAAATAAACTGCTGACAACATTTTTCACAGAAATAAATTTTTCACAAAATTTCCTTAAGAAATAAAATTTTGAAAAAATTTTCTATAGAAATAAAATTTTGACAAAATTTGCTATAGTAATAATATTTTAATAATATTTTCTATAGAAATAAAATTTTGACAAAATTTCGTATAGTAATAAAATTTTAACAAAATTTTCTACAGAAATAAAATTTTGCCTAATTTCCTGTAGAAATAAAATGTTGACAAAATTTTCTATTGAAATAAAATTTTGACAAAATTTTCTATAGAAATAAAATTTTGACAAAATTTTCTATAGAAATAAAATTTTTACAAAATTTCCAGAAGAAATAAAATTTTGAAAAATTTCTATTAAGGTGAGTACTATATTCGTATTTTTCACCAAACCACTAAATTAAAAGTACAAAAATCTATATGAAGACGATTATATTTTTATAAAGCCTTGTGAAATAATGAATGGAAAAGATCTAAGGACTTGATTGTGAACCTTTTTATATTTATAATTTAATTAATTTAAAAAAGTAACCGTGAAAACAAGCCGGTTTTCAGCTTGAATACTGAACATAGTACCCACACTCAAAAAAAAGTGAACTCTCTATTTCACTAAAGCCAATTTAAATTTATTTTAGTTCATAGAATTATTATGTCTAGAGAAAGTTTTCTTTACTCTAATAATTTTTTGTGTACGTTAGTTAAATTAACTAAACCCAAGGAAAAAAATATACTCAAATGAAGCATAAAGATTAACTAAATTCGTATCTTCCACAAAATAGTTCAGAATTTCTTTAAATTTGTAAATTTTACCAAAAATGCGTCCATCGTGAACTTCGTATGTCACTAAAGACATTCTTGCAATTTTGAACTCCAAGTTTTTCCTTCAAACTACAAAATTTTCTTTAACTATTGAAAAAACTTAGTTATGTCTAATAAATTTTCTTGAATTAGTCGAAAAATATTTACTTATTTTTATGACATCGGCGTGATGCCAACGTTTGTAATACTCTTTAGTTAAAATTTTCTACAAATATTCAAAATTTTCTAAAATTAACTGAAAGTTTTCTTCCTGGTGGGTTCACTGTTTTTTCAGTGCAGCTTTAGAACTAAAATTTTGACAAAATTTCCTAAAGAAATAAAATTTTGACAAAATTTCCTATAAAAATACAATTTTGGCAAAATTATCTATAGAAAAAAAATTTTGACAAAATTTTCTATGGAAATAAAATTTTGACAAAATCTCCTATAGAATTAAAATTTTAACAAAATAACTTGTTGACAAAGAAATAAACTGTTGACAACATTTTCCTCAGAAATAAAATTTTGACAAAATTTTCTATAGAAAAAAAATTTTGACAAAATTTTCCACAGAAATAAAATTTTGAAAAAATTTTCTATAGAAATAAAATTTTGACAAAATTTCTTATGGAAATAAAATTTTGACAAAATTTCATATAGAAATAAAATTTTGACAAAATTTCATAGAGAAATAAAATTTTGACAAAATTTTCTATTGAAACAAAATTATGACAAAATTTTCTACAGAAATAAAATTTTGACAAAATTTCCTATAGAAATAAAATTTTGACAAAATTTCCTATAGAAATAAAATTTTGACAAAATTTTCTATTGAAACAAAATTATGACAAAATTTTCTGTGGAAATATAATTTTGACAAAATTTTCTATAGAAATAAAATTTTAACAAAATTTTCTACAGAAATAAAATTTTGACAAAATTTCCTATAGAAATAAAATTTTGACAAAATTTCCTATAGAAATAAAATTTTGACAAAATCTCCTATAGAAATTAACCCTCCGTCATACACATGTTTCGATAGTCACATTCGTAACACATGAGGCCTGGCCAGACTCATGTGTCTGTCCGAGGGTTAACTTTTGACAACCTTTTGCACAGAAATAAAATTTTGACAAAATTTCCAGTAGAAATAAAATTTTGACAAAATTTCCTATAGAAATAAAATTATAACACAATTTCCTATACAACGAAAATTTAAAAAAAAAAATTCTATAAAAATAAAATTTTGACAAAATTTCCTTTGGAAATAAAATTTTAACAAATTTTTCCTATAGAAATAAAATTGTGACAAAATTTTCTATAGAAATAAAATTTTGACAAAATTTTCTATAGAAATAAAATTTTCCCAAAATTTCCTTTAGTAATTAAATTTTGCCAAAATTTCCTATAGTTATTCAATTTTGACAAAATTTTCTATTGAAATAAAATTGTGACGAAATTTTCTATAGAAATAAAATTGTGACGAAATTTTCTATAGAAATAAAATTTTGACAAAATTTCCTCCAGAAATAAAATTTTGACAAAATTTCCTCTAGAAATAAAATTTTGACAACATTTCCTGTGGAAATAAAATTTTGACAAAATGTTCTATTTTCTATAGAAATAAAATGTGATTACAACAGACAGACCGATGGACGGACATGCTTATATCGTCTTGGAATTTTTCCCTGAGCAAGAATACATATATAGTATTTATGTAGTCGGAGTCTATATTTTGATGTGTTAAAAACGGAGTTACAAATTTTTTTACTTATGGTGGTGGATATAAAAAAGATATCGCCAACTTTTTCCAATAAATTTTTTTATTGAATTTTGACAATTTTTCAATCCAAAAAGTATCAGTGCTTGAACTTATTTTTAACTGACATTGTTAATTGATGCTACGATTTATTTGTTGAAAGTTAGTTTAGGCTCACATAGTCTACACTGAAAACAATCATGGTTAGGTTAGGTTAGGTTATGTGGCAGCCCGATGTATCAGGCTCACTTAGACTATTCAGTCCATTGTGATACCACAGTGGTGAACTTCACTCTTATCACTGAGTACTGCCCGATTCCATGTTAAGCTCAATGACAAGGGACCTCCTTTTTATAGCCGAGTCCGAACGGCGTTCCACATTCCAGTGAAACCACTTAGAGAAGCTTTGAAACCCTCTGAAATGTTACTGAGGTGGGATAATCCACCGCCGAAAATTTTTTTGGTGTTCGGTCGTAGCAGGAATCGAACCCACGACCTTGTGTATGCAAGGCGGGCATGCTAACCATTGCACCACGGTGGCTCCGTTCCAAAGATTTTGTCTTTACACTAATGATTTTGGCCATTTATTTCAAGCCGAGAAGAAGAAGAGAATTGAACTAAGGATACCTTTAAGACTTAATTCTCTTTTAAATTTAAGTTTTGCGTACCTGATTCAAGGTAACAAATTTTAATTTATTCGCTTATACAGTTTTTTTTCTTTTTGTGCTTTCAAAATTTTAACGACAACTTAAATTTCCATATTCAAGCTCAATTTCAAGTAGAAATTAGGTTATGTTTCAAGTAAAACAGCTCTATGAAATAATATATTGAAAAACATCCACTTTTTTGCTTTATAGTCAAGATACAAAATGTCAACAACTTTAAAGACTATTTCATTAATTTTTGAAGAATTTTTCAGAATTATTAAAGTCAAGTTTTCTTAATCTAAAAAAAAAATTTTTTCATGTGAAAATACCTAGTTTTAAGTCGAATCACTTATTTATAAGGACAAAACAACTTGATTGACATTTAGACAAAGAAAAGACTTTATATCAAAGAAATGTGTCTACTAGAGTGACCGCAACTTATATGGGGCAAAAAAAAATGTTGGAATCGCCTTAAAAAATTCGTTTTTTTTTCAAATTTTGAGCGACGAGCGGCACGTGTTAACGTCGTTTAATTGGGTTCCAATTTTGGCTATCCCAATATCTGGAAAGGGGATTCGATTTGTGGGGTTAAGGCGTACAAGATTCCGACATTTTTTTGCCCCATATAAGTTGCGGTCACTCTAGTGTCTACTATGCTAAGCAAAATTCTTATTCGAATATTAAGGACATGACATCTTTGATCTCACAAATATATTTTTTCAGTATATTCCGACAATTGTGAAAACACAAATGTTGAACTTCTGTCGTATTCTATGTTTTCTGTCCTATTCTATGTCTAGTTCAATGACAAGGGACCTCCTTCTTAAAACTTTTTGGAGAAGCTTCAAAACAGTCAGAAATCTCACAAGCGTTTCTGAGAGAGGAAAATCCACCGCTAAAAATTGTTGGTCGAAACTTGGATGCTAACCATTGTGACTCCCTATTCTTTCTTCACTGAAAAAATATTTACGTGATATTGAAGATTACGCAACCTAAATTTTAAGATACGTAATTTACAAAATATTAAGGGAAAACTTCTTTAAAATAATGAAATTTTAGTAAGAATAAAATTTATAATCTTTGCATCAAAAAAATATATATATTAAATTTAGGACAAGAATTTTGGAAATTTACGTTCCTCCATTAAAGCCGTATGTCTTTGAACTAAGTCAAATTTTTCTTAAGCTAAAGAAACACATTTTTGATTAAATTAAATCGTCTTAAATTAACTGAAATATTGAATCATTAGGTTTAAGATAAAAAGGCTTCATATATAGACTAAGACTTATTTTAAGGATTTTTATACCTCCACCATAGGATGGGGGTATATTAACTTTGTCATTCCCTTTGTAACACATCGAAATATTGCTCTAAGACCCCATAAAGTATATATATTCTGGGTCGTGGTGAAATTCTGAGTCAATCTGAGCATGTCCGTCTGTTGAAATCACGCTAACTTCCGAACGAAAAAAGCTATCGACTTGACTTTTACGTAAAGCCCCCATATAAACGGACACCCAAATGTTGCTTGCGATTGGTCTAAGAGAAGCAAATTTCATCCGATTCGGCTAAAATTTGGTACATGGTGTTAGTATATGGTATCTAACAACCATGCAAAAATTGGTCCACATCGGTCCATAATTACATATAGCCCCCATATAAACTGATCCCCCGATTTGGCTTGCGGAGCCTCTAAGAGAAGCGAATTTCATCCGATCCGGCTGAAATTTGGTACATGGTGTTACTATATGGTCTCTAACAACCATGCAAAAATTGGTCCACATCGGTCTATAATTATATATAGCCCCCATATAAACCGATCCCCCGATTTGGCTTGCGGAGCCTCTAAGAGAAGCAAATTTCATCCGATCCGGCTGAACTTTGGTATGTGTTGTTCATATATGGCCTCAAACGCCCATGCAAAAATTGGTCGAAATCGGTCAATAATTATATGTATATAGGCCCCATATAAACCGATCCCCAGATTTGACCTCCGTATCGGATAAATTTTGGAAGAGCAAAATTCATCCGCTACGGTTGAAATTTGGGACGTGATGTTAGTATATGGTATCCACCAACCATGCAGGAATTGGTTCATATAAGTCCATTATTATATATAGCCCCCATATAAACCGATCCCCAGATTTGACCTCCGGTGCCTTTTGGAGAAGCAAAATTCATCCGATCTGCTTGAAATTTGGTACGTGGTGGTAGTATATGATATTTAACAACCATGCCAAAAGTGGTCCATATCAGTCCATAATCATATATAGCCCCCATATAAACCGATCCCGAGATTTGGTTTTGGAGCCTCTTGGAGGAGCAAATTTCATCCGAGTTGAAATTTGGTACATTGTGTCAGTATATGGCCGTTAACAACCATGCCTAACAAGGTCCATATCGGTCTATAGTTATATATAGCCCTCAGATAAATCGATTCCCAATCACACAAAAATTGGTCCATATCAAGTTCATAATTCTATAGCCCCCATGGTTAGGTTAAAGTGGCAGCAAGATTCAGGCTCACTTAGACTATTCAGTCCATTGTGATACCACATTAACTAAAATACCTATTACATATGGGCACTTCTAGTGTTAACCGCTGAACCTTTTCGATTATTTTTCTTCGCTGAACCAACCAGATTGTTCTAAAAACATTAGCAGACTGCTCAAGTTAACGTTTTCCAGATCCGCCAGTAATCTGAAGCTATATGCTCCTAAAAGTTGCTTGCGCTTTACACAAAATGCAGGACACTCACACAAGAGGTGTTTAATTGATTCTTTTTCCTCCGCATCATAATAGCTCATACAATAGTCATTATACCTCGCACCAATAGTTTTTGCAAAATCGCCTATCAGGCAGCGGCCCGTTATAGCAGATATCAGGAGTGATATCTGACGTCTCGAGAACATTAGCATATCTAGTGTGCGGTTTATGTTGAAATGGGGCCATATTTGCTTGGTGTCGTTACAACCCTTGCAATTCTCCCATCGAACATTTGCCATCAAAACAGCCTTCTCACGCAGCATGAGCTTGCAGGTACCTAGGGGCATACCAACAAATTCTAGTTCCCCTGGAATATGTAAGGTAGTCCCTAGCCTTGCCAACTCATCCGCTTCGCAGTTCCCCGGTATGTTCCTATGGCCAGGCACCCATATTAGGTGAATATTGTACTGCTCAGACATCTCATTGAGTGATTTGCGGCAGTCGATGGCCGTTTTCGAGTTGAGGAACACAGAGTCCAAGGATTTTATTGCAGGTTGACTGTTGATAGCCCCCATATAAGAGACCCCCATATTTCAATTTCCACATCGATTCGTAATTATTTGTAGACTTACCTATACATACTCACAATTTAGAAAACGATGTTAAGAAGTTTTAAGATACCACAACCCAAGTTATTGGATTGTGGATGACAGTCTTTCGCAGAAGTTTCTACGCAATCCATTGTGGAGGGTACATAAGATTCGGCCTGGCCGAAATTACGGCCGTATATACTTGTTTTCTTTGGTTTAAAGTTTATCTGGAATTAAAAAAAAAAAAAAAAAAACATTTTGTTCTTAGATGTATCCGTTATAATTTGAATTTGTAAAATGTAATTTTTTTGTACGTGAATAGCTTTATGAATATGCCACGAAAAGAGAATAAAAATTCGATAAACGAGATCTTTATCCTAATTTTAATTTTATTGATCCTAGATTTAAAGCCAGATATTATCATAAAATATGTCTTTATTTTAAAGAAGCCGCATGTTTGGCTCGGAATCAATACCACAATCCTTAAAAGAAGCTCAAAATCTTTGGATCCAAGTAAACTTTTTTTAAGTGTGTAATTGAAAAAAATCAAATCAAAATTAATTGGAATAGTTAATTTTATGATTGAAGACAAAATTTTATTTTTTTTAATGTACATTTTGAATAAAATACTAATATATTAAATTAGCTTTAAAAATTTCCCAAGAAAGTTTTAATGTAGCAAGAAGGCCAACATTTGCCCATTAGTTTGTTAGTTTGACCTTATTTTCTTCATTGCGGTAGTAATGGAATTTCATATTTCTGTAGATAATATTTTATTCTTTTCTCCAAAAAAAGGACACACAATACATTTATGAGAATGTTGACAAACCAATGCCTGAATAATAACCAAAAGCAGCTCTCATCTTTGAAAATCACAAACAAACAAAAAAAACTGAAATCTAAAAATAAACCAACATTTCTCATTTATTTTGTAAAACTTTTGAGTAGAGAAAAATGTACCAAATTTATCATTGTCAATGTAATGAAGGTTGTAAAAGCCACTAAGTAGATATGAGTAGCAGGAATATTGAAGTGGCTATCATAGAATATAACAAGAGAACACCATGAATGTTTCCCCCTCACAAAAAAAACACTCAATTGAATATGAATTGAATTGTGTTTATTTAAAAATAATGCTAAAATTCTTTTTCACATTGAAATATTTAAAGATCGAGCTAGCTAAACAATTTCATGTGATAAGAATTGAAATTTCAATATTCTCAGTCACCAAAGGAAAATCCACCTAAAGAAAAACACACACACACACGCACACAAAAATGTGTACTTAAGTATGACTATGGTTGGCTGGCTCTAGTACATATTCGTATACTTGTAACCATACACACATATATTTGTGTAGCAGCATTCCAGCCTTAGTTAATATCTATGCCTTAGTGTGTGTGTGTGTGTGTGATTGTGGATATCCTTCTTAAATTATGAACAAAATATAATGTACCGTGACATTTCGCGTTGTTGTTGTAGGTTTTGAAGTGCCTATTCAATGTTATTGTTATAACTAATGTACACTCTAATTTGTATGAACATACTTAAATATGTACATTACGTATGATAAAATGACAAAGAACCTAACTCATATTGTTTTTAATACACTAAACCAGAAAATGGTTAGAAATATACTCTGACCATTTTGTGTGTGCCAAAATTGTGCTTACCTCAATTACTGATTTTAGACCTCATAAAATACATTCCGATCGACTCAGAATCACCTCCTGAGCACGGTTGCCACAGTTGCTAGAATTCTACGAAAAATGGTAGATTTTTTAATGTTTGGTAGATTGGCAGAATTCTTAATGTTTGCGAAACATTTCTAACTAAGAGGTACTTCAATTTCCTATAGAAATAAATTTTTGAAAAAAATCCTATAGAAAAAAAATTTTGGCAAAATTTTCTATTGGAATAAATTTTTGGCAAAGTTTTCTATTGAAATAAGATTTTAACACAATTTTCTAGAGAAATAAAATTTTGAAAAAAATCCTATTTGGCAAAATTTTCTATTGAAATAAAATTTTAAGACAATTTTCTATAGAAATAAAATGTTGACAAAATTTTCTATAGAAATAAAAGTTTTACAAAATTTTCTATAGAAATAAAATTTTGACAAAATTTTCTATAGAAACAAAATGTTTGACAAAATTTTCTATAGAAATAAAATTTTGGCAAAATTTTCTATACAAATAAATTTGGACATTTTGTATAGAAAAAAATTTTAACAAAACTTTCTATAGAAATAAAATTTTTACAAAATTTTCTATAGAAATAAAATTTTAACAAAATTTTCTGCAGAAATAAAAATTTGACAAAATTTTCTATAGAAATAAAATTTTGACAAAATTTTTTATAGAAATAAAATTTTGACAAAATAAAGTTTTGACAAAATTTTCTACAGAAATAAAATTTTGACAAAATTTTCTATAGAAATAAAATCTTCAAAAAATTTTCTATAGAAATAATATTTTGACCAAATATTCTATAGAAATAAAATTTTGACAAAATTTTTTTCGGGAGGTTCAAGTGTAGTTCACTTTGGGTTGAGTGAATTACCCGAATTTATTCTGATAATTGGTTCATAGTTTTGCTGCAAGTAGAGGATGCTGATGAGGAATGTGGTAATTCCGAAACAGCTGTACATCCAACCATCTTGCAGTCTATAGGGCTTTGCCCAAATAAATTTGACAAGCATACTTTTCCTCTGTTGGTTAAGCTACACTTGTAGTTTGGTCAATGCATGGCTTTAAGCTGAGATTAAAAACAACAATAACGATTGAAGAGAAGCCAATAATAACAAACAAAACGAATGAAGATAGAGGAAGCACGCTCAAAAACAAACCCAGCCAAATACATTCAAATCGATGATTTGAGTTTGGCAAAGGAAAAGAGATATGCTTGCAAATTTGTTTAGGCAGTAGCCGACTATCAAACCCTTTTTCGGGAGGTTCAAGTGTAGTTCACTTTGGGTTGAGTGAATTACCCGAATTTATTCTGATAATTGGTTCATAGTTTTGCTGCAAGTTGAGGATGCTGATGAGGAATGTGGTAATTCCGAAACAGCTGTACATCCAACCATCTTGCAGTCTATAGGGCTTTGCCCAAATAAATTTGACAAGCATAATTTTCCTCTGTTAGTTAAGCTGCGCTCGTAGTTTAGTCAATGCATGGCTTTAAGCTGAGATCAAAAACAACAATAACGATTGAAGAGAAGCCAACAATAACAAACAAAACGAATGAAAATTTTTTATAGAAATAAAATTTTGACAAAATTGTCTATAGAAATAAAATGTTCAAAAATTTTTCTATAAAAATAATATTTTGACCAAATATTCTATAGAAATAAAATTTTGACAAAATTTTCTATAGAAATAAAATTTTCCAAAAAATTTTCTATAGAATTAATATTTTGACCAAATATTCTATAGAAATAAAATTTTCAAAAAATTTTCTATAGAAATAATATTTTGACCAAATATTCTATAGAAATAAAATTTTGACAAAATTTTCTGTAGAAATAAAATTTTGAGAAAATTTTCTATAAAAATAACATTTTGAGAAAATGTTCTATAGAAATAAAATTTTGACACAATTTTCTATAGAAATAAAATTTTTACAAAATTTTCTATAGAAATAAAATTTTGACAAAATTTTCTATAGAAATTAAATTTTGACAAAATTTTCTATAGAAATAAAATTTTCAAAAAATTTTCTATAGAAATAATATTTTGACCAAATATTCTATAGAAATAAAATTTTGACAAAATTTTCTATAGAAATAAAATTTTGGCAAAATTTTCTGTAGAAATAAAATTTTGACAAAATTTTCTATAGAAATAAAATTTTGACAACATTTTTTATAGAAATAAAATTTTGATAAAACTTTCTATAGAAGTAAAATTTTGACAACATTTTCTATAGAAATAACATTTTGACAAAATTTTCTATAAAAATAAAATTTTAACAAAATTTTCTATAGAAATCAAATTTTGACAATATTTTTAATAGAAATAAATTTTAACAAAATTTTTTATAAAAATAAAATTTTGACAAAATTTTGTATACAATTAAAATTTTGATAAAATTTTCTAAGAAATAAAATTTTGCAATAAAATTTTCTATGGAAATAAAATTTTGACACAATTTTTTATAAAAATGAAATTATGACAAAATTTTCTACAGAAATAAAGTATTGATAAATTTTTTGATAAAATTTGACAAATTTTTCACTAGAAATAAAATTGTGACAAAATTTTTTTAAAGAATTAAAATTTTGACAACATTTTTTATAGAAATAAAATTTTAACAAAATTTTTTATAAAACTAAAATTTTGACAAAATTTTCTATAAAAATAAATTTTTGATAAGATTTGCTAAAGAAATAAAATTTTGGCAAAATTTTCTATAGAAATAAAATTTTTACAAAATTTTCTTTAGAAGTAAAATTTTGACAAAATTTTCTATAGAAATAAAATTTTGACAAAATTTTCTATAAAAATAAAATTTTAACAAAATTTTTTATAAAAATAAAATTTTTGGCAAAATTTTCTATAGAAATAAAATTTTGACAAAATTTTTCATAGAAATAAAATTTTGGCAAAATTTTCTATAGAAATAAAATTGTGAAAAAATTTCTATAGAAATAAAATTTTGATAACATTTGCTAAAGAAATAAAATTTTGATAAAATTTTCTATAGAAATGAAATTTTGATAACATTTGCTATAGAAATAAAATTTTGACAAAATTTTCTATAGAAACAAAATATTGACAAAATTTTCTATAAAAACAAAATTTTGACAAAATTTTTAATAGAAATAAAATTGTGATAACATTTTCTATTGAAATACAAAAATTTTTGACAAAACTTTCTATAGAAATAAAATTTTCTATAGAAATAACATTTTGACAAAACTTTCTATAGAAATACAATATTTACAAAATTTTGTCAAACCCTAGAACCCGAAAATTGGCCTACAAAGTCGCTTTGGAATCGCATTAGCCCACTTTGGACTTTGTTCATACGAGAAAGTGGTAATCCCCGGCCGAAGGCTGGTGATATACCACTTTGGAATTGCGATGGGTCACTTTGACTTCAGAAGGCCGGATACTTATATCACTTTGGAATCGCATTAGCTCACTTTGGACTTTGTCAATAGGAGAACATCTAAAACCCCGGACGAAGTCCGCCCACTTATATCAGTTTGGAGTCGTATTGGCTCACTTTGGACTGTGTCCATAGACGCCGGCCAAATTCCGTCAACTTTGGAATATCCTTAACACGCTTTGGGCTCTGTGCATAGAAGAAAGGGCTAAGTCCCGCCCGAATGCCAACGACTTATTCACTTTCGAATCACATTAGCCCACTTTTGATTGGGCCTAATTTTCATTTGAAATATTGGATCCTATTTTCATAAACATAAGTTTCTTATGAAAATAGGACCCAATATTTCAAATGATTGTTGAATCAGCTGGGTGTGATCTCTCTTATAGACAGTGGGTGATTTTTTAGGTATTATCCTTTTGGCAACACTGGTTTAAACAGCTAGAGCACGTTTCGTGATTTGTTTCACTGCCGAACATCTTCAGTTTAACCATCAAACGTTTTACAAACTCAAAATGATGAAAAAATCACCATTTATTATAATTTCAGTAATGGAAGTAATTTCTATTAAACACTATTGGATCACCTAATTTCGCCATTGAAACAAACAAATTTATTCAATTTCATATGTATTCAAAAATAGGATATTTGTACTACTTTGCATTTGATCACATCTGCCGTGCCCTTACAAGTGTCATTCTTGTGTAACGTGAAGGCGTCCCACAAAACGATGGAAACCCATTGAATAGTGCTGCAGGCAGTACGTTGATATATGAACGTCCGTCTAGGAATATTTATGTATGATGTGTATGTGTATTACACAGAACAGTGGGGTAAAGACTAAACTATAGAGTAATTTGTATTTACAGGGTGGCAGATATGTAATGCAAAAAAACGAAATGCGCCATTGCTTTATTTGAAATGTTTGTCTGCCCAGGGTTTCAAGTCTGTCTTTTCCCGGTAATATACGGGAATACTGACCATGAGGGTCGAAAAATACAAAGAATGTCACAAACTGCTCAATAGCTTCTCATCGAAGAAAACTAAATTCGCTAATTGACTACTTTCGTGCAAGCGAAGCATGTTTAAAATTGTTTTTGTGCATCGGTGAATTCTGGCACTTTTCGGAATTTCAATGGCTTTAGTCCAAGCTCATTTCTCACGAGCACGTTTTCTATGGCGTGGATTAACATCAAATCTGGCCTTCACTTCGCATCTGGTGTTATCATTTTTTTCATCCACTTTTTGGACGCGAAGCAACACTACCTGCATAATGGTAACGAACAATAGTACGAGAAACAAACGATTTATTCACATTTAATCAAGTTTTTCTAAAATAGAGACAGTTTTTACGGTCAGTTTAAGAATCCAAATTAACAAAGCAAAAATGTTTTCGTAATTTAAAAAAAAAAAAAAAACTTTAAACCAAAGATTCAAAATCCTCGAACTAAATTGTTGCCTACAATCGAACACGCAGTGGAGCGGATTACTAAGGCCTTCAACATCTCACTGAAAGCTGCATGCCCTAGAGGGAAGCCAAGGGGGAAAAATCGACCACCATGGTGGTCTACGGAATTAAGTAATATGAGGAAATCCTGCAGGAAGCTCTTTAACAAGGCAAAGTCCACTAGAGCCCTTGAGGATTGGGAAGCTTACAAGAAGAATCTGAGAGGATACAAGCGAGAACTGAGAAATGCTCAGCATAACTCTTGGAATGATTGAGAATACGTCCGAGGCTTCCAGACTACGGAAGGTTCTAGCATCCACCAACTCCGCTCCAGGTTTCATTAAAACATCGGAAGGCAATTGGACAACGTCCAGTGAGGATACGCTGGAGGTACTATTGGACAGACATTTTCCTGGAAATCACACGGTTGAACCAGGTTCTGGCTGTGCCACAGTGGCTCAGCGGTCGTTTCCTATCGAAGAAATTGTATCGGAATCTAGAATAATATGGTTATATAGCTTTGGACCATTCAAATCCCCCGGACCTGATGGAATTACTCCGGCGGAGTTACAAGCAGTGACTGACAAAATTATCCCCTGGTTGTCGGCGATATATAAAGAATGTATCAACTTATCATATGTCCCAGGAAAGTGGAGGGAAACAAAAGTCGTTTTCATACCTCACTCGAGGGCGAAGGATTTCCGACCAATCAGCTTATCCTCATTCCTACTTAAGACTCTGGATAGGATGATAGATATTTATCTTAGAACTAGCATCGATTCAAGTTTGTTCTCGAAACGACACCATGCATACTCGAAGGGCAGGTCTACTGAGACCGCATTACATGAACTAGTCAGCTTTATTGAAAGCTCACTATCTGTCAAAGAATACACAATCGTGGCGTTTCTAGACATCGAAGGGACGTTCAATAATGTCCATCCGAGTTCGGTATTAAATGGACTGACAACCCTGAATGTTGATCCATGTATACTCAGGCTGTTAGACGAACTGCTAATGAAGAGACGTATTTCAGCCACACTAGGACAAGCAAACATACAAAGGTATGTGAACAGAGGCACTCCCCAAGGAGGAGTTCTAGACAAAGTTAAGCGTATGGCGTGCTTGTGTATCTCAGGCGCATTCAGCAAGAAAGTAACAAATTCCCTTAATGTCATGATGCATCTATTGCCTTTAGACATTTTGGCCAAACAGTCAGCTGCAACAACGGCTATGCGGTTGCGCGAGCTATTGCTGTGGTCGGAAAAAAGTTACGGTCACAGTTCGGTCCTCAAAATAATGCCAGATGTGCCTAACGTAGTGGATTACACTTTGGCGAGTCCACTTTTCGACAAAAAGTTTGAGACTCTAATCCCCAACAGTGAGGCGTGGTGCACGCAGACCCCGGGGAATAAAGAATATATAGATTTCTACACTGATGGCTCCAAATTGGATGGACAAGTGGGATTCGGAGTATATTCTAATGATCTGGAACATCGAATAGCGAAAAGATTACCTAATCACTGTAGTGTTTTTCAGGCTGAAATATTAGCAATAAGAGAGGTGGCGAATTGGCTGAGAAGTAATGTTCCAAAAAATGTGGGCATTAATATATACTCAGACAGTCAACCTGCAATAAAATTCTTGGACTCCGTGTTCCTCAACTCGAAAACGACCATCGACTGCCGCAAATCTCTCAATGAGATGGCTGAGCAGTACAATATTCACCTAATATGGGTGCCTGGCCATAGGAACATACCGGGGAACTGCGAAGCGGATGAGTTGGCAAGGCTAGGGACTACCTTACATATTCCAGGGGAACTGGAATTTGTTGGTATGCCCCTAGCTACCTGCAAGCTCATGCTGCGTGAGAAGGCTGTTAGGATGGCAAATGTTCGATGGGAGAATTGCAAGGGTTGTAACGACACCAAGCAAATATGGCCCCATTTCAACTTAAACCGCACACTAGATATGCTAATGTTCTCGAGACGTCAGATATCACTCCTGATATCTGCTATAACGGGTCGCTGCCTGATAGGCGATTTTGCAAAAACTATTGGCGCGAAGTATAATGACTATTGTATGAGCTGTCATGATGCGGAGGAAAAGGAATCAATTAAACACCTCTTGTGTTAGTGTCCTACATTTTGTGTAAGGCGTAAGCAAATTTTAGGGGCATATAGCTTTAGATTACTGGTGGACCTGGAAAACGTTAACTTAAGCAGTCTGTTAATGTTTTTGGAACAATCTGGTTGGTTCAACAAAAGAAAATAATAGAGCAGGTTCAGTGGTTAAAACTAGAAGTGCCAATATCTAATAGGTACTTTTAGTTAAATGTGGTATCACAATGGACTGAATAGTCTAAGTGAGCCTGAAACTTAGTCGGACTGTCACTTTAACCTAACCTAACCTAACCTAATATATAATTATGGACCGATATGGACAAAATTTAGCATGGTTATTAGGGGGCATATACTAACATCACGTACAAATTTTGGAGAAGCAAAATTCATCCGATCCGGTTGCAATTTGGTACGTGGTGTTAGTATATGGTCTTTAACAACCATGCCAAAATTAGTACATATCGGTCTATAGTTATATATAGCCCCCATATACCGATCCCAGATTTGGTTTTGGAGCCTCTTGGAGGAGCAAATTTCACCCAATTCAGTTGAAATTTGGCAAATTGTGCTAGTTTATGGTCGTTAACAACCTTGCCAAACTAGGTCCATATCGGTCTGTAGTTATATATAGCCTCAGATAAACCGACCTCCAATGACACAAAACTTGGTCCATATCCCCAAAAATAATCTACCAAAATTTTATTTCTACAAAAAATTTTGACAGAATTTCTACAGAAAATTTTGTCAAAATTTTATTTCTATGGCAAATTTTGTCTTAATTTTATTTCTATAGTTAATTATTTCAAAATTTTATTTCTATAGAAAATTTTGACAAAATTTTATTTCTCTAGAAAATTTTGTCAAAATTTTATTTCTATAGAAAATTTTGTCAAAATTTTATTTCTACAGAAAATTTTGTCAAAATTTTATTTCTATAGAAAATTTTGTCAAAATTTTATTTCTATAGAAAATTTTGTCAAAATTTTATTTCTATAGAAAATTTTGTCAAAATTTTATTTCTATAGAAAATTTTGTCAAAATTTTATTTCTACAGAAAATTTTTTCAAAATTTTATTTCTACAGAAAATTTTTTCAAAATTTCATTTCTATAGAAAATTTTGTCAAAATTTTATTTCTATAGAAAATTTTGTCAAAATTTTATTTCTATAGACAATATTGTCAAACTGAAACGTATACCCCGTATGGACGAACTTACAATTTAGAAGACGGCAAGTGTTACCACAACCCAAGTAATTCGATTGTGGATGACAGTCTTTAATAGAAGTTTCTATGCAATCCATGGTGGAGGGTACATAAGATTCGGCCTGGCCGAACTTACGGCCGTATATACTTGTTTTCACTTGTTAAAGAAAATTTTGTAGTTCGAAGGAAAAAAATTTTAGTTCGAAATTGCAAGCATATCTTTAGTGACATACGAAGTTCATGATGGTCGCATTTGTAATAAAATTTACAAATTTAAAGAAATAATGAACTATTTGGTGTGAAATACGAATTTAGTAAATCTTTAGGCTTAATTTTTATATATTTTTTTATCGTTGTTTAGTTCATTTAACTAACGTACGCAAAAAATTATTGGACTAAAGGAAACTTTCTCCAAGCTTAATAATTTCATGAACTAAAATAAATTGGATTTAGTGAAATATAGAGTTCATTTTTTTTTTAGTGTATTAATTTATAAAACAGATATTATTTGCCTCGTCCAGATCGAACACCCAGGTTTTATAAAAGTTTTCTGTGATAATGCATGGGATCATATCTACGTATATAAAGGGTGGTTAAATTATAAGGGCCGATGTTGAATGTGAACCACACCTAAACGCCAAATTTTTTTCCGATTTTTATTTGACATTTCTCTATTTCAGACTTACTCAATTTGAACCATGGACGTCGTGAATGGGCAGAATGGTTCCAAGAAATGGCAACAGTGGATGATCAATTTTCGAAGAAAATCATCTTCAGTGATAAGGCACATTTTCACTTCAGTAGATTCGTCAATAAACAGAATTGCTGCATTTGGGCGAATGAGAATCCAAGAGTGATTGTCGAAAAACCAATGCACCCACAAAGAGTGACTGTTTGGTGCGGTTTATGGGCTGGCGGCATCATCGGGCCGTATTTTTTCCAAAATGAGGCCGGTCAGGCAGTTACTGTGAATGGTGTTCGCTATCGTGAGATGATAACGAACTTTTTATGGCCCGAATTGTATGATATGGATGTGGACGATATGTGGTTTCAGCAGGACTGTGCCACTTGCCATACAGCTAACGAAACAATGGCTCTTTTGCGCAACAAATTCAATGGCCGTGTTATCTCACGTAATGGCGATGTCAATTGGCCACCAAGATCATGTGATTTGACACCGTTGGACTTTTTTCTTTGGGGTTATTTGAAAGAAAATGTGTACGTCGATAAGCCAGCAACAATTCCAGAGCTAAAGGATGAGATAATTCGGCACATTATCGGCATAGAACCTTCATTATGCCTCAGCGTCATCGAAAATTTGGGCCATCGGATGAAGGTGTGCCACCGAGGTCGCGGCGCCCATTTGGCCGATATTTTGTTCCATACATAATTGAGTAATACCAATATATCATAATAAAATAAAATTGCAATAATTTCCTAAATAGTTTGTCTTTTATTCCAAAATAAACATCGGCCATTGGAATTTTAACCACCCTTTATAACCCACTGTGTATCGTTTTGTAGAAATATTGTGGTAGTTATGTGGTAGGGCACGGTTATCTATTGTGTCCCATAGAAACATTCACTCACTCACACACATGTACATCCATAGAAAACATCTACACTTTGCAGTAAATATAAAAAAAGACCGGTATGCATGCATATACAAGCAGACATATATACACACAATCATATACATTAAGAGCATTTCTCGACCGATTTGTTAGATTTGTTCCGTTTCTCTGTGAGTAGTAAGCAACCTAGGTATATGTATACAAATATAAGGCCAAATGAATTTCAAAATATGATAAGTCCATTTATTGTGATTATGTTTTTTTTTTTTTTTATTCTCCATATTACATCAAATCTGTATAAATCTGTATTAAAAATACTCAATAGCAAATGTATTTAATTTTCTTTAAAAAAATTAACTTTTTATCATTTAACGTTGTTCGAATTTAAAGCCTATTGAGAATATGTAAACAACTGTGTATAAGATTTCATTTTATTTTATTATTTTCTTTATTTTTTTGCAGTTATGGATGTATTATATGAACCAACAATTTTTATGTTTATGTGTGTGTGTGTTACTGTTGGTGTCACTAGTTCGAATGAAATTATTGTGTATACGCCATGTTGTCATAAGTGCTCAACAAAACTTTATTTACCGTAACAGCAACAAGAACAAGAAGAGCAGCAAATCAAGACATATTACAACAAATATATTGAAATAAACACTTACGTACGTGCATACATTGATGAATCCATCAACGTAATCAGAATGGTTCGTCCTATTTTATTGAACCAGGTTTAATTATTGCGCGGAATGCTACCACTTTTGTGGCACTTAAATTACTAAGGTTACCACCATAGTGAAATGGTTAGCATTCCCGCCTTACATACAGAGGGCCATGGGTTCAATCCCAATTTTGATCAGACACAAGAAAAAACGGAATTTCAGCGTTGAATTATCCCCCCCTCAGTAATGCTGGTGACATTTGTAAGTGTTTCAAAGCTTCTCTGAGCGATTTCACCTCAATCGACTACGAAATGGAGGTCCCTTGTCATTGAGCTAAACATAGAAACGGGCAGCACTCATTGATAAGAGAGAAGTTCACCACTGTGATATCACAATGGACTGTATAATCTAAGTGAGCCTGAATATCTAGTTATCACTATACCTAACCTAACCTACCACTGTAAACTGAAACTTCGATTGGGTTGTCAATCAACTACAAGGGTTGCCTTTTATATTTCGGAATTGGGCAACCTTAGTGTTTCAATCTGCCAACTGATAGCTCTATCGTAAATCTTGACATTTTTCATGCATATTGCAAAAAAATTTTATATTTTTCAGGTTATACGTACTCAGAACGTTTTGACATACGAGTGCTATATGTGTTGTTTACAGCAACTTTCATCTCGCCTAAAAAATGGAATTAAATCATGAACTTTTTCGTAAGAATATTTAGATGTTATGGTGAATTCAAGTGAGGTCGTAGTTGACTACAAGATGAATTTCGTGATGGTCCATAACCAGTTGTTATTCCGGAAGCCATTGATAATGTGAGCCAAGTGATATAGCCAGATCATGGTCATGTGACCTATCGTAAATGGTGATACGGTCATAATTTGGTTAATATAAACATGACGTATTTCCGGAAGCCGCTGAGACGACAAAGAGAGTTGCCGGTAGTTTCAAGCGAAACCCTAACCTCCCTCTCCGAGATGCCGCAAATAAGCTGGGTGTATCGTCTACAACCGTGCAGCGAGCCGGACTATCGACTTACAAGAAGGTAGTGACTCCAAATCGCGATGATAAACAAAATACGACGGCGAAAGCGCGATCCTGGAGCTGTACACGACAATGCTGACGAAGTTTGACTGCGTGGTAATGGACGACGAAACCTACGTCAAAGCCGACTACAAGCAGCTTCCGGGACAGGAGTTTTATACGGCAAAAGGAAGGGGAAAGGTAGCAGATATTTTCAAGCACATAATACTGTCAAAGTTCGCAAAGAAATATCTGGTTTGGCAAGCCATCTGTACCTGCGGCTTGAAAAGCAGCATTTTCATAGCTTCCGGGACTGTCAACCAAGAAATTTACGTGAAAGGGTGTGTGAATAAACGTTTGCTGCCTTTCCTGAAGAAACACGGTTGTTCCGTACTGTTTTGGCCGGATTTGGCATCTTGCCATTACGGTAAAAAGGCCATGGAGTGGTACGCCGCCAACAACGTGCAAGTGGTTCCCAAGGACAAGAACCCTCCCAACACGCCAGAGCTCCGCCCAATTGAGAAATACTGGGCTATTGTCAAGCGGAACCTAAATAAGACCAAAAAAACTGCTAAGGACGAGCAGCAGTTCAAGGCAAACTGGCTTTCTGCGGAAAAGAAGGTGGCTGTACAAAATCTGATGGCAGGTGTCAAGCGTGAGGCCCGGCAATTCGGATTTGGAAAAGCGAAAGCCTAACTGAATATTTTTCCTGAATTTTATACTAATTGAACTTGAAAAAGAAATTTAATTTGATTTTTTAAATAAACGATTTCACCGATTTACACGCGTTTTCCCTTGACCAAATTTTGACCGTATCACCCTTTAAGATTGAGACAACCTTAGTGGGACCAGCATCCATTAAATATTGGATCACCGTTAGACCGACAAACAATTTTTTTTCGAGTTGGATTCCACACAAATTGTCAATCGCTCAAAAAAGGTTCGTGTCGATTGATCGAAAGAAATGGTCCAAAAATACAATCACGGTGCGTCGAAACTCGGCTCCATGAAATAAGTTCCCATGAAATAACTCCCCAAAATGAAATAAGTTGCCACGTTTGGGGACTTATATCATTATGAAATAAATCCCCAAAATATTTTATTAAATTATACCCCCAAAAATGAAATAAAACCCTTAAACGCAAAATTAAATATATCCCCACTATTTTGGGGACTTATTTCGTAAAAGCAATAAAAGGAAATTTATGTATAAAATATATTATTTCTTCATTATAGATCATAACAATTTCAACTTCGAACAGATGTAGTAGTAGTATAACATATTTATTTGCGTATATATTTTTTAACTGAAGTACGGCAATCAGCCAGGAGTCTGATAAGGCATTCGCTATAAATTTATAAATATCTGCAAGGCCTAACCACGAGATTAGTAGTATTATCCCTATACACTACACATTCATTAATCGAGTTTGTATACACGTCCACTTCGTTAGTCTCTTCATCATCGGATGATGCATTCTGCGTGAATACGTCTGGAATCATAACAATAAAATTTTATGGTATTGCGCCATTTTTAGAAGTACGTACGTACTGCAAAACATCCCTAAGCTTAGTCATATTTCGTCTTATTGCCTGCCAGCAATGAAACCGTATTAAGAATCAAACAGAAGGTGTCAATAACGGATAGGAGAATAAACTTATATATTATTTAAATTAATTATACTCCAATATAATCAAACTACAAAGAAATTAAAGACTATATAATTTGATGAACGCAAAGGCAAAAAAAATTGTTTAGTTTTTGGAGCGTAAGTTAGTCCATACGGGGTATATATTAAACAAAAACAAGTAAGTAAAGTCGAAAGTCGGGCGGAGCCGACTATATTATACCCTTCACCACCATGTAGAGCAACATTTGTGTTACCATCTCAACTACTTCAAATTTGCTGGGAGCTATATAAAGGTTTGCATTTCCAGATACAAATACTTATAATGGAGACAATTTTTTCTACTTCTACAAAATCTCTAAAATTAAAATTGAAATCGGCTAACGCCCTGGTATGAAACACAATGTTAGTAAAAAATATGGGAAATATGAAGCGAGAGAAATTTTAATGCAATTGTACAAAGGAGCATTTATGATTTATCAGGTGATACATATGTATTCGAGATATAGGACAATTTTAGTAATATTTACAATTTTTGCTACTTATCAGTGGCGATTTTACAAGGATATTGGTTAGTTCTCGCCAAGATATGTGGTCAAGTGTGGGTTGTGAAATATTATTTGGTCAAGTCGGGCAACTTGGAGCCTTATTTAAAACTCAACCGTTCTGTGGAAATTCTGGCATTACAGTGTGTGACTAAGATATGGGGAAATCATCACAGAATTTTGTGTAAAGTGTGGGAATTTGGCCATATTTGTATAAGCCAGAAGAACGAATATATGGAGGCTTTATCTAAAACTGAACCAAATTAGAACAAACTTGACACACTTAAATATCATATTAAATATATTCTCTGTGTAAACTATCCAGTCAATTGGAGGAAAATCCCATTGAAAATGGGTCTAAAATATGAAAAAGTCTACCACATTTCCTCAACTCTGGTGTACGTATATATGGGAGCTATATATAATCTGAACCAATTTTGACTAAATTTGAACTGCATAGTTAGAATAATAATTCTGCAATCTCTGCTAAATTTCACGTAAATGGGGGTATAACTTTAGCCCCCGTGGTCATATGAGTGTATATCGGGCGAAAGATATATATGGGAGCTATATCTAAATCTGAAACGATTTCAACCAAATTTGGTACACTTACAGATACTGTTAAATGTACTCCTTGTGCAAAATTTGAAGTAAATCACGGCAAAACGCTGGCTTTTGAGGCCATATAAGTGCAAATCGGGCGAAAGATATATATGGGAGCTATATCTAAATGAGAACCGATTTCAACCAAATTTGGTACATTTACCAATACTATTAAACATACTCCTGGTGCAAGATTTGAAGCAAGTCAAGGCAAAACTCTGGCTTTTGAGGACATATAAGTTCAAATCGGACGAAAGATATATATGGGAGCTATATCTAAATTTGAACCGATTTCAACCAAATTTGGTACACTTATCCATACAATTAAACATACTCCTTGTGCAAAATTTGAACTAAATCACGGCAAAACTCTGGCTTTTGAGGCCATATAAGTTCAAATCGGACGAAAGATATATATGGGAGCTATATCTAAATTTGAACCGATTTCAACCAAATTTGGTACATATAAGTTCAAATCGGACGAAAGATATATATGGGAGCTATATCTAAATTTGAACCGATTTCAACCAAATTTGGTACACTTATCCATACTATTAAACGTACTCCTTGTGCAAAATTTGAACTAAATCACGGCAAAACTCTGGCTTTTGAGGCCATATAAGTGCAAATCGGACGAAAGATATATATGGAAGCTATATCTAAATCTAAACCGATTTCAATCAAATTTACCAAGCATTGGTAGAATGTCAATTCAACTCTCTGTGCAAAATTTCACGTAAATCGGTAGTAAACTTTGGCCTCTGTGGTCATATGAGTCTAAATCGGACGAGAGATATATATGGAAGCTATATCTAAATCTGAACCGATTTGGATAATATTTTGCAAGTTTTTCGAGGCTCATAAAATATTTGGATGTACGGAATCTGAAGAACATCGGTTGATAAACACGCCAATTATAACCAGATCGGGGATAAATATATATGACAGCTATATCTAAATCTGAACCGATTTTTTCCAAAATCAATAGCGATCGTCTTTGTTCCCCAAAACGACCCTGTGCCAAATTTGAGGACGATAGGACTTAAACTGCGACCTGTACTTTGCGCACAAAAATACATGAACAGACAGACAGACAGACGGACATCGCTAAATCGACTCAGAATTTAATTCTAAGACGATCGGTATACTAAACGATGGGTCTCAGACTTTTCCTTCTTGGCGTTACATACAAATGCACAAACTTATTATACCCTGTACCACAGTAGTGGTGAAGGGTATAAAAATACCGATTAAATATGTAAATAATTCAGTTTGACAAAATTTTCTATAGAAATAAAATTTTGACAAAAATTTCTATAGAAATAAAATTTTGACAAAAATTTTCTATAGCAATAAAATTTTGACAACATTTTCTATAGAAATAAAATTTTGGTAGATTATTTTTGGGGATCGGCTATATATAACTATAGACCGATATGGACCAATTTTGGCATGGTTGTTAGCGGCCATATACTAGCGCAATATACCAAACTTCACCACGTACCAAATTTCAACCGGGTCGGATGAATTTTCTCCTCCAATAGCTCCGGAGGTCAAATCTGGGGATCGGTTTAAAGGGGGGTTATATATAATTAAGACCGGTGTGGACCAATTTTTGCATGGTTGTTAGAGCCAATATACTAATTTTGCTCTTCCAAGGGCTTCCGGAGGTCAAATCTGGGGATCGATTTATATGGGGGCTATATATAATTATAGACTGATGTGAACCAACGCCACGTACCAAATTGCAGCCGGATCGGATGATATTTGCTTCTCTTGGAGGCTATTATTGGGGGCTATTATTTGTAGACTTACCTTTACATAACTTTTTTTCTAATATATACCACGTATGGACTATCTCACAATTTAGAAAACGATGTTAAGAAGTTTTAAGATACCACAACCCAAGCAATCCATGGTGGAGGGTACATAAGATTCGGCCTGGCCGAACTTACGGCCGTATATACCTGTTTTCTTATAGACAATCATTGTTCTTTAGAAAACGCAAGTATGGTGTTTTTATAACTTTCTTATATGCATATTTTTCTTAGATGGGATGTGCTTATATACGTTATCTACTGTATTTATTTAGTATTGATATTACACTAAGACTCAGCATCGTCGCATTCCGTCCTCAGCGTCAACCAAGAACGGCTTCAAAAGGAGATTCCTCGCTTCATTTCGACCACACAATGTCCACTAAATTCTACGGATCTCAATCCGTTGGACTTTTGCGGCATTTTGGAGAGTAAGGTTGACACCAAAAAAAAATACCAAAAGGTCGATCATCTCATAACGGCGCTTCGCAGAGAATGGGCCAAAATACCGCAAAGGCACTTTCGTGCATCGTTCCCTTCAAAAAGTGTGAAACCTCCTAATTTATTTAAAATTATACCAATATGAGAAGGTTTCCTTCACTTCAGTAATTGTTTGTGCACATTAATTAAATAAATTAAAAAGAACAAAAGAGAACAAAATTTATACACAAATGAAGCATAAAGATTTACTTAGTTCGTATTTCCCACAGAGTAGCTGAGAATTTCCTAAAATTTATAAAATTTACCAAAAGTTTTGTATGGCGCTAAAGAAATTTTTTGTTTTAACTCCATATACGAAATTTTCTTTAATACGTGGAAAAAAATTTAATTATGCCTGAACATTTTTTTGGAATTTGTCGAAAAATATTTACTTACTTTTGTCATATCAGCGCTTTTAATACAGTTTTGTTAAAATTTCCTAATTTTCTTTCCTGATGGATTACAAAGGGTGATACGGTCAAAATTTGGTCAATATAAACATGACGTGTTTCTTTCAATTTTGCATTTAAAAAACCTGAACACCCCTCATTTTGAAGGTGTGTGTGTGTAGAATGTTGCTCCTATTTTGATTTTGGAATTCACTCTTCAGTTGTCAAAATGCCGTCCAAGCAAGAAGAGCAGCGTATCAAAATTTTGCTCGCGCATCGCGAAAATCCGAGCTACTCGCACGCAAGACTGGCAAAATCGCTAAAAGTTGCCAAATCCACCGTTACAAATGTAATTAAAGTGTTTGGGGAACGTTTGTCGATAGCCAGGAAGTCTGGATCGGGGGGAAATCGAAAACCAGAAGCCGCGGAGACGACAAAGAGAGTTGCTGGTAGTTTCAACCTAACCTCTCTCTCCGAGATGCCGAAAATAAGCTGGGTGCATCGTCTACAACCGTGCATCGAGCCAAAAAACGAGCCGGACTATCGACTTACAAGAAGGTAGTGACTCCAAATCGCGATGATAAACAAAATACGACGGCCAAAGCGCGATCCCGGAGGCTGTACACGACGATGCTGACGAAGTTTGACTGCGTGGTAATGGACGACGAAACCTACGTCAAAGCCGACTACAAGCCGCTTCCGGGACAGGAGTTTTATACGGCAAAAGGAAGGGGAAAGGTAGCAGATATTTTCAAGCACATAAAACTGTCAAAGTTCGCAAAGAAATATCTGGTTTGGCAAGCCATCTGCACCTGTGGCTTGAAAAGCAGCATTTTCATAGCTTCCGGGACTGTCAACCAAGAAATTTACGTGAAAGAGTGTTTGAATAAACGTCTGCTGCCTTTCCTGAAGAAACACGGTTGTTCCGTACTGTTTTGGCCGGATTTGGCATCTTGCCATTACGGTAAAAAGGCCATGGAGTGGTACGCCGCCAACAACGTGCAGATGGTTCCCAAGGACAAGAACCCTCCCAACACGCCAGAGCTCCGCCCAATTGAGAAATACTGGGCTATTGTCAAGCGGAACCTAAAGAAGACCAAAAAACTGCTTAGGACGAGCAGCAGTTCAAGGCAAACGGCTTTCTGCGGCGTAGAAGGTGGACAAGGTGGCTGTACAACATCTGATGGCAGGTGTCAGGCGTGAGGCCCGGCAATTCGGATTTGGAAAAGCGAAAGCCTAACTGAATATTTTTCCTGAATTTTATACTAATTGAACTTGAACAAGTATATACGGCCGTAAGTTCGGCCAGGCCGAAGCTTATGTACCCTCTATCATGGATTGCGTAGAAACTTCTTCTAAACACTGCCATCCACAATCGAATTACTTAAGTTACGGTAACGCTTGCCGATGGCAAGGTATCTTAAAATCTCCTAACACTATCTTCTAAATTGTATGTAAGTCCATACGTGGTATATACTAAATCAAAAAAGATCGATCCAATACGTATATATAGAAAGAAAGAAAATTTTGACAAAAATTTCTACAGACATAAAATTTTAACAAAATTTTCTATAAAAATAAACTTTTGACAAAATATTCTATAGAAATAAAATCTTGGTAGATTATTTTTGGCTCGAGTGGCAACCATGATTATAAACCGAATAAAATTTGAACAAAATTTTCTATAGAAATAAAATTTTGACAAAATTTTCTATAGAAATAAAATTTTGACAAAATTTTCTATAGAAATAAAATTTTGACAATAATGAACATTTTATTATGAACCGAATAAAATTTTAACAAAATTTTCTCTAGAAATAAAATTTTGACAAAATTTTCTATATAAATAAAATTTTGGTAGATTATTTTTGGCTCTAGTGGCAACCATGATTATGAACCGATATGGACCAATTTTTGTGTGATTGGACCAATTTTGGTATGGTTGTTAGCGACCATTTACTAACACCACGTTCCTAATTTGAACCGGATCGGATGAATTTTGCTCCTCCAAGAGGCTCCGGAGGTCAAATCTGAAGAACGTTTTATATGGGGGCTATATATAATTATGGACCAATTCTGGCACGGTTGTTAAAGATCATATACTAACACCATGTTCAAAATTATAACCGGATTGGATGAAATTTGCTTCTCTTGGAGACTTCGCAAGCCAAATCTGGGGATCGGCTTATATGGGGGCTATATATAATTATGAACCGATGTGGACCAATTTTTGCATGGTTATTAGAGACCATATAACAATATCATGTACCAAATTTCAGGCGGATTGGATGAAATTTGCTTCTCTTTGAGGCTCCGCAACCCAAATCTGGAGATCGGTTTATATGGGGTCTATATATAATTATGGACCGATGTGGACCAATTTTTGCGTGGTTGTTAGAGATTCTATACCAACATCATGTACCAAATTTCAGCCGGATCGGATGAAATTTGCTTCTCTTTGAGGCTCCGCAAGCCAAATCTGGAGATCGGTTTATATGGGGTCTATATATAATTATGGACCGATGTGGACCAATTTTTGCATGGTTGTTAGAGACCATATACTAACACCATGTACCAAATTTCAGCCGGATCGGATGAAATTTGTTTCTCTTAGAGGCTCTGCAAGCCAAATCGGGGGATCGGTTTATATGGGGGCTATATATAATTATGGACCGATGTGGACCAATTTTCGCATGGTTGTTAGAGACCATATACTAACACCATGTACCAAATTTCAGCCGGATCGGATGAAATTTGCTTCTCTTAGAGGCCTCGCAAGCCAAATTTGGGGGTCCGTTTGTATGGGGGCTATATATAATTATGGACCGATGTGGACCAATTTTTGCATGGTTGTTAGAGACCATATACTAACACCATGTACCAAATTTCAGCCGGATCGGATGAAATTTGCTTCTCTTAGAGTCCTCGCAAGCCAAATTTGAGGGTCCGTTTATATGGGGGCTATACGCAAAAGTGGACCGATATGGCCCATTTGCAATACCATCCGACCTACATCAATAAAAACTACTTGTGCTAAGTTTCAAGTCAATAGCTTGTGTCGTTCGGAAGTTAGCGTGATTTCAACAGACGGACGGACGGACGGTCATGCTCAGATCGACTCAGAATTTCACCACGACCCAGAATATATATACTTTATGGGGTCTTAGATCAATATTTCGATGTGTTACAAACGGAATGACAAAGTTTTTTTTTTTTATTATTATTTTCATATATGGATTAAACCCTTACAGACTAACAGTAATATATTACATTATATACATATCGTTTGTTAATATATCAAGTATTTAATAATAAGGTTATCTTTTTCTTTACATTGTATTTCTCTTCTGACAAATCAAAATAATAATAAAATTTATTGAACTCTTTACAAAGACGGCGAAGTGGATCGTTGTTTTCAAAGTTCGTTCGAAAGTATTCAATGTGGAGCAGTTCAAAGTTGCGGGTAGGTCTAAAGGGTACATTGAATGATATGCTGTTATATTAATATACCCCCATCCTATGATGGAGGGTATAAAAAGAAATTTAATTTGATTTTTTAAATAAACGATTTCACCGATTTACACGCGTTTTCCCTTGACCAAATATCACCCTTTATTGTTTTGACGGCTTTATCGGCCTTTTGAAGGCCTTAACTCGTACCAGAGATAGTCAATTCGAACAAATCTAAACTAATTCTAAACTTTGATGTTATTTCTAAAATTTATTTTGCTTTTGAACAATAAAAATTAAAAATATATAGTGCTTTACATTGTTGCATTACACTTCAGCCACACTGTATAATTTTATCTTGTTGTGTAGTTACTCAATAAAATCAATGAAATTGATAAGAACATGAATTTAATTGAAGATACAATTTCAGAGTCCAGGCCAGAATTGAGAGATTGTGGAAACCTTTCCAAATTCCCCCCCCCCTCTCTGTAAACAAAAATGAAATCAGTGTCCAACATCAGCTTCGTTAATTAAATTTTTCAAAAGCTGTAGCATGATTACAGTAAACTCTCAAATAGACCCTAAAGCTTCCTCAAGCGAATTACAGTGAATAAATTTCAATTGTCAAGTGGGTCGATCTATCTGTATTGTTTTATTGGTTGTTATAAACATTTCACATAGAATGTCAGTTTTGTGTCGCTCCCGTTGTCACTGTTGTTGTTGTTGTTGTTTTTGTTCTAATTTAAGTTTCTTGTCCTTTGTGTTTTTGGGGTCGGTCGTTCAAGAGTGTGGCCATGGTCATGGGAGCGTATGTTTACTTTTCGTCGTTGGTGTCATCGTTTGTCTTTCGTTGATGTATTTAGTGTCGATGTAATTGTTGTTGTCATCGTTGTCTTCGTTATATATGGGTGTTGCTGTTGTTGTACTTATTGTCATTGGCTGGTGCTGTTGTTGTTGCTGTTTTGCTGTTGATGGAATTTTATGTTCGTTAAAGAAAAACAAAAATAAGCTCAATTTAGATTGACGACTAACTAAGGAACATTTTATGCCCATTTAAATACACACTTGAATATTGACACACGCACACCCACGCTCCTGCTCTCTTTCTCTCTCTCTCTCTCATACATATTTACCACAATGAAGCTTCATAATCTTTGGGTCCTGTTTGTTGCCCATTATTACCGACAATGACGACGAGGTTGATGAGATGATAGACATCAGCTATGATGTTGTCGATGGCAATGTTGCTGTATGTAGGTATTGTTGTTGTTGTTGCTTTTGTTTGCTTATGTATTTGTTGTCGGTGTCGGTGTTGATGTTGCTGTTATTCCCTAATAGGATGTGAATTATGAATAAATGATGAAATTAGTTAATGATACTTCCGTTTCCATTACACCTCTATCCAGTGAATACAAAACGAAGGTGGCTGGAGTGGAAACATGAGTTGAGGGGGCCAATCTAAGTTGTAGATCTATTCCATTCGCCTTTGTATTGTATGTGTAAATGTCAAAGGTGTGGCATAAAACAGGTTTTCTCTATCATCCAACCACCCCCCGCGTCGCGGTCTTTAAGAGTGTTTACCCCCCTGGTGACAATGGAAATATCTTCACAACACTTAAAACACTTATGAATATCATTGCATTGCATCACATCACATCGCATAAACCATCGATATGAACCGTACACTTTAAAATCTTGTGATGTGACGTCAACATTGTTACTGTGATTAAGATTAATGAGCGCCTTGAGTTTAGATTTTGAAAAATTACCATCATTTGAGATGAGTGTTTTACTTAGGATTTCCCAAAAGACTTGACGATTTTTTGTTACGTGTAAAAATGGTAATGGACGACTCTTAACGACAAACACTTTGGACTGCGACATTTTTCAATGCAAAGTGGTTAGAAATAAAAAGAAAACAATTGCGGAATAAGATTTTCTTATAAGCACACAAGAAAAAAATGTTTATGCCTTTCTTATATCAATTTTTTATTTACTATGTATTTAAATAAATAACAAGTATATACGGCCGTAAGTTCGGCCAGGCCCAAGCTTATGTACCCTCCACCATGGATTGCGTAGAAACTTCTACTGAAGACTGTCATCCACTAACACCGTAATATATACCACATAGTCCATACGTGGTATATATTAAACTAAAAAAGGCCGGTTAAATACGTATATAATTAAGTTTAGAGTTTCTATAGAAATAAAATTTTGACAAAATTTTCTATAGAAATAACATTTTGACAATGTTTTCTATAAAAATAAAATTTTGGTAGATTTTTTTTGGCTCGAGTGGCAACCATGATTATGAACCGATATGGACCAATTTTTGTGTGATTGGGGATCGGATAACTATAGACCGATATGGACCAATTTTGGCATGGTTATTAGCGGCCTTATACTAACACCACGTTGCAAATTTCAACCGGATCGGATGAATTTTGCTCCTCCAAGAGGCTCCGGAGATCAAATCTGGGGAACGGTTTATATGCACTGTTAGAAAAATATGTTTTTCATATGTTCCGATATAAACAAAATGTGTTTCGGGCACAATTTTTAAACACAATATATTTAAGTGCCAACATGTAATGTTCCTAAACTAACACTAAATGTTTGGGACACATATGTTAATATGTTAAAATATATTATGTTTGGGGTATGAATGTTTCATAAAAATAATATGTGTGAATGTAAACATATATAAATTTACAAATTTCGAGCAAACATATATATGTTTACAATTTCTGTGAAACGGTTGTATGTTGTTTCGGAAAACTGCTTTATGATAAGGCCAAAAATTTTATATGCTTAAGTCTAAATATTATTTAATTTGAATATTAGAATGAGTATTCGGAGTAAAGAGAATAGACATTCGGAACCAAGAGCATAGAGATTTGAAAAAAACAGCATGTGTTTTCGCCTTGAGAGGAGAATTTTATGTATGTGGGGACTGTAAATTTTTAATAACCCACATTTCGAAGTTTCATTATAAAAATTTAATATAGTATAAATGTCTAAATTGCAAAAAAAAATTGGTTCGGTCGGAGCAAGAATTGAACCCACGACCCTTTGCATGCAAGGCAGACATGCTAACCACTGCTCCACGTGGCCAACAAATGTATGTTTCTTTTAAATAATGTTATGTTTGCATGGGCTCGTGGGCGCTGCAAAGTATGCTATATAAATGTAACTTGTAACGATAATTGTCTACTGGTGACTATAACTACTACGTAGCCCAGTGGCTAGTGTGTTGGCTTTCAAACTGTATGGGCCTCGGTTCGATTCTCCGCCCAGGCGAAAGGTAAAATTAAAAAAAAAATTATAAAATTGAATAATTTCTTCAACATTATTTGTATTACAGAAAAAGGTGCCAAGAACTAAAAATTTCGTGGAAGTGAAAATTATGTGAGGGAATGATCACAATCTTCTTTGGGGAAAATTCTTCCAAGCATATAATATTTTTGGGCTCAAAATGCTTCCAAACATATAATATGTTCACATAAAACAAACATATTAATATTTCGGCAGTATCCAATAATATATGTGCTTCCTGCAAAATATGTTTGGAACATATGTTAAAGAAGCGATTTTTTTTGAGGGTGTGGGGGCTGTATATACCCAGTCAGAAATTCCTGATGGTTATAAATATTGAGCGTTGTAACAACGTTGGAAGATAACATTGAAACAACGCTTGCTAAACAAATTAATTGACGGTTTTTAAAAAGTATATTTTCCACAAAATTATCGTTGAAAATGCATTTTCCTTCAATGCTTAAGGTTTTTTTATGAATAATGGAGGAATTACTGTTGATATGAATTGATTTAACATAGAATAGCATAATATTCATTTTTCATATAAATTGAAGGTGTACACTAAAAAACAGTGAACCTACCAGGAAGAACAATTTTGGTTAATTTTACAAATGTAGGCAATTGTATAAAGTTTTAACTAAACTAAACGCTGATTTCACAAATATAAGTGCGTATCTGTGGATTTATGATAAAACCCCATAAGTCTAAAAACACAATTTTACAGGGGAGCGAAAATACACCTATAGGGGGTCTCAAAAACTTCTGTAGAAAAGATCTGGAAAATGTTTAATATTTAAGTGATAGATTTTTTCGATAGCTTATTTTTAGAGAAAATTAGGAATTACCGACTTATGTTGTTTTGTCATATGATATTTTATTTAAAACAAAAAAAAACTATCTATGTGTTTTGTCGCATTGAATCCTGTTCATATTCTGACTAAAAAACAACACTACTGAAGTTAAATATGCGTTTATTTTTATTTGTTTTTTTTTCGACAAAACACCATGACTCGAAATATCTTGTTTTGTAAAAAAAATTGTCAATTACACAAACCTTATGTGGACTTATATTGTTTTGTCAAAAGTATCATACAAGTATTTCGATTTTATTTTACAACATATGATGAGATATGTTGCTTTGCTAAAATTAAACTTAAAAAATTCGAGACACCATTCTTATCTCTCGATCTAGGGCAGATAATGCATCTGTATCTGTAAACACAGGAAGATGCGCCTTCAAAAACTACACACAACATACAATTTTTGAGAAATTGTTCTATCTCGTCTTATGGGGTTTTGTCATAAGTCCACATATATTGTTCGACTAATTCAAGAAATTTTTTAGACAAAATAATTTTCTTTTACATTTTAAAGATAATTTCGTTCTTTGAAGGAAAAAATTGGAGTTCAAAATTGCAAGAATGTTCTTTTGGCGCATTTAGGGTAAAATGTACAAATTTTAAGAAATTCTTAAGTATTTTGTTTGAATACGGACATTTGTGGATAAATTTTCCCCTTTTTTAGTCCATTACCAACCTACACACAAAAAAATTTTTTTCTGATTCAATCACGAAATTAATTGATCCAATTAATTTTTTAATTGAAATGTCTTCAATCACAGAAATGATAGTATCAATTAAAAAATTAATTGACAGTCAATTAAAAAATTAATTGATCCAATTAAATATTTAATTGATACTATTAATTTGTGTGATTGATTTTTATTTCAATCAAAAAATTTGTTGAATCAATTAAATTTTTAATTGAATATTTTTTAAAACGCAATTAAGATTTTAATTGGAAAAATTGTCGTGAAAATTTTTTCTGTGTACGCAAAAAATTATTAATGTAATTCCCTTACTTACACAAAACACAATAAGTTCATGAGCTAAAATATAGTTAAAGTGACTTTAGTGTCCTCGAGAGTTCACTTTTTTAGTACACCTTTGGATTTTTGAATGGAAAATGTATAGTCAAATTAAAAACTTCAATTTCAGTGTTTTTTATTGGTTGTAAAAAACCATCGATGCACCGTATAACGATGTTATCATTTTGGGGTTGTCAAAGCGTTCGTTAAACAATCGAAAAAGCGTATAAAATATGGTTTTCATGACGCTTTGAAAACGTTGTTAAATACAATCGATACACCGTAGAATGATGTTATCATTTTGGGGTTGTAGCAACGCTTTTTCCCACCGTGTATCAACCGTTTACAATGCTTTTACAACGCTTTTCCGATAGTTTTTTTCTGACTGGGTAATTATGGACCGATATGGACCAATTCTTGCATGGTTGTTAGAGACAATATACTAACACCACGTACCAAATTTCAACCGGATCGGTTGAATTTTGCTCTTCTAAGAGGCTCCGGAGGTAAAATGTGGGGGTCGCCTTATATGGGGGCTATATATATTTATGGGTCGATGTGGACCAATTGTTGCATGGTCATTAGAGAACATATACCAACACCATGTACCGAATTTCAGCCGGATAGGATGAATTTTGCTCCTCCAAGAGGCTCCGGAGGACAAATCTGGGGATCGATTTATATGGGGGCTATATATAATTATGGACCGATATGGACCAATTCTTGCATGGTTGTTAGAGACCATATACTAACACCACGTGACAAATTTCTACCGGATCGGATGAATTTTGCTCCTCTAAGAGGCTCCGGAGGTCAAATCTGGGGATCGGCTTATATGGGGGCTATATATAACTATGGACCGATATGGACCAATTTTAGCATGGTTGTTAGAGAACATATACCAATACCATGTACCAAATTTTAGCCGGATTGGATGAAATTTGCTTCTCTTAGAGGCTCCGCAAGCCAAATCGGGGGATCGGTTTATATGGGGGCTATATATAATTATGAACCGATGTGGACCAATTTTAGCATGGTTGTTAGAGACCATATACTAACACCATGTACCAAATTTCAGCCGGATCGGATGAAATTTGCTTCTCTTAGAGCGATCGCAAGCCAAATTTGGGGGTCCGTTTATATGGGGGCTATACGTAAAAGTGGACCGATATGGCCCATTTGCAATACCATCCTACCTACATCAATAACAACTACTTGTGCCAAGTTTCAAGTCGATAGCTTGTTTCGTTCCGAAGTTAGCGTGATTTCAACAGACGGACGGACGGTCGGACGGACATGCTCAGATCGACTCAGAATTTCACCACGACCCAGGATATATATACTTTATGGGGTCTTAGAGCAATATTTCGATGTGTTACAAACGGAATGACAAAGTTAATATACCCCCATCCTATGGTGGAGGGTATAAAAATGAAGGTAATAGAACACTAGGTTAGGTTAGGTATAAACACGCACACACGCGACGGAAAAAATTTAAGACTCAAAACTATATGACTCACGAAAAGAAAATATTTTTAAGTCTCACGCATACTCATGATCAGAAATGTCGTGACTCACGAAAAACCGCCTCATACAAGAAAATCGTGACACTTTTGAGTGTGCTTAAATAAATAAGAGCTAAAAAACATTCTTCGAAGAGAATAGTGTGGTAAAGGTCATTAGATATAGGGTCAATCCTATAGTCACTAAAATTGTAAGCATTATTATGTTTATGAGTCGAACTATTTTCGTGAGCGTATTTTCCCGAAATTCGGTACTCACGTATACTCACGCAGAAATTTTTTACGTTATTGCGTTAATTACGCTCTCGCACACTTACGGCGTTGCCATCATCTCCATTATGGCAACACAATGGTAAGCTTCTTTCTTTATCAATGAGTGCTCCAAACTTTGACTTGGTGTATTGCAAACAATACAGGGTGACTGATATTTTTTGCAACAAGTAGTCCAAAGGCACAACATCTTGGAAAGAGCATTAAATTTGGCTTAAAAGTGAATTTTAACAAGAATATTTTATAGAAATATTTCTATAGAAATAAAATTTTGACAATATTTTCTATAGAAAGAAAATTTTGACAAAATTTTCTATAGAAAGAAAATTTTCTCTAGAAATTAAGTTTTGATAAAATTTTCTATAAAAACAAAATTTTGACAAAAATTTCCATAGAAATAAAATTCTGACAATATTTTCTATTGAAATAAAATTTTGACAAAATTTTCTATGGAAAAAAAATTGAAAAAAGTCTATAGAAATAAAATTTTTACAAAATTTTCTATAGAAATAAAATGTTGACAAAATTTTCTATAGAACTAAAGTTTTGACAAAATTCTGTAAAAAACAAAATTTTAACAAAGTTTTCTATAGAAATAAAATTTTGACAAAATTTTCTATAGAAATAAAATTTTGACACAATTTTCTATAGAAATCAAATTTTGACAAAATTTTCTATAGAAACAAAATTTTGAGAAAATTTTCTATAGACATAAAATTTTGACAAAATGTTCTATAGAAATAAAATATTGACGTAATTTGTATAAAAAGACAATTTTCTATAATAAAAAAATGTCGACAAATTTTTTATAGAAATAAAATGTTGAAAAAATTTTCTACAGAAATAAAATTAAAAAAAAAATTTCTAAAGAAACAAAATTTTGACAATGTTTTCTATAGAAATAAAGTTTTGACAACATTTTCTATAGAATATTTTTTGTTTTGTTTTTTATTGTTGGTTTGTTCTTCAATCATTTAGTTTAACAAAATTTTCTATAGAAATTAAATTTTGACAACATTTTCTATAGAAATAAAATTTTGAGAAAATTTTGTATAGAAATAAAATTTTGACAAAATGTTCTATAGAAATAAAATATTGACGTAATTTGTATAAAAAGACAATTTTCTATAGAAAAAAAATGTCGACAAATTTTTTATAGAAATAAAATGTTGAAAAAATTTTCTACAGAAATAAAATTTAAAAAAAAAAAATTTAAAAAAACAAAATTTTGACAATGTTTTCTATAGAAATAAAGTTTTGACAAAATTTTCTATAGAATATTTTTTGTTTTGTTTTTTTATTGTTGGTTTGTTCTTCAATCATTTAGTTTAACAAAATTTTCTATAGAAATTAAATTTTGACAAAATTTTCTATAGAAATAAAATTTTGAGAAAATTTTCTACAGAAATAAAATTTTGAGAAAATTTTCTATAGAAATAAAATTTTGACAAATTTTTCTATAGAAATAAAATTTTTTGGTTTGTTTTTTTTTTTTTTTTTTTTAATTGTTGGTTTGTTCTTCAATTATTTTGTTTAACAAAATTTTCCGTAGAAATAAAATTTTGACAAAATTTTCTATAGAAATATAATTTTTATTGTTTGTTTGTTCTTCAATCGTTTAGTTTAACAAAATTTTCTATAAAAATTAAATTTTGAAAAATTTTCTATAGATATAAAATTTTGACAAAATTTTCTACAGAAATAAAATCTTGACAAAATTTTCTATAGAAATAAAATTTTGACAAAATTTTCTATAGAAATAAAATTTTGACAACATTTTCTATAGAAATAAAATTTTGACAAAATTTACTATAGAACTAAAATTTTGTCAAAAATTTCTATAGAAATACAATTTTGAGAAAAATTTCTTAGAAATAAAATTTTGACGACATATTCTATAGAAATAAAATGTTGACGTAATTTGTATAAAAAGAAAATTTTCTATGGAAATAAAATGTCGACAAAATTTTTTATAGAAATAAAATTTTGAAAAAATGTTCTAAACAAATAAAATTTTAAAAAATTTTTCTAAAGAAATAAAAAAAAATTTTCTATAGAAATTTTCTTAGAAATAAAATTTTGACAACATTTGCTATAGAAATAAGATGTCGACAAAAATTTTTACAGAAATAAAATATTGAAAAAAATAAAATTTTGAACAAATTTTCTAAAGAAATAAAATGTTGACAAAATTTTCTATAGAAATAAAATTTTGACAAAATTGTCTATAGAAATAAAATTTTGACTATATATTCTAGTGAAATAAAATTTTTGTTGTTTATTGATGGTTTGTTCTTCAATCATTTCGTTTAACAAAATTTTCTATAGAAATTAAATTTGTTGTTGTTTTTTTATTTCAGCTTATTTATTTTAAGCTGAAATAAAAAAACAACAACAATGCTTAAAGAACAAAACCAACAATAACAAAACAAAACGAAATTAAATTTTGACAAAATTTTCTATCGAAATAAAATTTTGAGAAAAATCTATATAGAAATAAAATTTTGAGAACATTTTCTATAGTAATAAAATTTTGAGAAAATTTTCTATCGAAGTAAAAGTTTGAGAAAATTTTCAAAAAAAAAAAAAATGACAAAATTTTCTATAGAAATAAAATTTGAAAAAATTTTCTATAGAAATACAATTTTAAGAAATTTTTCTGTAGAAATAAAATTTTGAGCTAATCTATAAAAATAAAATTTTGCCAAAATTTTCTATAGAAATAAAAAACTATTAAACTATCAAAGTTCATTGTGAGTCCGTTGTTCTCCCTTTTTGTAGAAGTGGTAACTTCCCATTGTTAGTGCAAGAAAAAATCGTTAGTAATATTATAATATATAATAAAACAAAATAATAAAACATTTCATTCGAAGAAACCCCATTTTTTCTCTACCGACAAAAATTTGATCAAAAACTTTAAAAGAAGATTTTTGTAAATTTGGTAGATTTTTGATAAAATGCTATTAATATTGTGGTAGAATATTTTTGGCACAAATGGCAAACTTAACAGTATGCCTCATATCTAATGCGACAAATTAAAGCTCTATATATTTTTTATTTTATTTTATTTTTTTTTTCTTAATTTTATTTTTCAAAAGCAGAAAATTTTGAAAACAACATAAAAGTTTAGAATCAATTTAAAGTTGTTAGAATTAGCTACTTTTGGCACTAATTATAGCCTCCAAATGACCGACGAAGTCGCCACATGCAGCACAAAATTGGCCCTGAGGTACCTAGGCCATTCCCGGCGAAGCTTTGTGGTTAAATGTTTGACACTTTGAAATTTTTGTATAACTAACCTTACTCCCCAAAATGGCCCCAGATCTGCGGCCGAATTGTTTGTCTGCCCAGGCCTTCAAAACTGTATTTAGGACATTTAGCCGTGGAGGGAATTACTGTGACTCCACGGTCGATGAATAGGTTAGGTTAGGTTAGATGGCAGCCCGATGTATCAGGCTCACTTAGACTATTCATTCCATTGTGATATCACATTGGTGAACTTCTCTCTTATCACTGAGTGCTGCCCGATTCCATGTTAAGCTCAATGACAAGAGACCTCCTTTTTATAGCCGAGTCCGAACGGTGTTCCATATTGCAGTGAAACCACTTAGAGAAGCTTTGAAACCCTCAGAAATGTCACCAGCATTACTGAGGTGGCATAATCCACCGGTGAAAACTTTTTGGTGTTCGGTCGAAGCACCATTGCACCACGGTGACTCCCGGTCGATGAATATGATCGGACCATCGGCCGTTACGGTGGCCCACAACGTTACCATCAACGAACAAATCGTCCTTAAATAAACTAAAATGATGAAGATTTAAAAATTCGATAAATCAAATTTCAATCCTAATTTTAATTTTATTGATCCTAGATTTAAGGCCAGACCGCATCTTTGGCTTGGATTCAATACAAAAATCTTTAAGGGGAGGTAAAAATCTTTGTATCAAAGTAATCTTTTTCTGAGAACTTAATAAAATGGCGTTCTTGGGCCACTTTTAGTTTGACATAGATATCAGTGTAAACATGGTAATACTTCGTAATAGCCAAAATTTTATTAACTTCAAACCACTGTGCAACATCGTACATGAACAATTGCGGGATTCTATAAGTGGACTGTATGGTGTTAATGTATATCTCCGCAAGAGTTTATGCAGTTATATTATATGCAAGTAGAAGAAAAAAAAAGTAATCCAGATTCAGTTTAATGCAGTTTATTGACAGGGTATAGCTTCTTACCGCTTCAGATTGTAATGCACAAGTGAAGTAAAATGGTTCGCACGCAGGCGTTATGATTATTTGAGTGAAATTGATTTATCTATTAGAACAACAATTCAAATATGGAGAACATATTATATTTGAGAAATATTTATCGATAAGTTCATGGATAGATAGTTGCCATATAGATATAGCCTAATTTAGAAGAATTACTTATAATATATTCGAATAATTCACTATGTTATGATAATACAAATTCGTGATATTGGATTATAATTCACATAAAATACTTCATTTGAAAGATTTAAAGAAATTTATATAGATTTTGTGGAACGCAGTTCAACATTCCGCCCCCTTTGCAGCGTTGCAAGTTAATAATTACAAGCACAAGATATAACCCAACCAAAAACTGAACTTTGAGCAATAGGCATAGAGGTGGATGTTTGGATAAGGCCCGCCAATAGAATCTTAGAAAGCTGATCATTTCCAATAACCACTTCAATATTAACCGGGTTGAAGAAATGAGGGTCAGCTAAGTCCACTATATGATTGTAAATTGATTGCAGTTTTTTGTCCTCCGTGGTCTCTGGTATTTCTACCTCAAATCGACGTTGAACCACTCCCGTGATCTGAATCTTTACTGCTGAGTCGTAGAACGATTGCAGGCTGAGTGTGCAGAATTCGTCTTCGTTTTTCCGCGTTGTTGGTAGATGATAACGTTGTACCATAGATTTAAGAACATAAGTTCGTAGGCCAGCTGAATTCAACAGTAATCTCACTTTTACAGGACCATCAGGTGTGAGAAGCCTTGCTAAAGCGGTGGGGAGAAAAACGTGAATTTTCCTTTTCCGACTCAGTCGTTCGTGTACCAATGGAGGAGTACGCAGTGAACCTTGGTTTTTGCCGGTGACGTGATGACGTGGCTGATTAGCTCTAGTCGATGAACATGTTGAATTAGGGCGACTGCAATTTTCAATTTGTCGGTGAGAGCTTTGTGACGAGCTGGAATTATTAGTTTGGTGAGAACGGCGAGGCTTGTTGTGGTCATCGACGTGCAATAGTGTATGATGATTATTGTTACACACAATGCAAGTTTTGCGAGATCTACACCACTCACGGGTATGAGATGAACACAGGCATTTGAAGCAAAATCGCTTTTCTTTCACTTCTTGTCTTCGTTTTGTAACATCCATGTTATAAAAAGCTTGGCAGTTTTTCAATGTATGCCTCTTGAAACAAATGCGGCATTTTGGAAGGCTAGATAGTGAGCTGTAAACGTAAATTTATTAAGTTGTGAACGGTTGGAAATGTAATTTCTAAGCATTTGGTAATATACAGAGTTTTACTAATGGGCGAATCAGTGTTCCGTTTTGTGTCCGAATTTCAGCGACACGAACATTAGAATCACTACCTCTGAAAACCTTTGTAACTCTACCAAGACACCATTCATTAGGTGGAAGATTATCTTCCTTTACTATTACAAAGTCATCGACTTTCAAATTCAGTTGGGTGGATTTCCATTTGTGTCGTTTCTGCAATTCACAAATGTACTCTGTCTTCCACCTTTTCGCAAATTGTATTTGTAGTGTCTTTAGTCGTTTCCAGCGATTCATAAGTGTCAAGTTATCAGAGTATTCTTCAGGAACTGCAATAAGAGGAGCTCCCCTCAAAAGGTGACCAGGAGTCAGTGGAATCAGTTCATTGGGGTCTTCGCTGATTGGTGAAAGGGGTCTAGAATTCAAAATGCTTTCTATCCGAATCAACAAAGTGGAAAATTCCTCAAAAGTGAATTTAATATTGGAAGCCACTTTTCGTAAGTGAGTTTTCATGCTCTTCACAGCAGCCTCCCACAATCCTCCCATATGTGGGGCGTGAGGCGGAATAAATTGCCACGAAAACCCATGTGTACTATATTTTTCAGAAACAGATACTTGGACATTTCTCAAAAAATTCTCATATTCAGTTTTTAGTACCCTACTAGCACCAACAAAATTCGTTCCGTTATCAGAATAAACTTTATTAGGGAATCCGCGCCTTCCTACAAATCGAGTGAAAGTAGACAAAAAAGCCTCACTTGTCAGTTCCGAACAAACCTCTAAGTGAACAGCACGAGTTGACATACATACAAAAATTGCAGCGTATCCTTTGTGCAGCTTTGCGTTCCGAAGTCTAGATGTTTTCAAATCAAATGGTCCCGCAAAGTCCACTCCAGTATATGTAAATGGCAAGGAAAAAGTACATCTTTCAGTTGGCAGGGACGACATTATCTGGGTACGAATACGGTGTTTATAAATCGCACAGGTGTGACAGTTTCTTATACACTGTCTTATGGAACTTTTTAAGCGGACCACATAAAATTCCTGGCGAATTGCACGCAACATGACTTGGTGTTCAGAGTGCAGCAGCATCTTATGAGTAAAATCAATAAATAGCTTACAGAAACGTGATTTCTCAGGCAATATTATTGGATGTCGCTCGTTGTAACTAAGATCAGCATTCGCCAATCGACCATTTACTCGTAGCAGTTTGTACTCATCAAGTTTTGGGTTTAGCGTTAGCAATTTACTTTTTGAATTAATGGGCATGTTGCTCTCAAGTGCTTGATATTCAGATGGATAGTACATTTTTTGCGCCGAACGTATTAAATTGAATTTGACAATCATTACTTCTTCCTTAGTGATAAAGTTATTTTGTATGTTCGGCAAAGTTTGATTCTTACATTTTCTTATGAATCGATAAATGTAACATAATACTCGTAGAGCTCGATCGAAAGAAGAAAAACGATCTAATATATCCTCAGTTTGCATGTCAGTGTGGAAAGTGCATACTTTTCGATCTAGATCAGGTTCCTTGAATGTAATGGATTTTGGCCAGAATTCGTCAGATTTTAAAAGCCATTTCGGCCCGTGCCACCAAAGCAAGTTAGTGCTAAGTTCCGATGCGGTACACCCACGAGTACCGATATCGGCGGGATTATCTGTCGTTGGAACATGTCTCCACGTGACGTTTCCCACATTTTCCAATATTTCTGAAACTTTGTTGGCTACAAAGGTTTTCCAATTGTATGGTGGCTTGTCTAGCCAAGCCAAGGTAATCGTAGAATCAGACCATAAATATATATCAGTTATTGAGAAAGTCAAGTTTTGAGAAACAGTTTTCAATAATCTCGACAACAGCGCTGCGCTACATAGTTCTAATCTAGGCAAACTCAACGTTTTCAAGGGAGCCACTTTGCTTTTTGATGCGAGTAAATGCGAAGTTCGAGTATTTTCCGAGGAAATGGTGCAAACATATATGCAAGCACAATATGCTTTCTCCGAAGCATCGCAAAAGCCGTGGATTTGGACCCGTTTTTCGGGGGAGTAGTGAATCCAGCGGGGGATCTTAATGAGTTCAATATCAGGAAAGTTCAAAATAAATTGGTTCCACTTTTCAAGTGAATGAGGTTTGACTTCCTCATCCCATTCAGTGCCGTCAATCCACAGTTGTTGCAAAAGGATTTTAGCCATAATTATAATCGGAGCTAACCAGCCAGCGGGATCAAATATCTTGGCAATAATGGACAGTATTTTCCTTTTTGTCAAAGGAGGAGTCGGAACAGTAATAACCGAAACTTTATAATAAAACAAGTCATTCATTGCATTCCATCGAATGCCTAATGTCTTCGCTTCACTTGTATTCTCCAGTTTCAAGAAATCTTCATTTAGAAGATCTTCGGGGGGCAAATTTTCCAAAATGTCAGTATGATTTGCTGTAAGCTTTTTCAGAGGAAATCCCGCGGAGTCAAGTAGATCAACAAGTTGAGTTAAGTAATATTTCGCTTCAGGCAAAGAATGTCCCCCAGAAAGAACATCATCAACGTATATTTGGTTCTGCAAAATGGATGACGCAGTTGGATGAGTGGATTTTCCATCTTCACTAAGTTGTAACAGTGTGCGGATGGCTAAATATGGAGCACAGTTTACTCCAAATGTCACAGTTTTTAAGGCATAATCTCGTATGAAATTAGTTTCAGAATTTCTGAATAGAATTCGCTGGAATTGACGATCGTCTTCATGTACATAAATTTGACGATACATTTTTTGAATATCGCCGTTGAAAACATATCTAAAGAAACGCCAACGCAGTATAATGTTCATTAGATCGTTTTGCAAGATAGGCCCAGTGTGCAAAATGTCGTTCAAAGAAAATCCAGTAGATGTTTTCTTTGAAGCATTAAATACCACTCGAACCTTAGTAGAAGTACGCTCCGGCTTCACTATGGCATGATGCGGTAGATAAAAGGATTGGTATCGTGAATTTTGACAGAGCTCAGTTGATACAGTTTGATCCATATGATCAAGTTCAATATATTCAGATAAGACATTTGAGTACTCATTAAAAAGTTCTGGAGTTTTCTGTAAATTCTTCTCCATGTGTAAGTATTGTCCCATAGCGGATCGTCTGGAAGATCCAAGAGCCACTTCGGCCGGGAGATCATGACGAAATGGAAGTTTCACTTTGTATCTCCCATTCGGCAAACGACGTGTTGTCTTGCGGTAAAAATCTTCACACCAAATATCAGTGTCTGAACGTTGTTTAATTTTTGGGATTTCCTCCAGCTCCCAAAAATTCCTAACATCTTCGTTCAATGTTTCCTTTGTCGTAACCCATGAAGCGAAAGAAGTGATTGTTCGTCGCTTTGGAGGGCCACTGATAAGCCAACCAAACTCCGAGTTCTGAGCCAAGAGGCTTCCTGCTAAGTTTTTCTCTATACCCGGTTTAATAATGGTCGGTAAAACATCACTTCCCAGCAACATATCAATGGGACCAGGCCTGAAAAAGTTTGGGTCAGCCAAATCGAGTCGATCTAAGTTGGACCAATCCGAGATATACGTGGGTGCACATGGCATTAGATTTTTCAAGTTTGAAACGACCAAAGCAGAAGTGTGTAACGTAAATTTCGATTTCCGAGATTTCAAAGTGACATTGCATATTCTAGTCGAATTTTCTAAAACAGCTCCCCCAAGACCAGATATCCTCGTGAAAGATTTCTTGGTCGGAATTGAGAACCGATTAACAATTCTATTGGAAATGAACGATTCCTGGGATCCCTGATCTATAAAAACTCGAATAGTGAAAACCGTACCTAAATGTTCCATATCAACCAAAGCAGTCGGTAGAACAGTCTCCTCATCAGAACTAGCAAAGTTTGAGTGAACGTGGGAACTGGGTTCAGAGTAAGCGTTCGCCGACGTGGTCGGCTGATCATCGGATGAGGTGTCAGCATGAAATGTTGCAACCTGTGACGACAGATTGCGTTGGTGTCTACCTCGACTTTCAGGATGCAAAAGTGAATGATGTTTCTGTTGACATTTTTGGCATAAATGATCGCTTTGACATGCTGATGTAGTATGGCCATATGAGAGACAATTTTCGCATACGCTATTTTCAGTTACAAATTTCTTTCTTTGAAATGTTGTCCAGGATTTGAATTTAGAACATGTTCGCAAAGCATGATTTTGCTTGCAAACTTTACAAGGTCTGTAGTTACTTTCAGTCTTAGTATGAAAACTTTGAGTTTTCTGTTGCATGTTGGTTGTGCTCGAGGGTTTTCTCATATCTGAGATTGACTCTAACATATCAAGCCTTTTCGAAATAAACTCATCCAACCGTTTCCACGATGGTAATTCCTTATGGTCAGTAAGCGAATTTTCCCATGCTGTTAATGTTTCATCCGGTAACCGTGATGAAACCCAGAAAACTAAAATAGGATCCCATGAAAGAATAGATATATTGTAGGCTTTCAGAACGGATAGACAATTATTTATTGTATATTGCAAGTTGCGTAAAGATTTCCCTTTTTCCGAAACCACACGCTCAGCCTCAAAAATTTTCCTCAATTGATGATTAATCAATATACGTTTATTTTCATATCGTTGGCGTAGAGCCTCCCACGCCAAATTGAAGTTGTCGTCAGTGAGCGCAAATTGTTTTATAATTTGATTTGCCTCTCCTCGCGTTTTGGCTCGCAAATGAAATAGTTTTTGTGCAGGTGAAAGTTTCGGATGTTTAATATAAATAGCAGAGAACATGTCTCGAAAACTGGGCCATTTATCGTAACCGCCACTAAACAATTCCGTATCACACGGTGGAACTTTTATTGAGAATCCCGTGTCATCCGTAGGCCTACTTTCAGGAATGGTACTTGGACGCCGTTGTTCTTCCATTCTCCTTTTCTCAATTCCGATTAAATCTAAAATAGCAGTTTTGCAAATTTTGTATGATTTGCAAGATTCATTGAACTTTGAATGCATTGATTCCCTTTGTTCCTTAGTGAACCCCTCCTGCGTAGTCATATCACTTTCATAGACTTGCGTCAAAGTGTGCCATCGGCGTTCTAAGTCTTCCAAGTCAACTTGCAAGCTTGAATGTGTATGCTCAGATATATCGCAAGCATTAAAGTTCGCACAGTAAGTGACCAATTGGTCAGAAAAGAAAATAAACTTTTGTGAAGACATGTCTCAGCAGGGTCGATATGGAATATAGTCAGCAAATATTCGAACACTCTTACAAATTTAAGAGCCGAAAGTGTGACAGCTTACTAGAGCAATTCAATAAGTATTCTTTGAGACTCTTACTTGCGACAAATGAAATAAAATCAAAGTTTAAAATTCACTAGAGTAATTCTTAACTTCAATTCAAATCCCTTTCTTCAGTTTCACAAGTACAAATATCCCAAATGAAGTAAGTATTTAAACCAGAGTAATATGAATAATGCAAATTTTATCATTCAACAAATGAAGAGTTCATATGCAACAGATGAAATAAATGAACAATTTTTAGCTCCACTAGAGCAATTATCAAATTCCTAAATTCAGTTCAGCAATTGTTCGTATGTTTCACACCCAAAGAAAAATAAGTTTCTATTACAGAAACTTTTAAAAAATATCTAGATTGTGTAGTGTTATCTTTATTCCAATATTAAATGAGATACTTCTCGTTGTGTATCTGTGAGATACACCCAAGAGAACAGGTTTCCAATCAAGAGTAAATTATCTCTCTTAACAAAGTCTCTTTCTATAGAGCAAAGAATAATAACTAACAGATGTCTGTTGTTAAAAAAGACTATGATAAGAGAAAGCTAAGTTTACAGGTCGATGATCGAAAGTCTACAGAGTTTTCTTTCTCCTTCTTTACAGTTCTATGAATACCGAAATACTCATGTAACATCCAATGAATTGTTTAGATATCAGAATGATGTGGATAGCTATAAATTCTCTTCAAATAGAAATTTCAGACATGAACATTTGTAAACAGTCTCTCTTTGAAATTTGGTTTCATACATGCACTCTCTAACTCTCTTCACATTCCAAATTTATCCTCAACATGCATTCATAGAACAATATTTCGCCTCAAATTAACTGTTGTTGTTGCTGTTGCAGGGTATTGGACGTATCAATAATTAACTTTTGCAATATTGTTGGTATTAGCATAACTTTTTTTTGAAATCAAACCCATGGAGAAAATAATTAGACTTCCAGTTGACTTCAACTTGTTTTTAAGGGTTCCAATCTTAAAATGATGTGTTAACACAAAATTAAATTCACGTCTTAATTCATTGTGACGAAATAAATAAATAGAAACAATTCCAATGATAGGGATTCATGATGTGAAATGAAAAAAAAAAATTGAGTATTTACCTTTATGGGTTTCTTTTCCTTCTCTATAAGGTAAAACTTTTTTTTTTTTTTTTGCATGTAATTTCAGTAAGCAATGAGGTTGTGGTAATACTGTTCCATTAATGTATACTCATGAAATCACACAACTTCAGTTTGGTCTAATTTCCTTTTATATCTTTTCCTTTTGTTTAAACCATTTATATTTAAAAATTCAACAACAATAAATTCCAATTCAAAAAATTCAAAATGCAGGTATATTCTTTATAATAAACCAATAAATATCCAAAAATAGCGGTGTCTTGCAACAATATGTAAATATGTGTAAAGTTCAACAGCATAACCAAAAAATTGTTACATGTACATTGAAAAAAATTTTTTACGCGATTTTAAGGTTTACGGAACCTATATCTTAGGATACGAAATTTGTAAAATATTGAGGACAAATTTCTTTAAAATAATGAAATTTTAATTAAATTAAGTTTATAATCTTTGCTTCAAAAATTTTTCGATTAAATATATGACACGAATTTATATGTTTCCGTCACTCAGATAAAGTCGCATATCTTTGCACTTACGCCAATTTTCCTTACGATAAAGAAACACATTTTTTATTTAAAGAAATTGTCCTTAAATTAACCATAATATTGAAACTTTAGATCTAAAAAAACTCTTCAAATATAGGCCAAGACTTATTTTAAAGATTTAGCGTCGGTTTAAAGTTTCCTTTCGTTTTTTTTCTTTTTTGAATTATGAAAACATGTTTTGCTTCGAAGTATCCATTATAATTTGGATTTTTAAATTGGCATTTGTTATATACCGCGAAAAAAGAATGAAAATTTGATAAATGAGATCTGGCTCAAGTAAGCTCTTTTTTTTTGAGTGTAACGTTGGGTAAATTTCAACAAAATAACCAGTAAGTAATATCAGCAAATCTCAAATAAAATATCCATAAATCAAAGGTTTAGTGTTCTAATAGATCCTTCAATGGGCTCACCACCACTCAAGAGGTACTTCAATTATCCTTCTCTCAAAATATTTGTGTCATTCCTCAATTTTAGGAATAGTATTTCCCATATGCAATCATTAAATACATTTAAGAAACAAGTAATATTCGCATAAAATATGACTCAGATTTACAGAAACTTGAATATGATACGACAATAAATATTTCTTTCAAAGAAAATTATTATCTTCCAGCCAAACTCTACTATCAAACTTTTCAAAATGTTTTTTCAGTTTCGGTGTATGCCAATTATGAGAATTATTTTATTTAATTTCCAATTTATCCCCTCTTCCATCTGGAGCGGTCATAAACATAATATGACTAAGTATGAAATTTGTCTTCTTTTTTATCAAGAAAAGAATTTAGGAACTTTCCCTCGTCTTTATTTACGCAAGCTTCTTTCCGTAAACAAGATGTTAGTAACCCAAACAATTACAATATGACTCACCGAATATAAGATGACTCACCGAATACAAGAAGACTAAACACCTTGTTGCCTTTGGTATCCACCCACAACTTAAACCGTGTACCAGGGCATCGTTAGACACTCCACCAATGGCAAGTCTTGAACCAGTTCCAACGCAAATACAATTTCTAGGGAAAATTTTCACTCCAATGGCCACACAAATCCCTTCTCCAACGGAAAGTGATAGGAGTTTCCAAATGGGATATTCATGCACAAAAAACCAATAACTGCTTCTCCTTGTTTTTAGCAAACAACACAGTAACTTTCTAGCTTTTCTCTTATTTTCGTTAATAATCACGTTCTTCCTCTTTATTAAGTTCCTTCATATTAAATTCCATCACAAATGTAGTTCATAAATTTCCAAAATTAATTTCTCAAATTCTTGATCACGTGTGCACTTCTTGATATCAAAGTAGAATGATCACCACATATGACACTGGACTCTGATCAAGATACTATTCTCACTTCATTAATATTGGGCATTAATGAATTGAAAGAAAATCAGTGTTGCCTCACTACGTTTCGAAATCCGACTTGTGTTTTCTTATTTTTTGAACAAGTATTAAATGGAAATTTATCTTATCCATTTATTTCCCAGTAATGACAACGTGGAATTAACTTTAAATTTAAAAAAAAATCAAATACAACGAAAACAGTCTAAATTCAAGAAATCGATTACAATAGATAATATATGAACGAAAGTTAAATTAGGAATTTTCCTCTCGATAATCCAAGACACTTGGCAACTCTGACGGGAGACTTTCTGATGAGAGCCACAATGACAGAGAAATAATTTCAATAAATATGTGACTATGAAATGAAGTAATAATTGGGCTGTATTTTGCGTTTATTTTTCTCGTTGGAATTATTTTTCTCGTTCGAATGATATTATGGTATATTTCCACTAAAGGTAACATTTAAAGAGTTCCTCTCTGGTTTGTTGTAGGTGAGTTGGAATGTTGGTAAATATGTTGCAGGTGAGCGTTAAACAACAGCCGATGTTTATTATTATTGTAGGAATGTTGCAAGAGAGAATGAATGAATGTTAAGATGTCTTTACAAATGTTAATAATGTAAGAATAATTTGATGCCAGAGCCAATGTATGTAATAAACATTACCATTAGTCATTTGAAATGTCGATCATCAATGTTTACAGTATGCATGGAATATGTGGAATTTAAATGCAGACAATAAGTAGACATATGATAACAGTGCAATGTTACCGGTAAGTAAAAGAAAATCAAACACAAAGCATTGACAACAGAAGATATATGTTAAACTGAAATTAATACTCCATGTAAATGTAAGTCATACGTTGTCTCTTCGTTCCGTTTTCTTTTCCTTTATTTGGCAGCATAAAGAAGCCGTAGAACAATTTTAACACAAAGTGTTGTCAGAATCTTTCCAAAGAGATAATTTCCTCTTCCATTCAAATATTTATTTCTCCTCGGAAAGAATGATCTTAATATATTCCTAAATTCACGTGTCTATATGAAACGCAGGTGAAATTTATATATTGGATACTCGTGAAGCACCAAAATAAATGAAGTAACATCGAAAAGAGTTCTACTCTCTTTCTTATCTCCACTAGCCTTGCGTAACAAAGCTTACAAATTGTGTTTAATACGCGGTGACTATGTGCTCTCTGAATCAAATTTTCAGATGGAAAAAAGCAGTAAATTCAGTGTATAATTATAACCATCAATTTCACTGTACAAAGTTAGTTGATTCCAATTTAAGTTTTAAACCAAACACTGATATCCCTGACCGTTCACAATTTAATAAATTGTACGTACCTCCTCTCCATAATATTTGGTGAAAATATGTTTGCAAATTAAAAGGCAGTGGACGTGATCCAACAAAATATAGCAAATCAGTTCCTTCACTTTTCCTGACGGATCGAAAGGACCATGAACAATTGCGGGATTCTATAAGTGGACTGTATGGTGTTAATGTATATCTCCGCAAGAGTTTATGCAGTTATATTATATGCAAGTAGAAGAAAAAAAAAGTAATCCAGATTCAGTTTAATGCAGTTTATTGACAGGGTATAGCTTCTTACCGCTTCAGATTGTAATGCACAAGTGAAGTAAAATGGTTCGCACGCAGGCGTTATGATTATTTGAGTGAAATTGATTTATCTATTAGAACAACAATTCAAATATGGAGAACATATTATATTTGAGAAATATTTATCGATAAGTTCATGGATAGATAGTTGCCATATAGATATAGCCTAATTTAGAAGAATTACTTATAATATATTCGAATAATTCACTATGTTATGATAATACAAATTCGTGATATTGGATTATAATTCACATAAAATACTTCATTTGAAAGATTTAAAGAAATTTATATAGATTTTGTGGAACGCAGTTCAACAGTACATGTACAATTCTACAATTAATAACATATTTTAAACCAAAATCCTAGATGTGTTCCATTTCGCTATACATTGGCATTAGTGTAGGGGAAAATTGACAAATTGTTGAAGAAACAAGGAACGGCAAATGGAGAAGAATACCTCAAAATTATTTCCATAGAAAAACATCATTTGTAGCATATATGGTGTAGCAAGGAAATACCAATGGATGTTAACAGAGAATGGTATCGTCCATTGCAAAGTTTTGTTTTAAAACATAATAGTCCGACCATGAGAGCTTACCATAAAAGGCCATTTATACACAATGGGGTGATGGGAAATTTTTGTGGAGTATAACTTCCGAATAGAAACAAAAAATTTCACCATTTTTCCTCCCATAACCTGTGAAGAGAGTAGATTTTTATACGAAATCGGGCCGATAAGTACAATATGCCACGAATATGCCACGAAAAATATACTACAGTCGTACTTTCAGTCATATAGGACTCGTAGTTTTGTGTTTACCGTAACTGGAAGCAAGAGTCAATATTTTTGGGATAGTTTCAAAGATTTAGCCCATAAATAATGCGGTTCCACAGGGTTTAATTTTGGAGCCCGCTATTTTTCTCTATGTACACCAATGATTTCCGTGCCAACTTTTGTTTAGCAGGGTATACTAGTATACAATCGTATATCTCAAGCTCCATCACTGCACTGAAAAAAATATTGTCGTGAGGTCAAAGATTTCATGTCTTTAAAATACGAATACAAATTTTGCTTAGCATAGAAGACGCATTTCTCTAAAATAAAGTTATTTTCCTTGTCCAAAAGTCGATAAACTTTTCAATGAAGTCGTATTGTCCTTATAATTAAGTGATTTGACTTAAAAATGGGTATCTTAACATGAAAGAAAAAATTTATAGGCTAAGGTCAACTTGACTTTAATAATTCAGAAAAATTTTTTAAATTTAATGAAATTGTCTTTAAATTTGTTGTCTTTTTGCATCTTGACTACAAAGCAAAAAATCGTTCAAATATAGGACATGTTTTTCAAAACTTTATTTTAAAGAAGTTTTTTACTTCAAACATAGCATAATTTCTACTGGAAGTCGAGTCCTAATTTGGAAAATAAAGTTGCCGTTAACTCGTTTTTAAAGGACTTTGATAGCATATGAAGGAAAAAAGCTGAGAGAGCGAAAAATTAAAATTTGCTTCCTAGAAGCAAGTACGCAAAACCTACATTTAAAAGAGAATTGTGTCTTAAAAGTATCCTTACTTTTATTCTCCGCTTCTTTGGCTCGGAATCAATACCAAATTTTTTAAAGTAAAGACAAAATCTTTGGAACCGAGTATGCTTTTTTTTCAGTGTGGACTCACAGATTATGTGAATAATTTGAAACTTGCCTTGGCGAAAATATACACTTGGGATATAAAATTTTGACAAAATTTTCTACAGAAATAAAATCTTGACAATATTTTCTATAGAAATAAAATTTTGACAAAATTTTCTATAGAAATAAAATTTTGACAACATTTTCTATAGAAATAAAATTTTGACAAAATTTACTATAGAAATACAATTTTGTCAAAATTTTCTATAGAAATACAATTTTGAGAAAAATTTCTTAGAAATAAAATTTTGACGGAAATATACACTTGGGTCACGTTAAAGAAAAATGTTCTTTTTGGATCCGGAAGTGGTGCAAAATTGGCGCAGACGCGATGAATTTAACATGGGCTTGTTATAGGACGGATGTCCACTAGATAGGGTCACGGCCTAAAGGAAAAAAAAAGTTGATGCGGTCACCCCCCAGTTTTGTAGCATATTCAAATACAATTTATTGTGCTGTGTCAATTTATTGTGCTGTGTCGTCATTTGAAGTCCGATCGAAAAGAAACGCATATCGTTGTTCGTGGTTGATCAGGGGCTGTATTTCGTGCATTGGTCATTTTTGACTCCAACGTCAAATTTGATTTTTAATTTTTATACCCTCCACCATAGGATGGGGGTATATTAACTTTGTCATTCCGTTTGTAACACATCGAAATATTGCTCTAAGACCCCATAAAGTATATTTATTCTGGGTCGTGGTGAAATTCTGAGTCGATCTGAGCATGTCCGTCCGTCCGTCCATTGTGTTAGTATATGGTATCCAACAACCATGCCAAAATTGGTCCATATCGGTCCATAATTATATATAGCCCCCGTATAACTCGATCCCCAGATTTGGCTTGCGGAGCCTCTAAGAGAAGCAAATTGCATCCGATCCGGTTGAAATTTGGTACATGGTGTCAGCATATGATATCGGTTCATAATCATGGTTGCCACTCGAGCCAAAAATAATCTACCAAAATTGTATTTTTATAGAAAACACATCGAAATATTGCTCTAAGACCCCATGAAGTATATATATTCTGGGTCGTGGTGAAATTCTGAGTCGATCTGAGCATGTCCGTCCGTCCGTCTGTTGAAATCACGCTAACTTCCGAACGAAACAAGATTTCGACTTGAAACTTGGCACAAGTAGTTGTTATTGATGTAGGTCGGATGGTATTGCAAATGGGCCATATCGGTCCACTTTAACGTATAGCCCCCATATAAACGGACCCCCAAATTTGGCTCGCGATTGCTCTAAGAGAAGCAAATTTCATCCGATACGGCTGAAATTTGGTACATGGTGTTAGTATATGGTCTCTAACAACCATGCAAAAATTGGTCCATATCGGTTCACTTTTACGTATAGCCCCCATATAAACGGACCCGCAAATTTGGCTTGCGATTGCTTTAAGAGAAGCAAATTTCATCATATCCGGCTGAAATTTGGTACATGGTGTTAGTATATGGTCTCTAACAACCATGCAGAAATTGGTCCATATCGGTCCATAATTACATATAGCCCCCATATAAACCGATCCCCTGATTTGGCTTGCGGAGCCTCTAATAAAACCAAATTTCATCCGATCCGGCTGAAATTTGGTACATGGTGTTAGTATATGATCTCTAACAACCATACAAAAATTGGTCCACATCGGTCCATAATTATATTAAGCCTCCATATAAACCGATCCCCCGATTTGGCTTGCGGAGCCTCTAAGAGAAGCAAATTTCATCCGATCCGGCTCAAATTTGGTACATGGTCTTGGTATATGTTCTCTAATGACCATGCAAAAATTGGTCCATATCGGTCCATAATTCTATATATATAGTCCCAATATAAACCGATCCACAGATTTGACCTCCGGAGCCTCTTAGAGGAGCAAAAGTCATCCGTTCCGATTGAAATTTGGGACGTGGTGTTAGTATATTGTCTCTAACAACCATGCCAAAATTGGTCCATATCGGTCCATAATTATATATAGTCCCCATATAAGCCGATCCCCAGCTTTGATCTCCGGAGCCTCTTAAATAGATGAGCAAAATTCATCCGATCCGGTTGAAATTTGGTACGTTGTGTTAGTATATGGTATCCAACAACCATGCCAAAATTGGTCCATATCGGTCCATAATTATATATAGCCCCCATATAAATCGATCCCCAGATTTGGCTTGCGGAGCCTCTAAGAGAAGCAAATTACATCCGATCCGGTTGAAATTTGGTACATGGTGTCAGCATATGATATCGGTTCATAATCATGGTTGCCACTCGAGCCAAAAATAATCTACCAAAATTTTATTTTTATAGAAAACATTGTCAAAATGTTATTTCTATAGAAAATTTTGTCAAAAATGTTATTTCTATAGAAACTTTTGTCAAAATTTTATTTCTATAGACAATTTTTTCCAAATTTTATTTCTATAGAAAATTTTTTCCAAATTTTACTTCTATAGAAAATGTTGTCAACAATTTATTTTGTCAAAATTTTATTTCTATAGAAACTTTAAACTTAATTATATACGTTTTTAATCGGCCTTTTTAGTTTAATATATTCCACGTATGGGCTATGTGGTATATATTACGGTGTTAGGAAGTTTTAAGATACCTTGCCATCGGCAAGTGTTACCGCAACCCAAGTAATTCGATTGTGGATGACAGACTTCAGTAGTTCTACGCAATCCATGGTGGAGGGTACATAAGCTTCGGCTTGGCCGAACTTACGGCCGTATATACTTGTTTTCAGTTATATTTTCCCTACATTTGTTCATTTTCTACCAATATCACAAACATTTAAATTGACGTTTCAACGCTGTGTGTTCAATGACGTTTGTGGCTGAATGCGTTAAGGCGTTCTGTTATGCTGCCAGTAAACCCAGGTTCAAAACCTCGGTCGGAGCGAAAAAGTTTTTCAAATTGTAAAAATTAGATAATAAGACAAATAAGAGTAAAAAACAACATTGATAGAAATAAGATGTAAAATTTGTGGAAAATTTTGTTTTTTTTTAGAACTGTCTCTCTAACATGTCTGTTTGAACTGGTTAATTGATGGGTTGACAACAACCGGTTAAAGGATTGGTTTGTAGGTATCTATGTGGGGGTCAATTGACACTTCCTATGACCACCCCATGTTAATTTCACCGGTCACCTAACCAATTAAAGGACCTGTACCGGATATAAAGGACAGGTGAAACGACCGGTTTGGGACCAGTCCCAAGAACTGAAGGGTATTCTATCTTCACTAAAAATGTTTTGATTTACTAGTATCGTGACGATTACTTCAAAACCAAAATATTGAAAAGAACTATAAAACGATTCCTTTTGAATGTGATGGCTCTGCAATGCTTGACACTGGTTTTGTTTTATTCATTAATCGAAGTATTCGTGGAGTGTATTGTCTTCACTAGAACATCGATTACTTCAAATAGGCTTGTGCAGGTCTTTGGTTCTTACTAGTCAGTGCATGAATTGTTGACATATACCGAATTCTTGCTGAGTAGCACGAATTTTTAATTATATTTCAACAGTAAGAAATGCGCTGATGAAAAATACGATGTGTGTCAGCAAATAACCCCAAAGTATTATTGGGGTGGAGGACATATGAAAATTTTTTAAAATACATATCACCCACCCTGTCTAAATGAGCCTGAAATGTTAGACGGCCACCATATCTCACCTAATCTAAGCGTAATTCAAAGAAATTTCTACGCGAAGAAGTCGTTTCTTGACATTCTACCGAACATCGATTCTTTGGTACACATTGTAGATCATGCCGAAGTACTTGGATACGTTCGCCAAACCAGCATCATTCGTATTTTGTAATTCATAAAGCGTGATATAATTATTGACCCGATTTGACGGCGAATTGAAGCAAGAAGACCCTATCCACTAATCTTGGCCCTGCAGATAAGATATTTGTTTAAGTCGATGACAAAAGTAAATCTCCCTTTTTATTGGTTACAGCAGACCATGATATAGCAAAAGAAAATAAGCAGGCTTACGGCTCAATTTCTCCTTCAACACCGAGTCCTCTTTTTCATTTAGTAACAAATTATCTTTAATTTTACCTTAAAAAAATAAACATTTCCACTCGAACACAGCAAAAAAAAATGAAAGAATTGAGAGAAAAAAGAGAAAATTACATCATCGACATTTATTTACTGCTCGCATTCTCTTTGCAAAATGTGCCAGTGAATTTTTTCTCACCTATTGTGGATTTTTTGTTCTTTTGTGATGATTTGCTATTGTTTTCGTAGCCCCTTTATTGATGGTTATGCACAATCCAAGGTCCATTTCAAAACTGAAACTGAAACTTTGTGTGTGTGTGTTGGTTTCGTTTTATTTGTAGTTCATCTTTAATGCTTTTCACACCACCCCGGGCATGCATTGTCCATAATACCTAAGCAAGGATGCCTTATGCCTGGTTTGTCATTACCACAAGGCATAGTCAACTCAAACTCACAATTTCCCAATTTCGGCTATTAGTGTAGATTTCTTTCTTATCAATGGCTACAAGTCTTGGCAGGTGGCTTTACTTTGTTTGGCTATACTTCAAGTTCCCTTTTGGACCAACACATGAACTCGTCAAATGTACACCTAAATATTTTAATGTACAATACATACGGAGGTAGGTAAATATGTCATAGAAAATATTTTTATGTTAGCCTGATATTATTAGCCCATTATTAAAACAAGTATATACGGCCGTAAGTTCGGCCAGGCCGAATCTTATGTACCCTCCACCATGGATTGCGTAGAAATTTCTACGAAAGACTGTCATCCACACGGTTGAAAAAGACTGTTTTTCATATGTTTGGCTATAAACATTATATGTTTGGAACACAAATTTTTAAACACAATATTTTTGAGTGCAAGCATATAATGTTCATAAACTAGCATAACATGTTTGGGACATATATGTTAATATGTTAGAACATATTATGTTTGGGACATAAAATGTTTGTAAATATAATATGCTTGAATGCAAACATATATTAATTTAGAAATAGCCTATAAACATATATGTGTTTAGTAGCTTGGAGCGCTATTTAACAGGGAGCGATATTGAATTAAGTTGGTGGTTGTTGCTTGTTATTACAAAATTAACATTTTATTTTTCCTTGAGCAATTGATCAGCTACTTCTTTGATCCTTACAAACTGTGTGGTCCGCTGTTCGAATCCCCGTCCGGCAAAAGGTAAAATTAAAATAAAAAAAATCATAAAATTGAATAATTTCTTCTACAATGTTTGTATTACAGAAAAAGGTGCTAAGAACTAAAAAATCTCGTGGAAGTGAGAAAGATGTCGGGGAATATACAATTGGGTAGAAACAAAATTTTGAGCATTCAGGTCGAAAACCTATGTTGTTAGCACCTATATTACCTGTTTATTTTCATAATTCATTATGATTGTAAATATATAAATAAATAAATAAAATTTTGAGCACAATATTGTTTGGGAGAATTTTTTTTAAGCATATAATATTTTTGGATGCAAAATGCTTCCAAACATATTATATGGTCACATAATAACATATTGTTTTTTGGAAGACAACATTATTGAATTTGGATGCAAAAATACAAAATGTTTGGAACTTAGACTACCCAAACTTATATTGTTTAGACCAATATGCTTTCAAACATATTATATATTGTTAGAGATCAAACATATAAATGTTTGGGCAATACCCAAAAATGTATATGCTTGAAGCAAAATATGTTTGGGAGTATATGTTACAGAAGCGATTTTTTGTGAGGGTGCACAATCGAATTACTTGGGTTGTGCTAATACTTACCGATGGTAAGGTATCTTAAAACTTCTTAGCATCGTCTTCTAAATTGTAAGTTAGTCCATACGTGGTGTATATTAGACAAAAAAGGTATGTATAGGTAAGTCTCCAAATAATTACGAATCGATTGGACTTTTGCACCTACTTAGAGAGCCAGAATTGAAATATGGGGGTCGCTCAAAAGGGTGGTACGGTCAAAATTTGGTCAATATAAACTTGACGTATTTCTTTCAATTTTACATTTTAAACCCCTGTTCCTAAAAACCTAAACACCCCTCATTTTGAAGGTGTGTGTGTAAAATGTTGCTCCTATTTTGATTCTGGAATTCACTCTTCAGTTGTCAAAATGCCGTCCAAGCAAGAAGAGCAGCGTATCAACATTTTGCTCGCGCATCGCGAAAATCCGAGCTACTCGCACGCAAATCTGGCAAAATCGCTAAAAGTTGCCAAATCAACCGTTACAAATGTAATTAAAGTGTTTGGGGAACGTTTGTCGACAGCCAGGAAGTCTGGATCGGGGGGAAATCGAAAACCGGAAGCCGCTGAGACGACAAAGAGAGTTGTCGGTAGTTTCAAGCGAAACCCTAACCTCTCTCTCCGAGATGCCACAAATAAGCTGGGTGTTTCGTCTACAACCGTGCAACGAGCCAAAAAACGAGCCGGACTATCGACTTACAAGAAGGTAGTGACTCCAAATCGCGATGATAAACAAAATACGACGACCGTGGAACAACACTTTTGTCTTCTTCATATGGGGCCGTTTTGCCGCGATTTCGACCTTCAAAAGCTCCAATAACGCCATATAATAGTCACAGTTGATGGTTTTTCCCCTCTGAAGATAATCGATAAAAATTATTCCATGCGTATCCCAAAAAAACAGAGGCCATTACTTTGCCAGCGGACTTTTGAGTCTTTCCACGCTTCGGAGACGGTTCACCGGTCGCTGTCCACTCAGCCGACTGTCGATTGGACTCAGGAGTGTAGTGATGGAGCCATGTTTCATCCATTGTCACATATCGACGGAAAAACTCGGGTGTATAACGAGTTAACAGCTGCAAACACCGCTCAGAATTATCAACACGTTGTTGTTTTTGGTCAAATGTGAGCTCGCGCGGCACCCATTTTGCATAGAGCTTCCGCATATCCAAATTTTGATGAATCATTTTGTGGATTTTTTTTTATGTTTTCGTCGGTAATCACCTCTTTCGGGCGTCCACTGCGTTCACCGTCCTCCGTGCTCATTTCACCACGCTTGAATTTTGCATACCAATCAATTATTGTTGATTTCCCTGGGGCAGAGTCCGGAAACTTATTATCAAACCAAGTTTTTGCTTCCACCGTATTTTTTCCCTTCAGAAAACAGTATTTTATCAAAACACGAAATTCCTTTTTGCCATTTTTTTTCACAATAACAAAAGTTGCTTCACAAAAAACGCTCTATCTCACAAACTAATTGACTTATAGACGTCAAATTTTGACACGAATCATTTGAAGGTTGGTTATAGTACCAAAAATAATATGCATTTAATACTAGCGACGCCATCTATGTGACAGACCGGGGACTTATCAGCCAGCCTGTTATTCTCCAGATCTGGCCCCCAGCGACTTTTTCTTGTTATCAGACCTCAAAAGGATGCTCGCAGGAAAAAAATTTGGCTGCAATGAAGAGGTGATCGCCGAAACTGAGGCCCATTTTGAGGCAAAACCGAGAGAGTACTACCAAAATGGTATCAAAAAATTGGAAGGTCGTTATAATCGTTGTATCGCTCTTGAAGGGAGCTATGTTGAATAATAAAAACGAATTTTGACAAAAAAAATGTGTTTTTCTTTGTTAGACCGGCGACTTATCAGCGAACCTGTTAGTTCATTCTTACTATTTTCGAGAAGTGTACGAAAAACTTTTTCTATTTTAGTTGTAATTGAACCAATTTGTATGCCATTAAAATTTTACTGTCATTTAGTTCGTAACATTTTTTTGAAACTTTGAATAAAGAAAAAATCGTTGGGCTGGGGAAAATTTCTTACAAAATTTTAAAACTAAACTAAAACAAAATAAATTTTTTGCAATAAATACCCAGCAAAAAAATTTGGAAGTTCTTCTCAAGGCACAACTTTAAAAGAATTTCCAAAAATGCTCTCCCAAAGATGTCTTTTATTTTAACTACACAGGAAGTTCATTTGAGTCAATTTTTTATAACCCGCTTTTTAATATTTTTAATGGAAACTTTATGTTTATTTGTTTCAAATAGGTTAAAAACATATGAAGAATTAATAAAATGGTACAAATTATTTAAATTTAGCTGAAAAAAAATGTTACATTCTTTCTAGAAAAATTGCGAATTTTTAGAAATTTTTTATGACAAACACATTCCAGACAAGCGTTATAATGCATTAAAAATCTTAAAAAAATTTAAATTACTTATTTGTCAAAATATCACAAAAATTCTTAATTCACATCCAAAACACTGAATTCACCGCATACCTTAAGAAGTGAAGCAAATTCATTGAAGCGGCTGTTGAAATGTTGGACATTCGCCCTATTACAAGCCCATGTTAAATTCATCGCTTCTGCGTCAATTCACCGCATACCTTAAGAAGTGAAGCAAATTCATTGAAGCGGCTGTTGAAATGTTGGACATTCGCCCTATTACAAGCCCATGTTAAATTCATCGCTTCTGCGTCAATTTAACACCACTTCCAAATCCACACCCAGAGAAGGAATATGATCACCTCAAACATGTTTTAAGGGCAAAATGTTATTTTTGGGTGGTAACCATGTAACTTGGTTTTCGCAACCATGTTATTTTGTCGGAAATCATGTATCTGGTTTCGGCAAGCAGGTTATATTTGACGAGAAAATAACATTTTAGTGACAAACATGTTACATGGTCACCATACAAAAATAACATTTTGCTCTTGAAACATGTTTGAGGTGATCATATCCCTTCTCTGCGTGCAAAAAGAACATTTTCACTGGAACGTTTTTGCTGGGTATTAGTTCATATTAGCACCAATTTTATAACAGACTTTTTTTCTGTGCATATAAACAGATCCCCACTATGACTCCTTGAGCTTGGGTCCACAAAGATCAATATCGAATTTGCTTTGTATCGGTTCATATTTTGGTATTTTGGGTTTTGTAAATCCAAATCTCATATAGCCAAAAAGGGAAGCGTCCCATTTGAACCGGAGAGTATATGTGACCAAATCCACCTGAAATTCTATATATATTTTCATGTAACCCGCTACGTCGAATTTTCGACGGAAACTACTATATATATTGCATTAATTCTGGTGGGTACATAAAATTCGGCGTGCCCGAACTTAAGGCCATAGGCTTGTTTCTTTAATTTATTTGTGAAAACGTTTTAGCTTTATAGTCATATTACATAAAAATTAGTTTTTATACCCTCCACCATAGGATGGGGCTATATTAACTTTGTCATTCCGTTTGTAACACATAAAAATATTGATCTAAGACCCCTTAAGTATATATATTCTGGGTCGTGGTAAAATTCTGAGTCGATTTGAGCATGGCCGTCCGTCCGTCTGTTGAAATCGCGCTAACTTCCCAACGAAACAAGCTATCGACTTGAAACTTGGCACAAGTAGTTGTTACTGATATAGGTCGGATGGTATTGCAAATGGGCCATATCGGTCCACTTTTACGTATAGCCCCCATATAAACAGACCTCCAAATTTGGCTTGCATACCCTCTAAGAGAAGCAAATTTCATCCGATCCGGCTGAAATTTGGTACATGGTGTTAGTATACGGTATCTAACAACCATGCAAAAATTGGTCCACATCGGTCCATAATTATATATAGCCCCATATAAACCGATCCCCAGATTTGGCTTTCGGAGCCTCTAAGAGAAACAAATTTCATCCGATCCGGCTGAAAGTTGGTACATGGTGTTAGTATATGGTCTCTAACAACCATGCAAAAATTGGTCCACATCGGTCAATAATTATAAAGGGTGGTTAAATTGTAAGGGCCGATGTTGAATGTGAACCACACCTAAACGCCAAGTTTTTTCCGAATTTTATTTGACATTTCTCTATTTCAGACTTACTCAATTTGAACCACGGACGTCGTGAATGTGGATGATCATGTGGATGATTTCGAAGAAAATCATCTTCAGTGATGAGGCACATTTTCACCTCAGTGGATTCGTCAATAAACAGAATTGCCGCATTTGGGCGAATGAGAATCCAAGAGTGATTGTCGAAAAACCAATGCACCCACAAAGAGTGACTGTTTGGTGCGGTTTATGGGCTGACGGCATCATCGGGCCGTATTTTTTCCAAAATGAGGCCGGTCAGACAGTTACTGTGAATGGTGTTTGTTATCGTGAGATGATAACGAACTTTTTATGGTCCGAATTGGAAGATATGGATGTGGACGATATGTAGTTTCAGCAGGACGGTGCCACTTGCCACACAGCTAACGAAACAATGGCTCTTTTGCGCAACAAATTCAATGGCCGTGTTATCTCACGTAATGGCGATGTCAATTGCCGCCAAGATCATGTGATTTGACACCGTTGGACTTTTTTCTTTGGGGTTATTTGAAAGAAAAGGTGTACGTCGATAAGCTAGCAACAATTCAAGAGCTAAAGGATGAGATAAGTCGGCACATTAACGGCCATCGTAAGAACGTGTGCCACCGAAGTCGCGGCGCCCATTTGGCCGATATTTTGTTCCATACATAATTGAATAATACCAATATATCATAATAAAATAAAATTACGATAATTTCCTAAATAGTTTGTGTTTTATTCAAAATCAACATCGGCCCTTGAAATTTTAACCACCCTTTATATATCCCCCATATAAACCGATCCCCCGATTTGGCTTGCGCAGCTTCTAAGAGAAGCAAATTTCACCCGATCCGGCTTAAATTTGGTAAATGGTGTTAGTATAGGGTCGACCATGCAAAAATTGGTCCACATCGGTCCATAATTATATATAGCCCCCATATAAACCGATCACCAGATTTGACCTCCGGAGCCTATTGGAAGACCAAAATTCATATGATTCAGTTGATATTTGGTACGTGGTGTTAATATATGGCCTCAAACACCCATGCAAAAATTGGTCCTCATCGGTCCATAATTATATATAGCCCCCATATAAACCGATTCCCAGATTTGACCTCCGCCCCTTGGAAGAGAAAAATTCATACGAATCTGTTGAAATTTGGTACGTGATGTTAGTATATGGTATCCAACAACCATGCAGGAATTGGTTTATATCAGTCCATAATTATTTATGGCCCTCATATAAACCGATCCCAAGATTTGACCTCCGGTCAACCGATCTGGTTGAAATTTGGTACGTGGAGGTAGTAAATGATATTTAACAGCCATGCCAAAAGTGGTCCATATCAGTCCATAATCATATATAGCCTCGATATAAACCGATCCCGAGATTTGGTTTTGGAGCCTCTTGGAGGAGCAAATTTCATCCGAGTCTGTTGAAATTTGGTACATTGTGCTAGTATATGGCCGTTAACAACCATGCCTAACTAGGTCCATATCGGTCTATATTATATATAGCCCTCAGATAAATCGATCCCCAATCACACAAAAATTGGTCCATATCAAGTTCATAATTGTATATAGCCCCCATATAAGCGACCCCCATAAATAATTAAATTCTGGCTCTCTACCACGTATGGACTAACTCACAATTTAGAAAACGATTTTAAGAAGTTTTAAGATACCACAACCCAAGTAATTCGATTGTGGATGACAGTCTTTCGTAGAAGTTTCTACGCAATCCATGGTGGAGGGTACATAAAGGGCGATACGGTCAAAATTTGGTCAATATAAACTTGACGTATTTCTTTCAATTTTGCATTTAAAAAACCTGAACACCCCTAATTTTGAAGGTGTGTATGTGTAGAATGTTGCTCCTATTTTGATTTTGGAATTCACTCTTCAGTTGTCAAAATGCCGTCCAAGCAAAAAGAGCAGCGTATCAAAATTTTGCTCGCGCATCGCGAAAATCCGAGCTACTCGCACGCAAAGCTGGCAAAATCGCTAAAAGTTGCCAAATCAACCGTTACAAATGTAATTAATGTGTTTGGGGAACGTTTGTCGACAGCCAGGAAGTCTGGATCGGGGGAAATCGAAAACCGGAAGCCGCTGAGACGACAAAGAGAGTTGCCGGTAGTTTCAAGCGAAATCCTAACGTCTCTCTCCGAGATGCCGCAAATAAGCTGGGTGTATCGTCTACAACCGTGTATCGAGCCAAAAAACGAGCCAAATCGCGATGATAAACAAATACGACGGCCAAAGCGCGATCCCGGAGGCTGTACACGACGATGCTGACGAAGTTTGACTGCGTGGTAATGGACGACGAAACCTACGTCAAAGCCGACTACAAGCAGCTTCCGGGACAGGAGTTTTATACGGCAAAAGGAAGGGGAGAGGTAGCAGATATTTTCAAGCACATAAAACTGTCAAAGTTCGCAAAGAAATATCTAGTTTGGCAAGCCATCTGTACCTGTGGCTTGAAAAGCAGCATTTTCATAGCTTCCGGGACTGTCAACCAAGAAATTTACGTGAAAGAGTGTTTCAATAAACGTCTCCTGCCTTTCCTGAAGAAAAACGGTTGTTCCGTACTGTTTTGGCCGGATTTGGCATCTTGCCATTACGGTAAAAAAGGCCATGGAGTGGTACGCCGCCAACAACGTGCAGGTGGTTCCCAAGGACAAGAACCCTCCCAACACGCCAGAGCTCCGCCCAATTGCGCCGAAGAAGGTGGACAAGGTGGCTGTACAAAATCTGATGGCAGGTGTCAAGCGTGAGGCCCGGCAATTCGGATTTGCAAAAGCGAAAGCCTAACTGAATATTTTTCCTGAATTTTATACTAATTGAACTTGAAAAAGAAATTTAACTTGATTTTTTAAATAAACGATTTCACCGATTTACACGCGTTTTTCCTTGACCAAATTTTGACCGTATCACCCTTTAAGATTCGGCCTGGCCGAACATGCGGCCGTATATACTTGTTTGAATTTAAAATTCATATGTAAATACATGCTCACAACAATATTTTTTTCAGTGCCAACTCATCAATCCTTTTGATGAATTATCAACATTCTTATGATTTTCAAATTTCAGATAAGACCTCGCATAGTTTATCGGTATGTGATTATATCGCATATATTCAATTGCATAGAAACACTACAAGATACCCCTCGCCACCACCTCCCTCAATCACTTAGACAATCTCAATTGTATCATTATATCGTTTAACGAATATTTTGCCCCAACATCATCTTAAATATTTCCATGTTCTCTATCATCCTGCCCTCTTATTCAATGTAGTTGTTGTTGTCATTTTGATGCCTTTTTCATTGTTGTTGCAGGCTGTGTTGACATTTTTGTCGTTGTTGCTGCTGTTGCCTTTGTAGAACTTTAAGAACTCTGGGGCCTCTGAAGAGGTTACATTTTGAATAGCCCATTATTTGTTGTATTGTTTTATGAGGCATTTAGACATTTCACTTGTTTTCCTCTACTCGGGTATTGCTTTCTGTTTTTTACTTTCGTTTTTTGTCTTTGTTCTTGTTCTTGCTCACCTTCATTCTATTTCTCTTCATTGTCTGGTTGATTGTGGTGGATGGGTGGCTGGATAGGTGGGTTGTGAGTCTTTGGTTTGGTTGGCATTTTCTGGGTCGGTGATGTCCTTATAATGATTATCATCGCCCGACAAAAGCCAGGTCGTTTCGTTGGTGGGACAATATCCTTAGTGGGTATATTTGTTTGTATGTGCGGTTGTGGGTGTATATGTGTATTGGTTTATTTGTTTCGTTTTTTCTCGTTGTTGTTTTTTTTTTTGCTCTGTGTATATGGGGGATATATTTACAATTTGTGTTATTACAAAAGCCAACAGAATGTTTTATATTATCCTTGCTGTTGCTGCAAGGGTTTGTGGCTGTGTGACTGTGTATGTGTATTCGTGTACATGTGTCGGTGTGCTTGTGTATCCTTGTTGCTGAACTGCTGTTGTAGTTCTTGTTGTTGTTGTTGTTGTTCCATTAACAGCTTGAATATCTTTCAAACACTTCATTATTTTTTATTTTTATACTCAAACTGCACACAAAAGAAAAATCTACCAGTCAAGGTGTTTAATCGTTGTGTCTGCTCTATAGCTGTGGCTGGCACTGCTGCCACTTTTATTCAAAAGCTGTTTAGAGCCTAAGGACCTCCCATCTCCTTATATACGCCCATGTAGTCTGGCGGCACACTTAATTGGCAATCGAGAGAGATGTTTTTGCTTCGTTTGTAGTGTCTGTTGTTGCCTTTCGGCTGGCTCCTTGGCCTAGCCTAACTACACAAATATCTCAAATTTATGATCAATGATTTCATGAGTGAATTGTTTTCACTCAAGCACAACTTGAATGATCATAGATTTGTTTCCCTTTAGCAGTTTTTGTTTGGTATTTGTTGCTCTATGTTTAAATGAAAATTATGGGGTGGGTTTGGTTGCATTGGGGAAAAAGCTTATATCGGCTATATTTATATTTCACTTGTATTCTTCATTATGAAATATTATCAAAATGAATTTAACCCCCCCATTTTTATGAATTTTATATGGGACATGATTAGCTAACGAGAGTTCGGGGGTTGCCTTTTATTTGTTAGGATTGGGCAACCTTAGTGTTGCATTCTACCAACTGACAGCTCTATCGTATAGCATGGCATTTTTGAGGTTGCACATACTCAAGATGTTTTAACATATGAGCTCTATTTACGCTGTTTACAGCAAATTAAAATATTCGTCCGTATCGATGGTGTGCACAGAAAAAAATTTCCGTAGTTAAACTAACGCTAAATTTAACTTATTTTTTATTGGAAAAAATTTATTTGCTAGTACTTAAATTTTATTATTTTTATCGAAATTTTCCACAGCTTAATGAAATCTCACTTTTTTAAGTACGTCTCAATAATTTCACGAACTAAACGTGAGTATAAAGTTCAATGACCGTACACATAAGTTCAATATGAACTAAAGCAAAAGAAGATTTTCGTACGATTCCCAAAAAGTAGTAAGAATGAACTACTGTATGGTTAAAATGGTCCTGATTTGGCGCCAATGATTTACTTCTTTACTTTTAGTTAATTTTTTCTTCTATGAGATGATGTAATTTCGTGAACTGCAGTTAAAAAGTACAAAAGGCCATTAAAATTTCCTGGTTTTAACAACGCTTTGTGGAAATCTCAAAATGTGGAGTAAAATTTAGTTCAATTTTCGTGCGAGGTACCTATTCTTCCTATAAAAAAGTTCACTTTGTTTTCGGTGTGATAAATGCAACCGAGGTCATACACCCAGAAAAAAGTGCCTTCGAAACTAAAGGAAAAATTTTTCATCAATATAGTTTATCCATTTTATTTCCATTAAGGTAAATTTTTGTGAAAAATAATAAAATTTGCTCGTTTCAGTAAAAAAAATCCTAAACTGTAAGCAGTTAGGAATAGTTCATTAACTAGAATAAGGCATGGAATTTTACTCATACTATTTTCTTCGCTGGGTATAAGAATTTACTACTGAAAAAGAAAATTTTATTCGCCGATAACAAAGCATTCGTAAAAATAAACAAAAACCGAACTAAAACCAAGTTTCCTCAAAATTAGTAAAATTTCTTATAAAATGATAATTGCGACTTCCTTTATAATAGAAAGTTTATCATACATACGAACAACACTTGGCATAGAAAAATATTTTAGTTCATTCGTACTAAGAAGTATGCAATCCTTTCAAAACTTAAGGAAACACACTTGTTAGAATATAGGAAATTTTCCTAAATTTCTATTGTCTACCTGTAATCGATACCTGTCATCGTAATCGATGTGTTTGCGCGTGGGTGTAATCGATATATTTGCGCGTCGGTTGTTTTTTTAGTTGGAATCGCGTTGTTTTGGTATACGGAGAGATTGTTAAAAAATAATATGGTAAAATAATATAATAAATAACAAATAAAATATATAAAGTATTTGTTATTTTAAATTAGTGAGAAAAATTTTCGTTTTTTTAAATAAATCTATCAATGTTCGTGATAGTGTATAAAGAAAGAAAACACCAGCAGAATAACAACCCTTTCATTTGTCTTCATTTTGGAATCTTCAATTATCAGGTAATATTCAGTGACGCTAACCTTTTGCAACAAAAATGTTTTATGATTTTTTATATTTGTAGGTATTGAAATTGTAAAAGGAGGACAAAATCGTTAGGCAGCAACTTATTAAAAGTGAAAAGTACAAGAAGAAGAAGAAGAAGAAAAAGTGCGTTTTACAGTTGATAATATCACACGGAAATTGGAAATAGTGGAATAATAAACTAATATTTCAAAGAGATTCGATGCTGTTGATTCTTAATAAATATATTCAATATATTAATAAAACATGTCTTTTATTGAAGATAAAATTGCTTATAGAAATAAATAAAATTGTATTTAAAAACGAAGGTAAGCAGTTCTAATTATGAAGTAAAAGTTTTACCACAAATGTGTAAGATTTGTCGAAATGAATGAAAAAATTTCAATAAAATCATTCCATATATGAATTCAAATTAGTTAAATTTTTTCATTCTGTAGTATAGTGGTATATAAATATAGGAAAATGTTAACTAATATATGGAATGCATTATTCCTAATTTCTACGAAAATCACATCGTTCAAACAAATAAAAATGTCTTTGGCGAAGTTCAACTTTCTTCACAATGAGTTCATTTTAACTTAAAGAAGGGGTCACTTTTTTCTGGGTGTAGTTCAACCCAAGACAAATATCGTGCTGGTTGTCCAAAATCACTTGTTGTTCCGGAAACCATTGATGCTATACGCCAACCGAAATTTCAAGATCATCATGTTACCTATCGTGAAATTGAAACTACCTTAGTGGGACCAGCATTCATTTAATATTGCATGAATATATGATCGTCAAAAAATTTGTTCGCGTTAGAGCCACGGTTGCCGCAGTTGGTAGAATTCTACCAAAAATTGTATATTTTCTACTGTTAGATTGGTAGAATTCCTAATGTTTGGGTAGATTTTGCTTACCATTTCTCTCCAATGGTAAAGTTTCTATAGAAATAAAATGTTGAACAAAATTTCTATAGAAAAAATTTTTGACCAAAAAATTTCTATAGAAATAAAATTTTGACAAAATTTTCTATAGAAATAAAATGTTGACAAAATTTTCTATAGAAATAAAATTTTGACAAAATTTTCTATAGAAATAAAATTTTGACAAAATTTTCTATAGAAATAAAATTTTGACAAAATTGTCTATAGAAATAAAATATTGACCAAATTCTTTACAGAGATAAAATGTTGACAAATTTTTTTAAAGCAAAAAAAAAAAAAAGAAAGAAAATTTTGACAAAATTTTTTATAGAAATAAAATGTTGACAAAATTTTCTATGGAAATAAAATTTTGAGAAAATTTTTAAAGAAATAAAATTTTTGTTGTTGTTTTTGATTTCAGCTTAAAACCATGCATTGACTAAACTACAAGTGTAGCTTAACCAACAGAAGAAAAGAGATATGTTTGTACGAATTTATTTCGGCATAAGCCGGCTATCGTGTAAACCCTTTTTTCGGAAGGTTCAAGTGTGGTTCACTTTTGGGTTTAGTGAACTGTCTGAATTTATTCTGATAATTGGTTGATAGTTTTGCTGCAAGTAGAGGATGCTGATGAGGAATATGGTAATTCCGAAACGTGCGTCCATCCAACCATGTTGCAGTCTATAGGTCTTTGCCCAAATAAATTTGACAAACATTCTTTTCCTCTGTTGGTTAAGCTACACTTGTAATTTAGTCAATGCATGGTTTTAAACTGAAATCAAAAACAACAACAATGATTAAAGAAAGAAACCAACAACAACAAAACAAAACGAATGAAAAAAAAGAAAAAAATTTTGAAAAAATTCTATATACAAATAAAATTGTTTCTTCAATATTCGAAATTGTTATGTGCATTTTTAAGCGCACTAAAGTTTCACTGATTTCCTAATGTAAATTTACTGCTTCTGAAAAAGAAGTGCATTCAAGTGGGACATTTCCTTATAAATTCATCAGTGAATTTTTCTCAAAGGTAAGCGCTGATTGACTTTGACTTCCATTACAAAGCTTCTGAAAATTCAGCACGTTTTTTGCTGGGTTGAAGAAATAAAATTGAGAGATTGTGTGGGTGCTACATCAAAGCATGCATATTTAGCATATCTCTTTATATACTTAAAAATTTTAAAGATTTCTAAGTTCTCGAAAATCGAGTTAAAGCAGCGACGTCTATGTACTCTAGAAGTGAAATCGGGGAATACCCTCCACCATAGGATGGGGGTATATTAACGTTGTCATTCCGTTTGTAACACATCGAAATATTGCTCTAAGACCCCATAAAGTATATATATTCTGGGTCGTGGTGAAATTCTGAGTCCATCTGAGCATATCCGTCCGTCCGTCCGTCCGTCTGTTGAAATAACGCTAACATCCGAACGCAACAAGCTATCGACTTGAAACTTTGCACAAGTAAGTGTTATTGATGTAGGTCGGATGGTATTGCAAATGGGCCATATCGGTCCACTTTTACGTATAGCCCCCATATAAACGGACCCCCAAATTTGGCTTGCGAATCCTCTAAGAGAATTAACTTTCATCCGATCCGGCTAAAATTTGGTACATGGTGTTAGTATATGGTCCCTAATAACCACGCAAAAATTGTTCCACATCGGTCCACTTTTACGTATAGCCCCCATATAAACGGACTCCCAAATTTGGCTTGTGATTGCTGTAAGAGAAGCAAATTTCATCCGATCCGGCTGAAATTTGGTACATGGTGTTGGTATATGGTCTCTAACAACCATGCAAAAATTGGTCCACATCGGTCCATAATTATATAGAGCCCCCATATAAACCGATCCCCCAATTTGACCTCCTGAGCCTCTTGGAAGAGCAAAATTCATTCGATTCGGTTGAAATTTGGTACCTGAAGTTAGTATATGGTATCCAACAACAAGGAATTGGTTCATATCAGTCCATAATTATATATAGCACCCATATAAACCGATCCCCAGATTTGACCTCCGGTGCCTTTTGGAGAAGCAAAATTCATCCGATCTGGTTGAAATTTGGTACGTGGTTGTGGTATATGATATTTAACAACCATACCAAAAGTGGACCATATCAGTCCATAATCATATATAGCCCCCATATAAACCGATCCCGAGATTTGGTTTTGGAGCCTCTTTCGTAGAAGTTTCTACGCAATCCATTGTGGAGGGTACATAAGATTCGGCCTGGCCGAACTTACGGCCGTATATACTTGTTTGGAATTAAGAAAACATTTTTTACTTTGAAGCATCTGTTATAATTTGGATTTTTAAACTGGCATTTGTTTGTACGTGAGTACCTTTATTAATAAACCGCGAAATGGTTTATTAATAAAGTGCAATTTTGAAAAATTTATAAAGTCACGATTTTTGATTTACGATTTTCTCGTATTTTAGTAAAGTCAATTTTTTTAATTGTAGTTACAATCCCTAGTTAGTAGGTATACCCTTTTTCAGAACCCTCATCCCTCACCTGGCAGCCACATAATGAGGTACAATAACAAAAATCAACATATCTTATTATTGCAAAAAAAATAACAAAAAACACAAACGCATTCATCATAATTTCCAAAGCTTCATTTACTTGAGGCCATAAATCCGATGCCATCATAAATATCGAGCTAATATTAGGCATAAACAAAACAATCACCTTTATTTAATGGGAAAAAGCCAAAAATGAAGGTATTCAAAGCCTCAAGCAACCAAGTGTCCTCTGTCTACTCGCTTCGTCGAAGATGATATACAATATTTGTAATTTTCGATTGTTTTCTCCCCATACCCTCCGTCTCCGTCTGTCTCTGCCTCACTCACACTCACTCTCGTTTCCAATTATTGCCACCCTGCCCCAAAAATTACCTGTTATTTATTGTCGTTTTTTGTTATCAAATTTATCATAATTTCATTTAGATTTTTTCTTATGTAGTAGCTTCTTTCGATTTTCTTTGCCACTAAGGTCGGTCGGTCTTTTGTTTTGTGGTTACATTGATCATGGGCCCTATGATGTGATGAGATGTGAATGCGTTAAGCTTTTGGCGTTCCGGCATCACTCACCTTCATCCACACAGCGCTTTACCATAAGGACAATGACAATTTCGATGTTGTGAGGATAAGTAGCCAAATTTATTGAAGGCAAAAATGTATTGTGAGCCTACAAATATTTCATCCGTCCAACCATCATCATGAACATCGTCATCATCTCCCGTTGAATGTCTGTATTTTCTACTCGTATACAATTGGAGGGGTAGTTGGCGTTGTAATTATGTACCCATCAATGTCATTGAAATGAAATCAGGACGAAGAAAAAAAAAACAAACTTTTATGTTGACGATACAAATCAATGTATTGCTGGTTATGTCTGGATACAGTTGGGTACATAAACAAAGTCAAGCTAAGAAATGTGTAAAAATGGTAACGTGGACCCAAAGATGATCTCTATTTAAGGATTTTAGGAGATAAGCCTAAATCTCAGAAAATGTGGCCGAGCTACTCTGAAAAAAATATTGACCTAATATGAAAGATTATGCAACCTAAATTTTATGACACTCAATTTATACAATATTAACGAAAAATTTCTTAAAAATAATCCCATTCTAATTGAAAGAAAGTTTTTAATCTTTTCATTATAATTTTTTCCAACATTTTACGCTACTCATCTCTGAAAATAAAGAAAAAGGTTTTCGCTTTAAAGAAATACTCTATAAATAAATTAAAAAAAATATTGAATGTTTGGATTAAAGACAAAAAATCCTCCATCATAGGATAACATTTTTATACCCTGTGCCACAATGTCGAACAAGGTATTATATGTTAGTGCAAATGTTTGCAACACCCAGAATAGACGAGATAGGCATATGGTGTCTTCAGATTAATGCTAAGGGTCGGTCCCTGAGCTCGGGGCCACAATCTACCACACTCAAAAAACAAAACATGCCCGGTTCCAAAGATGTTGTCTGTACTTTAACAATTTTGCTATTGATTCCGAGCCAAAGACGAGAAGAATTCAAGTAAGGACACTTTTAAGACACAATTCTCTTTCAAATTTGGGTTTTGTGTACTTGACTCTAGGAAGCAAATTTTAATTTTTCGTTTTTTCAGCTTTTTCTCTTCATATGCTATCAAAGTCCTTTAAGTTGGCGTTAACGGCAACTTTATTTTCCAAATTAGGACTCGACTTCCAGTAGAAATTATGCTATGTTTCAAGTAAAAAACTTCTTTAAAATATAGTTTTGAAAAACATGTCCTATATTTGAACGATTTTTTGCTTTGTAGTCAAGATAGCAAATTTAAAGACAATTTGATTGATTTTAAAGAATTCTTCTGAATTATTAAAGTCAAGTTGATCTTACCCCAAAAAATTTTTCTTTCATGTTATGATACCCATTTTTAAAACCAATCACTTAATTATAAGAACAACACGACTTCATTGAAAAGTTTATCGACTTTTGGACAAGAAAAAAATCTTTATATTAGAGAAATGCGTCTTCTACGCTAAGCAAAATTTGCATTCGCATTTTAAGGACATGACATCTTTGACCTCACGACAATATTTTTTTTTCAGTGCAAATTAAAAAAATATATATATTATGAAGTTTTTGATCACATCTTTGTGGTTATTATGAAAACTTTTTTTTTTCGAATGAAGGCATGAAGGCCTCCTATTAGCGACAATCAAAATAGTCTTTGATAGTATAAAATAACACGAAAATTAAAATGTTTAAAGATTATTGAATTATAAAAATTTTTCTCAAAATTTTATTCTTACAGAAAAGTTTTTCAAAAAATTTTATTTCTATAGAAAATTTTCTCAAAATTTTATTTCTATAGAAAACTTTGTCAACATTTTATTTCTATAGAAAATGTTGTCAAAATTTTGATTTCTATAGAAAATTTTCTCAAAATTTTATTTCCACAGAAAATTTTATTTCTATACAAAACGTTGTCAAAACTTTATTTCTAAAGAAAATTTTGTCAATATTTGATTTCTGTAGATACAAAATGTAAGAAGATGGTTAGTGGCACTAACTGTAATATTGGAAAAAATATTAAAACAAATCAATAAACGATTGTTTCTATGAACTCAAGCCGAACAAAATTAATAATCAAAATTTTATTTCTATAGAATTTTTTCAAAACTATATATCCATAGAAAATTTTGTTACAATTTTATTTCTATAGAAAATTTTGTTAACATTTCATTTTCATAGAATATTATGTAAAAATTTTATTTCCATAGAAAATTTAGTCAAAACTTTATTTCTACAGAAAGTTTTGTCAAAATTTTATTTCTATAGACTATTTTGCCAAGATTTTATTTCCATAGAAAATTTTGTGAAAATTTTATTTCTATGGAAAGTTTTGTCAAAATTTTATTTATAAAGAAAATTTTGTCAACATTTTATTTCTATACAAAATGTTGTCACAATTTTATTTCTATACAAAATGTTGTCAAAATTTTATTTCTATAGAAAATTTTGTCAAAATTTTATTTCTATAGAAAATTTTGTCAAAATTTTATTTCTATAGAAAATTTTGTCAAAATTTTATTTCTATAAAAAATGTTGTCAAAAGTTTATTTTTATAGAAAATTTTTTCAAAATTTTATTTCTATATAAAATGTTTTCAAAATTTTATTTCTGTAGAAAATTTTATCAAAATTTTATTCCTAAAGAAAATATTGTCAAAATTTTATTTCTATAGAAAATTTTGTCAAAAGTTTATTTCTATGGAAAATTTTGTAAAAATTTTATATCTATAGAAAATTTTGTCAAAAGTTTATTTTTATAGAAAATGTTGTCAACATTTTATTTCTATAGAAAATTTTTCAAAATTTTATTTCTACTCAAAATTTTGTCAAAATTTTATTTCTATAGAAAATTTTGTCAAAATTTTATTTCTATAGCAAATTTTGTCAAAATTTTATTTCTATAGATAATTTTGTCAAAAGTTTATTTCTATGGAAAATTTCTTCAAAATTTTATTTCTATAGAAAATTTTCTCAAAATCTTATTTCTATAGAAAATTTTCTCAAAATTTTATTTCTATACAAAATGTTGTCAAAATTTTATTTCTATAGAAAATGTTGTCAAAATTTTATTACTATAGATTTTTTTTAATATTATTTCTATAGAAAATGTTGTCAACATTTTATTTCTATAGACAATATTGTCAAAATTTTATTTCTATAGAAAATGTTGTCAAAATTTTATTTCTATAGAAAATGTTGTCAAAATTTTATTCCTATAGAAAATTTTGTCAAATTTTTATTTCTATAGAAAATTTTGTCAAAAGTTTATTTTTATAGAAAAATTTCCCAAGATTTTGTTGTGAATGAAATTTTTCTAAAACTTTTATTTGTAATGAAAATTTTTTCTATAGCAAATTTTCTCAAAATTGTCAAATTCCATTTACTATATATAGAAAATTGAAGTACCCCTTAGTTAGAGAAGAATGCTTTGCAAAATCTAAAAAAACATCAAGAATTCTACCAATCTACCAAACAGTAAAAAATCTACCATTTTTATTAGAATTTTGCAAAGCATTCTTCTCTAACTAAGGGGTACTTCAATTTTCTATATATAGTAAATGGAATTTGACAATGTTGAGAAAACACACACACATATATATATATATATATATATATATATATATATATATATATATATATATATATATATATATATATATATATATATATATATATATATATATATATATATATATATATATATATATGTGTGTGTGTGTGTGTGTGTGTGTGTGTGTGTGTTTGTTAAAATAACCTCAGTATTGATGGCAGAAACAATTCAGATAAAATTTACTCGTTGTAGAAACTATATAACATATTAACCTAACCTAACCATCTCGCATTTTCTTTTCAATAACTTAATAATACCAATTCCTTATTTTGGAATATCATGAACTGAAATAAAGTTAAATTGACTTTAGAAATTTTCTTAGATTTTTTTCTTCAAAATGTAATACATTTTGTCTGACACTGTGCATATGAGATAGGTGTAGAAGAAGAATAATACAGAACTTTTTTTTATTAAACAGACAAATAATGACATTGATGACAAAATCTCAAATTGATGTTCACAACTTTAATAATGTGGTATAACACATAAATAAATACAAGAAATGTGTTTGTAATAAACTTAAATACTTCGTCAAAATATTCAACTTTTATAATACCAATTTTAAGTTTATCTGGACTTATCGTGGAAACAAATGAGGTTTTATAACCACGTGGCAACAATAATGAAATCAAATTAAACAGAAAATATTTAACATAAAAAATTGCATATGTTTGTCAATTTTTAATTGTTTTAACCGTTTTATTATGTTACCATTACCGAGGACACTGAAAAATATATTGTCGTGAGGCCAAAGATTTCATGTCCTTCAAATACGAATGCAAATTTTGCTTAGCGTAGACGAAGACGCATTTCTCTAATATAAAGTTTATTTCCTTGCCCAAAAGTCGATAAACTTTTCAATGAAGTCGTATTGTCCTTATAATTAAGTGATTTGCCTTAAAAATGGGTATCATAACCGAAGCGTGGAAAAACTCAAAAGTCCGCTGGCAAAGTAATGGCCTCTGTTTTTTGGGATGCATATGGAATAATTTTTATCGATTATCTTGAGAAGGGAAAAACCATCAACAGTGAGTATTATATGGCGTTATTGGAGCGTTTGAAGGTCGAAATCGCAGCAAAACGGCCCCATATTAATAAGAACAAGTATATACAGCACTAAGTTCGGCCGGGCCGAATCTTAAATACCCACCACCATGAACCACATATTAGGGGTTCCTTTGAAATTTCAGGAGGGCTTGAGGACTTGAGGACACTTCCCGAAAATAATTTAAAAATTTCACCTATGAGCACTATATCAGATTCTGGATTTATAAGAACCATTTTTGTTTGAGTTTTAGAGGAATCATTAACACCTCTTGTAAGTGTGCAAGAAAATTATAAAATAACGTCTTGATTTGAAATCTTAAATGTGTAGAAGTAAAATCTGAAAATTTTACATTGAGTTTCAAGCAATTTTCATGATCAGTGCGCCTTCTACACCCTCAAGAAGTGAAGTCAGTCTATATGGAGGCATTACCAAATGGACCGATAAAAACTTAATCCGATACACGTTTTTGTGCGCCTACAATACCAGAATATTTACAATTTCAGGCAAATTAAATAAAAACTACGGTTTCTAGAAACACAAGGAGTTAAATCGGGAGATCGTTCTTATTGGGGCTATACTAAAATACGGACCGATAAAAACTTCGGATTCTAGAAGCCCAAGAAATAAAATCGGGAAATCGGTCTATATGGGGGCTATACCAAAATATGGACCGATACTCACCATTTTCGGCACACCTCTTTATGGTCCTAAACTACCTCTAGATTTCCAATTTCAGACAACTTGGATAAAAACTACGGTTTCTATAAGCCCAAGACCCCAAATCGGGAGGTCGTTTTATATGGGGACCATACCAAAACATGGACCGATACTCACAATTTTTGGCACACGTATTTGTGATCATTCAGTACATCTAGATTTCCAATTTCAGGTAAATTGAATAAAAACTGCGGTTTCTATAAGCCCAAAAAGTAAAATCGGGAGATCGGTCTATATGGGGGCTATACCAAAACATGGACCAATACTCACCATTTTTTGCACACCTCTTTATGGTCATAAAATACCTCTCGATTTCAAATTTCAGGCAAATTGGATAAAAACTACGATTTCTATAAGCCCAAGACCCCAAATTGGGAGGTCGGTTTATATGGGGACTATATCAAAACCTGGACCGATATAGCCCATCTTCGAACTTGACCTGCCTGCAGACAAAAGACGAGTTTGTGCAAAATTTCAGCACGATTGCTTCATTATTGAAGACTGTAGCGTGATTACAACAGACAGACAGACGGACAGACGGACATCGTTATATCGTCTTAGAATTTCTCCCTGATCAAGAATATATATATACATTATATAGTCGGAAATCGATATTTCGATATGTGTTACAAACGGAATGACAAACTTATTATACCCCCGTCACCATTCTATGGTGGTAGGTATAATAATATGCATTTAATACTAGCGATACCGATATGGCCCATTTGCAATTCCATCAGACCTACATCAATAACAACTACTTGTGCCAAGTTTCAAGTCGATAGCTTGTTTCGTTCGAAAGTTAGCGTTATTTCACCAGACGGACGGACGGACATGCTTAGATCGATTTAGAATTTCACCACGACCCAGAATATATATACTTTATGGGGTCTTAGAGCAATATTTCGATGGAAACGGAATGACAAAGTTAAGTTAAGATGGGGGGTATATCCTATGGTGGTGGGAATAATAACTAAATAATTAATTACCTCAATTAAGAACTTAATTGAGGTTAGGTTAGGTTAGGTTAGGTGGCAGCCCGATGTATCAGGCTCACTTAGACTATTCAGTCCATTGTGATACCACATTGGTGAACTTCTCTCTTATCACTGAGTGCTGCCCGATTCCATGTTAAGCTCAATGACAAGGGACCTCCTTTTTTATAGCCGAGTCCGAACGGCGTTCCACATTCCAGTGAAACCACTTAGAGAAGCTTTGAAACCCTCAGAAATGTCACCAGCATTACTGAGGTGGGATAATCCACCGCTGAAAAATTTTTGGTGTTCGGTCGAAGCAGGAATCGAACCCACGACCTTGTGTATGCAAGGCGGGCATGCTAACCATTGCACCACGGTGGCTCCCTTAATTGAGGCGTGCGATCGAAATCAATTAAATTTTGAATTTAACCTATCAAGAAATTAATTTTTTAATAAACTATAATTTTCCTTTCTAATTAATTTTGTATTTGATTTGTCATTTTCGAGACTGAAGCAATTTCAATTGAAAATTTAATTGGATCAATTAATGATTGAAACATTTGTTTCTGTGTGGTACCACAATCAAATACAAGAATACAACTGCCAAAGAAATTTAGCTAACTTTAACTTAGAATGTTTGTACCCCAATGGTACAATCATTCTAAATTAAAATATTATGAAGCAAAATATGGCGAAATACGATACAATACTCTCATCACTAGTGGGTGAGGGGCAGCTGTCATGTGTGTAGGTTCATATCTTGACTATGCAGTTGTCTCAATATTCACAGGGTGATTCAGGCTAGACTCAAATCTGACGTACAGATGACGCTTTATACAGTTCACAATAACAGAATACAGGGTGCATCCTGTCACCTTTATTTTCTACTATAGATTGTGGTTTGTGTCATTGGTAACAAATAAGCCGATTCTACGCTATGATTTTCAATTAGTGTAGAATTCTATCAAATACACCAAAAATTTTTCAAAACTTACATCGTGGAGTATTGACCAAAATATATAGAGGGCACTAAAATCAATACATCCGTCCTCTATTCACCATCCTGATTGCCATCGCTGGCATACCCAAAACGAGTGGCTTTTTTTATACCCTCCATCATAGGATGGGGGTATATTAACTTTGTCATTCCGTTTGTAACACATCGAAATATTGCTCTAAGACCCCATAAAGTATATATATTCTGGGTCGTGGTGAAATTCTGAGTCGATCTAAGCATGTCCATCCGTCCGTCCGTCCGTCCGTCCGTCTGTTGAAATCACGCTAACTTCCGAACGAAACAAGCTATCGACTTGAAACTTGGCACAAGTAGTTGTTATCGACGTAGGTCGGATGGTATTGAAAATGGGCCATATCGATCCACTTTTACCTATAGCCCCCATTTAAGGGACCCTCAGATTTGGCTTGCAGAGCCTAAAAGAGAAGCAAATTGCATCCGTTCCGGCTGAAATTTGGTACATGTTATTGGTATATGGTCTCTGACAATCATGCAAAAATTGGTCCACATCGGTCCATAATTATATATAGCCCCCATATAAACCGATCCCCCGATTTGGCTTGCGAAGCCTCTAAGAAACGAAAATTTCATCCGATCCGGCTGAAACTTGGTACATGGTATTGGTATATGGTCTCTAACATCCACGCAAAAATTGATCCACATCGGTCCATAATTATATATAGCGCCCATATAAACCGATCCCCAGATTTGGGTTGCGGAACCTCAAAGAGAAGCAAATTTCATCCGATCCGCCTGAAATTTGGTACATGATATTGGTATATGGTCTCTAACAACCATGCAAAAATTGGTCCACATCGGTTCATAATTATATATAGCCCCCATATAAACCGATCCCCAGATTTGGCTTGCGAAGTCTCCAAGAGAAGCAAATTTCATCCAATCCGGTTGTAATTTGGAACATGGTGTTAATATATGATCTTTAACAACCGTGCCAGAATTGGCCCATATCGGTCGATAATTATATATAGCCCCCATATAAAACGTTCTCCAGATTTGACCTCCGGAGCCTCTTGGAGGAGCAAAATTCATCCGATCCGGTTCAATTTAGGAACGTGGTGTTAGTATATGGTCGCTAACAACCATACCAAAATTGGTCCAATCACACAAAAATTGGTCCATATCGGTTCATAATCATGGTTGCCACTAGAGCCAAAAATAATCTACCAAAATTTTATTTATATAGAAAATTTTGTCAAAATTTTATTTCTATCGAAAATTTTGTCAAAATTTTATTTCTAGAGAAAATTTTTTTAAAGTTTTATTCGGTTCATAATAAAATTTTCATCATTGTCAAAATTTTATTTCTATAGAAAATTTTGTCAAAATTTTATTTCTATAGAAAATTTTGTTCAAATTTTATTCGGTTCATAATCATGGTTGCCACTCGAGCCAAAAATAATCTACCAAGATTTCATTTCTATAGAATATTTTGTCAAAAGTTTATTTCTATAGAAAATTTTGTTAAAATTTTATTTCTGTAGAAATTTTTGTAAAAATTTTCTTTCTATAGAAAATTTTGTCAAAATTTTTATTTCTATAGAAAATTTTGTGAAAATTTTATTTCGATAGAAAATTTTGTTAAAATTTTATTTCTGTAGAAAATTTCGTCAAAATTTGATGTCTACTTTGGCAACTGAATTATATACGTATTGGATCAATCTTTTTTGCTTTAATATATACCACGTATGGACTTACATACAATTTAGAAGATGGTGTTAGGAGGTTTTAAGATACCTTGCCATCGGCAAGCGTTACCGCAACTTAATTAATTTGATTCTGGATGGCAGTGTTTAGAAGAAGTTTCTACGCAATCCATGATGGAGGGTACATAAGCTTCGGCCTGGCCGAACTTACGGCCGTATATACTTGTTTCGTATTGCAATCTTACCCACAAAATGTCGGTGGCAGTGGGTAAGACACCAATTACCATGCGATCTTTCACATTGATACAAATGCGAGAATAAAAATATGCAGTGTCTTCCAATCTTAAACCAATCGAAAATATAAATTTATATTAGAAAATCTTAACTAAAACATTTTACTAGATGCGATATTATACAAATCAGGCATAGAACCTGCTGTACTATAATACTTTGTTCAATACTTTTTCACCCTAGCCCTCGCCAATGAGGGCTAAACAGTTCTGAACCGATATAAGGTTCATGGTAAAATAATTTTGACAAAATATTTTAATATTTTGAGAAAGCCTTTAACAAATTTATTTGCTAAAGGCTGCCTGTAGTATACTGAACAACATTACTTTGGTCTGCATTTTCTAACAGCCCGAGGCAAAATCACGATTTTCTTGAATTTCATGAATAGTTTAGGGCAGAAATGTATGTGATACTATGTTTAGCTTCTACACGAACACTTTTTAGGAAAGAAGTTCTCGATTGCGTTCTAGAACAATGGGAACTGTGACAATACTACGGTAATCTTTGTACGCAAATTTATAATAAAACAAATAAGGAAAGTCTAAAGTCGGGCGGGGCCGACTATATTACACCCTGCACCACTTTGTAGATCTAAATTTTCGATACCATATCACATCCGTCAAATGTGTTGGGGGCTATATATAAAGGTTTGTCCCAATTACATACATTTAAATATCACTCGATCTGGACAGAATTTGATAGACTTCTACAAAATCTATATACTCAAAATTTATGTCGGTTAATGCACTAGGGTGGAACACAATGTTAGTAAAAAAAATATGTGAACATTAAAATCTGAAGCTATTTTAAGGAAACTTGGCAAAAGTTTATTTATGATTTATCGCTCGATATATATGTTTTAGAAGTTTAGGGAAATTAGAGTCATTTTTACAACTTTTCGACTAAGCAGTGGCGATTTTACAAGGAAAATGTTGGTATTTTGACCACTTTTGTCGAAATCAGAAAAACATATGTATGGGAGCTATATCAAAATCTGAACCAATCTCCACCAAATTTGGCAGGCATAGCTACAATGCTAATTCTACTCCCTGTGCAAAATTTCAACTAAATCGGAGCAAAAAATTGGCCTCTCTGGTCATATAAGTGTAAATCGGGCGAAAGCTATATATAGGAGCTATATCTAAATCCGAACCGATTTCAACCAAATTTGGCAGGCATAGCTACAATGCTAATTCTACTCCCTGTGCAAAATTTCAACTAAATCGGAGCAAAAAATTGGCCTCTCTGGTCATATAAGTGTAAATCGGGCGAAAGATATATATGGGAGCTATATCTAAATCTGAACCGATTTCAATAAAATTTGGCACACTTGACTACACTACTAATTGTACTCCTAGTGCAAAATTTCAACCAAATTGGGGTAAAACTCTGGCTTCTGGGACTTTATTAGTCCATATCGGGCGAAAGATATATATATATGGGAGCTATATCTGAATCGGAACCGATTTCAATACAATTTGGCACACTTGACTATAGTACTAATTTTTTCTTCTTGTGCAAAATTTTAAGCAAATTAGGGTAAAACTCTGGCTTCTGGGGCCATATAAGTCCATATCGGGCGAAATATATATATGGGAGCTATATCTAAATCTGAACCGATCAATAGGGTTCTATTCTGAGCCAAAACACATACTTGTGCCAAATTTGAAGTCGATTGGACTAAAACTGCGACCTAGACTTTGATTACAAAAATGTGCTCATGGACAGACGGACAACTCAGGAGCCCACCCTGAGCATTTTTGCCAAAGACACCATGTGTCTATCTCGTCTCCTTCTGGGTGTTGCAAACATATGTACTAACTTATAATACCCTGTTCCACAGTGTGGCGCAGGGTATAATTACATTTTCTATTTATTTTTTATGCTAAAGCTTGCGACCAGTGGTAGCATTGAAATGCAGTCTTAAGGAGGTCGAATATTTTATTATTAAGATTAGAACCAAAAATGCCACGCAATTTTATTCAAAAGGATGCTCATGAAATAATATTTCAATGGTATTTACAAAAAAATCATAACGGCGCTAGTAAGTTTTGAAGAATGCCAACATCATTAGAAATTAATTAGACGAACTTCTGTTCATAGTATGCTTTTGTTGAATAAAAACCTAAATTTAGTGAAAAGTACTTTTTCGCTCAAAAAAAAAACCTAATAATTACATTTTCCATTTCTGATTGAAAAGCTCTCTTGTTCCAGTACGAGAGCATAAAATAAGGACAGTTGTGTGTAGTGAACTCTACAAAAACAAATCGTTCGTAAAGCTAAGCCATTTACAACAAAACACATATCAATGCATACATACTTCATACTATTAGCGGGAATTCAATGAAACAATATTCAAGAATAACAAATTCTCTATTATACCGCATGTTTCAGTGAATAGTTATTCTTTTTTGCAACAATTAATTATGAAATAACATAAATGTAAAGACACCGACAGAAACCCATATTAAAAACTATTGTCAGGAGAAAAAGGAACACTATTAATAATAAATTGCCAAACAATGGAATAGCAGTCTTATGTTATAGTATCAAAACGTTTTGTTTCATAATTTACTAAAACTCTATGTTCTGTATAATAAGTGAATGTAAATCTAACAATTATAAATTCGCTTATAACTCACCTCAACCTCGTCGTATTTCCAATGCCTAGAACATTCTATAAAATTCGCTTTATTTTGGTAATATTAAATACCGAGCAACGGTACACACTATTAAGTAGAACACTAACACTAACACACACGAATACATAAAACGATCGACCGCAAAATAGAATCTAAACCGAACGAGGCCAGAGTTAAAACAGGACTAACAAAAGCTGTGTATACGTTGGTGGTGGATACCATGGATTTTTTTTTAGTAAATAAGCAACCGGAGCGGGTATAGATCTGTTCCTCTAACAAAGAGAAGGTTTTCATTGGAAACGGAAACTTGCTCTCCCCACATATTGAGAAACTCTCTTGTTCTAGTATGAGAACATAACATATGGAGAGTTATTTGTAGTGAACTCTACAAAGAGCCGAAAACACAACGATTTTTTAACCATGCACCCGGTCAAATATTCATTGTAAATGTTTGGTAAGGGAAGTCAGAATAACATTATAAAAAGCAAAATTAACAAGAAACGTACAAGAAACATAAATTAACCATATATGTATATGGTTAGATTTTAGCTGAGAGATGAGAAATGAGTACGAAATATGCACTAGGAGTACAATTAGTAGTGTAGTCAAGTGTGCCAAATTTTATTGAAATCGGTTCAGATTTAGATATAGCTCCCATATATAGCTTTCACCCGATTTACACTCATATGACCAGAGAGGCCAATTTTAACTCCGATTTTTTTTTTTTTTGAACAGGGAGTAGAATTAGCATTGTTGCTATGCGTGCGAAATTTGGTTGAAATCGGTTTAGATTTAGATATAGCTCCCATATATATGTTTTTCTGATTTCGACAAAAATGGTCAAAATACCAACATTTTCCTTGTTAAATCGCCACTGCTTAGTCGAAAAGTTCTAAAAATGATTCTAATTTTCCTAAACTTCTAATACATATATATCGAGCGACAAATCATAAATAAACCATTGCGAAGTTTCCTTAAAATTGCTTAGATTTAAATGTTTCCCATATTTTTTTTACTAACATTGTGTTCCACCCTAGTGCATTAGCCGACTTAAATTTTGAGTCTATAGATTTTGTAGAAGTCTATCAAATTCTGTCCAGATTGAGTGATATTTAAATGTATGTATTTGGAACAAACCTTTATATATATCCCCCAACACATTTGACGGATGTGACATGGTATCGAAAATTTAGATCTACAAATTCGTGCAGGGTATAATATATTCGGTCCTGCCCGACTTTAGACTTTCCTTACTTGTTTTGTTATGAAAGTATGGAAAAACCCTTAAATAAATAGAAAACATAATATCGGGAAATTTGAACAATGCAATTCTTCTTTTAAATAAATTATTTCAGGTGGGAGATAAAAAATAAATATATTTTTTCCTGATTTTAAGATGTTAAACCAAAAAACAATAACGGCGCTAGTAAGTTTTGAAGAATGCCAACTTCATCAGAAATTAATTACGAACTTCTGTTCATAGTATGCTTTTGTTGAATAAAAACCAAAATTTAGTGAAAAGTACTTTTTCGCTCAAAAATATACCTAATAATTACATTTCCCATTTCTGATTGATAAGCTCTCTTGTTCCAGTACGAGAGCATAAACTACGGACAGTTGTGTGTATTGAACTCTACAAAAACAAATCGTTCGTAAAGTTAAGCCATTTACAACAAAACACATATCAATGCATACATACTTCATAACACACTATTGCGGGAATTCAATGAAACAATATTCGAGAATAACACATTCTCTATTATACCGCATGTTTCAGTGAATAGTTATTCTTTTTTGCAATAATTAATTATGAAATAACATAAATGTAAAGACATCGACAGAAACCCATATTAAAAACTATGGTCAGGAAAAAAGGTACACTATTAATAATAAATTGCCAAATAATGGAATAGTAGCAGTCTTATAATATAAAAACGTTTTGTTTCATAATTTCCTAAAACTATATTTTCTGTATAATAAATCAATGTAAATCTAACAATTATGAATTCGCTTATAACTCACCTCAACTTCGTCGTTTATGCCAATGCCTAGAACATTCTATAAAATTCGCTTTATTTAGGTAATATTAAATACCGAGCAACTGTACACATTATTAAGTAGAACACTAACACACACGAATACATAAAACGATCGACCGCAAAATAGAATCTAAACCGAACGAGGCCAGAGTTAAAACAGGACTAACAAAAGCTGTGTATACGTTGGTGGTGGATACCATGGAATTTTTTTTTTAGTAAATAAGCAACCGGAGCGGATATAGATCTCTTCCTCTAACAAAGAGAAGGTTTTCATTGGAAACGGAAATTTGCTCTCTCTACATATTGAGAAACTCTCTTGTTCTAGTATGAGAACATAACATATGGAGAGTTATTTGCAGTGAACTCTACAAAGAGCCGAAAACACAACGATTTTTTTAACCATGCACCCGGTCAAATATTCATTGTAAATATTTGGTAAGGGAAGTCAGAATAACATTATAAAAAGCAAAATTAACAAGAAACATAAATTAACCATATATGTATATGGTTAGATTTAACCTGAGAGATGAGAAATGAGTACGAAATAAACTATAAAAAAAACATTCGGCTCAGTTATGTCGATATTTATGAACAGCTATGTGTTATACGAAGGTCAGTAGTAAATTACACGAAGTTGCAACGATTGCGATTTCTGTCCGACCACCGCTCTCTTTTTTCTAGCTTCATTGATTGTTGAGTTGTGCAGCAGCTTTTCATTGTTACAAAAATAGCCATGGAATATTTAAATTGGTATATTTAAATTAGCAATTTTTATACCCCGCGCCACACTGTGGAACAGGGTATTATAAGTTAGTGCATATGCTTGCAACACCCAGAAGGAGACGAGATAGACACATGGTGTCTTTGGCAAAAATGCTCAGGGTGGGCTCCTGAGTCAATATAGCCATGTCCGTCTGTCCGTGAACACATTTTTGTAATCAAAGTCTAGGTCGCAGTTTTAGTCCAATCGACTTCAAATTTGGCACAAGTATGTGTTTTGGCTGAGAATAGAACCCTATTGATTTTGGAAGAAATCGGTTCAGATTTAGATATAGCTCCCATATATATATTTCGCCCGATATGGACTTATATGGCCCCAGAAGCCAGAGTTTTACCCTAATTTGCTTAAAATTTTGCCCAAGAAGAACAATTAGTACTTTAGTCAAGTCAAATGTTATTGAAATCGGTTCAGATTTAGATATAGCTCCCATATATATCTTTCGCCCGGTATGGACTAATACGGTCCCAGAAGCCAGAGTTTTACCCTAATTTGATTGAAATTTTGCACTAGGAGTACAGGTAGTAGTGTAGTCAAGTGTGCCAAATTTTATTGAAATCGGTTCAGATTTAGATATATCTCCCATATATAGCTTTCGCCCGATTTACACTCATATGACCACAGAGGCCAATTTTTACCTCCGATTTAGTTGATATTTTGCACAGGGAGTAGAATTAGCATTGTAGCTATGCCTGCCAAATTTGGTTTAAATCGGTGCAGATTTAGATATAGCTCCCATATATATGTTTTTCTGATTTCGACAAAAATGGTCAAAATACCAACATTTTCCTTGTAAAAACGCCACTGCTTAGTCGAAAAGTTTTAAAAATGACTCTAATTTTCCTCAAATTCTAATACTTATATATCGAGCGGTAAATCATAAATAAACTTTTGCGAAGTTTCTTTAAAATTGCTTCAAATTTAAATGTTTCCCATATTTTTTTATTAACATTGTGTTCCACCCTAGTGCATTAGCCGACTTAAATTTTGAGTCTACAGATTTTGGTGCGACTTTTGACTTTCCTTACTTGTTTTAACTACATTACTAATGCGGACATCACGCCGAAATCACAAAAACAATAAAATAATTTTCATACAATTCAAGAAACTTAACTACATATTTCGTTGACTAAATTTTTTATAGAAATAATTTTTGTTTTATTTCTATAGAAATAAATTGTTTACAAAATTTTCTATAGAAATAAAATTTTGACAAAATTTTCTATAGAAATAAAAATTTGACAAAATTTTCTATAGAAATAAAATTTTGACAAAATTTTTTATAGAAATAAAATTTTGACAAAATTTTCTATAGAATTAAAATTTTGACAAAATTTTCTACAGAAACAAAATTTTGACAAAATTTTCTATAGAAATAAAATTATGACAAAATTTTCTATAGAAATAAAATTTTGACAAAATTTTCTACAGAAATAAAATTTTGATAAAATTTTCTATAGAAATAAAATATTGAGAACATTTTCTATAGAAATAAAATATTGAGAAATTTTTCTATAGAAATATTTTCTATAGAAGTGGTGCAGGGTATAATATAGTCGGCCCCGCCCGACTTTAGACTTTCCTTACTTGTTTATGTTAAAGCTTGTGACCAGTGGTAGCATTGAAATGCAGTCTTAAGGAAGTAGATTATTTTATTGTTAAGATTAAAACCACAAATGCCACGCAATTTTATTCAAAAGGATGCTCATGAAATAATATTTCAATGGTATTTTTGTTATGAAAGTATGGAAACCCCCTTGAATGAATAGAACATATAATATCGGGAAATTTGAACAATGCAATTCTTCTTTTAAATAAATTATTTCCGGTGGGAGGTAAATAATAGATTTTAAAATGTTAAACCAAAAAAGCATAACGGCGCTAGTAAGGTTTAAAGAATGCCAACTTCATTAGAAATTAATTAGACGAACTTCTGTTCATAGTATGCTTTTGTTGAATAAAAACCAAAATTTAGTGAAAAGTACTTTTTCGCTCAAAAAAAAACCTAATAATTACATTTTCCATTTCTGATTGATAAGCTCTCTTGTTCCAGTACGAGAGCATAAACTAAGCAAAGATAATAAAAGAGGAAGATGGGAGATTGGCTTGCGTCATACCAAATGTTGCATTTGCCAGATTAGTTTAATACATGTTTGTAACCTTTTAGTTGTTTTTAGTTTTCATTTTTTAAATGAGAAATTTAATTTTCTTAATGAAACAATGATAAATTTTAGGCAACAACAAAAAAAATTAAATTTTCCCCTTTATGGAAATTTATTTCGTGCTCTTAATTTCTTTTTATGTGCATTTTAATGCTATGTCAATACTTGTCGTATACGCGTTTGGTTCGAGTATTAAACTAATGTGGTAAATGGTTTGATGTGCTCAGTAGCCAATCTCCCATCTTCCTCTTCTATAATCTTTGAAACTAAGGACAGTTGTGTGTAGTGAACTCTACAAAAACAAATCGTTCGTAAAGCTAAGCCATTTACAACAAAACACATATCAATGCATACATACTATTAGCGGGAATTCAATGAAACAATATTCAAGAATAACACATTCTCTATTATACCGCATGTTTCAGTGAAGAGTTATTCTTTTTTGCAATAATTAATTATGAAATAACATAAATGTAAAGACATCGACAGAAACCCATATTAAAAACTATGGTCAGGAAACAAGATACACTATTAATAATAAATTGCCCATTAACAGTCTTATAATATAAAAACGTTTTGTTTCATAATTTACTAAAACTATATTTTCTGTATAATAAATCAATGTAAATCTAACGATTATGAATTCGCTTATAACTCACCTCAACCTCGTCGTTTATGCCAATGCCTACAACATTCTATAAAATTCGCTTTATTTTGGTAATATGTAATACATACCGAGCAACGGTACACACTATTATGTAGAACACTAACACTAACACACACGAATACAAAAAACGATCGACCGCAAAATAGAATCTAAACCGAACGAGGCCAGAGTTAAAACAGGACTAACAAAAGCTGTGTATACGTTGGTGGTGGATACCATAGAATTTTTTTTTTAGTAAATACGCAACTGGAGCGGGTACAAATCTCTTCCTCTAACAAAGAGAAGGTTTTCATTGGAAACGGAAATTTGTTCTCCCCACATATTGAGAAACTCTCTTGTTCTAGTATGAGAACATAACATATGGAGAGTTATTTGTAGTGAACTCTACAAAGAGCCGAAAACACAACGATTTTTTTAACCATGCACCCGGTCAAATATTCATTGTAAATGTTTAGTAAGGGAAGTCAGAATAACATTATAAAAAGTAAAATTAACAAGAAACATAAATTAACCATATATGTATATGGTTAGATTTTACCTGAGTGATGAGAAATGAGTACGAAATAAACTATAAAAAAACCATTCGGCTCAGTTATGTCGATATTTATGAACAGCTATGTGTTATACGAAGGTCAGTAGTAAATTACACGAAGTTGCAACGATTGCGATTTCTGTCCGACCACCGCTCTCTTTTTTCTAGCTTCATTGATTGTTGAGTTGTGCGGCAGCTTTTCATTGTTACAACAATTAAATTTAAATTTGTATATTTATATTAGCAATTTTTATACCCTGCGCCACACTGTGGAACAGGGTATTATAAGTTAGTGCATATGTTTGCAACACCCAGAAGGAGACGAGATAGACACATGATGTCTTTGGCAAAAGTGCTCAGGGTGGGCTCCTGAGTCGATATAGCCATGTCCGTCTGTCCGTGAACACATTTTTGTAATCAAAGTCTAGGTCGTTGCTCCGATTTAGTTGAAATTTTGCACAGGGAGTAGAATTAGCATTATAGCTATGCGTGCCAAATTTGGTTGAAATCGGTTCAGATTTAGATATAGCTCCCATATATATATCTCGCCCGATATGGACTTAATTTGCTTAAAATTTTGCACAAGAAGGACAATTAGTAGTATAGTCAAGTGTGCCAAATTTTATTGAAATCGGTTCAGATTTAGATATAGCTCCCATATATATCGTTCGCCCGATTTACACTCATATGACCACAGAGGAGGGAGTAGGGAGTAGAATTAGCATTGTTGCTATGCGTGCGAAATTTGGTTGAAATCGGTTTAGATTTAGATATAGGTCCCATATATATTTTTCTGATTTCGACAAAAATGGTCAAAATATCAACATTTTCTTTGTAAAATCGCCACTGCTTAGTCTAAAAGTTGTAAAAATGACTCTAATTTTCCTAAACTTCTAAAACATATATATCGAGCGATAAATCATAAATAAACTTTTGTGAAGTTTCCTGAAATAGAAATAAAATTATGACAAAATTTTCTATAGAAATAAAATTATGACAAAATTTTCTATAGAAATAAAATTGTGACAAAATTTTCTATAGAAATAAAATTTTGACAAAATTTTCTATAGAAATAAAATTTTGACAAAATTTTCTATAGAAATAAAATATTGAGAAAATTATTTTGACAAAATTTTCTATAGAAATAAAATTATGACAAAATTTTCTATAAAAATAAAATTTTGATAAAATTGTCTATAGAAATAAAATATGGAGAACATTTTCTACAGAAATAAAATATTGAGAAAATTTTCTATAGAAATAAAATTTTGACAAAATTTTCTATACAAATAAAAATTTTTGACAAAATTTTCTTTAGAAATAAAATTTTGACAAAATTTTTTTATAGAAATAAAAATTTCACAAAATTTTCTATAGAAATAAAATTTTGACAAAATTTTCTATAGAAATAAAATGTTGACAAAATTTTCTATAGGAATAAAATTTTGACAAAATTGTCTATAGAAATAAAATTTTGACAAAATTGTCTATAGAAATAAATTTTTGAAAGAATTTTCTGCCAATATTCGACATAAGTATATAAGTATATGGTCTTAAAATAAAATTAAAACAAGTATATACGGCCGTAAGTTCGGCCAGGCCGCAGCTTAGGTACCTTATGTATCATGGATTGCGTAGAAACTTCTACTAAAGACTGTCATCCACAACCGAATTACATGGGTTGCGATAACTCTTGCCAATGGCACGGTATCTCAAAACTACCTAACAACGTCTTTTAAATTGTTAGTCCATACGTGGTATATATTAGACAAAAAAAGGTATATATAGGTAAGTCTGCAAATAATTACGAACCGATATGTACTTTTGCGAGGTAATTAGAGAGCCAGAATCGAAATATGGGGATCGCTTTATATGGAGGCTTTGTACAATTATCGGTTCATAAAATGACCAATTTTTGTGTGATTGGGGATCGGTTTATCTGAGGGCTATATATAACTATAGACCGATATGGACCTAGTTTGGCATGGTTGTTAGCGGCCATATACAATGTGCCAAATTTCAACCAGATCGCATGAATTTTGCATCTCCAATAGGCACCGGAGGTCAAATCTGGGTATCGGTTTATATGGGAGCTATATATAATTATGGACCGACATGGACCAATTCCTGCATGGATGTTAGATACCATATACAAACACCACGTAGGAAGGAGCCACCGTGGTGCAATGGTTAGCATGTACGCCTTGCATACACAAGGTCGTGGGTTCGATTCCTGGTGAGATTTCTGAGGGCTTCAAATCTTGTCTAAGTGGTTTCACTGCAATGTGGAACTCCGTTCGGACTCATTGAGCTTAACATGGAATCGGGCAGCACTCAGTGATAAGAGAGAAGTTCACCAATGTCGTATCACAATAGACTGAATAGTCTAAGTGAGCATGATAGATCGGGCTCCCACCTAACCTAACCTAACCTAAGCTAACACCACGTACAAATTTCAGACGGATCGGATGAATTTTGCTCTTCCAAGAGGCTCCAGGCTCAAATCTGGGGATCGATTTATATGGGGGTATATAGTTATGGACCGATATGGACCAATTCCTGCGTGGTTGTTGGAGACCATATACTAACACCACGTTCCAAAATTCAACTGAATCGGATGAATTTTGCTCTTCCAAGAGGCTCCGGGGCTCAAATCTGGGGATCGGTTTATATGGGGGCTATATATAATTATAGACCGATATGGACCAAATTGTGCATGGTTGTTATTGACCATATACAAACACCATGTACCAAATTTCAGCCGGATCTCTTGGATCCTCAAAGCCAAGCAAGCCAAATCTGGGGATCGTTTTATATGGGGGCTATATATAATTATAGACCGATGTGGACCAATTTTTGCATGGTTATTAGATACCATATACTAACACCACCTACCAAATTTCAGCCGAATTGGATGAAATATACTTCTCCGCAAGCCAAATCTGGGGGTCCGTTTATATGGGGGCTATACGTAAAAGTGGACCGATATGGCCCATTTGCAATAACAACTACTTGTGCCAAGTTTCAAGTCGATAGCTTGCTTCGTTCAGAAGATAGCGTGATTTCAACAGACGGACGAACGGACAGACGGAAGGACGGACAGACGGACATGCTTAAATCGATCAAAATTTTGCCATGACCAGAATATATATCCTTTATGGGGTCTTAGAGCAATATTTCGATGTGTTACAAACGGAATGACAAAGTTAATATATAATATAAACCTATGGTGGGGGGTATAAAAATAAAATCGATTGTTCGAAATATTTTAAATAAATTGTTATGGTGATGGTCATTAAAATGGATCGATTCAGCCCATCTGCTAGTCTAACATTCTAGGAAAAATAAAATGATCTCCATAATTAGAAGTTGCTTTTCATTTACGTCATACCTTACATTGATCGAATGATTAACGTTTTATTGTTGTCCAAATGCTTTTTTCTTCTTTGGTTTTCTTCAATTTTGTATTTTTTGGTTTGAAAAAGGGTCATACCGATCCGGAGCTGGAGGAGTTTAAAAATCATGGTTTCAATCCAGCTTCGACCGAACACTAAAAAGTTTTTTTAGCGGTGGATTATCCCCTCTCAGTAATGCTGGTTTCATTTTTCAGCAGTGTTTCAAAGATTCTCTAAGAGGTTTCACTGCAATGCACTAAAGGGTGATACGGTCAAAATTTGGTCAAGGGAAAACGCGTGTAAATCGGTGAAATCGTTTATTTAAAAAATCAAATTAAATTTCTTTTTCAAGTTCAATTAGTATAAAATTCAGGAAAAATATTCAGTTAGGCTTTCGCTTTTCCAAATCCGAATTGCTGGGCCTCACGCTTGACACCTGCCATCAGATTTTGTACAGCCACCTTGTCCACCTTCTTCGCCGCAGAAAGCCAGTTTGTTTTGAACTGCTGCTCGTCCTTAGCAGTTTTTTTGGTCTTCTTTAGGTTCCGCTTGACAATAGCCCAGTATTTCTCAATTGGGCGGAGCTTTGGCGTGTTGGGAGGGTTCTTGTCCTTGGGATCCACCTGCACGTTGTTGGCGGCATACCACTCCATGGTCTTTTTACCGTAATGGCAAGATGCCAAATCCGGCCAAAACAGTACGGAACAACCGTGTTTCTTCAGGAAAGGCAGCAGACGTTTATTCAAACACTCTTTCACGTAAATTTCTTGGTTGACAGTCCCGGAAGCTATGAAAATGCTGCTTTTCAAGCCACAGGAACAGATGGCTTGCCAAACCAGATATTTCTTTACGAACTTTGACAGTTTTATGTGCTGTCCCGGAAGCTGCTTGTAGTCGGCTTTGACGTAGGTTTCGTCGTCCATTACCACGCAGTCAAACTTCGTCAGCATCGTCGTGCTTTGGCCGTCGTAGTTTGTTTATAATCGCGATTTGGAGTCACTACCTTCTTGTAAGTCGATAGTCCGGCTCGTTTTTTGGCTCGATGCACGGTTGTAGACGATACACCCAGCTTATTTGCGGCATCTCGGAAAGAGAGATTAGGGTTTCGCTTGAAACTACCGGCAACTCTCTTTGTCGTCTCAGCGGCTTCCGGTTTTCGATTTCCCCCCGATCCAGACTTCCTGGCTGTCGACAAACGTTCCCCAAACACTTTAATTACATTTTTAACGGTTGATTTGGCAACTTTTAGCGATTTTGCCAGCTTTGCGTGCGAGTAGCTCGGATTTTCGCGATGCGCGAGCAAAATTTTGATACGCTGCTCTTCTTGCTTGGACGGCATTTTGACAACTGAAGAGTGAATTCCTACACACACACACCTTCAAAATGAGGGGTGTTCAGGTTTTTTAAATGCAAAATTGAAAGAAATACGTCAAGTTTATATTGACCAAATTTTGACCGTATCACCCTTTATTTACAAAAATGTTAAGTTTTTTACAAAATTTAGTTTAGTCATTCCGTTTGTAACACATCGAAATACTGCTCTAAGACCCCACAAAGTATATATTCTGGGTTGTTGTGAAATTCTGAGTCGATCTGAGCATGTCCGTCCGTCTGTTGAAATCACGCTAACTTCCGAACGAAACAAGCTATCGACTTGAAACGTGGCACAAGTAGTTGTTATTGATGTAGGTCGGATGGTATTGCAAATGGGCCATATCGGTCTACTATTACGTATAGCCCCCATATAAACGGACCCCCAAATTTGGCTTGCGATTGATCTAAGAGAAGCAAATTTCATCCGATCCGGTTGAAATTTGGTACATGGTGTTAGTATATAGTATCTAACAACCATGTAAAAATTGGTCCACATCAGTCCATAATTATATATAGCCCCCATATAAACCGATCTCCCGATTTGGCTTTCGGAGCCTCTAAGAGAAGCAAATGCCATCCGATCCGGCTGAAATTTGGTACATGGTGTTAGTATATGGTCTCTAATGACAATGCAAAAATTGGTCCACATCGGTCCATAATTATATATAGCCCCCATATAAACCGATCACCAGATTTGACCTCCGGAGCCTCTTGGAAGACCAAAATTCATCTGATTCAGTTGAAATTTGGTACGTGGTGTTAATATATGGCCTCAAATACCCATGCAAAAATTGGTCGAAATCGGTCAATAATTATATATAGGCCCCATATAAATCGATCCCCAGACTTGACCTATGGTGCCTTTTGGAGAAGCAAAATGCATCCAATCTGGTTGAAATTTGGTACGTGGTGGTAGTATATGATATTTAACAACCATGCAAAAATTGGTCCATATCAGTCCATAATCATATATAGCCCCCATATAAACCGATCCCGAGATTTGGTTTTGGAGCCTCTTGGAGGAGCAAATTTCCTCCGAGTCAGTTGAAATTTGGTACATTGTGCTAGTATATGGCCGTTAACAACCATGCCTAACTAGGTCCATATCGGTCTATAGTTATATATAACCCGATATAACGATGTTAAGAAGTTTTTAGATACCACAACCCAAGTAATTCTATTGTGTATGACAGTCTTTCGTAGAAGTTTCTACGCAATCCATGGTGGAGGGTACATAAGATTCGGCCTGGCCGAACTTACGGCCATATTTACTTGTTCTTCTTTGGTTTTCTTCAATTTTGTATTTTTTGGTTTGAAAAAGGGTCATACTGATCCGGAGCTGCAGGAGTTTAAAAATCGTGGTTTCAATCCTGCTTCGACCGAACACTAAAAAGTTTTTTTTAGCGGTGGATTATCCACTCTCAGTAATGCTGGTGACATTTTTCGGCAGTGTTTCATAGATTCTCTAAGAGGTTTCACTGCAATGCATTATGGGTAATTTGACCCGATTTTGTGACAAAAACATTTAATTTTCTTTGTTGAGAAAAGCTTAAATTAAACAAATTTTGCAATGAACAGACTAACCATTGCATCATGGTGTATCTAAACATTTCCCATATTTACTTTACTAGAATATTTTAAAATTACTTCTACTAATTCTCCCTGAATAGTCCCTACGATGATACATCAACATCTTGATTGCACCTTTCAACGAATCTAGCTGATCTCATTTTCGTTCCTTCGTAGTTATCTCCTTGTATGTCAAGATGTGCGTTCATTTGTATTTGCTCAATTACTTAAAATGCCAACTACGCATGCGTGACATTTTTAAAATAATTTCACCTTCCTTCCTGTGGCGGTGAAAATCATTACAAGTCCACACCGCAAAATTAAAGAACAGCATAAAAAAGGAAAACGGTCAGCAGGAAAACCTGATTATAGTTGGAATACTTAGTTAGCTGAATGTGTTTTGTGTTCAAGTGCAATGGGAGCAAAGTGAGGGCAAACGAAAATGAAGGGCTAAATGATTTACTCCTCTTTTGTCAGCCAAATGGGCACGTACGACAAATGTTGGTCGTCCGTTGCTTGGTTAGCCAGTTGGATGGTTGCAATGTTTGACTTACTCGGTGAATGGATGGACGGATGATGGCCCGTCCGTCTATCTGGATATGATAAAAGCATGCAGTCCTATTTCGAAAGGTTGCCAAAGAACAAACAATCTTTGCCACACATATACATTGTGCTTTTTGTGTTTTTTCTTACAGGCTTCTCTCATGGCAACTTGGTAACAGAAAACTCGACGGGAAAACTCTGAACCATCTATCCATCGAACAAAAGTTGTTGGTGCAAAAACACATGCACGTCCATGTAAGGGGGAAAGGCCCTTCATAAAAAAAAAAAAAAAAAACAACTACAAAATGTGAAAAGGAATTTTGCAACATGTTGCAAGCGTAAATAAAATGTAATAAAACGTGCTAGCCGGGTGGCAAAAACAACAGCCACAACAACATTGGCCATTGGCGGCGAATGGCACACAACAATGGCGGCATCATCACCACAGAAAGATTATTCTTTGCTCACAAACAAGGTACGTACGTGCAGCATCAAGTAGAGCGCACGTATTGAACTCACTGTGGTGGGCAACCGAGAAAATATGTGAATTAAATTTTCTCCGATGGTTCTCAGTACTAGAGAAAATGTAAGTGTGTAAACACAACCATGGTTAGGTTAGGTTAGGTTATGTGGCAGACCGATGTATCAGACTCACTTAGACTATTCAGTCCATTGTGATACCACAGTGATGAACTTCTCTCTTACCACTGACTGCTGCCCGATTCCATGTTAAGCTCAATGACAAGGGACCTCCTTTTTATAGCCGAGTCCAAACGGCGTTCCACATTCTAGTGAAACCACTTGGAGAAGGTTTGAAACCCTCAGAAATGTCACCAGCATTACTGAGGTGGGATAATCCACCGCTGAAAAACTTTTTAGTGTTCGGTCGTAGCAGGAATCGAACCCACGACCTTGTGTATGCAAGGCGGGCATGCTAACCATTGCACCACGGTGGCTCCAACCATACAGCCATAGCGACTGATCATTTGTTTATGTGTAGAATCTTGTGGGAATATCAAAAGGTCAAGAACCCCGTGGACAGTCCTGTGGCACGGCTTCGGATGGCTGAGTCCTCCATGTATGTATGCTGTAATGGCATGTAAAGTTGTTGTTGTGCTACGAACTTTACGGAATCCGTGATGTTGATTAGCAGCTAGAAATTTTTCCACAACGCTGGGGAGCAGTAGTGCCTCAAGAGTTTGGGTTATTGGCGAGAGAAGGAGATCTGTAATATTCACTCATCCTCTAGTCTTTGTCTGGTTTCAGTAGCGGAATCTTACCCATTCTCCATACATAGACGATTCCAAAGACAAATTGAGGAGTCTGGTGAAGTACTTAACTCCCATATTCCCAGATACTTCAACATTAGTATAAAAATTCCGTCGGGATCCAACGCCTTCGGCTGAGGTAAATGGTGGGGCGTCGCTGGCTCGCAGACAACCAATGCGAGATGCTCAATAAACAGTCGGTTAAAAAATCTCGCGCCGAAAGCGACTGATATCCCATCAACTCTTGTAGCGGAATTCGAAGGGGCTCTTAAAGGGTGATACGGTCAAAATTTGGTCAATATAAACTTGACGTATTTCTTTCAATTTTGCATTTAAAAAACCTGAACACCCCTCATTTTGAAGGTGTGTGTGTAGAATGTTGCTCCTATTTTGATTTTGGAATTCACGCTTCAGTTGTCAAAATGCCGTCCAAGCAAGAAGAGCAGCGTATCAAAATTTTGCTCGCGCATCGCGAAAATTCGAGCTACTCGCACGCAAAGCTGGCAAAATCGCCGTTACAAATGTAATTAAAGTGTTTGGGGAACGTTTGTCGACAGCCAGGAAGTCTGGATCGGGGGGAAATCGAAAAGCCGCTGACACGACAAAGAGAGTTTCCGGTAGTTTCAAGCGAAACCCTAACCTCTGTCTCCGAGATGCCGCAAATATGCTGGGTGTATCGTCTACAACCGTGCATCGACTTATAAGAAGGTAGTGACTCCAAATCGCGATGATAAACAAAATACGACGGCCAAAGCGCGATCCCGGAGGCTGTACACGACGATGCTGACGAAGTTTGACTGCGTGGTAATGGACGACGAAACCTACGTCAAAGCCGACTACAAGCAGCTTCCTGGACAGGAGTTTTATTCGGCAAAAGGAAGGGGAAAGGTAGCAGATATTTTCAAGCACATAAAACTGTCAAAGTTCGCAAAGAAATATCTGGTTTGGCAAGCCATCTGTACCTGTGGCTTCAAAAGCAGCATTTTCATAGCTTCCGGGACTGTCAACCGAGAAATTTACGTGAAAGAGTGTTTGAATAAACGTCTGCTGCCTTTCCTGAAGAAACACCGTTGTTCTGTACTGTTTTGGCCGGATTTGGCATCTTGCCATTACGGTAAAAAGGCCACGGAGTGGTAAGCCGCCAACAACGTGCAGGTGGTTCCCAAGGACAAGAACCCTCCCAACACGCCAGAGCTTGAGAAACACTGAGCTATTGTCAAGCGGAACCTAAAGAAGACCAAAAAACTGCTAAGGACGAGTAGAAGTTCCAGGCAAACTGGCTTTCTGCGGCGAAGAAGGTGGACAAGGTGGCTGTACAAAATCTGATGGCAGGTGTCGAGCGTGAGGCCCGGCAATTCGGATTTGGAAAAGCGAAAACCTAACTGAATATTTTTCCTGAATTTTATACGATTCACCGATTTACACGCGTTTTCCCTTGACCAAATTTTGACCGTATCACCCTTTATTGTTGACCACACACCTATCTGTACCCTGTGTAGGTTGCTCTAACCAAGTGTTTCGCTTGTGCTCTTTGACTATCTTATTAATCTCTAGATTCAATTTCACGATTCTGGGATCAACTGGATTAGCACGACGGCACTCGTCTGTGAGTCCCACCGATTCTGTTGGGAAGTTGGGTTTCACCTGGACTATTCGACCAGCGGGTATGAAATGAGCGGCTGCTTTTGATGGTGTCGCGGGACACCCTCTGAGCGATGTGAACATGAGAGGGGGATGGAAGCTCCTTAAGCGGCGATCTATGTAGTATCTGAAGATTTCTTTTGTTTAAAAAAAACGTCCAGCATTACGAGGTATGAAATCGAATTGGTGAAAATTATGGAGAGGTGGTCTGATCCCAGTAATATGATTGATTGCTATTGATGTACATCGTTTGGTGTTGCAAATTGACCATTTTTATTGGACCACTTTTAGGTATTTTCCCCATGTAAACTCCATGACTTCTTCACACTCCTGGGTGAGCAAACTTCATCTGATCCGCTTGAAATTTGGTACGAGATGTCAGTATTTGCCTTCTAATAACCAAGCTGGGGAGGAGTAGTGCTATTGACACGAGAAGGTAGATCGATCTGTACGATTCATCCATGCTCGAGTCTTTGCTTGGCTTCAGTAGTGAAATCGCCATACACATTCTGCTGACAATGTCTGCAGAATGTGTCTGGAAGTATTCAATTCCCATTATTCCCTGATGCTTCAACATTAGTATAGAAATTCCGTCGGGGCCCAGCGCCTTGCAGGGTTTTGCGCTATTGATGACATTTGAAACTTCGGCTAAAGTAAATGGTGGCGTGTCGCTGGGCTGGACACCACGAATGCAACGAATGGCTCTCTTTTTGATAGTTGTTTGTCGCGCATCTCTTCGGATTCGCCGCCAAAATTGACAGATATCCCATCATTCCTTGTAGCGGGGTTCAAGCGGACTCGTACCTTGTGCCTCGATTGCTCTAACCAAGTGTTCCGCTTGTGCTCTTCGACTATCTTACTACTCTCCAGATTCAGATCCCCGATTTTATGACCAGCAGCAGTGATGCCAATTTGATGCTTTTAGCACCAAATTTAGTGCTTTTTGATTTGCAAAAAGCGGCGTGTGTCCGAATTTCTTAACTTGATAAAGATGTCATTAAAAAGTTTGTATTAAATTCACAAAAGCGTTCACAATTGAAATAAGAAATAGACTCCCTCCAAATAACAGGTTAGCTGATAAGTCCCCGGTCTGACACATAGATGGCGTCGCTAGTATTAAATACATATTATTTTTGTATAGTACCAACCTTCAAATGATTCGTGTCAAAATTTGACGTCTGTAAGTCAATTAGTTTGTGAGATAGACCGTCTTTTGTGAAGCAACTTTTGTTATTGTGAAAAAAATGGAAAAAAGGAATTTCGTGTTTTGATAAAATACTGTTTTCTGAAGAGAAAATATACGGTACAAACAAAAACTTGGCTTGATAATGAGTTTCCGGACTCTGCCCCAGGGAAATCAACAATAATTGATTGGTATGCAAAATTCAAGCGTGGTGAAATGAGCACGGAGGACAGTGAACGCAGTGGACGCCCGAAAGAGATGGTTACCGACGAAAACATCAAAAAAATCCACAAAATGATTTTGAATGACCGTAAAATGAAGTTGATCGAGATAGCAGAGGCCTTAAAGATATCAAAGGAAAGTGTTAGTCATATCATTCATCAATATTTGGATATGCGGAAACCTGTGCAAAACGAATGCCGCGCGAGTTCACATTTGACCAAAAACAACAACGTGTTGATGATTCTGAGGGGTTTTTGCAGCTGTTAACTCGTAATACACCCGAGTTTTTCCATCAATATGTGACAATGGATGAAACATGGCTCCATCACTACACTCCTGAGTCCAATCGACAGTCGGCTGAGTGGATAGCGACCGGTGAACCTTCTCCGAAGCGTGGAAAGACTCAAAAGTCCGCTGGCTAAAAAATGACCTCTGTTTTTTGGGATGCACATGGAATAATTTTTATCGATTATCTTGAGAAGAGAAAAACCATCAACAGTTCTTGGAGCGTTTTAAGGTCGAAATCGCGGCAAAACGGCCCCAGATGAAGAAGAAAAAAGTGTTGTTCCACCAGGACAACGCACCGTGCCACAAGTCATTGAGAACGATAGCAAAAATTCATGAATTGGGCTTCGAATTGCTTTCCCACCCACCGTATTCTCCAGATCTGGCCCCCAGCGACTTTTTCTTGTTCTCAGACCTCAAAAGGATGCTCGCAGGGAAAAAATTTGGCTGCAATGAAGAGGTGATCGCCGAAACTGAGGCCTATTTTGAGGCAAAAACCGAAGGAGTACTACCAAAATGGTATCAGAAAATTGGAAGGTCGTTATAATCGTTGTATCGCTCTTGAAGGGAACTATGTTGAATAATAAAAACGAATTTGGACAAAAAATGTGTTTTTCTTTGTTAGACCTGGGACTTATCAGCCAACCTGTTAAAGCTGAACACTTGGATAGATAAAATTGAAAATGCTTTTATTTTTTTGTAGTACATTTAATTTTAGCTGGCTGGAGTAGTTTTTTATGGTTGGAACTGGTATGTTAGAATTTATAATATATTTTTAGTGTTTTTTTACCCTTCGGGAGTTGGTATCACTGAGCAGCACGGTTAGCCCGACAGCGTTCATCATGCTCGTCAGCAAGTCACGCCGATTCTATTGGGAAGTTTGGCCTCACCTGGACAATTCGACCAACGGGTACAAAGAGAGTGGCTGTTGCGATCTTTGTAGTCTCTGAAGCCGTCCCAAATGGCTTTCTTTTGGTTAACGAATTATAGAGAGTGGGTCTGATACCAGTGAAATGATGGATTGTTATTGATATAGGTCGCTTAGTATTGTAAATAGAGCACTTTTAGACTGCTCTATTTCTCCTCCCGCGTATCATCGATAAGTTAACAATTGGATTGACCGATATTTCAAAATGACCCTTCGACGATTACAAGCAAATTTAATGGGGCCACAACCTTGATGAAATCCCAATTTACTCTTGGTTTTAGCCACTGTACATAACAAATTGCGGAACTGAAGGAGCATTTGGTCTCATGGTTGGTTCATGGTTGCCACTGCACGTACAAGTGATCATCATTACGATTTTTCCTCTACATCTCCTACGCTTTTCACATACGTGAATCAAACGCATTGGATTGCTCAAATTATTTTTTTGTTTTGTATAATACTCCAACATTTTATTCGTTCAATTTGCTCGCTGTAAAAAGGGAAATTTTGTAGAAACCCCTGAAATAAAGTAAGAAATTTAAATTTTGTTTTCTATAAAAATTAATTTCTTTGGTAGAACTTTCATTTTTGTTCGTTTTCTCGTTCTGTATTTGATTTTTGGTAAGTAAGCAATAACAACCAATTTCACTTCACTTAAGTTGTTTGTCCTTACCCCATGGTTGGGCTACAAGCAAATTTCACTTATTCTCAATTAATCAAGAAAAGGACCCCATGGGCAAAGAAACCAGTTTGCATAGTAGCAACTCTTTGCTTTTGCAATTGAGCCCAAAAGTCCAGAACGAACCACTTTCTCGGTCAAAATCATTGTGGCAGAAATAAATGGTGGCAGTGTTACTCTGCCATTTGGGGGTTTTTCTTTTTATGTCATGAGAAGAACATTTCTGTTTCGGGTAGACAAAGCAACAAAATTGAGACCACTCGCCCAGAGATGATGGTTGAAGTGGTTGTGATTTTGGATACATATCACAGGGGCGTCGAGTAATGGGGTGTTGTCCTTTAGGCTATAATTATAGATAAGCTATCTACTTTATTAATGAATTATAATTTGGTAGCTGTGTATATTTCATAGGAAGTTAATATAGTTTCCTTTAAAATTTGAAATTTAATTTAAAGCATAAGAAATTAGGATAACGCCATCTTAAGGCTAATGACTGCGTATGGGCATATGTAGAGATAAATTTCTCGAAATTATTGATAACTGAATAAGGGCAGGTCATTGTGACAGGTTTTCTGTCACCTCCACTGTTGCCAAAGTTGGTCGAATTCTACCAACAGTCGTAGATTTTTTACTGTTTGGTAGATTGGTAGAATTCATGATGTTTTGGAAGATACAATTTTATTTTCTATAAAAATAAAAATGTTTGACAACATTTTCTATAGAAATAAACATTTTCTATAAAAATAAAATGTTGATTAAATTTTCTTTAGAAATAAAATATTGACAAAATTTTTTTAAAGAAATAAAAATGTTTGACAAAATTTTCTATAGAAATAAAATTTTGACAAAATTTTCTATAGAAATAAAATTTGGAAAAAATTCCTGTAGAAATAAAATTTTGACAAAATTTTCTATATAAATAAAATTTTGACAAAATTTTCTATAGAAATAAAATTTTGACAAAATTTTCTATAGAAATAAAATTTTGACAAAATTTTCTATAGAAATAAAATTATGACAAAATTTTCTATAGAAATAAAATTTTGACAAAATTTTCTATAGAAACAAAATTTTTACACAATTTTTTATAGAAATAATATTTTGACAAAATTTTCTATAGGAATAAAATTTTGAAACAATTTTCTATAGAAATAAAATTTTGAAAAAAAATTCTATAGAAATAAAATGTTAACAAAATTTTTTATGGAAATAAAATTTTGAGAAAATTTTTTACATAAATAAAATTTTGACATCATTTTCTACATAAATAAAATTTTGACAAAATTTTCTTTATAAATAAAATTTTGACAAAATCTTCTATAGAAATAAAATTTTGAGAAAATTTTCTATAGAAATAAAATTTTAACAAAATTTTCTATAGAAATAAAATTTTGAGAAGATTTTCTATAGAAATAAAATTTTGAAACATTTTCTATAGAAATAAAATTTTGAAAAATTTTCTATTGAAATAAAATTTTGAGACAATTTTCTATGGAAATAAAATTTTGAGAAAATTTTCTACAGCATTAAAATTTTTAGAAAATTTTCTAAAAAAAAATTTTGAGAAAATTTTTTACAACATTAAAATTTTGAGAAAATTTTCTATAGAAATAAAATTTTGAAAAAATTTTCTATAGAAATAAAATTTTGAGACAATTTTCTAAGGAAATAAAATTTTGAGAACATTTTCTACAGCATTAAAATTTTGAGAAAATTTTCTAAAAAAAATAAAATTTTGAGAAAATTTTCTAAAGAAATAAAATTTTTGAGAAAATTTTCTACAGCATTAAAATTTTGAGAAAATTTTCTATAGAAATAAAATTTTGAAAAAATTTTCTATAGAAATAAAATTTTGAGACAATTTTCTATAGCACTAAAAGTTTGCGAAAATTTTTTCAAAATTTTATTTCTATTGAAAATTTTCTCAAATTTGTAGTGCTGTAGAAAATTTGCTCAAAATTTTATTTTTTTAGAAAATTTTCTCAAAATTTTAATGCTGTAGAAAATATTCTCAAATTTTTATTTCCATAGAAAATTGTCTCAAAATTTTATTTCAATAGAAAATTTTTCACAATTTTATTTCTAAAGAAAAATTTTCTCAAAATTTTAATGCTGTAGAAAATTTTCTCAAAAAAAATTTTTTTTTACATTTTCTCAAAATTTTAATGCTGTAGAAAATTTTCTCAAAATTTTATTTCCTCAGCAAATTGTCTCAAATATTTATTTCTATAGAAAATTTTTCAAAATTTTATTTCTATAGAAAATTTTGTTAAAATTTTATTTCTATAGATTTTTTTTTTCAAAATTTTATTTCTATAGAAATTTTTTAAAAATTTTTATTACCATAGAAAATTTTTTCACAATTTCATTTCTATAGAAAATTTTGTCAAAATTTTATTTCTATAGAAAATTTTGTCAAAATTTTATTTCTATAGAAAATTTTCTCAAAATTATATTTCTATAGAAAATTTTCTCAAAATTTTGTTTCTATAGAAAATTTTCTGACAATTTTATTTCCATTAAAAATTGTCTCAAAATTTTATTTCAGAACATTTTCTAAAAATTTTATTTCTATAGACAATTTTGTCAAAATTTTATTTCTATCGAAAATTTTGTCAAAATTTTATTTCTATAGAAAATTTTCGCACAATTTTATTTCTACAGAAAATTTTGTCAACATTTTATTTCTACAGAAATTTTTTTAAATTTTCTTTCTATAGAAAATTTTCTCAAAATTTTGTTTCTATAGAAAATTTTTTCAAAATTTTATTTCCATAGAAAATTGTCTCAAAATATTATTTCTATAGAAAATTTTGTCAACATGTTATTTCTACAAAAAACTTTCTCAAAATTTTATTTCTATAGAAAATTTTGTCAAAATTTTATTACTATGGAAAATTTTATTGCTATAGAAAATTTTCGCACAATTTTATTTCTACAGAAAATTTTGTCAACATTTTATTTCTATTGAAAATTTTGTCAAAATTTTATTTCTATAGAAAATTTTGTCAAAATTTTATTTCTATAGAAAATTTTTTCAAAATTTTATTCCTTTAGAAAATTTTGTCAAACATATTTATTTCTATAGGAATTTTTGTCTAAATTTTATTTATATACAAAATTTTGTCAAAATTTTATTTCTACAGACAATTTTATCAAAATTTTATTTCTATTGAAAATTTTGTCAAAATTTTATTTCTATAGAAAATTTTGTCAAACATTTTTATTTCTATAAAAAATTGTGTCAGTAGTTTATTTCTATAGAAAATTTTGTCAAAATTTTATTTCTATAGAAAATTTTTATTTCTATAAAAAATTTTGTCAAACATTTTTATTTTTATAGAAAATAAAATTGTATTTCTAAAGAAAGGTACTTAGTTGGAAAGTATCTTCCAAAACATCAAGAATTCTACCAATCTAATAAAAATTTTTAAAAAATTTCTATAGAAATACAATTTTGAAAAAATTTTCTGTAGAAATATAATTTTGACACAATTTTCTATAGAAATAAAATTTTGAGAAAATTTTCTATAGAAATAAAATTGTGACAAAATTTTCTATAGAAATAAAATTTTTAAAAAAATGTTCTGTAGAAATACAATTTTGACAAAATTTTCTATAGAAATAAAATTTTGAGAAAATTTTCTATAGAAATAAAATTTTGAGAAAATTTTTTATGGAAATAAAATTTTGAGAAAATTTCATACATCATTAAAATTTTGAGAAAATTTTCTAAAAAAAATTAAATTTTGAGAAAATTTTCTACAGCACTAAAATTTTGAGAAAATTTTCTAAAGAAATAAAATTTTGAGAAATTTTGAAAAATTTGATATAGAAATTAAATTTTGACAAATTTTCTATAGAAATAAAGTTTTGACAAAATTTGCTATAGAAATAAAATTTTGACAAAATTTGCTATAGAAATTAAATTTTGACAAAAGTTTCTGTTGAAATTAAATTTTGACAAAATTTTCTGTTGAAATAAAATTTGTTGTTTGGTAAATTTTTGGTAACATTTTTCTCCAAATTTTGGTAGAATATTTTTTGGCTCGAATAGCAACCGTGGTCACCTTTTGATCATTGTGTATGTGGATGATTGTGGACCACGTTTTCTTGGGAGCCATTTCGGCTCAATGGTTAGCACGCAAGATCTACGCTGGTTTAAAATATATGGGTCTGCTAAATGGATTGACATTTTTTATCAGGTAGTGACCGGTTACATTGATTTTTCACATTTCCTGTTATTTGAAATTTTCGGGTTGAATCATAGTAAGACTGCAAACTCAAAGTGCAGAATTCGGTATGATCGAACCACAAAAATTCAAATATCAAATCTCGAGAACCTTGATAATCTTTCTGATCAGTTTTCCTGCCGTAGGTGATTTATATCCTATCGTTCCTGCTACAGCGGTTAGAGAAGGTTCCTACGGTGATTCACATCTTATCAACACTCGCTTTCCGCGATAAACATAAAGCAACTGCTACCCTCAATCATCACCATTCGCTTTATTATTATTTTCGATCCTCTTCAAAGCTTTCCCAGTCCAACACCTCCACAAATTTTAACACTACGCCTATGCATTTGGTCATCACAATTTACCATTTGGGCGAAAGACATCGAAATCTTGTATTTTCGTAGAGCGATAACTTCGTAGAACAAAAATAAATGGAATGTCTGCCCATCATGCCACAGACATGACAAGTTTGCGTTGCTCGTTTTTTTTTTGCCATCTTCGAAATTCGTTCTGGGTACGTGTGTCCATGGTAAGTAGCGTGTGTCAGAATGTTTCCGTTTAAAGCAGATCATCATGAATGCCATCATCTGTATTGGCCGATTTCTTGTTGTGAGCCGCCACCACAGTTGTCCATTTGATCATATGTCCGTCCGTTCGTCCGTCCATCCATCCGTCCTTCTTACCATCCAATGTTCATAGTTTTTGCGCTGCTGATCAGCCTGGTTGAACATTGTAGTCGTCACCCAGATAATCAGGAAACTGGAGGAACCAGTTTGAGCAGCCTAAATATAGAACATTACAATAAAACTGTGTACTTTTTTCATGGTTTTCGACTCCTTCGTACTTACAACTTACATGTTTAGCATTGTGGACATGGTAAAATTTTGGCCACCAAATGAAACAATTTCGATGCTATAGCACAATCATTTTGTGGCTTAGAGCAAGTTAGAGAGAAGTTACCAAACTTGAGTCTTGTCATATATATGAGAAACTCTTTTAAGGGGAGACCGATAGTCGATTGTATTCAAGTAAGGCACAAATCCCAATACCATCACCATAGGATAGTCACTGAATTAAAAAAACAAATAGCACCTATATTTAATTGCATTGCATGTAGTAACCAGACAAATAATCCTCAACGAATTATTCATAAGACAAATAAAAATATTTATTAAATAATCTTCAACTGAAATTTCCTATAGAAATGAAAATTTGAGAAAAATTTCCTATAGAAAGGAAATGTTGGGAAAATTTCCTGCAGAAATGAAATTTTGGGAAAATTTCCTATAGAAATAAAATTTTACAAAATTTCCTACAGAAATTAAATTTTGCAAAAAAAAAAGCATATAGAAATTAAATTTTGCGATTTTTTTTTGGAAATGAAATTTTGCAAAAATTTTCTAAAGAAATAACAGTTTGCAAAAATTTCTTATAGTAATGAAATTTCGCAATAAAAAGTCTAGTAGAAATGAAATGTAGACAAATTTTCCTATAGAACTGATGTTTTGCAACAATTTTCTATGAAAATGAAATTCTGAGAAAATTGTCTATAACATAGTAATAAAAAATTTGACAACATTTCTTGTACCAATGAAATTTTGACAAAATTTTTGGCAGCAATGAAATTTTGACAAAATTTCCTACAACAAAGAAATTTTGGTAAAATTTTCCATAGAAATTAAATTTTGACAAAATTTTCTACAGCAAAGAAATTAAAAAAAAAAAACAAAATTCTATACAAATTAAATTTAGACAAAATTGCCGATAGAAATTACAGTTTGCAAAAATTTCCTATGAAAATGAAATTATACAACAATTTCCTACAGAAATGAAGTTTTCACAAAATTTCCTATAGGAAAGAAATTTGAAAAAACTTCTTATAGAAATTAAATTTTGAACACATTTCCTATATAAATGAAATTTTGAGAAATTTCCTAAAATATGCAATTTTATAAAAATTTCCTATAGAAATTAAATATTGACAAACATTTCCTATAGAAATTAAATTTTTGACAAAATTTCTTATAGAAATGAAATTTTGACAACATTTTTTATAGAAATTAAATTTTGACAAAATTTCCTACAGAAATGATATTTTGACAAAATTTGCTATAGAAAAGAAATTTTGTAAAAATTTCCTATAGAAATTAAATATTGACAAAAATTTCCTATAGAAATGAAATTTCGACAATATTTCCTACAGAAATGAAATTTTGAAATTTTTGAGAGCAAAAAAATTGTCTACAGCAAAGAAATTTTGAAAAAATATTCTATAGAAATTAAATTTTGACAAAATTGACGATAGAAATTAAATTTTGCAAAATTTCCTCTGAATTTTGGCAAAATTTCCTCTAGATATGAGATTTTGACAAAATTTGCTATAGAAATTAAATTTTGATAAAAATTTCCTATAGAAATTAAATATTGACAAACATTTCCTATAGAAATGCAATTTTGACAAAATTTCCTACAGTAATTAAACTTCCTCTAGATATGAGATTTTGACAGAATTTCTTATATAAATGAAATTTTGACAAAATTTCCTATAAAAATGAAATTTTGACAAAATTTCCTATAAAAATGAAATTTTGACAAAATTTTTGAGAGCGAAGAAATTTTGACAAAGAAGAAGAAATTTTTAAAAAATATTCTATAGAAATTAAATTTTGACAAAATTGCCGATAGAAATTAAATTTTGCAAAATTTCCTCTGAATTTTGGCAAAATTTCCTCTAGATATGAGATTTTGACAAAATTTGCTATAGAAAATAAATTTTGATAAAAATTTCCTATAGAAATTAAATATTAACAAACATTTCCTATAGAAATGCAATTTTGACAAAATTTCCTACAGTAATTAAATTTCCTCTAGATATGAGATTTTGACAAAATTTCTTATATAAATGTAATTTTGACAAAATTTCTTATATAAATGAAATTTTGACAAAATTTCCTACAGAAATGAAATTTTGACAAAATTTCCTATAAAAATGAAATTTTGACAACATTTTTGAGAGCGAAGAAATTTTGGCAAACTTGTTTACAGCAAAGAAATTTTTAAAAAATATTCTATAGAAATTAAATTTTGACAAAATTGCCGATTGAAATTAAATTGTGCAAAATTTGCTCTGAATTTTGGCAAAAATTCCTCTAGAGATGAGATTTTGACAAAATTTGCTATAGAAATTAAATTTTGACAAAAATCTGCTATAGAAATTAAATTTTGACAAAAATTGCTATAGAAATTAAACTTTGACAAAATTTCCTATAGAAATGAACTTTTGACAAAATTTCCTATAGGAATGAAATTTTGACAAAATTTCCTGTAGGAATGAAATTTTGACAAATGATATACATATATTTAAATATTTGTTTTTTTTTTGTTATTTAATTTATTTGTATTTGAGTATAAATGGAAAATGTTATTATTTCAACTTTGAACCCGACATGTGCCATCTTTATCGATTCAATTCACGATCGACATTCGTTTAAAAACAGATTTAGGACTTGAACAGAAATCAAATGCCCATTCTCCACTCGACAATGTAAAGTCCACATTATGGATACTACCCACAATCAAACATACATACATTCCTATACAACCAACATAAATGATGCAAAAAATATTGCGGGGAATTTAAATGAAGAGTGTGTGTCTGTTTGTCTTTCGTGGCCAATGCTTGGGGCGTGTGGTTTGTGTCATACTGTGTCGCGTTTTTATTTTCTTTGTAATTTACTGATAACAAGTACGTTTCTTGTTGTTGTTGTTGCATTTATTTTTGTGTGGTGTATAAACAAATAATCAACAGGTAAGCTAACCACAAATGCAATAGCAAAAACAACAATGCTATGCAGCAGCCGCAAAAGCAAAAACTATAACAGAATACCCATTATGCATTGTGATATTCGATCTCTGTTTATTCTCAGTATGTACTTGCTCCCAGACTGTTAATGCAAAGTAAGAGAGAAAGAGAGAGTACATTTGGCGGCAATTTGATTCCTTACTCTCCGAAGATAGCTCATTTGTATCTTCGTTTTTGAAGCGAATGCAGTTTGAAGATATTTAAAGAGTTGCCAACTCTTTGGAATTAGATTTTTTTTGTAGGGAGATGGGTAATTTAAATCGTTAACACTAACTAAAGGAATAAGTATTAAAATATGTGCATATTGTTTGAAATCAAATAAATTTCATTAATGTATACAATGGAAAATTTATTAAATCCAATTTTACAATCTAACATACCAGGACACGACTATCACTGATAAATTGCACTTTCATAGCTTGCGCGCTGAAGGAATAATTTCTTTTCTTACAAATATGGTAAAATTTAAACAAAATAGGGTTTTTTAAGTTGGCTCTTAATTTGAGTTTCACGTTTTTTGTTGTTACGAAACTCAACATTAGGGAGTTTCTTCCTTTAACAAAATTTGACTGTAAACATTTACTTGTGAAATACAAGGGTATTAACGGCCTTTAAGTACAAATAAGCCAGAATAGAGATACCATTAGCAAATTTCGCAATAACCTTTGAGTTACAGTATGAAAAACGGTTTCAATAAAATGATTTTCTTTCAGGATTACAACTTATCGTAGTGATATACCTACGATATTCTCCAAGAATATGGTAAACATTTGCATCATAAATATAAATAAACTATGCGAGATTTCATACAAATGGGTAGTTATTGTATGTCCTATAATGCGTATATAGGTACACTGAAAAAACAGTGAACCCACCAGGAAGAAAACTTTCGGTTAATTTTAGAAAATTTTTAATATTTGTAGAAAATTTTAACTAAGCAGTATTACAAACGTTGGCATCACGTCGATGTAGTAAAAATAAGTAAATATTTTTCGACAAATTCAAGAAAATTTATTAGACATAACTAAGTTTTTTCACTTGTTAAAGAAAATTTTGTAGTTTGTAGGAAAAACTTGGAGTTCAAAATTGCAAGAATGTCTTTAGTGACATACGAAGTTCATGATGGACGCATTTTTGGCAAAATTTACAAATTCAAAGAAATTCTGAACTATTTTGTTGAAGACACGAATTTAGTTAATCTTTATGCTTCATTATATATATTTTTTTCCTCGGTTTTAGTTAATTTAACAAACTTACACAAAAAATTATTAGAGTAAAGGAAACTTTCTCCAAACATAATAATTTCGTGAACTAAAATAAAGTTAAATTGGCTTTAGTGAAATAGAGAGTTCGCTTTTTTTTTTTGAGTGTAGCCATAGTGTTGTGGATTATTCTTTTGATGTTGCGTCAATCACACGAGTTCTTTAAACTAAAGAGGAATTCTTGAAGAAGTATCCCCAATTTTAATTTTTTAAATCCCTAATTTTAATTTAAAAAATTTAAATTTGGATACAGTCTCAGTTATCGTATTTTGTATTATCTTTTTGATATAAAATCAGAATTATCAGGCTATAACGAAGTTAGGCTGATAAGTTTCTCCGCCTGACGTAAGATCAACATACTGATATTTTAAAAATTTAGGCTAGTTTGAACCCGAATTTGCAGTTTTTAACGGTGGTCGGTGTTTGCTTTTTAATCTGGAAACTAATTAGCATGGCAAAATAATATAGAGGTTCTGAAAAACTACGATAGCGCCACTATACTCGTAGAAGATAAAGTGGCCTGCCCATGGGAATCTAGCGAAGCAGCTGGCACATTATTAGATTCAAAAGTTTACATGCCGCTATCATACATTAGCTTTTTTCAGGACAATTAACGCAAGCGCAACACAAATTCGAAATCATAGTAGAATCGTTACAGGATCCATAGAAATGTTTTGAATTAATATAATCTACCAGGCCCAGATTAGTGAAGAGCAGACTCATACTTACACGACTTCGTAAAACAAATTTACAAGACAAAAGATTAATTTAGCCAACATTTACAAAAAGCTATATATTGTAATTTACTATTTTGGTAACAATGGCATGATCGCGACACGTATTTTTGTTTTTATCGGTAATCTATATTTTTCACTATTTGATGGTTAACAAAAGTATTTTTATCGTTCATTTTAAAATATTACTACGACTATTAAAAAAATATTACTATTACTAGAGATTGTAATAAGAATTATTAAGCTCCCTAAAATTCTCATTTCGTTGAGATCGTAACATTTAAGGATGTGTGATGGTAACATTTTAGTTGTGAGAAAAAATTAGTCCAGAATTATAACATTTTAGCTTTTGACCATGTTCTTTATATTGTGAGTAAGTATTATTTCACTAGACAAAAATTATTTTGTTTAAAATTTTACATGGAAAGCAAAAAAATGTGCCTACCAATAATATTTTGCCTTCAATCAACAAACAGTGACCCCACCAGGAAGGAAAATGTTGGTTTATTTTAGAAAAATTAGGTTCATTTTAGAAAATTTAACTACACTGTAATACAAACGCAGATGTCACGCCGATTTCACAAAACTAGGTAAATATTTTTCGGCGACATTGATTTTTTTCACTTGCAAAAGAAAATTTTATAGTATGAAGGAATAAATTGGAGCTAAAAATTGCAAAAAAAAAAATTGGAGCTAAAAATTGCAAACCTAATTTTAAGAAACTGTTTGGTGGGAGTCATGAATTTAGTAAATCTTTATGCTTCATTTGTGTATAATTTTTCCCCTTTGTTAGTTAATTTAATTAACGTACGCAAAAATTATTAAAGTCAAGAAAACTTTCTCAAAACGTAATGATTCCATGAACTAAAATAGAGTTAAATTGGGTTTAGTGAAATATAGGGTTCAATTGTTTTGAGTGTTTGAACGCCACAGCTATATCTCACTTCATCGTAAACATAAAGCAATAATACATACCTTCGAAATCAAATTTTTGGCTAATGAAATTCCCCTTTATTATAAACTCCTTTTTTTAAACAAATTTATCTCAATTTATGGTCTTCAAACAAGCCCAGCAAAAAACAAAATTGGATGTTGTTTCACAGGCACAATTTTAAAACCAACAAGTAAGTAAAGTCTAAAGTCGGACGGGGCCGACTATATTATACCCTTCACCATCTCAACTACTTCAAAATTTGCTGGGAGCTATATAAAGGTTTGCATTTCCAGATACAAATACTTATAATGGAGACAATTTTTGTACTTCTAGAGAATCTCTAGAATTAAAATTTAAATTGGCTAAAGCTATCCAGTTAATTGGAGGAAAATCCCATAGAAAATGTGTATAAAATATGAAACAGTCTACCATATTTCCCCAACTCTGGTGTACGTATATATGGGAACTATATATAATCTGAACCGATTTTGACTAAATTTGACATGCATAGTTAGATTAATAATTATGCTATCTCTGCACAATTTCATGAAAATGGGAGTATAACTTTGGCCTCCGTTGTCATATGAGTCGGGCGAAATATATATATGGGAGCTATATTTAAATCTGAACCGAGTTCAACCAAATTTGGCAAACTTACCGATACTATTAAACGTACTCCATATGCAAAATTTGAAGCAAGTCACGGCAAAACTCTGGCTTTTTAGGGCATATAAGTTCAAATCGGACGAAAGATATATATGGTAACTAAAGGGTGATTTGTTAAGAGCTTGATAACTTTTTTTTTAAAAAAAACGCATAAAATTTGCAAAATCTCATCGGATCTTTATTTGAAACGTTAGATTGGTCCATGACATTTACTTTTTGAAGATAATTTCATTTAAATGTTGACCGCGGCTGCGTCTTAGGTGGTCCATTCCGAAAGTCCAATTTTGGGCAACTTTTTCGAGCATTTCGGCCGGAATAGCCCGAATTTCTTCGGAAATGTTGTCTTCCAAAGCAGGAATAGTTGCTGGCTTATTTCTGTAGACTTTAGACTTGACGTAGCCCCACAAAAAATAGTCTAAAGGCGTCAAATCGCATGATCTTGGTGGCCAACTTACCGGTCCATTTCTTGAGATGAATTGTTCTCCGAAGTTTTCCCTCAAAATGGCCATAGAATCGTGGCATGTAGCGCCATCTTGTTGAAACCACATGTCAACCAAGTTCAGTTCTTCCATTTTTGGCAACAAAAAGTTTGTTAGCATCGAACGATAGCGATCGCCATTCACCGTAACGTTGCGTCCAACAGCATCTTTGAAAAAATACGGTCCAATGATTCCACCAGCGTACAAATCACACCAAACAGTGCATTTTTCGGGATGCATGGGCAGTTCTTGAACGGCTTCTGGTTGCTCTTCACTCCAAATGCTTATTTACGTAGCCATTCAACCAGAAATGAGCCTCATCGCTGAACAAAATTTGTCGATAAAAAAGCGGATTTTCTGCCAACTTTTCTAGGGCCCATTCACTGAAAATTCGACGTTGTGTCAGATCGTAAGTCTATTCATGATGAAATGTCAAAGCATACTGAGCATCTTTCTCTTTGACACCATGTCTGAAATCCCACGTGATCTGTCAAATACTAATGCATGAAAATCCTAACCTCAAAAGAATCACCCTTTATATGTAAATCTGAACCGATTTTAACCAAATTTGGCACACATAACAGTATCATTAAACGTACCGTTTGTGCAAAAATTGAAGCAATTCATAGTAAAACTCTGGCTTTTGAGGCCATATAGCTCTAAATCGCGCGAAAGATATATGGGAGCTATATGTAAATACGAACCGATGTCAACCAAATTTGGTACGCTAACCGATACTATTAAACGTACTCCTTGTGCAAAATTTGAAGCAAGTCAGGGTAAAACTCTGGCATTTGAGGCCATAAAAGTTCAAATTGGACGAAATTTATATATGGGAGCTATATCTAAATCTGAACCAATTTTAACCAAATTTGGCACATATAACGTACCCATTAAACGTACCCTTTGTGCAAAATTTGAAGCAAACCACTGCAAAACTATGGCTTCTGAGGCCATATAAGTCCAAATCGGACGAAAGATATATATGGGAGCTATATCTTAATCTGAACTGATTTGGCTGATATTTTGCAAGTTTTGCGAGACTAATAAAATATTCGAATGTACTGAATTTGAAGAACATAGGTTGATAAATACGCCAATTATGACCAGATCGGGGATAAATATATATGGCAGCTATATCTAAATCTGAACAGATTTTTTCCAAAATCAATAGCGATTTTCTTTGTGCCAAAAAACGACCTTATGCCAAATTTGAGGACGATCGGACTTAAACTGTGAGCTGTACTTTGCACACAAAATTACATATACAGACAGACGGACGGACATCGCTAAATCGACTCACAATTTAATTCTAAACGATGGGTCTCAGACTAAACGATGGGCCTCAGACTTTTCCTTCTTGGCGTTACATACCAATGCACAAACTTATTATACCCTGTACCACAGTAGTGGTGAAGGGTATAAAAATGTCCGTCCAAAGATGTTCTTTATTTTATCTACAAAGAAAATTTTTTTAAATCATTTTTTATAAGTAATTTTTTCATATGTTTAATGGGGAATTTTAACTTTTTTTGTTTCAAATAGACCTAAAACAGAGTAAGAATAATTAAAATGATACAAACTATTTAATGTTTGTCAAAAAAGAAAAATTGAAATTTAAGAAAAATTGAGATTTTTTGAAAATATTTGAGATCAAATGTTTCAGACAAGCATCAGAATGCATTAAAAATCATCAAAACTTATAAAACTATTTATTTAGCAATATATAAAATTTTTTAATTCACACCCAAAACATTGAATTAGAATCACGCCTTAAAAAGTGATGCCAATTTGGTGTAACGGCTGCTGAAATGGTGGACATTAGTCCTATGACAAGTCTGTGAAATTCATCGCTTGTGCGTCAATTTTCCACCACTTCCGGATCCAAAAAGAACATGTTCACTACTTTTTTGGTGACGTTTTTTTTTTGCTGGGAGGTCTAATAGTTTTTATTTGCTCTTAAGGAAATTGTTTTGGCAACAAAATAATATTTCGGTCCTTAGCAAAGTGATCTTTCAGTGTATACTGTCGAAATCTAATTTTCACCATTTAAAAAGTCCCATTTCAAATTAGCCCACATTGTATGACACTGGCTTAGTAGGTGGTAACCCTATAGCATAACATCTACTTAGCGAAAGGTTCGCCAGCTCACTCGGCTCTTTGGTGTTTGTGTGCCATTGTGTGTACTCGGTTGTTGGTGTTGTGTTTGAAGATCTTTGAAAAATCATTCGTTTATTTGCATTGAACGCGCACGGTACACGTTGGAACGTCGTAGAGGTTGTTACATTGAATTCAATCGTTGAATATTGTGTGTATTTTTGGCTAAAAATCACAATAAACGCAAACAATTAAAAAAGCCGGAGGGTATTATAACGAAAAGTGATACTCGCATAAATCAACTCATTTGCCTTTGTGTTTGATTGAAGTTCCAAAAAGAAGTGATAACTAAAAAAAAGAAGAATTTATCTTCATCCCAAAAACAACGCAAAGACGTAAACAAAACAAACAACTGTTATGAGTGATTAAGTGAATGGTGAAGCATACATGGTGAGGGGAGCATTATCAAAACAAAACGAAAGAAATTTGCGAAAGCAATAAAAATAACAACAACAACAATTCATGAATAAGTGAACAATCGCGAGTGAATGTGTGTTTGTGTGTGTATGTATGTTTGGTAAACCCACAGAATTTGCCATTAACCTTAAGATACGTACAAAATATTGAATCATTCTTTGATGAATAAAATAAAATAGAATCCTCAGTACAGTGGATAAAAACAAGTACAAAAAACACAACAACAACGACAACCCCAAAATATCTTCAAAAGCAAAGTCAACAAAACATAAATTAAAAAAGCAGCAAAGCCGAAACTTTCTTCCTCAATCGTTGGAGATAACAGCAAAGGAGATATCATCCAGTGTTTAACCAAAATAAAAGTAATTATTTGTATTTTTTTAGAGTCGTTTTTTTTTAATGTGTTTATTTGATACTTATGCAATTCGTTTTAAGATTAATATGTCTTCTTAGTGCTATCTTGGTGCTTCTTCGAAATTAGTGTCATGAAACCGAAATTGGATACAATAATGCCTTAACGGACAACAAAGGCTTGTTTTCCACGAAAATATAAAGGTGTATATGGGACACTACATGGAATATATTTCCTTATTTGCAAGTGTTTCCTTATTTAGTGGTTAAAAAAAAGAGTTTTTAAAGGAATATAATTGAAGTAAAATTAGTATTAATGCGACTAATTGGAACAAATCTACTTTAACACAAGTTGTTAAAAATAAACAATTTTTTTTGAGTGTATTTTCGATTTGAAATCGAAAATGTAAGTAAAAAATTTGGCGGAAAAGCCAAGTTTTCGAGATATCGACATCTGAAAATCGATATTTTCCTTTATATTTTTCTTAATTCTGACAGAAATTTTTCATGAAATGAATAAAATTAATTTTTTTTGGCGTATTTGGTAAAAATAGTACATTTTAAGCAGAAAGTATTAAGTAAAAATTTTGTCCAAAGAGCGTAGTTTTCGAGATACCGACTCTTAAAAATTGGGTATAGGTGACTGGCCTTCGGCCGGGATTTGAGGCTTTCCCCTATGGGCAGGGTCCAAAGTGGGCTAACGCTAACCCAAAGGGGAAAGGTAGCCGGCCTTCGGCCGGGGTTTGAGACTTCCTTCTATGGACAGGGTCCAAAGTGGGCTAACGCGAACCTAAAGAGGATAGGTAGCCGGCCTTCGGCGGGGGTTTGAGCCTTTCTTCTATGGGCAGAGTCCAAAGTGGGCTAACGCGAACCTAGGACTTCTCCGGATGATTATGTGCGATGGCTACTAAATCCAATATACGTGGCAATGAAAACTTTAGGGGCCCGTAACTCCGAAAATAGGTCTTTCCACCAAAAAGTGGTATATCACATTTTGTGTTTCGAATCGAAAAGTCTACCCGCTGGCCAAAAATTGGACCAATCGGACCACTTGTACTAAAGTAGATTTAAGCCGACTAATTGTACATAATCTACCGTTAAAAATTGATAATTTATTTAATTTTTTCTTCGTGGCAAGAGCTAAATTTTTCTGAGATGCATAGGAGTAGAGAGCTTAGTCCCCTCAAAAAAAAAGTTTGCCAAAATATTGTATGTATTGTTCAAACATATTATATTTTATCTTCGGCATACATTGGTAGAAAAAAATCTCAAACTTGGACACTCTGAAAACCGGACACCTGCTAAACGTGGACAGTTGTCTGGGGACGAATGCTATATAAACACATTAAAATTAACTTCTAATAACTGGACAACTCTCAAATGTGGACAAAATTTCGGCGACCGTGGGTGTCCACCTTTCAGAGGTTTCAATGTATATATATTTTTAAAACGCCAATTGGTTACTTCCATGTTTGCATCCCAACATATTATATTTAAAACAAGTATATACGACCGTAAGTTCGGCCAAGCCGAATCTTATGTACCCTCCACCATGGATTGCGTAGAAACTTCTACGAAAGACTGTTATCCACAATCGAATTACTTGGTTTGTGGCATCTTAAAACTTCTTAACATAGTTTTCTAAATTGTGAGTTAGTCCATACGTGGTATATATCAGACAAAAAAGTTATGTATAGGTAAGTCTACAAAAAATTACGAATCGATATGAACTTTTTGCACGATACGTAGAGCCAGAATTGAAATATGGGGGTCGCTTATATGGGGGCTATATATAATTATGAACTTGGTATGGGCCAATTTTTGTGTGATTGCACGGATGAAAAAGACTGTTTTTCATATGTTTGGCTATAAACATTATATGTTTGGAACACAAATTTTCAAACACAATATTTTTGAGTGCAAGCATATAATGTTCATAAACTAGCATAACATGTTTGGGACATATATGTTAATATGTTAGAACATATTATGTTTGGGACATAAAATGTTTTTAAATATAATATGCTTGGATGCAAACATATATTAATTTAGAAATAGCCTATAAACATATATGTGTTTAGTAGCTTGGAGCGCTATTTAACAGGGAGCGATATTGAATTAAGTTGGTGGTTGTTGCTTGTTATTACAAAATTAACATTTTTTTATTTTTCCTTGGGCAATTGATCAGCTACTTCTTTGATCCTTACAAACTGTGTGGTCCGCTGTTCGAATCCCCGTCCGGCAAAAGGTAAAATTAAAATAAAAAAAAATCATACAATTGAATAATTTCTTCTACAATGTTTGTATTACAGAAAAAGGTGCTAAGAACTAAAAAATCTCGTGGAAGTGAGAAAGATGTGGGGGAATATACAATTGGGCAGAAACAAAATTTTGAGCATTCAGGTCGAAAACCTATGTTGTTAGCACCTATATTACCTGTTTATTTTCATAATTCATTATGATTGTAAATATATAAATAAATAAATAAAATTTTGAGCACAATATTGTTTGGGAGAATTTTTTTTAAGCATATAATATTTTTGGGTGCAAATGCTTATTGAATTTGGATGCAAAAATACAAAATGTTTGGAAATTAACTACCCAAACATATATTGTTTAGACCATATGCTTTCAAACATATTATATATTGGAAGAGATCAAACATATAAATGTTTGGGCAATAGCCAAAAATGTATATGCTTGAAGCAAAATATGTTTGGGAGTATATGTTACAGAAGCGATTTTTTGTGAGCGTGTGGGGATCGATTTATCTGAGGGCTATATATAACTATAGACCGATGTGGACAGAGTTAGGCATGGTTGTTAACGGCCATATACCAGCATAATGTACCAAATTTCAACAGACTCGGATGAAATTTGCTCCTCAAAGCGGCTTCAAAACCAAATCTCGGGACCGGTTTATATGGGGGCTATATATGATTATGGATTGATATGGATCACTTTTGGCATGGTTGTTAAATATCATATACTACCACCACGTAACAAATTTCAACCAGATCGGATGAATTTTGCTTTTCCAAAAGGCACCGAAGTTCAAATCTGGGGATCGGTTTATATGGGGGTTATATATAATTATGGACTGATATGAACCAATTCCTGCATGGTTGTTGGATACCATATACTAACATCACGTACCAAATTTCAACCGCATCGGATGAATTTTGCTCTTCCAAGGGGCTCAAATCTGGGGATCGGTTTATATAATTTTGCTCTTCCAAGGGGCTCAAATCTGGGGATCGGTTTATATGGGAGGTCAAATCTGGGGATCGGTTTATATGGGGCCTATATATAATTATGGACCGATTTCGACCAATTTTTGCATGGGTGTTTGAGGCCATATATTAACACCACGTACCAAATTTCAACTGAATCAAATGAATATTGGTCTTCCAAGAGGCTCCGGTGGTCAAATTTTGGTGATCGGTTTATATGGGGGCTATATATAATTATGGACCGATGTGGGCCAATTTTTGCTTGGTCATTAGAGACCATATACTAACACCATGTACCAAATTTCAGCCGGATGGGATGAAATTTGCTTCTCTTAGAGGCTCAACAAACCAAATCGGGGGATCGGTTTATATGTGGGCTATATGTAATTATGGACCGATGTGGACCAATTTTTGCATGGTTGTTAGAGACCATATACTAACACCATGTACCAAATTTCAGCCGGATCGGATCAAATTTGATTCTATTAGAGCAATCACAAGCCAAATTTGGGGGTCCGTTTATATGGGGGCTATACGTAAAAGTGGACCGATATGGCCCATTTGCAATACATCCGACCTACATCAATAACAACTACTTGTGCCAAGTTTTAAGTCGATAGCTTGTTTCGTTCGGAAGTTAGCGTGATTTTAACAGACGGACGGACATGCTCAGATCGACTCAGAATTTCACCACGACCCAGAATATATATACTTTATATGGGGTCTTAGAGCAATATTTCGATGTGTTACAAACGGAATGACATACCCACATCCTATGGTGGAGGGTATAAAAATTTAAAATTCTCGTAATTTGGAAAACCTTCTCAAAAGAACTTCTATGGAAGCGAAAAAGTCAAATGGCATCCCATCGGGGATGAAATTTATTCTTTTTATTATTTTTTTACTTTTTTTTATTAATTTCTATTTTTTTTAGTGTTTTTATTAGTTTTATATTTTTTGTAAAATTTAATTGTACACAATTTGCACTTAAAATCCCAGCAAAAAAATTTGGAAGTTCTTCCAAAGGCATAACTTTAAAAGCACTTCCAGAAGATGCACTCCCAATTATGTTCTTTATTTTAAATTCTCAGGAAGTTCTTTTAATTCAATTTTTTTATAACATGTTTTTTTTCATACTTTTGATGCGTAATTTTAAGTGTTTTTTTTTTTTCAAATAGGTTGCAAAAAGAGTAAGACTTCCTAAAATGATACAAATCATTTAAATTTTGTCGAAAAAAATGCTAAATCCAATCTGAAAACAATTGTGCATTTTTAAAAATATTTGAAGTTAAACGGTTCCGACAAGCGTTATGATCAAAAATATAAAAATTATTTGTTTGACAAAATATCACAGACTTTTTTAAATTACATCCAAAGCATTGAATTCGGATAGAACCTAAAGAAGTGATGCAAACTCAGTGCAACGGCTGTTGAAATGGAGGACTTCCGTTCTATGACAAGCCCATGTTAAATTCATCGCTTCTGCGTCAATTTTGCACCACTTCCGGGTCCAAAAAGAACATTTTCATTACTTTTTGGCGACACTTTTTTTGCTGGGATTTCTGATTGCGTTCTTTCTAATACTTGTCCACAAGGACTGCATCGGAAGTAGAAAAAAATCATTGGGGGATCCCAAGATGCGCTTTAGAAGAAATGTTTGTGCGTTTGTCCAAAAGGACTGCATCGGAAGTGGAAAAAAATTATTGGGGGATCCCACGATGCGCTTTAGAAGAAATGTTTGTGGACTTGTCCAAAAGGACTGCATCGGAAGTTGAAAAAACTCGATGGGGGATTCTGGGATGGGCTTTAAAAGAAATGTTTGTGGAACAACTTCCAATATTTTTTGCTGGGTGTTTGCATCCCATCATATTATATTTAAAAAAATGTTATGTCCCAAACATATTATGTTCTAACATATTAACATATGTGTCCCAAATATGTTATACTAGTTTATGAACATTATATGCTTGCACTAAAAAAATATTCTTCTTCTAGTTGGTCTTATTACTTACGTTAAAGTATCGTCTATACGACCACAACGAGAAAATTTTTTTTATTTAAATCTGACATTTCTAACTCGAGATATATTGTGCACCCCGAGAAGGAATATGATCATCTCAAACATGTTTTAAGAGCAAAATGTTATTTTTGGGTGGTGACCATGTAACATGGTTTTCGCAACCATGTTATTTTCTCGGAAATCATGTATCTGATTTCGGCAAGAAGGTTATATTTGACGAGAAAATAACATTTTAGTGACAAACATGTTACATGGTCACCATACAAAAATAACATTTTGCTCTTGAAACATGTTTGAGGTGATCATATTCCTTCTCTGCGTGTGTTTAAAAAAAAAAGAGCGACAATATAAAAATATTTAAAAATTTAAAAATGAAAAATTTTTAAATTTTTTTTTCGAATTCAGCAGCTCAAAATACATAAGAAAAGTTGATTTTCATCAAGTGTACATTTTGAAACATTTGCGTTAAAAAAAAGTACGACACATTTTCTTTGAAATAACGAAGAACTTTCATTGAAGTTGTAAAATTTCCGTTCGCGACATAAAATTGCCTTTGGTAATGTGCTTGAGTGTATTCTTTTATTTAATTTTTTTATTGCATGTCTATGCTACTTCTCATTTGGGTGACAGCATGATATGAATAAAAGTAAAGCAACCATACTAAAAGTTATTCAAAATAAAATATTTTTTTTTCTAAAAGTTCAAACATTTTTCATAAAAAGTACGAAATTATATGTAAGGGAAAATAAATCCGTATATGAAAATTCGTTTCAGCGCCACCTATATGTGAAAAAATGAGTTATATACGAATAAAATTTTTTTTTTTGCGATATAATCCTCCGTAGAAATTGGCACAAATTTGCCAAACGGGAAGAGATAGAAAAGCCAAATTTTAACCAAAGATAAACTGAAACGATAGCTTTCGATTGGAATTAAAACCTTTTGCCAGAAATCTTCCGAATCGGAGTAATGTTGCATATACGAAACAGAGAGAAAAGTGACCACTGTGGCCAAATGGAAAAAGATGGGGTTCCAGATTTATATGTGAAATATAGATATTTTAGTGCTCTATCCGATGGTAAAAACGGATATTGCGAAATGTGTTTGGGAGTCTCAATATATGGCTTGGAAAAAAGTGGACGCACTGCTCCTGGAGAGAAAAGTGACCACTGTGGCCAAATGGAAAAAGATGGGGTTCCAGATTTATATGTGAAAGATAGATATTTTAATGCTCTATCCGATGGTAAAAACGGATACAGCTAAATGTATTTGGGAGTCTCAATATATGGCTTGGAAAAAAGTGGACGCACTTCACCTCAAGAGAAAAGTGACCACTGTGGCCAAATGGAAAAAGATGGGGTTCCAGATTTATATGTGAAAGATAGATATTTTAGTGCTCTATCCGATGGTAAAAACGGATATTGCGAAATGTGTTTGGGAGTCTCAATATATGGCTTGGAAAAAAGTGGACGCACTTCACCTCAAGAGAAAAGTGACCACTGTGGCCAAATGGAAAAAGATGGGGTTCCAGATTTATATGTGAAAGATAGGTCTTTTAGTGCTCTATCCGATGGTAAAAACGGATACAGCTAAATGTGTTTGGGAGTCTCAATATATGGCTTGGAAAAAAGTGGACGCACTTCACCTCAAGAGAAAAGTGACCACTGTGGCCAAATGGAAAAAGATGGGGTTCCAGATTTATATGTGAAAGATAGATATTTTAGTGCTCTATCCGATGGTAAAAACGGATATTGCGAAATGTGTTTGGGAGTCTCAATATATGGCTTGGAAAAAAGTGGACGCACTGCTCCCGGAGAGAAAAGTGACCACTGTGGCCAAATGGAAAAAGATGGGGTTCCAGATTTATATGTGAAAGATAGATATTTTAATGCTCTATCCGATGGTAGAAACGGATACAGCTAAATGTGTTTGGGAGTCTCAATATATGGCTTGGAAAAAAGTGGACGCACTGCTCCCGGAGAGAAAAGTGACCACTGTGGCCAAATGGAAAAAGATGGGGTTCCAGATTTATATGTGAAAGATAGATCTTTTAGTGCTCTCTCCGATGGTAAAAACGGATATTGCGAAATGTGTTTGGGAGTCTCAATATATGGCTTGGAAAAAAGTGGACGCACTGCTCCTGGAGAGAAAAGTGACCACTGTGGCCAAATGGAAAAAGATGGGGTTCCAGATTTATATGTGAAAGATAGATATTTTAATGCTCTATCCGATGGTAAAAACGGATACAGCTAAATGTGTTTGGGAGTCTCAATATATGGCTTGGAAAAAAGTGGACGCACTTCACCTCAAGAGAAAAGTGACCACTGTGGCCAAATGGAAAAAGATGGGGTTCCAGATTTACATGTGAAATATAGATATTTTAGTGCTCTATCCGATGGTAAAAACGGATATTGCGAAATGTGTTTGGGAGTCTCAATATATGGCTTGGAAAAAAGTGGACGCACTTCACCTCAAGAGAAAAGTGACCACTGTGGCCAAATGGAAAAAGATGGGGTTCCAGATTTATATGTGAAAGATAGATCTTTTAGTGCTCTATCCGATGGTAAAAACGGATATTGCGAAATGTGTTCGGGAGTCTCAATATATGGCTTGGAAAAAATTTAGACTCCCAAACACATTTAGCTGTATCCGTTTTTACCATCGGATAGAGCATTAAAATATCTATCTTTCACATATAAATCTGGAACCCCATCTTTTTCCATTTGGCCACAGTGGTCACTTTTCTCTTGAGGTGAAGTGCGTCCACTTTTTTCCAAGCCATATATTGAGACTCCCAAACACATTTCGCAATATCCGTTTTTACCATCGGATAGAGCACTAAAATATCTATATTTCACATATAAATCTGGAACCCCATCTTTTTCCATTTGGCCACAGTGGTCACTTTTCTCTTGAGGTGAAGTGCGTCCACTTTTTTCCAAGCCATATATTGAGACTCCCAAACACATTTAGCTGTATCCGTTTTTACCATCGGATAGAGCATTAAAATATCTATCTTTCACATATAAATCTGGAACCCCATCTTTTTCCATTTGGCCACAGTGGTCACTTTTCTCTCCAGGAGCAGTGCGTCCACTTTTTTCCAAGCCATATATTGAGACTCCCAAACACATTTCGCAATATCCGTTTTTACCATCGGAGAGAGCACTAAAAGACCTATCTTTCACATATAAATCTGGAACCCCATCTTTTTCCATTTGGCCACAGTGGTCACTTTTCTCTTGAGGTGAAGTGCGTCCACTTTTTTCCAAGCCATATATTGAGACTCCCAAACACATTTAGCTGTATCCGTTTTTACCATCGGATAGAGCATTAAAATATCTATCTTTCACATATAAATCTGGAACCCCATCTTTTTCCATTTGGCCACAGTGGTCACTTTTCTCTTGAGGTGAAGTGCGTCCACTTTTTTCCAAGCCATATATTGAGACTCCCAAACACATTTCGCAATATCCGTTTTTACCATCGGATAGAGCACTAAAATATCTATATTTCACATATAAATCTGGAACCCCATCTTTTTCCATTTGGCCACAGTGGTCACTTTTCTCTTGAGGTGAAGTGCGTCCACTTTTTTCCAAGCCATATATTGAGACTCCCAAACACATTTAGCTGTATCCGTTTTTACCATCGGATAGAGCATTAAAATATCTATCTTTCACATATAAATCTGGAACCCCATCTTTTTCCATTTGGCCACAGTGGTCACTTTTCTCTCCAGGAGCAGTGCGTCCACTTTTTTCCAAGCCATATATTGAGACTCCCAAACACATTTCGCAATATCCGTTTTTACCATCGGATAGAGCACTAAAATATCTATATTTCACATATAAATCTGGAACCCCATCTTTTTCCATTTGGCCACAGTGGTCACTTTTCTCTCTGTTTCGTATATGCAACATTACTCCGATTCGGAAGATTTCTGGCAAAAGGTTTTAATTCCAATCGAAAGCTATCGTTTCAGTTTATCTTTGGTTAAAATTTGGCTTTTCTATCTCTTCCCGTTTGGCCAATTTGTGCCAATTTCTACGGAGGATTATATCGCAAAAAAAAAAAAAAATTTATTCGTATATAACTCATTTTTTCACATATAGGTGGCGCTGAAACGAATTTTCATATACGGATTTATTTTCCCTTACATCGAAATTATTTCATTAAAAGTACGTAACAATTTCATAAAAAGTTTGAAACTTTTTTCACAAAATGCACGAAGTTGTTTCTTACAAAGTACGAACAAATTGGAAGAAATTTTCATCGTGAAAAGAACGAAATATTTCGCCCTTTTAATGAAAAGTTTCTTTGGTTGTAAAACAATGACAAATTTCGTACTTTTAACGAAATTTTTCGTTATTTTTACGAAGAAAATTCTTTGGCTTCGAAATTACGGAACGCGGATTTCATTACGACCCAGCAAAAAACCTTAGCCAAAAAAAAGCAACCTAGCAACTGCTTTCAAAAAAATATTTAGGATACCCAATTTGTGATGTGTACACTCAAAAAAGAGTGAACTCTCTATTTCACTAAAGCCAATTTAACTTTATTTCAGTTCATGGAATTATTATGTTTGGAGAAAGATTTCTTTACTCTAATAATTTTTTGTGTACGTTAGTTAAATTAACTAAACCCGAGGAAAAAAATATACTCCAATGAAGCATAAAGATGAATTAAATTCGTGTCTTCCACAAAATAGTTCAGAATTTCTTTAAATTTGTAAATTTTACCAAAAATGTGTTCACCTTGAACTTCGTATGTCACTAAAGACATTCTTGCAATTTTGAACTCCAAGTTTTTCCTTCAAACTACAAAATTTTCTTTCACAAGTGAAAAAACTTAGTTACGTCTAACAAATTTTCTTGAATTTGTCGAAAAATATGTACTTATTTTTATGACATCGGCGTGATGCCAACGTTTGTAATACTGTTTAGTTAAAATTTTCTACAAATATTCAAAATTTTCTAAAATTAACCGAAAGTTTTCTTCCTGGTGGGTTGACTGTTTTTTCAGTGTAAGTAGTGCAAACTTTGATCATCTCCGATGAATTGTACATGAACTTCTGCTAGGACAGAAGTGCACCGTTTTTGGATCCTTTGCATTGTTTTAGAAATTATGCCTTGGAAGTTCATTTGAATTAAGCAATTTAACATCTAAAAAACAATTTTTTTTTCAATTACACTTTTTATTTTTATCAGAATATATATAAGTGCACTGGACTTTGTCACTATCCTAGTATCTTGTATGGCTTCAGAAGCCCGAGTTTTACATTAATTGCCTTCTAACTTCCTTTCAGACTCTGTGAATGCTAGAATTCTGGTCATTAAAATAAATTAGAACTTTTCCATTTCGGTTTCCTTTTACCTACATTCATAAGTAGCATCGCCGGTGTTTTTTAGTGGTCTGGATTTCTTCGTAGAATAAATATCGATCGACCCCAAAAATAAAACTTTCGGTAGTACTATAGATTATTTTGTAACTCTACATGATGCGGTACTATGACGAATTATTGCAATTCAATGTTTAAAGGCCAGTATTAAGCTGGCATTAGACCCCTAAATTGGACATTTTTTCACGGATCAATTCATTCATCAAGTTATAATGAAATTTGCAACAAGAAGATATAATTTTTTTTTTTGTTTTTGCAAATTTAGTTTTGTTTTTAGCGGCTAAACTCGAACTTTATACCCATCTTAATCGACGAAAAATCGTTCAATTTGTTTGAGTGGGTTGATGCATCCCAATGACTTCCTTTGGTTACCAACTTAAAAAAAAATCACTCATTGGGCACGAATATAATTGGAAAGAGGCAGTTATCCCCTCATTTTAGGTTCCGCATTTTATCAAATTGGATCTTGTCTTACAGGCTAGTTTATAGATCCCCAAAAAAGTAGAACTCTACGTTAAATAAATACCTGAATAAAACGATAGATGCTAACTAATTTTAAAGTGTACTCGCTAATCCTAGTAAAAATAAAAAAGAATCGAAATGTATACCTTGATATTCTAATCCGTTAGTATGTTCGTATGGCAAATACATCAAAATATTTACAATTCTTTTTTTCTTTTTCATATTGTTTGTCTTATTTTTCATCTGTGTGGGATTTTATTTTGATATTTTGCATCAGTAACCACAAGAAAGAAAGCTATGCGAATGATTCTTTGTATATTAAATTGATTGATGTGCTCCAGTTTCTTGCACAAAATATTTTCCTCTTCTTGTTCGAAGATCCAGTGAAATATGGATTTTGGCCGATATCAAGAGGCACTGATGGAAGCACTACAGCTGCAGCATATAGGCGCCCAAGTATTTTGTCAAGTTTTGAGGATTACACGTCTCCATTTACCATCATCCTCTCCTGACATAAGATATGAGTCAGTCAAAAAGAATTTAAGATGGGTTTAAGTGATTAAATAATTGAATATATTATCATTAATGGATATTAGGGTGGAAGCGATTCATTTTTTTAGACAGATAATTCTTAAAATTTTAGTTGTTATAGAATAGTTTGTAGTTTTTTCTTTGGAAATTTTAGATAAGATTCATTTGTATAGGAAATTTTGTCAACATTTCGTTTCTATAGGAAATATTGTAAAAATTTTATTTCTATAGGAAATTTTGTCAAAATTTAATTTTTATAGGAATTTTTGTCAAAATTTCATTTTTATAGGAAATTTTGTCAAAAATTTATTTCTATAGGAAATTTTGTCAAAATTTCATTTTAATAGGAAATTTTGTCAAAATTTCATTTTTATAGGAAATTTTGTCAAAATTTCATTTCTATAGGAAATTTTGTCAAAATTTCATTTCTATAGGAAATTTTGTCAAAATTTCATTTCTATAAGAAATTCTGTCAAAATTTCATTTCTCTAGGAAATTTTGTCAAAATTTCATTTCTATAGGAAATTTTGTCAAAATTTCATTTCTATAGGAAATTTTGTCAAAATTTCATTTCTATAGGAAATTTTGTCAAAATTTCATTTCTATAGGAAATTTTGTAAAATCTCATTTTTATAGGGAATTTTGTAAGAATTTAATTTCTATAGGAAATTTGTGTCAAAATATTATTTCCTATAGGAAATTTGTGTCAAAATTTCCTTGCTACAGGAAATTTTGTCAAAAATTTCTTTGCTATAGGAAATGTTGTCAAAATTTCTTTGCTATAGAAAATTTTGTTAAAATTTCATTTTTATAGGAAATTTGAACAAAATTTCATTTTTATAGGAAACTTTGTCAAAATTTAATTTTTTTAGGAAATTTTGTCAAAATTTCATTTCTATAGGAAACTTTGTCAAAATTTCATTTCTATAGGAAATTATGTCAAAATTTCATTTTTATAGGAAATTTTGTCAAAATTTCATTTTTATGGGAAATTTTGTCAAAATTTCATTTTTATAGGAAATTTTGTCAAAATTTCATTTTTATAGGAAATTTTGTCAAAATTTCATTTTTATAGGAAATTTTGTCAAAATTTCATTTTTATAGGAAATTTTGTCAAAATTTCATTTTTATAGGAAATTTTGTCAAAATTTAATTTTTATAGGAAATTTTGTCAAAATTTCATTTTTATAGGAAATTTTGTCAAAATTTCATTTTTATAGGAAATTTTGTCACAATTTCATTTCTCTAGGAAATTTTCTCAAAATTTCATTTGTATAGGAAATTTTGTCAAAATTTCGTTTCTATAGGAAATTTTGTCAAAATTTCATTTTTAAAGGAAACTTTGTGAACATTTCATTTCATTTAGGAAATTTTGTCAAAATTTCATTTTTAAAGGAAACTTTGTGAACATTTCATTTTTTTTAGGAAATTTTGTCAACATTTCATTTTTATAAGAAATTTGTGTCAAAATTTAATTTCTTTAGGAAATTTGTCACAATTTCATTTCTAAGAAACTTTTATCAAAATTTAATTTCTATAGGAAATTTGTGTCAAAATTTCATTCCTTTAGGAAATTTTATCAAAATTTCATTTCTATAGGAAATTTTGTCAAAATTTCATTTCTATAGGAAATTTTGTCAAAATTTCATTCCTATAGGAAATTTTATCAAAATTTAATTTTTTTAGGAAATTTTGTCAAAAATTAATTTTTATGGCAAATTTTGTCAAAATTTCATTTTTATACGAAATTTTGTCAAAATTTCATTTCTATAGGAAATTTTGTTAAAATTTCATTTTTATGGAAATTTGACAAAATTTAATTTCTACAGGAAATTTGTCACAATTTCATTTCTATAGAAACTTTTGTCAAAATTTAATTTCTTTAGGAAATTTGTCACAATTTAATTTCTATAGAAACTTTTGTCAAAATTTAATTTCTATAGGAAATTTGTGTCAATATTTAATTTCTATAGGAAATTTGTGTCAAAATTTCTTTGCTATAGGAAATTTTGTCAAAATTTCGTTGCTATACGAAATTTTGTCAAAATTTCCTTGCCACCGGAAATTTTGTCAAAAATTTCTGTGCTATAGGAAATTTTGTCAAAATTTCTTTGCTATAGGAAATTTTTGTAAAAAGTTCTTTGCTATATGAAATTTTGTAAAAATTTCGTTTTTATAGGAAATGTTGTGAAAGTTTCATTGCCATAGGCATTTTTTTCAAAATTTCATTTATATAGGAAATTTTGTCAAGATTTTATTTATATATAACATTTTGTCAACATTTTATTTATATATAACATTTTGTCAAAATTTCATTTATATATAAAATTTTGTCAAAATTTCATTATTATATAAAATTTTGCCAAAATTTCTTTGCTATAGAAAATTGTATCAAAATTTCTTTGCAATTGGAAATTTTGTCAAAATTTCATTTCTATAGGAAATTGTGTTAAAATTTATTTACTATAGAAAATTTTGTCAACATTTATTTGCTATAGGTCATTTTTGCATTTTTTGTTTCCTGTAGGATTTTTTTAATTTCTTTTCTATAGAAAATTTTGCAAACATTTCCTTGCTATGGGAAATGTTGTCAAAATTCTTTGCTATAGAAAATTTTGTAAAAATTTCTTTGCCATAGGAAATTTTAGTAAAGTTTCTTTGCAATAGGAAATTTTGTCAACATTTCTTAGTAATAGGTAGTTTTGTCAAAATTTCATTTCTATAGAAAATTTAGTCTACATTTCACCAAGTTCGTGGGCAATGTTTGTGCACTTGAAGAAACATTTCAATTAAAATAGAACCTTGACTTCCCAATGTCAATGAACTTGTGACCATTGCATATTCAAAAGTTTGGGACAAAACAAATGGCAGCATCTTAAAAATATCTGCTAACATTTTTGACAACCCATTAGAAAATCTAAAATGTGAAAACTTAAGCACTAACGTTTAACATATTGACAGCCCATCAGCTACCTCCTATTGTAGCTGATATTTTTAGTCCTCTTCCCCTATTGGTTTTCTAAAGCAACAATTGCAACAAATGGAAAATCTCGTCAAATCTACCAATAATTTTATTGACATCATAAAATTCCACTTGGATACTCGTTAATTATTTCTGTCGATGACTTCAAATCAACATAAATAAATGTTGCTATGGCAAATACATAAAAGGAAGACTAAAACAACAGACAATCATAATATGTTCTACAAATGGGCGAAGAACCATGAAATTTTCGGGTTCATTAAATTTTGAAATGCTATAAACACAAACAGTGGAGCTTAAAATAAATGAAGAGAACGAAATAATTTTATTGATATTAACATCTTAAATAAATGAAAATTTCTTTTAAAATTTTATTAAATTTTTATTTATTTTGTAATTTGTTTCGAATAAATCGCTCCATTGGCAGAAAATTGTCAAGACTACCTACAGCATTCTTCTTCATATTCCCATCGATAGTTTTATCTATCTATCTAGATAGATGTGAGCAGACTGCTTAAGTTAACTTTTTCCAGGTCCGCAAGTAATCTAAAGCTATATGCCCCATATTTGCTTGGTGTCGCTACAACCCTTGCAATTCTCCCATCGAAGATTTGCCATCATAACAGCCTTCTCACGCAGTATGAGCTTGCAGGTAGCCAGGGGCATACCAACAGATTCTAGTTCCCCTGGAATATGTAAGGTAGTACCTAGCCTTGCCAACTCATCTGCTTCGCAGTTCCCCATACCGGGGAGGCACACGCATCCAGATTTCACCCAATATTGTGCTGCTCAGCCTCCTCATTGAGAGATTTGCGGCAGTCGATGGCCGTTTTCGAGTTAAGGAACACAGAGTCCAAGGATTTTATTGCAAGTTGACTGTCTGAGTATATATTAATGCCAACATTTTTTGGAACATTACTTCTCAGCCAATTCGCCACCTCTCTTATTGCTAATGTGACCCACTAAGTGACAATAACATTCATTTTATAGTGAAAATACATGGATATGTAAATGTAATCAACACAGCAGAAAATTCATATTCTATATATCAAATCTTCTTCTTAATATCGTCTTCTAAATTCTAAGTTAGTCCATACGTGGTATATCTTATACAAAACAAGTATATACAGCACTAAGTTCGGCCGGGCCGAATCTTAAATACCCACCACCATGAACCAAATATTAGGGTTTCCTTTGAAATTTCAGGAGGGCTTGAGGACACTTCCCGAAGATAAATTTAAAGATTTCACCTATGAGGACTATATCAGATTCTGGATTTGTAAGAACCATTTTTGTTTGAGTTTTAGAGGAATCATTAACATCTCTTGTAAGTTTGCAAGAAAATTATAAAATAACGTCTTGGTTTGAAATTTTAAATCTGTAGAAGTAAAATCTGGAAATTTTACATTGAGTTTCAAGCAATTTTCATGATCAGTGCGCCTTCTACACCCCCAAGAAGTGAAGTCGGTCTATATGGAGGCATTACCAAATGGACCCATAAAAACTTAATCCGATACACGTTTTTGTGAGCCTAAAATACCAGAATATTTACAATTTCAGGCAAATCAGATAAAAACTTCGGTTTCTAGTGACCCAAGGAGTTAAATCGGGAGATCGTTCTTATGGGGGATATACTAAAATACGGACCGATAAAAACTTCGGATTCTAGAAGCCCAAGAAATAAAATCGGGAAATCGGTCTATATGGGGGCTATACCAAAATATGGACCGATACTCACCATTTTCGGCACACCTCTTTATGGTCCTAAACTACCTCTAGATATCCAATTTCAGACAACATGGATAAAAACTACGGTTTCTATAAGCCCAAGACCCCAAATCGGGAGGTCGTTTTATATGGGGACCATACCAAAACATGGACCGATACTCACAATTTTTGGCACACGTATTTGTGATCCTAAAATACCTCTAGATTTCCAATTTCAGATAAATTGAATAAAAACTGCGGTTTCTATAAGCCTAAGAAGTACAATCGGGAGTTCGGTCTATATGGGGGCTATACAAAAACATGGACCGATACTCACCATTTTTGGGCACACCTCTTTATGGTCATAAAATACCTCTAGATTTCAAATTTCAGGCAAATTGGATAAAAACTACGATTTATATAAGCCCAAGACCCCAAAGGGGGGTTTATATGGGGACTATATCAAAACCTGGACCGATATAGCCCATCTTCGGACTTGACCTGCCTGCAGACAAAAGACGAGTTTGTGCAAAATTTCAGCACGATTGCTTCATTATTGAAGACTGTAGCGTGATTACAACAGACAGACAGACGGACAGACGGACATCGTTATATCGTTTTAGAATTTCTCCCTGATCAAGAATATATATACTTTATATAGTCGGAAATCAATATTTCGATGTGTTACAAACGGAATGACAAACTTATTATACCCCCGTCACCATTCTATGGTGGTGGGTATAAAAAGGCAGATTAAATACGTATTTAATTCACTTTTAGACCGGTGTATATAGAGAAGTCTACAAATAATTACAAACCGATAAATTTTCTCCTCCCAGAAGCTCCGGAGGGAAAATCTGCGGATCGGTTTATATGGGGGCTATATATAATTATGGACCGATATAGGCACATTTTCCCCAAGGTTGTTAGAGACCATATACTAACACCACGTACCAAATTTCAACCGGATCGGATGAATTTTGCTCTTCAAAGAGGCTCCGGAGGTAAAATCTGCGGATCGGTTTATATGGGGGCTATATATAATTATGGCCCGATATGGACCAATTTTTGCATGGTTGTTAGTGACCATATACTTACACAACGTACCAAATTTCAACCGGATCGGATAAATTTTGCTTCTCGAGAGGGCTATATATAATTATGGACCGATATGGGTCAATTGTTGCATGGTTGTTAGAGACCCTATACTTACACAACGTACCAAATTTCAACCGGACCGGATGAAATTTGTTTCTCTAAGAGACTCCGGAGGACAAAGTCTCGGTTTATATAAGGTTTATACGTAAAAGTGGTCCGATATAGCCATTTGCAATGCCATCCGACCTACATCAAAAACAACTACTTGTGCCAAGTTTCAAGTCAATAGCTTATTTCGTTTGGAAGTTATGGTGTCTTAGAGCAATATTTCGATGTGTTACAAACGGAATGACAAAGTTAATAAAAATAATTAGTTTTGCGAGCAAAATCAAATAAATTTTTAGTTTAACTAATTAAAAATTAAAAAAGAGATCAATTAATTTTTAAACAGGTAAAATTTTGATTTCAAATTAATTTTGTTATTCATTATTTTCGTGAAGCGATTTTAATTAAAAAACAAGTATATAGGCCAAGTTCGGCCAGGCCGAATCTTATGTACCCTCCACCATGGATTGCGTAGAAACTTCTACGAAAGGCTGTCATCCACAATGGAATTACTTGGGTTGTGTTATCTTAAAACTTCTTAACAACGTTTTCTAAATTGTGAGTTAGTCCATACGTGGTATATATTAGAAAAAAAGTTATATATAGTTAAGTCTACAAATAATTAGGAATCGATATGGACTTTTGCACGGTACGTAGAGAGCCACAATTGAAAAATGGGGGTCGCTTATATGGGGGCTACATAAAGTTATGAACTTGATATGGACCAATTTGTGTGTGATTGCGGATCGATTTATCTGAGGGCTATATATAACTATACCGATATGGACCTAGTTAGACATGGTTGTTAACGGTCATATACTAGGACAATGTACCAAATTTCAACTGACTCGGATGAAATTTGCTCCTCCAAGTGGCTCCAAAACCAAATCTCGGGATCGGTTTATATGGGGGCTATATATAATTATGGACCGATGTGGATAAATTTTTGCACAGCTGTTAGAGACCATATGCTAACACCATGTACCAAATTTCAGCCGGATCGGATGAAATTTACTTCTCTTAGAGGCTCCGCAAGCCAAATCGAGGGATCGGTTTATATGGGGGCTATATATAATTATGGACCGATGTGGACCAATTTTTGGCATGGTTGTTAGAGACCATATACTAACACCATGTACCAAATTTCAGCCGGATCCGATGAAATTTGCTTCTCTTAGAGGCCTTGCAAGCCAAATCGGGGGATCGGTTTATATTGGGGCTATATATAATTATGGACCAATGTGGACCAATTTCTGCATGGTTCTTGGAGACCATATACTAACACCATGTTCCAAATTTCAGCCGGATCGGATGAAATTTGCTTCTCTTAGAGGCCTCGCAGGCCAAATCGGGGGATCGGTTTATATGGGGGCTATATATAATTATGGACCAATGTGGACCAATTTCTGCATGGTTCTTGGAGACCATATACTAACACCATGTACCAAATTTCAGCCGGATGAAATTTGCTTCTCTTAGAGGCCTCGCAAGCCAAATTTGGGGGTCCGTTTATATGGGGGCTATACGTAAAAGTGGACCGATATGCCCCATTTGCAATACCATCCGACCTACATCAATAACAACTACTTGTGCCAAGTTTCAAGTCGATAGCTTGTTTCGTTCGGAAGTTAGCGTGATTTCAACAGACGGACGGACGGACGGACATGCTTAGATCGACTCAGAATTTCACCACGACCCAGAATATATATACTTTATGGGGTCTTAGAGCAATATTTCGATGCGTTACAAATGGAATAACAAAGTTAATATACCCCCATTATATGGTGGAGAGTATAATTAATTGGATCGATTAATTTGGTGATTAAACTTTTTATTTGCGATCAAAGTGTTCAATTATACTTTTAATTGAAAATAATATTTTAATTGATTCAATTTGGGACAGTTAATATTTGAATTAAAAACGTAAAATTTTTTAAACATTTTCTTAACTGTCTGTATTTTTAATTTGATCAAGAGTTTTTTTTTTTGTTTTTTTTTTTTTTATTATTATATTATTATTAATTCATTTTTACAAATTAATTATATATATACATTTATAAACATATTTATAGCCTCAGCGCCATAATGGCATTATTGAGGCAATCTGGCAACATTTAAACTGTTAATGAAGTCAAAATTAAATTACAACATATTTCATTAAAAGAAAAAAAAAATAATAATACTAATAATAATAATTTTAAATCTTGTTCTATTATATTTAGCATAAATTCAAATTCTGCTTATTCCCATCATCATATTATAAGCATTTCAATATTGTCAATTAGATGACGCTTTAATCTTTGTTTAAATATTGATATTGATTGTGCATCTTTAACATACAATGGCAAATCATTATATTCCATGCTTCCCATAAATTCGATTCTCTGTTAACTATATCAATTATAAATTAATTGATTATGCTTTTTCAATTACAATCAATTTTTTAATTAGAAATATTTTAGTGTGTACCACTAAAATATTACCAAATTCAGTAAAATATCTTTCGATTTGTTTTCAGTGGACCACATTCTCATTTAATTATTGCTATATATTTTTAACGCTGGTGTAACGTATTAGGCACCCAAGTAAAATTTATTCTAAACACCAGTGTTATTGGTCATCTCTGCTTCTCCATTGCCCGCAGGGCTCCAAAGTCAATATATCATCAATCAAACGAAATTTAATTGATCTAATTTTATGTTGTGATTTTAATTCAATGTACATAATAAATTTTTCCGAATTTTTGCTATTGTAGAACATTATTAAACAAATAAATTTATTAGCTTATAGAACCTTGAGGTGTCAATGCGTCAATGAATTTCAGGAGAAGGCCTATGGGGAAAATCGTATATTTGTCGCTGCTACTACTCGTGGTTGCTAAGATGAAAATGTCGATTGATTTTTTATGAAAATTATTGAGCACACATAAATTTCTAAAGACTTTACAACATATTCTACAAAAAAAAAGAAAAAAAAAACATTTCCACATTTATTCTTTTGCTAGAGATGGGTTAGAAGTAATGGGTGGGGTGGCTAGGGTGGTATATGTGCTACCTTCAAGATTCATTACTTCATACTTGTTTGATGCGTAGTGGTATTTGCCTGTGGAGAGGGAAATCATAGAGTGTGTTGTGTTTATGTTTCTGTCCAATGATCATGTTGTCCTTGTTGTTGCTGTTGTTCTAACAACTAAAATTGCTAAAATGAAAGAGAAAAAATCGCTTTGGTCGCTTTTGTGGGCCAAGGCTGAAATATAATATAGTTCAGAGCACCACCATCATCATCTCATCACCACCACCGATGTGTAAAGAATGAAGAAACAGCATTTCGTCTATATATATTTTTAACCCAAACGATTTATGATGAACCGCATGGGTGGTGGCAGAAAATTTTTTTTGTTGTTTTTTGGGAGACTAATTCATAAAGACTTGCTTCTCTTTGGTATTTGGTTGAATTTTTCGTTTTTTTTTCTCGAAACAAATTTCTGGGCGTCGCTCTGTATGCCAAATATGTTTTTGAAGGCCATTACAATGTTGCAATTAGGTTTTTCTTTGGCGCCCCATGTCATCTTCCATTGGCATATATTTCTGAGAACTTTTTGAAGAGCACTTACCTTCAAATGCAATATCGAAATATTTACATATCACACAAGCGTGTTTATGACATTCTTAAATTTTACATCATAGAAATATGTAAAAAAAAATGTATATAAATAATTATAATATATTAATATAGACAATAATAGAGGAATTTATATCATATCCTATATTTTGCTGATGTTTTTTTACATTCAAAATAAATACTTTTCAGCTTAAAACCATGCATTGACTAAACTACAAGTGTAGCTTAACCAACAGAGGAAAAGTATGCTTGTCAAAACAAAACGAATGAAGATAGAGGAAACACGCTCAAAAACAAAACCCAGCCAACTACATTCAAATCGATAATTTGAGTTTCGCAAAGGAAGAGAGACATGCTTGCAAATTTGTTTAGGCAGTAGCCGACTATCAAATCAAAGCTTTTTTCGGAAGGTTCAAGTGTAGTTCACTTTGGGTTGAGTGAATTACACGAATTTATTCTGATAATGTGTTGATAGTTTTGCTGCAAGTATAGGATGCTGATGAGGAATGTGGTAATTCCGAAACAGCTGTACATCCAACCACACACAGAGAAGGAATATGATCACCTCAAACATGTTTTAAGAGCAAAATGTTATTTTTGGGTGGTGACCATGTAACATGGTTTTCGCAACCATGTTATTTTCTCGGAAATCATGTATCTGATTTCGGCAAGCAGATTATATTTGACGAGAAAATAACATTTTAGTGGCAAACATGTTACATGGTCACCATACAAAAATAATATTTTGCTCTTGAAACATGTTTGAGGTGATCATATTCCTTCTCTGCGTGCATCTTGCAGTCTATAGGCCTTTCCCCAAATAAATTTGACAAGCATACTTTTCCTCTGTTGGTTAAGCTACACTTTTGGTTTAGTCAAAGCATGGACTTAAGCTGAGATCAAAAACAACAATAACGATTGAAGAGAAACCAATAACAAACAAAACGAATAAATACTTCTTTAAATCAAATGAATAGTTTTTCATCTCAAAGGAAATAAAAAAAAAATTGTCGTAAGGCCAAATATTTCATGTCCTTAACATACGAATGCGAATTTTGATTAGCATAGAAGAGGAATTTCTCCGTTTCAAAGTTTTTTTGCCTTGTCCAACAGTTGATGAAGTGTTCAATGAAGTCGTTTTGTCCTTATAGTTAAGTGATTCGACTAGAAATTGGAATTTTAAAATTAAAGAAAAATGTGTTTGCCAAAGGTCAACCTAGGTTTAATAATTCTGAAAAAATCTTCAAAATCAATGAAAGCGCCGGACTATTAACCACTCCATATATTCACACATTGAGGATGGAGATTCTCATCATAAACTCTTGGGAGTTTGGGGACCCATATACTACAATTTTAGTGGTTGGTATTGCCACATGCTAAGAAAAAAAAGTTTGGAAAACGTGTACCGAAAACGTTTTTCTTTTGTTAGTTTTTTGAATTGCTTCCAAAATTTTAAACTTTTATCACCAAAAAAATTCGTTTGTTACAAAATTTTTATTTTTTCAATAAAAAAAAAAATTGTTTTTGAACCAACAACACAGTCCATTTCGTTTATATCAACACTGTTCTTTTCTGACTTTAAGTCTTTAATAAGACACATTTTACAGTTCATAGTAAAAAATTAATATAGTAGTATATAATGTTGAACATCTTTTCGGAATCTTCCGAACATATCTAGAATATATTAAAACAAGTATATACGGCCGTAAGTTCGGCCAGGCCGAAGCTTATGTACCCTCCATCATGGATTGCGTAGAAATTTCATCTAAACACTGCCATCCACAATCGAATTACTTAAGTTGCGGTAACGCTTGCTGATGGCAAGGTATCTTAAAACCTCCTAACACCATCTTCTAAATTGTATGTAAATCCATACGTGGTATATATTAAATCAAAAAAGATCGATCCAATACGTATATAAATCAGTTTGACAAAGTAGACATAAAATTTTGACAAAATTTTCTACAGAAATAAAATTTTAACAAAATTTTCTATAGAAATAAAATTTTCACAAAATTTTCTATAGAAATAAAAATTTTTACAAAATTTTCTATAGAAAGAAAATTTTGACAAAAATTTCTACAGAAATAAAATTTTAACAAAATTTTCTATAGAACTAAACTTTTGACAGAATTTTCTATAGAAATAAAATCTTGGTAGATTATTTTTGGCTCGAGTGGCAACCATGATTATGAACCGAATAAAATTTGAACAAAATTTTCTATAGAAATAAAATTTTGACAAAATTTTCTATAGAAATAAAATTTTGACAAAATTTTCTATAGAAATAAAATTTTGACAATGATGAAAATTTTATTATGAACCGAATAAAATTTTAACAAAATTTTCTCTAGAAATAAAATTTTGACAAAATTTTCTATAGAAATAAAATTTTGGTAGATTATTTTTGGCTCTAGTGGCAACCATGATTATGAACCGATATGGACCAATTTTTGTGTGATTGGACCAATTTTGGTATGGTTTTTAGCGACCATATACTAACACCACGTTCCTACTTTGAACCGGATCGGATGAATTTTGCTCCTCCAAGAGGCTCCGGAGGTCAAATCTGGAGAACGTTTTATATGGGGGCTATATATAATTATGGACCGATATGGACCAATTCTGGCACGGTTGTTAACGATCATATACTAACACCATGTTCCAAATTACAACCGGATTGGATGCAATTTGCTCCTCTTTGAGGCTTCGCAAGCCAAATCTGGAGATCGGTTTATATGGGGTCTATATATAATTATGGACCGATGTGGACCAATTTTTGCATGGTTGTTAGAGACCATATACCAACACCATGTACTAAATTTCAGCCGGATCGGATGAAATTTGCTTCTCTTAGAGGCTCCGCAAGCCAAATCGGGGGATTGGTCTATATGGGGGGCTATATATAATTATTGACCGATGTGGACCAATTTTTGCATAGTTGTTAGAGACCATATACCAACACCATGTACCAAATTTAAGCCGGATCGGATGAAATCTGCTTCTCTTAGAGGATCGGCAAGCCAAATTTGGGGGTCCGTTTATATGGGGGCTATACGTAAAAGTGGACCGATATGGCCCATTTGCCAAGTTTCAAGTCGATAGCTTGTTTCGTTCGAAAGTTAGCGTTATTTCAACAGACAGAGGAACGGACGGACATGCTCACATCGACTCAGAATTTCACCACGACCCAGAATATATATACTTTATGGGGTCGTAGAGCAATATTTCGATGTGTTACAAACGGAATGACAAAGTTAATATACCCCCATTCTATGGTGGAGGGTATAAAAATTGTCGTGACGCCAAAGAATTCATGTCCTTAAAATACGAGTGCGTATTTTGAGAAGCATAGAAGAGGCATTTCTCCGTTTCAAAGTTTTTTTTTGCCTTGTCCAAAAGTTGATGAAGTTTTCAATGAAGTCGTTTTGTCCTTATACACTCAAAAAAGTTTACTTGGATCCAAAGATTGTCACCTTCACTTAAGGATTCCTCTTGATAGCATAGATGCCACCCATACCATTTTCCGGCACGGATCCAGTCAAAATTGAGCTCTATACCATGACGGTATTGTTGTAGGATTATAAAAATGGTAGTGTTCCAATAATTGTTAATATTAATATTAATAAATATAAAATACAGTATTTATCAAAAATATATGAGTATATATTAGCAAAAATCGATCAATGTTAATAGAATTTCTCTGCATTTCCATGGTGGTGGGTATTTAAGCTTCGACCGGGCGGAACTTAAATCTGATCTTACTTGTTTAAATTCAATTTTTTCCTTCAACATATGAAAAAAATATTATTTGTAGTAAATTTTCTTTAATTTAATTATTGTAACATGTTGCAATTAGAAAACTGTTTTAGTTAAAAATTTCTAAAATAAACATACATTTTCTTTCATGGTACACTTTTTTGGATGTAGTTTTTAGTTTTTGCATAGTACAAATATATTTTTCCCTTTACACTCAAGAAAAAAAAAATGATAAATCACTTAACTTGCAACACCTTGTCAAAGAGAGTGCCATGAAATTGAAAAAGTCAAAACCGCACTGCTTCAAATGACCGCTGGGATGAATTTTTAAATGTTTTCATTTTTTTATTTTTTTTCTATACTGTTTGCTATATTTTATTGTCTACGATTTATTTTTATACCCACCACCATAGGATGGGGGGTATATTAACTTTGTCATTCCGTTTGTAACACATCGAAATATTGCTCTAAGACCCCATAAAGTATATATATTCTGGGTCGTGGTGAAATTCTGAGTCGATCTGAGCATGTCCGTCCGTCCGTCTGTTGAAATCACGCTAACTTCCGAACGAAACAAGCTATCGACTTGAAACTTGGCACAAGTAGTTGTTATTGATGTAGGTCGGATGGTATTGCAAATGGGCCATATCGGTCCACTTTTACGTATAGCCCCCATATAAACGGACCCCAAAATTTGGCTTGCGAGGCCTCTAAGAGAAGCAAATTTCATGCGATCCGGCTGAAATTTGGTACATGGTGTTGGTATATGGTCTCTAACAACCATGCAAAAATTGGTACACATCGGTCCATAATTATATATAGCCCCCATATAAACCAATCCCCCGATTTGGCTTGCGAGGCCCTTAAGAGAAGCAAATTTCATCCGATCCGGCTGAAATTTGGTACATGGTGTCAGTATATGGTCTCTAACAACCATGCAAAAATTGGTCCACATCGGCCCATTATTATATATAGCCCCCATATAAACCGATCCCCCGATTTGGCTTGCGAGGCCTCTAAGAGAAGCAAATTTCATCCGATCCGGCTGGAATTTGGTACATGGTGTTAGTATATGGTCCTTAACAACCATGCAAAAATTGGTCCACATCGGTTCATAATTATATATAGCCCCCATATAAACCGATCACCAGATTTGACCTCCGGAACGTCTTGGAAGACCAAAATTCATCTGATTCAGTTGAAATTTGGTACGTGGTGTTAATATATGGCCTCAAACTCCCATGCAAAAATTGGTCGATATCGGTCCATAATTATATATAGGCCCCATATAAACCGATCCCCAGTGACGTCCAGAGCCCCTTGGAAGAGCAAAATTCTTCCCATTCGGTTGGAATTTGGTACGTGGTGTTAGTATATGGTATCCACCAACCATGCAGGAATTGGTTCCTATCAGTCCATAATTATATATAGCTCCCATATAAACCGATCCCCAGATTTGACCTCCGGTGCCTTTTGGAAAACCAAAATTCATCCGATCTGCTTGAAATTTGGTACGTGGTGGTAGTATATGATGTTTAACAACCATGCCAAAAGTGGTCCATATCAGTCCATAATCGTACATAGTCCCATATAAACCGATCCCGAGATTTGGTTTTGGAACCTCTTGGAGGAGCAAATTTCATCCGAGTGAGTTGAAAATTGGTACATTGTGCTAGTATATGGCCATTAACAACCATGCCTAACAAGGTCCATATCGGTCTATAGTTATATATGGCCCTCAGATAAATCGATCCCCAATCACACAAAAATTGGTCCATAACAAGTTCATAATTGTATATAGCCCCCATATAAGCGACCCCCATATTTCAATTCTGGCTCTCTACGTACAAAAAGTCCATATCGATTCGTAATTATTTGTAGACTTAACTATACATAACTTTTTTGTCTAATATATACCATGTATGGACTAAATCACAATTTAGAAAACGATGTTAAGAAGTTTTAAGATACCACAACCCAAGTAATTCGATTGTGGATGATAGTCTTTCGTAGAAGTTTCTACGCAATCCATGGTGGTGGGTACATAAGATTCGGCCTGGCCGAACTTGCGGCCGTCTATACTTGTTTTCACTTAAAATGGCCAAATAGAATAATTTTTAAGACTTGCATAAGATAACTTCGTCGAAATTATAAAAAAAAACTCCAGGGATTTTTTTTAAAAAGTAATGTTTGCGGAACAACATACAATTTTTTGTTTTGATGCGAAATTAGTACCAGCCGAATGGCTACCATGACCATACCACATCCTTTTCATCATATTTTGACTGTGTTGAGTTTTATGTAATGTTTAGAAAAAACTTCCTGTCCTGTTGGTGAAAAATAAAAACCTTTGTCCTAAAAATAGGAAGCCATCAACGCCACGGGGCCAGGGTATATGCTTTAATCGCAATCTCAACTGTGAATATATTGAGTTCAATTGTCTCTTGGTCACTTTGACTTTCCCTTGCTGGTTAGTCCTATCGATTTTGGACGGTCAAAAATTTAGATTGACCCTTGATTACTTACGTTCACATTGAATTTAAAATTAGGCGGTTCTTTATCTTCCAAATTGAATTAGCGAGTTGTATCTTATTTTATAATCTAATGTTCTTCAACCCCATAGGATGTTATTCCGAATATGAATTATATCACTTTATTTGAGTCGCATTCACATCTGATTTACACTTACAACTTTTAAGTCAGTTCTTTAAAGTATGGTGTTCTTCAGTATATCCTTCTGATTCAACTCCATGATGGAGAATTTAGGATCTTCACTATAGTCGTATATGGTCTGATTTCCTTCTTTTATTGCTTGCTAAAATTTTCGTATTGAATTTTCAATCTGTAATACAACTTACATAGACCAACAAACAACGAAGACCGTTTCGCGTCGCTTGTCCTTTACCCTTTCACTACCGATGTCCACTTAGAAGGACATTCGAAAAAGACACCAAATTCTATTTTCCCACTTAGTTTTGATTTATTTCTCGATGTTATTTTAAAGTAGAGGCTTTATTCTAAATAAGTTATAAATATTGTCCATATTGGTGAGGTCTAAAATACATTTTTATGAACTTCTTTAACAATGAACGAAAAATACGAAAATTTGAGACAATTTTTCTACCGTATGTTTCAATTTGTAAAAAAAACTATAGCTGATACTTTTTCAGGTTCTTTTTTGTTTTTTTTTTCTCACATTTCGAAATATATTATAGGGCAAATAGCGCTTATTTTCGTAAGGCAATTTGGTCACAATTCAAGAATCAAGTTTTCAGAAGAAGCTCATATAGCTCTTGTAGTAATTGAGGTGGGTTTTCAAAATGAAAATTTTTGTTCTACATGCTGTTACTACAAGTAAAAACAGAAGAAAACTAAATGTTTTTAACATTAGGTTTATTTCGGTAGTGAAAGGGTTAAAATAGGATTGCGATATATTTTTTTTCCTTAGTCAAAAGTAGATAAACTTTTCAATAAAGTCGTTTTGTCTTGACTAAGGTCAACCTTGCTTTAATAATTCTGAAAAATTCTTCCAAAATACCATTTAATTATTGTGATTTTCATGAGGCGATTAATTTACGGCACACCCTGTTCTTGTAATAATTAAATATTATTCGTGAAACTTGAGCAACAGTTCTAATTAATTGTTTTAAATGATAACGTTTTTTAATCAAATTTGTCAACAAATTGGTTTCCGTCGTCTAGATTCCTCAAGATGAGATCACCACCTGAAATATTTAATAGGACATAGATTTATTTGCAATTTAGGGCAAGTGGTGCATGGCACATTAAGATGACCTTCTGGCATGCAATCATATTAGCTAGCGATATGAAATTTTATAACTGCAAGTAAGATTGAAAACGTGTGCTTTAGATTTGACGATAGTATAAGAGGAGACAGGAATATATTCAGGTTTAGAAAATAAATTCACTCGAAACATTTTCACTAATGGCTAATTAAATGTAGATTAGTGATTAATATAAATAATTGAGAGTGTTTAGAGATAACCATATTGAGTGTTAATATTAATCTATAGACTCAAAATTCTGTGGTACTTATACTTCGATAATCATTTATCGATAGATAGTGGAGTGAACAGCTGATTTATGGGCAGTAAAAATTATAATCGAAAACTGTAATTAATGTGCTATCAGCTGTTTTGTATGTATAATAAATCTAACGATCAGCTATTATGGGAATATTACGCTATTAATAACGAAATGTTCGGATATTAGCTGGATGTGTAGGATAAAATATGTGATCGGCCTTATTTATTGCCAGGATAAATTGTAATCATGTCCGTGAAAATACAGTTTACCTTGAAATGTATGTTAACATTGCCTCCGTACGGAACACAGCTATGTCATAACAGAGCTCTGTTAAGTACTTAACAAAAAGTGAACGTTTACTTATAAAAGCTTTCACTGTGCAAAAACTATAGAGGGGGGGTAGTGTACACCCATATACCAAGTTTTAGGGGTCGATGATATGATTTCAGAAGGTTCTGTGCAAGAATTCGAGATATTTTCACTTTAATTGGTGATCGAGCTACAGTTAAAGTCAAATGTGCCACTACTAAAACTATAGAGGGGGCAGTGTACACTAGATAGGGTCACGGCCTAAAGGAAAAAAAAAAGTTGATGCAGTCACCCCCCAGTTTTGTAGATTATTCGAAGATAATTTCAGAATACCAAAACCTTTTTTTCGTGCACCCTACGACCCCCGAAATACAATTTATTGTGCTGTGTCGTCATTTGAAGTCCGATCGAAAAGAAACGCATATCGTTGTTCGTGGTTGATCATGTGCTATATTTCGTGCATTGGTCATTTTTGACTCCGACGTCAAATTTGATTTTTAATTTTTTTATTTCGCTTCGTGTACCCCTATGATGCCCATTTCTGATTACCATTATAAAGATCTTAACTAAATATGAAACTTTTGCTTTTGAAGTATTTACTTATATTCATAAACAAAAAAGTTACAGAGATTTTAAAAAGTCAATAGGTCACCCTACACACCACCAAATAGTTTTTGCTGCGTTGTCATGATGTCCGATCGAAACCACATGCACATCGTTATTCACATCTACGAAATTAATTTATAAGGCATTTAGAACACAAAACCTGTTTATCTGTAAATTTCTAACGGTACCTTTGTATACATACTCGTTGTTTGCACTACGGCATTTTCTGCGTTATGCATGTGCATGTGTTTTAGCTAGAACAATTTGAGAGTCTACTGTTTTAAAATTCTAACAATCACTTTCGCTACATAATTTTTTAAGTCTGTCCATATTTTTGTGAGAGAAGGCTGTTGTTTTCACTTTTTTCAAATACTATCAACAGCCAAACCTCAGAATTGTCAACAACAGTACTGAGGTGGGATAATCCACCGCTCAAAAACTTTTTGGTGTTCGGTCGAAGCAGGAAAATTTTCTATAGAAATAAAATTTTGACAAAATATAGAAATAAAATTTTGACAACATTTTCTATAAAAAAAAATTAACAAAATTTTCTATAGAAATAAAATATTGACAAAATTTTATTTAGAAATAAAGTTTTAATAAAATTTTCTATAGAAATTAAATTTTGACGAAATTTTCTATATAAATAAAATTTTGACGAAATTTTCGATAGAAATAAAATTTTAACAAAATTTTCTATAGAAATAAAATTTTGAAAAAATTTTTGATAAAATGTTCCATAGAAATTAAATTTTGACGAAATTTTCTTTAGGAATAAAATCTTTTCGAAATTTTCGATAGAAACAAAATTTTGACAAAAAATTCTAAAGAAATACAATTTTGACAAAATTTTCTAGAGAAATAAAATTTTGACAAAATTTTCTATAGAAATAAAATTTTAACAAAATTTTCCATAGAAATAAAATTTTGAAAAAATTTTCTTTAGAAATAAATTTGTGATAAATCTTTCTATAGAAATGAAATTTTGACGAAATTTTCTTTAGAAATAAAATGTTGACGAAATTTTCGATAGAAATCAAATTTTAACAAACTTTTCGATAGAAATAAAATTTTAACAAACTTTTCGATAGAAATAAAATTTTGAAAATTTGTTTTTAAAAAATTAAGTTTTGATAAAATTTTCAATAGAAATTAAATTTTGACGAAATTTTCTATAGAAATAAAATTTTGACAAAATTTTCTAGAGAAATACAATTTTGACAAAGTTATCTAGAGAAATAAAATTTTGACAAAATTTTCTATAGAAATAAAATTTTAACAAAATTTTCTATAGAAATAAATATTTTATAAAATTTTCTACAGAAATAAAATATTGAAAAAATTTTCTATAGAAATAAAATTTTTGACAAAATTATCAATAGGAATAAAATTTCGACAAATTTCTATAAAAATAAAATTTTGACAAAATTTTCTACACAAATAAAATTTTGACAAAATTTTCTATAGAAATAAAATTTTGACAAAATTTTCTATAGAAATAAAATGTTGACAAAATTTTCTTTGGAAATAAAATGTTTACAAAATTTTCTATAGAAATAAAATCTTCACAAAATTTTCTATAGAAATAAAATTTTGACAAAATTTTCTACAGAAATAAAATCTTGACAACATTTTCTATAGAAATAAAATTTTGACAAAATTTTCTATAGAAATAAAATTTTGACAAAATTTTCTATAGAAATAAAATTTTGACAAAATTTTCTATAGAAATACAATTTTGACAAAATTTTCTATAGAAATAAAGTTTTGACAAAATTTTCGATAGAAATAAAATTTTGACAAAATTTTCTATAGGAATAAAATTTCACGAAATTTTTGATAGAAATAAAATTTTGACAAAATTTCTTTAGAAGTGAAATAAAATTTTGACAAAATTTTCTATAGAAATAAAATTTTGACGAAATTTTCGATAGAAATAAAATTTTCATAGAAATAAAATTTTGACAAAATTTCGTTAGAAGTTAAATTTTGAAAATATTTTCTATAGAAAGAAAATACTGACAAAAATTTCTATAGAAATAAACTTTTGACAAAATTTTCTATAAAACAAAAAAAAAATTGTCAAAATTTTCTATAGAAATAAAATTTTGACAAAATTTTCTATAGAAATAGAATTTTGAAAAAATTTTCTATAGAAATAAAATTTTGACAAAATTTTCGATAGAAATAAAATTTTCATAGAAAAAAAATTTTGACAAAATTTTCTTATAAGTAAAATGGTGACAAAATTTTCTATAGAAAATAAAATTTTGACAAATTTCTCTATATAAATTAAATTATGACAAAATTTTCTATAGAAATAAAATTTTGACAAAACTTTCTACAGACACAAAATAGTGACAAAATTTTCTATAGAAGTAATATGTTGACAACATTTTCGATAGAAATAACATTTTGACAAAATATTCTATAGAAATAACATTTTGAGAAATTTTCTATAGAAATAAAATTTTGACAAAATTTTCTATACAAATAAAATTTTGACAAAATTTTCTATAGAAATAAAATTTTGAAGAAATTTTCGATTGAAATAAAATTTGCATAGAAATAAAATTTTGACAAAATTTTCTATAGAAATAAAATTTTGACAAAATTTTCTATAGAATATAAATTTTTGACAAAATTTTCATAGAAATAAATGTTGACAAAATTTATTTGGAAGTAAAATTATGACAAAATTTTCTCTAGAAATAAAATTTTGACAAGATTTTCTATAGAAATAATATTATGCAAAATAAGAATCGTTTCTTTGGTAGATTTTGGTAATATTTTCTCCAATTTTTGGTAGATTATTTTTGCCTAGTAGTCGCTTTTCTAATTTAGTCTTCACTTTTTGTTAAAGTTAACTTTATTTTTTCCTTTGTTAAGTAGCTCTTTTATGGACCGGATAAATTACAATCTTAGAGTAAATGGAATTATTATTCACGCTTTCATTACCCATTGTTCTGGTCTTACTCCTTAAACCTTTGTAATGAGGTCTATATTCGTTAAACTCTCGATAATTTTTCGATATTATTCCTATGGTGGTATCTCTGGGTTTATTCTATTTGTGTCGGTATTTGTGCATATGGTCGATAACATTGTCTAGACCTCGATTTCGAAATAGTTCAGAGTAAACAAAACTAAACCACACATTTCCGGATGACATTTTCGAAAACAAATTTTGAAAATAAACGAAGACGATGGTGTCGATGCCAGCCAGTGCAATGTTTAACTTCAGCATCAATTCATTACAAGAAATTTATAAACAAACACAAAAAAATGCCAGCATATTGGGAGGTGTCGTATTATGGTGTAGGGAAAGTGTTCGATGAAAAGTCCATACAATTTGATGAAAATACATTAGAAATGAAAGAAAGAAAGAGATAAATGAATAAATAATGAAGAAGTACACGGACAAAAATTATGTAAATTACAAAATACTGTCCCAATACTTTTTACAAATGCAAAATTCAGAAGCTTGCTTTCTTTCTCCCATAACATATAATTATTAGAGAATAACGTCAAATATTATTAAACAAACATCGTTTTATTGTTTTTGAGCGAATTTGGTTTTGTTTAAACTGTATGCATTTAAAGTAAACCCTTCTTGTAAAGAAATACCTTTCAGTTAGGAATTGTCTACTTATAACAGGTCAATTTGAATATGATAATATATTTTACGTTTGATGAAAAGTGTCCACTTTTGATATTTATCCGCTTTTCAGATTGTACAATTTTGAGAAATTTGCATGCGTAGTTAAATATAGTCGCTATGTGTTGATTTGTTCCACTTCGTAAGAGTAAGAATTTGTAAAAGGTTACCACCTAAAATTCGTACTCTTAATCACTAAGAATATTCTGTTCGGTACTGTTTCGTACCATTTCACTACTTAGTACACTTTTTGTAAAATTACAGCAAAAACTGTTATTTTGATATTTTATACAGGCTGTATATATTTTAATTTTATTGCTCAAAAGCAAAATTTTGGAAATAACATCAAATTTTAGAAACATATTAGATTTGTTCGATGTGTCAACCTTTGGTACAAATTACGGCCTTCAAACGACCGCCAAAGCCACCACACGTGACACGTCATTGCATCCGCGGTATTATGGCCCATTTCCGGTAAAGCGCCGTGTTGAGTTGATCGACACTTTGGTAGTTTTTAGTGCCTACCTTATTCTCGAAAATGATCGACGCCCAAAAGTCCTTACAGATTGAGATCAGATTATTGGTTAACGCGTACTGAGCGCGATTGTGATGTGTACTCTAGGAAAGACCATGGTCTGAGGCCGAAATGTTTGAATGCTCAGGGCTTCAATATTGTCTTTAGAATTTATTCCCGATAATTAGCGCAACGTACGAATGCCACAATTGGTAGAATTCTACCAAAAATGATTGGTAGAATTCTTAATGTTTTGGTAGATTTTGCAAAATATTCTTCTCCAACTAAGAGCTACTTTACAAATTTTCTATAGAACTAAATTTTTGAGAAAATTTTCTATAGAACTAAAGTTTTGTCAAAATTTTCTATAGAAATACAATTTTGTTAAAATTTTCTATAGAAATAAAATTTTGATAAATTTTTCTATTGAAATAAAACTTTGACAAAACTTTCTATAGAAATCAAATTTTCAGAAATTTTTCTATAGAATTAATATTTTGAGAAAATTTTCTATAGAAATAAAATTTTCATAGAATTAAAATTTTGTCAAAATATCTTTAGAAGTAAAATTTTGACAAAATTTTCTATAGAAATAAAATGTTGAAAATATTTTCTATAGAAATCAAACTTTGAAAAAAGTTTCTCCAAAAATAAATTTTTGAGAAAAGTTTCTATAGAAATAACATTTTGTTAAAATTTTTGTATAGAAATACAATTTTGACAAAATTTTTTATAGAAATAAATTTTTGAAAAAATTTTTTATAGAAATAAATTTTTGAAAAAATTTTCAATAGAAATAAAATTTTAACAAATTTGATAAAATTTCTATAGAAATAAAATTTAGACAAATATAGAAATAAAATTTTCATAGAATTAAAATTTTGTCAAAATATCTTTAGAAGTAAAATTTTGACACATTTTTCTATAGAAGTACCATTTTGACAAAATTTTCTATAGAAATAAAATTTTGACAATATTTTCTATAGAAATCAAACTTTGAAAAAAGTTTCTCCAAAAATAAATTTTTGAGAAAAGTTTCTATAGAAATAACATTTTGTTAAAATTTTTGTATAGAAATACAATTTTGACAAAATTTTTTATAGATATAAATTTTTGACAAAATTTTCAATAGAAATAAAATTTTAACAAAATTTTCTATAGAAAAAAAAATTGATAAAATTTCTATAGAAATAAAATTTAGACAAATATAGAAATAAAATTTTCATAGAATTTAAATTTTGTCAAAATATCTTTAGAAGTAAAATTTTGACAAAGTTTTCTATAGAAATACAATTTTGACAAAATTTTCAATAGAAATAAAATTTTAACAAAATTTTCTGTAGAAAAAAAAAATTGATAAAATTTTTATAGAAATAAATTTTTGACAAAATTTTCAATAGAAATAAAATTTTAACAAAATTTTCTATAGAAAAAAAAATTGATAAAATTTCTATAGAAATAAATCTTTGACAAAATTTTCAATAGAAATAAAATTTTAACAAAATTTTCTAACGACATAAAATTTTGTTAAAATTTTCTATAGAAATAAAAATTTAGAAAAAGTTTCTATAGAAATAAAATTTTTCCAAAAATTTAAATGTTGAAAAAATTTTCTATAGAAATACAATTTTGAGAAAATTTTCTATAGAAATACAACTTTGACAAAATTTTTCCCGATAATAACCGCAAAGTGCGATTGCCACAATTAGTAGAATTCTACCAAAAATGGTAGATTTTTTATTGTTTAATAGATTGGTAGAATTAATAATGTTTTGGTAGATTTTGCAAAATATTCTTTTCCAGCTAGAGATACTTTACAAATTTTCTATAGAACTAAATTATTGAAAAAAATGCAATAGAAATAATTTTTTAAGAAAATTTTCTATAGAATTAAAATTTTGAGGAAAGTTTCTATCGAATTAAAACTTCGATAAAATTTTCTATAGAAATAACATTTTGAGATCATTTTCTAAAGAAATAAAGTATTGTCAAAATTGTCTAGAGGAATACAATTTTGTTAAAATTTTCTATAGAAATAAAATTTTGAGAAAAATTTCTATTGAAATAAAACTTTGACAAGACTTTCTATAGATATCAAATTTTCATAAATTTTTCTATAGAAATATTATTTTGGGAAAATTTTCTATAGAAATAAAATTTTGACAAAACTTTTTATTGAAATCAAATTTTCAGATATTTTTCTATAGAAATAAAACTTTGAAAAAGTTTCTACAGAAATAAATTTTTGAGAAAAGTTTCTACAATAACAACATTTTGTTAAAATTTTTGTATAGAAATACAATTTTGACAAAAATTTTTATAAAATAAATTTTTTACAAAATTTTCAATAGAAATAAAATTTTAACAAAATTTTCTAACGACCTAAAATGTTGCTAACATTTTTTATAGAAATAAAAATTGAGTGAAAGTTTCTATAAAAATAAAATTTTCTCAAAATTTTAAATGTTGAAAAAAAAATTTCTATAGAAATACAACTTTGACAAAATTTTTCCCGATAAGAATCGCAAAGTGCGATTGTCACAATTGGTAGAATTCTACCGAAAATGGTAGATTTTTTATTGTCTGGTAGATAGGTAGAATTATTAGTTTTTCTATAGAACTAAATTTTTGAAAAAATTTGCTATATAAATTAATAATAATTTTTTATAGAAATAAATTTTTGACAAGATTTTCTATAGAAATAAAATTTTAACTCGATTTTATAATGACATAAAATTTTGATAAAATCTTCTAAAGAAATAAAATTTTAACAAAACTTTGTATAGAAATAAAAATTTAGAAAAAGTTTCTATAAAAATAAAATTTTGAGAAAATTTTATTTCTATAGAAATTTAATGATGAAAAAATTTTCTATGCAAATAATTTGACAAAATTTTCTATGGAAATAAAATTTTGTAAAAATGTTCTATAGAAATAAAATTTTGTCAAAATTTTCTATAGAAATAAAATTTTGTCAAAATTTTCTATAGAAATAAAATTTTGTAAAAATTTTCTATAGAAATAAAATTTTGTCAAAATTTATATAAAAATAAAATTTTGTCAAAATTTTTAATAGAAATACAATTTTGTCAAAATTTTCTATAGAAATAAAATTTTGTCAAAATTTTCTATTGAAATAAAATTTTGTCAAAATATATATAAAAATAAAATTTTGAGAAAATTTTCTACGTAAATAAAATTTTTTGTAGCAATACAATGTTCACAAAATTTATTATAGAAAAAATTTATAGAAAAAAAATTGTATAGAAATAAAATTTTGTTAAAATTTTCTATAGAAATAAAATTTTGTCAAGATTTTCTATTGAAATAAAATTTTGCCAAAATTTATATAAAAATAAAATTTTGTCAAATTTTCTGTAGAAATAACGTTTTGTCAAAATTTTCTATAGAAATAAAATTTTGAGAAAATTTTCTACGTAAATAAAATTTTTTGTAGCAATAAAATGTTCACAAAATTTTTTATAGAAAAAATTGTTCGAGAAAAATTTTTATAGAAATAAAATTTTGTTAAAATTTTCTATAGAAATAATATTTTGGAAAAAAAATTTAATAAAAATAAAATTTTGACATAAGTTTCTATAGAACAAAATTCTGAGAAATTTTTCTATAGAAAAAAATTTTTCCAAAATCCGATTTTTTTGGTTTGTTTTGTTTGTTAGTTTTTTTGGTAACATTTTTTCCAAATTTTTCTTAGATTATTTTTGGCTCGAGTAGCAACCGTGATTCCATCACGAAGAACAGCGGTTTAGAAATGTGAACTGAAGTGGGTTGCAATACAAATTTCGAAAATTCTGACTGCCAAGTTCTGGCCAATTTTTGATCAGCCCTACTCCAAAGGATTTTAGCCGTTTGGTTATAAAAACTCTTTGCCATTTTCTTTGAGTGTACAAACAAACACAAACAGCATGCTTGAAATGAGGAAAATTTCAAAAAAAAATGGCCAAAAGCCAAAATCTAAACAAAAATACTCGAATAAAAGAACTGGTCTTCTTTTTTTCGAAAAAAAAGACTCAAATTGAAATAGTGTAGTTTTGTGGCAGAAAACAAAATAAATTTGTTTAAAATAAGCCGCATTAAATAATAGAATGATGCAAAATGATGAAGAAGGGGAGAAAACACATGGAAAATCACAGATAAATTCAAATACCGATGATGCAAAGCTACAGAAAATGCCAAAGAATGGCCAAGAAATGCAAAACACTAGGCGATGAAATAACAACAAAAAATAAAATAAAAAAAGAATTAACGAAAAACACTATTTGCTGCTCATCGTAGTGTGTTCTCACCAAGCGTGTTATACTTTCCACGCTGTCTATTTGAGTGAATTCTTGCTATTGTATATGTAAGTCCACGAATATGGATGGATGGCAGGGTGTGTGAGTGGGAAAATTTGTTTTACCCAATTTTTATGAATTTTCTTTAGTTGAGAGAAAATCGTCGCTTAGTTAACGTCGCTTTGGAACACAAAATCACTGCAATTTAAACGAAGGACAAATTCTTTCAAACATTCAAGCAAGAATTTACGAAGAACTCTGGAATAACGATTCAATTCAAAACGAGTGGAATTCAAATCGCCTGAGAAAAACGTTAGTTTTCCAAATTTTGTTTTTGTTAAATAATTTCGATTTAAAAAACAAAAGTGATTTATTTTATTGCAAATAAGCTAACATAGAAAAATAAGAACCAACTAAAAAATTATACAGAAGAAAATTAAGTTTTAAGGAAAAAAAGTGACCAACATAATTTTTACTACTAATAAAAAAGAAAACAGTGCAGATATTTACAATAAAAAATAAAATTTGAATTTATAATTAAAAAAAAATCTTAAAAATACATTAAAAAATTATTTAAAAAAAAAAAATTAAAAAAAGTTTTTAGTTCTTAAAACAAAGTTTTTAAAAATTTATTTATCCAAACCCTAGCCATTTGAAGGTTATCTCTGTTACGAAACCAAGAAAGAAAATAACCCAACGCTTTTAACCATGTGCGCCGTCTAGCGGTAGTGTTTAACAACATCTCTATCTTGTGGGTCTTCTTCTTTGTATTTGTAGTGTAATCGGTGTGAATGTGAATGAATAATCGAATAAATCGACTTGATGATATATTTTTTTTTTTTTTTTTTGATACAACGCGCCCACTCACATCCATTTTGCCCCCTCAATATTGCAAATTAGCGCCTATACAAATCTCTCACAAATCTGAATCAACTTCAATTGGGATTGTTTGTTGTTTGTTCAAAAAAATTTTTTTTTTCAAAATTTTCTAATTTTAAAAAAATTTCCGTTATTTTTCTCATCCATCCCACGCAGATATACACTTGTTGTTGTTTGTGTTTTTTTGTTTCACCTGGAGAACTTTTCGTCCGCAAAAATAAGAACAACAACAACCGATCTTTTGTGTTCGACGTTACGTCCCATACGATAAGTCGCAAGCCATCAATCCTTCTTCAATTGAAAAAAACAAAAAAAAAATCGTTGCCGCCACCACCACGACCATTTGTCAAAAATTTTTAAAAATATTTTTACGAAAAATATTTGATTTCGCAAAACTAAATTCAAACAAGATAAAGCAGTACTAAATTTTCGTTTTTATTTCTTCATCTCATATACGATACGTACGAAAACATTTCAAGGTGAGTATATTTTTAGAAAATATTTTTGCTCAACGTGAAAATTTCATCAGTATCTTTTTCGTTGGATTTGTCGTATTCTGTGGGTTTTATGCTTTTTCTGTTGGTCAATATCTGTGGATACAGCCAAAACTAGCCAGCAGCCAGTCAGTGATTCAGTCTGTCAGTCATTTCGCGTGTCTGTACTTTTTGGATGAGAGCATGTGGTTAGGTTTTTATTTTGTGTTTCTATGTTCTGTTTAGAAACACCAAGAACTCATCCCCCCCATTGGTGCTCTTTCAAACATTTCGCCATGTTTATAAAATATCATTGATTTGCAGAGATGTCCAAGATTTGGTTTGTTTTTGAGGGTGAAATGTCGTATTTTTCAATATAGCTTTCAGTCAATAGAATTGCTGTGGACATTTTTGCATATGCCTATTGATAACATTGATTATCGATTTTCTTGGTTTTAATACTTGAAAGTGAGAAAGATAGAGAGAGAGAGAGAGAGAGAGAAAGAGCCACAGCTAATAATCTCTTCCTTAGTCCCACATTGATTCTTATCATTAATAAATTCGACCATTCAACCAACCAAAGTTCAAATTGATAATTCGTTACTGTAGCACGTGCTAAGCCCGCTAACACGACCTCTTTAGCAGTAGAAAGTGTGTTTACTATATTTATCTGAGAGAGAGAGAGAGAGGGAGAGAAACCGAGCGAGAGATTATTCTTATAATGTCTTATTAGTACCTATGTTTTATAAGAATAACTAAAAACTCCGTATTATCTTCTCTCTCTCTCTCTCTTCCTTTCATAAAGTGATGGAGAGAAATCGCTATCCCCTTGTATTTAAACTCAATATTTGGGATATGGTTCATAGCTGAAACAGAAATATATGAATAAGGCTGAAAGTTTTATCGGATTGAAATAAGTTTAGAAGCTTCAAATTCTTTCACACATTAAACAACATATTGCCATGAGGCCAAAGATTGAAAATGATGCTTGACCAAAGGCCACTTGGCTTTAATATTTCTGAAAAAAAAAATCTTTCAAAATAACATTATCCATGTATTTATAACCCACACACAAAACGAACGTTTCAATAAAATTGAACCAGCAATACGGTTTAGGCAACGAAAATATTAATTAAATGTACGAAATGTATACTTATAAAAAAAAAAAATCATTACAATCATTACAATGATACTTTTTATCATTCCATTTATGAAATTGTTTCGTTGACTCAAACGTTTAACCTCAAATATTTAAAAAATTCGAACTTTTTCTAAAATGGATTTTTTTTTACAAAAGTAAATTAATTTGTACAATTTTATTAATTCTTACTCTGTTTTTTGTTTCAAAACAGTTAAAAATGCTCATTCAAAATATGAAAACTCGAGTCATAAAAAAATTGAATTAATATAACTTCCTGTGTAGTTAACGTACGGAACATTTTATTAATTCTTACTCTCTTTTTAACCTAATTGAAACAAAAAATTTTAAAATTACCCATTAAATATATGAAAAATAGCATTCACATTTTCTGAACTAAATTTTTGCAAAAGTATTATAGCAACTTGATATTGACGGATTTTGGGTGGAAAGTTTAACATTTAGACAAAAAATACCATAATTATTCATAATTTTTTTTTAATCAATTTTTGTGATAAATTTGCGGCTAATTTTGAGTCGAAATATTCGACGGCGGCTTCGACTGGCAAAAACTAGTCGGCGACGGCTAAAATCGGCGGCTTCATTCTCTGGTGGCAGCTCGATATTTCAGGCTCACTTAAAATCTTCAGTCCGTTGTGATACCACAGTGGTGAATTTCTCCTTTCTTCCTTACATCCTTCCTTTGTAGTTAAAATAAAATAAACATAAATAATTAAAATAAAATAAACATAAAATAAATTCAAATAAACATCTTTTGGAGGACATTTTTCGAAGCGATTTTAAATTTATGGCTTTAGAACTTCAATTTTTTTCTGGGGACTAAAATAATTTATTTTTGTAATTGTTTAGTTTTTTAAATGTAATATTAGGATGCCTATTATTTTTTTTACCAAAGTGGTCACATTTCTCTAGACCCTATATTTTTGTAGACCCTATACTGGAATTCTCAAATTTTGTAATATTACCATCGTACACTGAAAAAAAAGCATACTCGGTTCCAAAGATTTTGTCTTTACTTTAAAAAATTTGGTATTGATTCCGAGCCAAAGAAGCGGAGAATACAAGTAAGGATACTTTTAAGACACAATTCTCTTTTAAATTTAGGTTTTGTGTACTTTCTTCTAGGAAGCAAATTTTAATTTTTCGCTTTCTCAGCTTTTTTCTTCATATGCTATCAAAGTCCTTTAAAAACGAGTTAACGGCAACTTTATTTTCCAAATTAGGACTCGACTTCCAGTAGAAATTATGCTATGTTTGAAATAAAAAACTTCTTTAAAATAAAGTTTTGAAAAACATGTCCTATATTTGAACGATTTTTTGCTTTGTAGTCAAGATGCAAAAAGACAGCAAATTTAAAGACAATTTCATTAAATTTAAAGAATTTTTCTGAATTATTAAAGTCAAGTTGACCTTAAATTTTTTCTTTCATGTTAAGATACCCATTTTTAAGTCAAATCACTTAATTATAAGGACAATACGACTTCATTGAAAAGTTTATCGACTTTTGAACAAGGAAAATAACTTTATCTTAGAGATATGCGTCTTCTATGCTAAGCAAAATTTGTATTCGTATTTTAAAGACATGAAATCTTTGACCTCACGACAATATTTTTTTCAGTGTGTGGAAATCATGCTAACTTTCGAACGAAACAATCTATCGACTTGAAACTTGGCAAAGGTAGTTGTTATTGATGTAGGTCGGATGGTATTGCACATGGGCCATATCGGATTACTTTTACGCATAGCCCCCATATAAACGGACCCCCAGATTTGCCTTACGAAGCCTCTAAGAGAATGATATTTCATCCGATCTGCCTAAAATTTGGTACATAGTATTGGTATATGGTCTCTAACAACCATGCAAAAATTGGTCCACATCGGTTCATAATTATATATAGCCCCTTCATCCGATCCGGCTGAAATTTGGTACGTGGTGTTAGTACACACAAAAAAATTTCACGAAAATTTTTCCAATTAAAATGTTAATTGAGTTTTAACAAATATTCAATTAAAAATTTAATTGATTCAACAATTTTTTTAATTGAAACAAAAATCAATCACAAAAATAATAGTATCAATTAATTTTTTAATTGGATCAATTAACTTTTTAGTTGATCTTCAATTAATTTTTTAATTGATACTATCATTTCTGTGATTGAAGACATTTCAATTAAAAATTAATTGGATCAATTAATTTCGTGATTGAATCAGAAAAAAATTTTTTTTTGTGTATATGGTGTCTAACAACCATGCAAAAATTGGTCGATTTCGGTCATAATTATATAAAGCCCCCATATAAATCGATCCCCAGATTTGACCTCCGGAAGCTCTTGGAGGAGCAAAATTCATCCGATTCAGTTGAAATTTGGTACATGGTGTTAGTATATGGTCTCTAACAACCATTCAAAAATTGGTCACATCGGTCCATAATTATATACAGCACCATATAAAATGTTCCCCAGATTTGACCTCCGGAACCTCTTGGAAGAGCAAAATTGATCCGATCCGGTTGAAATTTGGAGCGTGGTGTTAGTATATGGCCGCTAAAAACCATGCCAAAATTTGTCCATATCGGTCTATAGTTATATGTAGCCGATCACACAAAAATTGGTCCACATCGTTCATATTCATGATTGTCGAGCCAAAAATAATATACCAAAATTTTATTTCTATAGAAAATTTTGTCCCGAATTTATTTCTTTAGAAAATGTTGTCAAAATTTTATTTCTATAGAAAATTTTGTCAAAATTTTATTTCTTTAGAAAATGTTGTCAAAATTTTATTTCTATATAAAATTTTGTCAAAATTTTATTTCTATAGAAAATTTTGTCAAAATTTTATTTCTATAGAAAATTTTGTCAAACCGACTTATAGACGTATTTAATCGGCCATTTTTTTAGTTTAATATATACAACGTATGGACTAGCTTACAATTTAGAAGAGAGTCTGTTAAAACTGCAAAAAGTCTGCTGAATAAGAGAAAGCAGTCACTGTTTGCTGAAATAACAAACATTGTCTGCTATTTTTAAGCTAGATTACATTAAAACTAGTAAAACATTATGTAATAACTACACAGTAAAAAATATCACCAACATTTTTCCAATTAAATTTTTAATTGATTTTGAAAAAATATTCAATTAAAATATTAATTGGCTCAACAATTTTTTTATTGAAGTAAAAACCAATCAAAAAAATATTTGTATGAATTAATTTTTTAATTGGAACAATAATTTTTTTCTGCGATTGAAGACATTTCAATTAAAAATTACTTGGTTCAATTAATTTCGTGATTGAAGACAAAAAATTATTTTTTTTGTGTCTATGAATTTTATAAAATATAGGCTAACAACAAATAAAATGTTTGGATATTAGAATGCAGGGGCATACAAAAACTATTTGGGATTCTTGAATATGCTTTCGGCAACATTATGAACCCAAAAAGTTTTACAATTTGTTATTCGCTAGACCCTGAAGTACAAAAATATAACAGAAGAGACCGACTGCTGGTTTAGTACACTTTTTTCTATGAGTGTAAGAATATCTGTAAATCGATCCTGGTCTTAAATCTAATTTACTACGAGTGTGAAAAAATAATCGCAATTAGTGTCAACTCAAAATTTTTAGGAAAACACGAATGATAAATTGCGGTCCAAGAAATATTTGATACATTTTAATTTTGCAATATTTTTTTTTGCATTAAAATAAGCACTAAGAATAATTACAAATCACATTTTTTGCTATTTTGAATGTTGCATCATTAATGTTGCCAAAAATTGATAAGCATCATTTCCTGTCGCATTCCAATATTTTTTCTGCCATTGCCAACAAGCGTGCCACAGACTGCTCATCGTTGGTTAATATGAATTTTAAGCCATCTTCTATTCGATAGCTAGAGAGAGAGAGAGAGAGATTTGTTAGACAAATTGCGAAACTATTGTTATAGTCACCATTGGCCATTTAGCACAGCATTTAGATATGCTAAAATTATACGATTTTTCTATTCCTTAATACGGCACAGCGAATATAGCAAAATAGAAATTTCTAAATGATCATAAAATATTTCCCATAATTTTTATCCACATGTCTTGAAGGCGGAGGCGGGGTATCATTCATAGTCAATTTGTTGTGATCTCGAATTTTTTTCACATAATTTTCTTTAGGCAACCGTGTGCAAATGAAGATCATCATATTTTGAGAGATACTCATCACTTTGTGTCTTAAATGATTGAAAAAGTATATTTTTTTAAAAGCCATAAATTAATGTGGCTATAACCACCCTCACGCAATCTAAATACTCGTGTGTGTTATTTCTGTGGTCTCAATGTGAATTATTTCGGTTTCATGTTGTACTCCTAACCCACTGCGATCTTAGATCTTTTTTTTGAGGATTTTTGTTTCTAACTGCACAGTGAAACAAATGGTATAGTGGCGTCAACAACTGTTGGATATTCATAAAGGAAATAGAGAGAAGAATTATATTAGCAACGAACTTGAGTGCGATTTCGTATAAATTTCATGTAGAATGGGATATAAATGGGGATATTGCGATCAAGATATAGATAGGCGGTGCTAAGAGCTAAATTCGATACAAGAGGGAGTTTTGAGTGGAAACTTTTATTCAGGAATGAGATTGATATAAACTTTCAGTATCAGAGAAATGCATCTTCTAACAGGTTGGTTGATAAGTCCCCGGTCTAACAAAGAAAAACACATTTTTTTTGTCAAAATTCGTTTTTATTATTCAACATAGTTCCCTTCAAGAGCGATATAACGACCTTTTGCCTCAATATAGGCCTCAGTTTCGGCGATCACCTCCTCATTGCAGCCAAATTTTTTCCCTGCGAGCATCCTTTTGAGGTCTGAGAACAAGAAAAAATCGCTGGGGCCAGATCTGGAGAATACGGTGGGTGGGGAAGCAATTCGAACCCCAATTCATGAATTTTTGCCATCGTTCTCAATGACTTGTGGCACGGTGCGTTGTCTTGGTCGACCAACACATTTTTCTTCTTCATATGGGGCCGTTTTGCCGCGATTTAGACCTTCAAACGCTCCAATAACGCCATATAATAGTCACTGTTGATGGTTTTTCCCTTCTCAAGTTAATCGATAAAAATTATTCCATGCGCATCCCAAAAAACAGAGGCCATTACTTTGCCAGCGGACTTTTGAGTCTTTCCACGCTTCGGAGACGGTTCACCGGTCGCTGTCCACTCAGCCGACTGTCGATTGGACTCAGGAGTGTAGTGATGGAGCCATGTTTCATCCATTGTCACATATCGACGGAAAAACTCGGGTGTATTACGAGTTAACAGCTGCAAACACCGCTCAGAATCATCAACACGTTGTTGTTTTTGGTCAAATGTGACCTCGCGCGGCACTCATTTTGCACAGGCTTCCGCATATCCAAATATTGATGGACGATATGACCAACACATTCCTTTGACATCTTTAAGGCCTCTGATATCTCGATCAACTTCATTTTACGGTCATTCAAAATCAGTTTGTCGATTTTTTTGATGTTTTCGTCGGTAACCACCTCTTTCGGGCGTCCACTGCGTTCACCGTCCTCCGTGCTCATTTCATCATGCTTGAATTTTGCATACCAATCAATTATTGTTGATTTCCCTGGGGCAGAGTCCGGAAACTCATTATCAAGCCAAGTTTTTGCTTCCACCGTATTCTGTCCCTTCAGAAAACATTATTTTCTCAAAACACGAAATTCCTTTTTTTCCATTTTTTTCACAATAACAAAAGTTGCTTCACAAAAGACGCTCTATCTCACAAACTAATTGACTTACAGACGTCAAATTTTGACACGAAGCATTTACAGTGAAACCTCTGAAAGGTGGACACCCATGGTCGCCTACATTTTGTCCATATTTGGGAGGTGTCCAGTTATGAGAGGTTAATTTTAATGTGTTGACATATCAAACGCCAGAAGACAACTGTCGACTTTTTGGAGGTGTCCTGGTTTCAGAGTGTCCAAGTTTGAGAGGTTTCACTGTAATACTAGCGACGCCATCTATGTGTCAGACCGGGGACTTATCAGCCAACCTGTTAGTGAGCAAAAATTTCAAGTGATGAATTGGCCAGCGCAAAGCCCCGACCACGGAACAATTTTTGCATGGCCGTCATAGAGCACATGCTGGCATCACGTACCAAATTTCAACCGGTTGGGATCAAATTTGCTCCTTCCAAAGGAAGCCAGAGGTAAAAAGATTGAAAAACTGGCTTAGTGAGCAAAAATTTATGGTCAATCGTGGGAAGACGGCGTAGGTTTGTGGGGTATTCAAACAAATAGGGATTGTACAAATCAGCTCCATCAAAAGTTAGAAGACCTGTGGGAACGAGTACAGCTTGAGTGGGAGAATATACCTGGAGAAATTATAAAGGAATATGGTATTAAAAAATAAAGGGTTATGTTTGTACCAAGTACTAGAAAATGTTCCAACTGACACCGGTATAGAAAAGTGCAATTGAGTACATGCGAGTTTTTTGTTATGTTTATTTATCTCTCTGAATTCCTTACTTTTTGTTTTGAGTTTTTCGTTGTTTTATTTAGAATTGAAGAAGGAATAAAGGAAAAATAAAATTATTTTAAGTTTCTTTATTGCTGCTTTTTTTATTCGTTTAGAATTAAAAAAAAAAATAATTATGTACTCATTTCTGCACGCCACTGTATATATTTTATGGGGTCTGAGACCAATATTTCCCATCATAGGATGGGGGGTTTAAAAAATCATATCAGATACCCTTTGCATACTTTATATAGTGAATCCTAGTATATGGAGTAGGGTATTATAAGTTAGTGCATATGTTTGCAACACCCAGAAGGAGACGAGATAGACATATGGTGTCTTTGACAATATTGGTCAGGGCTGACCCCTGAGGCGATCTAGCCATGTCCGTCTGTCTCTGAACATATTTTTGTAATCAAAGTCGCAAGGTCGCAGTTTTGGTCCAATCAACTTCAAATTTAGTACAATTTTATATTTTCGGTCAGAATAGCCAATTGATTTTGGAAGAAATCGCTTCAGATCTTGATTTAGCTCCCTTATATATGTTTCGCCTGATATGTGCTTATATGGCTCCAGAACCCCGAGTTTTTCTCTGATTCGCTGTGCTTCATTCCTGAAAGGATATTTATGAACCAGGACAGGACAGGATGCCACCCACTGCAGCCGTGTGAACCCTCTGTGATTATTGAAAATTTCACCAAAATCATCAGTTATAGTCACAAATTTTCTAACAATGCCGTGAATTCCCATTCGGATGTATTTACTTAGTTGGAGAGCAGTTTGCAGACTATGTCTCAGTTCAATACCAACCAAACCTAGAGATAGTTCTTGCATAGATGAAATTGGAATCTCAATGTTGCGTAAATATAAGAAATACAAAGTGTTCCTTGTTTTAAAGTTTAACGAGATTTTGCGGATGATATGTGGACATTTTTTAAAAACAATACTTTTATGCATTTACGACGCGTAAGTGAGGTTTCAAACTTTGCGACAGTCGCAAAACTCAAAAGGTTGAGTACAGGCTATCACTGTATACAGTTTCAGTTAAAAGAAAACAAGTATGTACGGCCGTAAGTTCGGCCAGGCCGAAGCTTATGTACCCTCCACCATGGATTGCGTAGAAACTTCTTCTAAACACTGCCATCCACAATCGAATTACTTAAGTTGCGGTAACGCTTGCCGATGGCAAGGTATCTTAAAACCTCTTAACACCGTCTTCTAAATTATATGTAATTCCATACGTGGTTATATTTAATCAAAAAAGATCGATCAAATACGTAGATAATTCAGTTTGACAAAATTTTCTATAGACATAAAATTTTGACAAAATTTTCTATAGAAATAAAATTTTAACAAAATTTTCTATAGAAATAAAATTTTCACAAAATTTTCTACAGAAATAAAATTATATCAAACTTTTCTATAGATATAACATTTTAACAAAATTTTCTATAGAAACAAAATTTTGACAAAATTTTCTATAGAAATAAAATTTTAACAAAAATTTTCTATGGAAATAGAATTTTAACAAAATTTTCTATAGAAATAAAATTTTGACAAAATTTTCTATAGAAATAAAATTTTGACAAAAATTTCTATAGAAATAAAATTTTGACAAAATTTTCTATAGAAATAACATTTTGACAAAATTTTCTTTAGAAATAAAATTTTGGTAGATTATTTTTGGCTCGAGTGGCAACCATGATTATGAACCGAATAAAATTTTAACAAAATTTTCTATAGAAATAAAATTTTGACAATGATGAAAATTTGATTATGAACCAAATAAAATTTTAACAAAATTGTAAATAGAAATAAAATTTTGACAAAATTTTCTGTAGAAATAAAATTTTGACAAAATTTTCTATAGAAATAAAATTTTGGTAAATTATTTTTGACTCGAGTGGCAATCATGATTATGAACCGATATGGACCAATTTTTGTGTGATTGGAGATCGTCTATATATAACTATAGACCGATATGGAACAATTTTGGTATGGTTGTTAGCGGCCATACACTAACACCAAGTTCAAAATTTAAACCGGGGCTTTATATGGGGGCTATATATAATTATGGACCGATGTGGACCAATTTTTGCACGGTTGTTAGAGACCATATACTAACACCATGTACCAAATTTCAGCCGGATCGGATGAAATCTGCTTCTGTTAGAGGCTCCACAAGCCAAATCTGGGGATCGGTTTATATGGGGGCTATATATAATTATGGACCGATGTGGACCATTTTTTGCATGGTTGTTAGAGACCATATAACAACATCATGTACCAAATTTCAGCCGGATCTGATGAAATTTGCTTGTCTTTGAGGCTCCGCAAGCCAAATCTGGGGATCGGTTTATATGGGGGCTATATATAATTATTGACCGTTGTAGACCAATTTTTGCATGGTTGTTAGAGACCATATACCAACACCATGTACCAAATTTCAGCCTGATCGGATGAAATATGCTTCTGTTAGAGGCTTCACAAGCCAAATCTGAGGGTCCCTTTATATGGGGGCTATACGTAAAAGTGGACCGATATGGCCCATTTGCAATACCATCCGACCTACATCAATAACAACTACTTGTGCCAAGTTTCAAATCGATAGCTTGTTTCGTTCGGAAGTTAGCGTGATTTCAACAGACGGACGGACATGCTTAGATCGACTCAGAATTTCACCACGACCCAGAATATATATACTTTATGGGGTTTTAGAGCAATATTTCGATGTGTTACAAACGGAATGACAAAGTTAGTATACCCCCCATCCTATGGTGGAGGGTATAACAAGTGTCATCTTTGGCTCACAATCATTACTAAAATCCTTAAGGGAAGTTTAAAATCGTTGGAACCAAACTTTTTTTTTGAGTTTAGTGTGATTCGTTTTCCTCAGTATAGATGACATCAATTGTTTATGGTGATTCTCTTGCATTTACCAAAAGGGTATTCTAAATAGAATGAACAATAACAACATGGAATGTTTGCTAACATAGTACCACATTCACAGTAATTTCCTACACAGTTCTATGTGCTTTTTCCGTAGGAATGTCTTTTGTTCTTAGGACAATGTAATAAATTTTAATTGGTCTACAAGAGTTATGCTATAATATTGTTTATATCATTCATTAAAATATTTATGAAAAAAAATAATATCTGTTTAGTGTTGCTTTTCACCCATAACATATTGTGTTCCCGTTGATCTTTTTTTTGTTTTACTAAGAATCACTAGTTGTTTGCATTACCGTGAATGGATTTGAGTTGAATTACCCACTCTTTATATCTTTCATATATCAACTATTCTTTGGGTTATGCTATTTATTTTTCTATAAAAATAAAAACAAAAAAATATATACTACATAAAATAGTCTAAAAACTAAATGAGTAAAAATATAAAAAAAAGAAAACTAAAGATATACAAAAACCATAAGAAATGTTTAAAAATATTTGATAAAGATACATAGTCTCTCGTTGAAATCTCGAACAAAAATAAATGATTTCAGCACGCAAATTGTAAACAGGAAAATGAGAAAATATAAAACAAAACTGTAACAGAAAAATTGAAAAAAAAAAACACATCAGCAACAACTATAAGAAAATAAATACTAAATATATATGTACGTATATAAGAACCAGCGGGTATTGAGTTTTCTTGGCGAACATGCAATTTAATTGCAATATCAACAACCAGCAGCAATAGCAAACCAAGACCGCTATTGCATCCCAAATGATACCAGGAACAATGGCAAGCAACAACAGCAACCCTATTTGATTGAATACCCCACAAAACTAAGACAACCAGAACCACAAAATAAAAAAAAAACAGACAGAAAAATAACAAGTATATACGGCCGCAAGTTCGGCCAGGCCGAATCTTATGTACCCACCACCATGGATTGCGTAGAAACTTCTACGAAAGACTGTCATCCACAATCGAATTACTTGGGTTGTGGTATGTTAAAACTTCTTATTCCTGCATGGTTGTTGGATACCATATACTAACATCACGTACCAAATTTCAACCGAATGGGAAGAATTTTGCTCTTCCAAGGGGCTCTGGAGGTGAAATCTGGGGATCGGTTTATATGGGGCCTATATATAATTATGGACCGATATCGACCAATTTTTGCATGGGAGTTTGAGGCCATATATTAACACCACGTACCAAATTTCAACTGAATCAAATGAATTTTGGTCTTCCAAGAGGTTCCGGAGGTCAAATCTGGTGATCGGTTTATATGGGGGCTATATATAATTATGAACCGATGTGGACCAATTTTTGCATGGTTGTTAGAGACCATATACTAACATCACATACCAAATTTCAGCCGGATCGGATGAAATTTGCTTCTCTTAGAGGCCTCGCAAGCCAAATCGGGGGATCGGTTTATATGGGGGCTATATATAATTATGGACCGATGTGGACCAATTTTTGCATGGTTATTAGAGACCATATACTGACACCATGTACCAAATTTCAGCCGGATCGGATGAAATTTGCTTCTCTTAGGGGCCTCGCAAGCCAAATCGGGGGATCGGTTTATATGGGGGCTATATATAATTATGGACCGATGTGGACCAATTTTTGCATGGTTGTTAGAGGCCATATACTAACACCATGTACCAAATTTCAGCCGGATCGGATGAAATTTGCTTCTCTTAGGGGCCTCGCAAGCCAAATCGGGGGATCGGTTTATATGGGGGCTATATATAATTATGGACCGATGTGGACCAATTTTTGTATGGTTGTTAGAGACCATATACTAACACCATGTACCAAATTTCAGCCGGATCGGATGAAATTTGCTTCTCTTAGAGGCCTCGCAAGCCAAATTTTGGGGTCCGTTTATATGGGGGCTATACGTAAAAGTGGACCTATATGGCCCATTTGCAATACCATCCGACCTACATCAATAACAACTACTTGTGCCAAGTTTCAAGTCGATAGCTTGTTTCGTTCGGAAGTTAGCGTGATTTCAACAGACGGACGGACGGACGGACGGACGGACGGACGGACGGACATGCTCAGATCGACTCAGAATTTCACCACGACCCAGAATATATATACTTTATGGGGTCTTAGAACAATATTTCGATGTGTTACAAACGGAATGACAAAGTTAATATACCCCCCATCCTATGGTGGTGGGTATAAAAACGCAAACTTAAAACCCACAGAACATTTAGTCAGGCAGTCACTATTGAAATCTGAATACAAAACTATGAAATGAAAAAAAAAGACAAAAAAAACAGAAATTAAAATGAAGAACTCTAAGAAAAGTAACAAACATTAAAATTCTCTAATGAGTGCAAGTTTGGCGCTTAGTCAATGAAATATACGAGGCCCCACATGAAATGCATTGACTAGGTCATTGCACTTGTCCCACACTTGTTTTGTGGGCATATTGAATAACAGAGATACCATTGATTTTAACGGAAAGCAATAATGATGGGAAAGAAATTAGTCTATCAATAACGTAAATTCAAACTACCCGAATTTAAATTGCTTAGCAGAAATATTGATTCCACAGCCTAAATTATAAATGGGTTTCCAATAAGTGTTGCTATTTTGGTATTTAAAGAAAAATATTTTTTTTGATATAATTTTTTTTTGTTTATTTAAGCAATTTCTACAATCATACTATGCTTATATTAACTACAACTAGTCTCTTTATACAGTAGTGACTAACCAGTAGTTTAGTTAAGGAATTTTGTAATGTTAATTAATTAATGATTCATAAATTAAAAGCAAAATTTAACTGGTTGTAAAGCGAGTAATAAGGTCATGCGGCTTAAATCTTTGTAATCTTCTTCTCATGTTGCCGATTTGAGAAAGTTCTGCTGCTCCCATGTTTATATGTTGTTGCAGTCTTTCATTATGCCTCTTTGCGAGGTTTACTATTTCTTCCTTTACGGTTTTTACTTGCAGGTCCCGATGCAGATCGTTATTCCTAATATACCATGGCGTGTTTACCGCGTTTCGTAGAACTTTGTTTTGGAAGCGTTGTATTTTCTCAATATGGGTAGCTTTTGCACATCCCCAGAGTTGTATGCCATATAACCAAACAGGCTTTAGTACTTCGTTATAAATCATAAGTTTGTTGTCAAGAGATAGGATGGAATTGCGTCCAAGTAGCCATTGGAGTTCTCGGTATTTTGCCTTCAATTCTACTTGTTTTTTGTCGATATGTTCATGCCACTTGAGTTTGGAATCTAATGTAATCCCGAGATATTTTGCTGAATGCGAATGAGGAATCTGGTTTCCATTTATGAATAGAGGATTGTATGTTATTTGATTTAGAGCGAAATCTATGTGAATTGATTTGTTACTGTTTAATTTTAGATCCCAATCTGTCGTCCACTTATATAAGCTATTCAATGTTAATTGCAAGTTTTGTTTGGTTTCTACAGTGTTAAAACCAGTCGACATGATGACCGTATCATCCGCAAAGGTACCTATGAAACAGTTTTCGCTCGTCGGAACGTCGTGGGTATACAAAAGGTATAACGTGGGGCCCAGAATGCTTCCTTGTGGAACACCAGATGTGATTTGATGTAACTCACTATATGAATTTTCGTAACGAACTCTAAAGTATCGATCTTCCAAGTACGATTGAAGAATATAACAAAATTTAAGTGGTAGTAGCGTACTAATTTTTTGAATAAGGCCAGAATGGTTCACTCTATCAAAAGCTTGGGAAATATCTAAGAATACTGCAGAGCAGACTTTTCTATATTCAAAAGCCTCTTCTATGTAACTTGTTACCCTATGAAGTTGATCTATCGTTGAGTGTTGTTTTCCGAACCCAAATTGATGATATGGAATAATATTCTTCGAAGTTATAATGGTTTCCAATCGGTTGCATAAAAGTCTTTCAAACAGTTTTCCAAGCACGGGTAGTAATGAAATTGGTCTATATGACTGTACATCGTGGGGATTTTTTCCCGGTTTTGGGATCATAATAATTTCGGCAACTTTCCAACAAAGCGGAAAGTAGTTTAACTTCAAGGCGGCATTCATGATGGATGTTATGTTTGCTACACTTATGTATGGTAAGTTTTTCAGAATTTCTCCGCTAATTAGGTCGAATCCTGGTGATTTTTTGTTTTCGATTTTATTTATAGCATCCCATACTTCCTTAAAAGTAAATCTTTCCAGGGACATTAGACTGTTGTTTTGAAGAGGATACGTTGGAGTCGTATAATCAGCGCCATTCGATTGTGAATTAGAAAAAGTTGTTTTAAGATGTTCGGCAAAGTGCTGGACTTTCTCAGAGTTACTTTTTAACCATATTCCGTTACTATTGCGTAGTGGAGCTTTCTGATCAATTGGTCTGTTAGTTTGTTGTTTGGTAGTTTTCCAAAGAGAATAGTTAGTTTTACTATCATAGGTAAGATTGGATATAGTTTTATAAAAACATTCTTCATTATATTTTTTAATTATTCTGTTTAATTTCTTCGACGCATTGTTGAAAATTCTCTTGTCTGCCGGAGAACGTGATATTTACCACCTTTTGCGGAGTTTCCGTTTGGATTTTATTAGATTTATTATGTAGGAGGGATAAGTTCGTGTATTTGTTTGGAAGTTTGATGGTGGAGTACTTTTCCAAGCAGCTTGTTGGATGTTATTAGAAAATTTGAGCACTTCATCTTCGATTTCATCGATGTTTGTAATTTCAGAAATCATTGTCGAATTTCTAACTAAAAATTTGAAGTAATTCCAGTCTGTTTTCTTGTTTGTCAGGGGGAGATTGTACTTTTGGTTTATGTTTGCACTTTTGTAAGTTAAATATATTGGTGTATGATCGGAGCTGAGCTCATAACCATCTTCTATTGCTAATTTGAAGAAGGCAATCTTTCTAGTAATAAAAAAAAGTCAATTAAGTCAGGACATTTTAAAGCATCAGTTGGCCAGTATGTCGGGTTACCGGTGGAAATTGATTTGCATCCTGTTTGCTTGAGAGCTCTTAACAATTCTTTACCTTTGGGAGTCGTTAGTCTGGATCCCCAGTGTGTGTTTTTTGCATTAAAATCACCGCCCATTATAAAACGATATTTGTGTTTCTCAATTATTTCCCTGTATCTTTCACACTTTATATTGTGTCTAGGTGGACTATAAACCGATGTTACTGATAACAAATATCGTTTTGATATAAATGATCGGAATATTTGAAAGCCAAATGTCGACTACCCACGGTTGCCACAATTGGTAGCATTCCACCAAAAATAGTAGATTTTTTGGAAGATTGGTTGAATTCTTTGTGTTTTGGTAGATTTTGTAAGAGGTAGACTACTCCGTTTGTATTTAACCTGATCTTTTTACAGTACGCACAGAAAAAATATAACCAAATATAATATCACTAAGAATTGAAGTGGAAAACGTAATCAATTAAAAAATTGACTAATACAATTAGTTTTTTTTTTAAACAAATTAAGAAAATGATAGACAACTTTTACATTTTTTAAATAATTATAACAAGTAACCCCAGTTAACATTCTAATTAAATTAAAATAAGTAAGGAAAGTCTAAAGTCGGGCGGTGCCGACTATATTATACCCTGCACCACTTTGTAAATCCACATTTTCGATACTATATCAAATCCGTCAAATGTGTTGGGTGCTATATATAAAGGTTTTTTTTAATCTTTATTAACAAATAATATGAAATTATTAGTTAATTAATGTTAGCTATAGCTACATAGGCCTTAAGCTTAACATATAGTTAGGTACATAGTTGGTAAGTTAGATTTTAGTTTTGGTTATGTCTTAGACGTATCTATACAGGTTTGATTCTTTTAAAAATTTTAATAAAATGGATACGTTATGTGTAGTAGGATTGGATATAAATGAAATAGGGTTTTCCCCTTTAAATGCATTATGTTGTATGGTTCGCGTGTCATTGCATTCACGCATAATATGATCAAGTGTTCTATTAGGCACATTACAATTACAACTTGGAAGGTTGGGGGCATTGATGAGGTGACCGTGTGAAAGTAAAGTATGGCCTAATCTTAATCTAAAAATCTTTATTAGCTATAATCTTGAAAGTTTTGATAGGTCAGAGTTTAGGTAATCCTTGATTGAAATTCTGCTAGGATTTATTGATCTATACCAAGGACTCGGATGTAAAAAGGGGATGTCATTGGCTTTTAAATGCTCTTGAACGAACCTGTATGAATCTCTTAAATTAAAATTCTCTGTTCCTATCAAAGGAGCTTTTAAGCCCTGCTTTGCTACATTATCTGCGAATTCATTACCTGTTATATTGCAGTGACCAGGTGTCCAAATAAGTACAATTTTAGGATGTTTATCGATCAATTTACTTCTTATGTAATCTGTGTAGAAGTCGTTCGCAGTAATATTCATGATCCTTTTAAGGGCGGACAGTGAATCAGAACAAATTGCAAATTTCCTCTCTTGGTGGAGACTATCTTAATTGCTTCGAATATTGCTATTAATTCAGCGGTAAACGTTGAAGTGTGGTTAGGAAGAATTGATGTTTTCAAAATACTTTGGTTCCCTACTACGCTGTATGACACACAATCCTGTGATTTCGAAGCATCTGTGTAAAGAAATTCGTGGCTAGGCATATCCTCTTGGCTTTTCTTATGTAAAGTTTCAAATAAAATTGGATTATGTTGAAGTTTGTTATATCTACTAAGAGTCAAATCTTCGCATCCTGACATTAGAAACCATGGAGGGAAACGTTTCAGACGGTTAGTTTTGGGTAGTTCTGAAAATAGACCTAGTTTTTTACATTCCTCAGTAACCCTATAAATCACTGATGGTATTCTAGGTACTTTTTTCCTATTAAGGCATTTCCGAAGAACTATTCTTAAAGGATCATTGGGTTCATATAAGTAGATTCTGGCTTGCTTATATAACTATTATCTAAATTGTGCAGTTAAAGGCAATATATTGGACTCAATATATAGATTACTAATAAGAGTTGTTCGAAACGCTCCGCAGCAGAGTCTAAGAGCAGAATTAATTACTGTGTTGATTTTATTAAGATAAGACTTAGGGGAGGAAACGTAGAAGGGAAGCGTAAACCGTATACGAGATAGAATCAATGCATTCGCAATGGATATGAGTGTGTCTGTACTGCAATTGTAGGACTTGCAAGCTAAACACTTTATAATGTTCAAATGTTTTTGAAGGGAGCCAATGAGTTTGTCAATATGAGAACGAGTATCTCTTATTTATATGAAGGCAAGAATCCGTAAGGAATTTGCTTCATTTAGTATGTAATCAGAAGATTCCAGTAGGCATACGCAAAAACGTTTTTGTCCCAAATACATACATTTAAATCTGACTCCATCTGAACAAAATTTATAATCTATAGACTTAAAATTTAAGTCGGCTAATGCCCTAGGATGCTACACTATGTTAATAAAAAAAATATGGGAAACATTTTAATCTGAACCAATTTTGAGGCAACTTCGCAAAAGTGTATTTATGATTTATCGATCGATAGATATGTATCGACTTAGCAGTGGCGATTTTATAAGGAAAATGTGGGTATTTTGGCAATTTTTGTCAAAATCGGAAAAGCATATGTATATGGAAGCTATATAGAAATGCGAACCGATGTCAACCAACTTCGACATGTATACTTAGTATTTTAATTCTACTCCGTGTGCAAAATTTCACGTAAATCAGACTACAACTTTGAACTCTGTGGTCATATGACGGAAAATCGGGCGAAAGATATATATGGGAGCTATATATAAATCTGAACTTTCAACCAAATTGGGCTAAAACTCAGGCTCTCTCTGTGTAAAATTTCACGAAAATCGGTAGTAAACTTTGGCCTCTGTGGTCATATGAGTCTACATCGGACGAAAGATATATATGGGAGCTATATCTAAATCTGAACCGATTTGGCTGAAATTTTGCAAGATTTTCGAGATTCATAAAATATTCGGATGTATTGAATTTGAAGAACATCGGTTGATAAACACGCCAATTATGACCACATCGGGGATAAATATATATGGCAGCTATATCTAAATCTGAACCGATATTTTCCAAAATCAATAGCGATTGTCTTTGTCCCAAAAAACGACCCTATGCCAAATTTGAGGACGATCGGACTTAAAGTGCGACCTGTACTTTGCGCACAAAAATACATGAACAGACAGACAGATGGACGGACAGACAGACAGACGGATATCGCTAAATCGACTCAGAATTTAATTCTAAGACGATCGGTATACTAAACGATGGGTCTCAGACTTTTCCTTCTTGGCTTTACATACAAATGCACAAACTTATTATACCCTGTACCACAGTAGTGGTGAAGCGTATAAATATATATGTATCGATTTAAAAGAATAATTAAAATGTTATTCGAAAATAATTGCATATTTTTATTGGTTAGACTCAAATCTAAAGAAAAAGCCAACTATGACTTGAAAATTCCTAAGAAAATATAAACTTTTGTAAAATTACAAGAAAATTATTTCGTCTAATGGAAAAAATTATAATTAAATAAAATAGTAAATAATGGAATTGATTGATTATTTTGGACTAAAATCAATTAAATTTTTAATGGAAGTAACTAATTTAGTGACCTTACAGTGGTGGAAGAAATTGATTAATTTTTTAATCATGTATATTTTTTTTACATTTTTATGATTAAAGAAATTTCAAGTTAAAAACAAGTATATACGGCCGTAAGTTCGGCCAGGCCGAATCTTATATACTCTGCACCAGAGGTTAGGTTAGGTTAGGTGGCAGCCCGATATATCAGACTCACTTAGACTATTCAGTCCATTGTGATACCACAGTGGTGAATTTAAGCTCAATGACAAGCGACCTCCTTTTTATAGCCGAGAAATAAAATTTTGACAAAATTTTCTATAGAAATAAAATTTTGACAAAATTTTCTATAGAAATAAAATTTTGACAAAATTTTCTATAGAAATAAAATTTTGAGAAAGTTTTCTATAGAAATAAAATTTTGGTAGATTATTTTTGGCTCGAGCGGCAACCATGATGATGAACCGATATGGACCACTTTTTATGTGATTGTGGATCGGCTATATATAGAAATAAAATTTTGAGAAAATTTTCTTTAGAAATAAAATTTTGACATAATTTTCTATAAACTAAAATTTTGACAAAATTTTCTATAGAAAAAAAATTTGACAAAATTTTCTACAGAAATAAAATTTTGACAAAATTTATAGATCTAAAATTTTGACAAAATTTTCTATGGAAATAAAATCTTGACAAAATTTTCTATAGAAATAAAATTTTGACAAAATTTTCTATAGAAATAAAATTTTGACAAAATTTTCTATCGAAAAAAAATTTTGACAAAATTTTCTACAGAAATAAAATTTTGACAAAATTTTCTATGGAAATAAAATTTTTACAAAATTTTTTATAGAAATAAAATTTTGGTAGATAATTTTTGGCTCGAGTGGCAACCATGATTATGAACCGATATGGGCCAATGTTTGTGTGATTGCGGATCGGCTATATATAACCATAGCGCGATATGGACCAATTTTGGCTTGGTTGTTAGCGGCCATATACTAGCACCATGTACCAAATTTCAACTGGATCGGATGAATTTTGCTCCACTATGAGCCTCCGGAGGTCAAATCTGGGGATCGGTTTATATGGGGGCTATATATAATTATGGACCGATATGGACCAATTTTTGCATGGTTGTTAAAGACCACATATTAACACCACGTACTAAATTTCAACCGGATCGGATGAAATTTGCTTCTCTAAGAGGCTCCGCAAGTCAAATCTGGGGGTCGGTGTATATGGGGCCTATACGTAAAAAGTGGTCCGATAACAACTACTTATGCCAAGTTTCAAGTCGATAGCTTGTTTAGTTCGACATGCTTAGATCGACTCAGAATTTCGCCACGACTTTATTGGGTCTTAGAGCAATATTTCGATGTGTTACAAATGGAATGGCAAAGTTAATATACCCTCCATCATATGGTGGAGGGTATAATAAATTTCGTGATTGAATAAAAAAATTCTGTGCGTTTACGGAATAACAACTAAGTTCAGAAGGAAAATTGTTTTGTGGCTAATAAGTCAGTCTTGCATATGCGGAATGCTTCATAAAGGTGTTTGTGAATTATAGAACTACAAAGTCAATGTCTTTCAAAATCTTAATTTTCGTGTTTGACAGTCCTAGACTAGGCTATTAACTCTTTTACTACCGATGTACTCTACAGAGGACATTTGAAAACAACTCAAAACACTGACTCCCCACTTAGTTTCGATTTATTTCTCGATGATATTTTAAAGTAGAGGCTCTTATCTAAATAAGCTATAAATATTTTGCATATTTCTGGGCACTAAAATGTATTTTCATAATATTTCTTGACAATAAACGAAAAATACACAATTTTGAGACAATTTTCCTACTGCACGTCTCTAGTAAATGGATATTCATATAAAAACTATAGCCTATTATATTGCAGATTATTTTTTGATTTTTTTCCAACACTTCAACAGATATTATAGGCCAAATAGCGTTTAATTTGGCCACAATGCAAGAATTACATTTTCAGAACAAACACATATAGCTTTAGAAATAATTGAGGTAGGCCTTCCAAATTGCAATATTTTTTTTTACATCCTGTTAGTACAAGTAGAAACAGAGCACAAAAAGTGTATCCAAAATGTTCTTTTTGGATCCGGAAGTGGTGCAAAATTGGCGCATAGGCGATGAATTTCACATGGGCTTGTCATAGGACGGATGTCCACCATTTCAACAGTCGTTGCATTAAATTTGCATCACTTCTTAAGGTGTAATGCGATTTCAGTGTTTTGAATTTGTATTAAGAAATTTCGCGATATTTTGAAAAAAATAATTTTAAAATTTTTATTTTTTTTTTTGATTTTTAATGCATTCTAGCGCTTGTCTGGAACATTTCTTTTTTTTTTCTTTTTTCTGAAAAACTTAAATAAATCGTACCGTTCTATTAATTCTTAATGTGTTTTTAACATATTTGAAATAAAAAATTTAAATTTCCCATTGAAAATATGAAAAAAAGCGAGTTATAAAAAATTGAATCAAAAGAACTTCCTGAGTAGTTAAAATAAAGAACATCTTTGGGAGAACATTTTTGGAAGAGCTTTTAAAGTTGTGCCTTTAGAAGTACTTCAAAATTTTTTTTTGCTGAGTAACGAAAGGACGACCATATCCTGGATTACAAAAAAAAAAAAAAAAAAAAAACAAAACTGTTTTATATGACGAATGAACTACCTTGTGCGAAAATTGAACCATTTTGTCTCTATATTTTAAGATTCATCTCATGATGAACTGATTTGAACTTATGTTTACGACCATTGAACTTTATTTCTTCGTTTAGTTCATAAAATGTTTGAAACATACTCAAAAAGAGGAAAATTTCATTCAAGCCGAACTGCGGCCAATTGTCAAAAATCCAACAGAGCTAACCTCGTTAAAGCGCAATAATTACTGCAGATTTTTTTTTATCGCCGTCTCATCATTGCCACAGCTGTAGTTTTATTGTTCTTTTCCGAAAATTATATTACCACATAAACTTCAGGCAGACGAAAAACAATTTTCACATTTTCATTTTCCATTTGTGAACACAAGAACCACCTCCCTCTCTTGTCTCCTGGCATTGCAGCACTATCAATACGAAAATTGTAATTACTACAAAACAATCATTCATTTCATTGCCTTCGATAGAGCTATTGACTCATCATCCTGTTTGGCATTTTTCCTGCAGAGGTTTTTGTTTCATGCGTTCGTATCTCATTACAAATTTCCTTCTTTTTTCGGAGATTTTAATGATTCCCGTCTCACGTACACGTATTCGGCTACAAGACATAATCTTTTGCTCATTTCTTTTGAGTTACATTTTGCAAAGACAATGAAACTGTTTTGCTTTGTTTTTAAGGAAAATTAAAAATTGTGTTCCTTGTTTTTTTTTTGGTTGAAGAAGGAACTGTTCTGGTGTTGTTTTTTCCATTTGTTGCGATGGTTGTAGGAGTCATTATGGTAAATGGCTTTTTTTCCCCGATTTAACGAAGAGGAACAAATGGGCGCTATCTATGGTCATGGTTAATTAAAAAGATTAAGTGGTTGTGGTTTTTCTTCTGTTTCTTAGAATATAACAGACATAAATAAGAAATTTTGTATATTGGAAAACATAAATGCGGAAAAAATTATGTCGACGATATTAATGAGTAGGGATTGTCTTGTAAAATGAAGGAAAAAGAAAGAATATTGTATATATAAAATATTATTTAGAATGATTTATTAATTTTTTTCGGATTTATAATGGATCATTAATAGTAAATACCCTACACTGAAAAAAAAATCCGTAGGTATGCTTTGAAACCCCAGAAGGAAGAATTGCTGCCTTACATTGTATTAAGGCACTGATAATATCGGTAATCGTAAGGGGATTTGATAAAAATCTACAATTAAATACTACAGTGTACAGGATAGCCGATATATAAATTTAACAGGTTGGCTGATAAGTCCCCGATCTAACAAAGAAAAACACATTTTTCTTGTCAAAATTCGTGTATCACTCTTGAAGGGAACTATGTTGAATAATAAACATAGTTCCCTTCAAGAGTGATACAACGATTATAACGTCCTTCCAATTTTTTGATACCATTTTGGTAGTACTCCTTCGGTTTTGCCTCAAAATAGGCCTCAGTTTCGGCGATCACCTCTTCATTGCAGCCAAATTTTTTCCCTGCGAGCATCCTTTTGAGGTCTGAGAACAAGAAAAAGTCGCTGGGGGCCAGATCTGGAGAATATGGTGGGTGGGGAAGCAATTCGAAGCCCAATTCATGAATTTTTGCCATCGTTCTCAATGACTTGTGGCACGGTGCGTTGTCTTGGTGGAACAACACTTTTTTCTCCTTCATATGGGGCCGTTTTGCCGCGATTTCGACCTTCAAGCGCTCCAATAATGCCATATATGAGTCACTGTTGATGGTTTTTCCCTTCTCAAGATAATCGATATAAACTATTCCATGCGCATCCCATAAAACAGAGGCCAGTACTTTGCCAGCGGACTTTTGAGTCTTTCCACGCTTCGGAGACGCTGTCCACTCAGCCGACTGTCGATTGGACTCAGGAGTGTAGTGATGGAGCCATGTTTCATCCATTGTCACATATCGACGGAAAAACTCGGGTGTATTACGAGTTAATAGCTGCAAACACCGCTCAGAATCATCAACACGTTGTTGTTTTTGGTCAAATGTGAGCTCGCGCGGCACACATTTTCCACAGGCTTCCGCATATCCAAATATTGATGAATGATATGACCAACACGTTCCTTTGATATCTTTAAGGCCTGTACTATCTCGATCAACTTCATTTTACGGTCATTCAAAATCATTTTGTGGATTTTTTTGATGTTTTCGTCGGTAACCACCTCTTTCGGGCGTCCACTGCGTTCACAGTCCTCCGTGCTCATTTCACCACGCTTGAATTTTGCATACCAATCAATTATTGTTGATTTCCCTGGGGCAGAGTCCGGAAACTCATTATCAAGCCAAGTTTTTGCTTCCACCGTATTTTTTCCCTTCTGAAAACAGTATTTTATCAAAACACGAAATTCAGTTTTTTCCATTTTTTCACAATAAAAAAAGTTGCTTCACAAAAGACGCTCTATCTCACAAACTAATTGACTTACAGACGTCAAATTTTGACACGAATCATTTGAAGGTTGGTACTATATAAAAATTTAATACTAGCGACGCCATCTATGTGTCAGACCGGGGACTTATCAGCCAACCTGTTAATGTAATGTAAAAAAAAAAAAAAACAAGGGAAGTCTAAAGTCGGGCGGGGCCGACTATATTATACCCTGCACCACTTCACTTTGTAGATCTAAATTTTCGATACCATATCACATCCGTCAAATGTGTTGGGTGCTATATATAAAGGTTTGTCCCAAATACATACATTTAATAAATATCACTCAATTTGGACAGAATTTGATAGACTTTTACAAAATCTATAGACTCAAAATTTAAGTTGGCTAATGCACTAGGGTGGAACACAATTTTAGCAAAAAAATATGGGAAACATTTAAATCTGAAGCAAAAGTTTATTTATGATTTATCGCCCGATATATATGTATTAGAATTTTAGGAAAATTAGAGTCATTTTTACAACTTTTCGACTAAGCAGTGGCGATTTTAAAAGGAAAATGTTGGTATTTTGGCCATTTTTTTCGAAATCAGAAAAACATATATATGAGAGCTATATCTAAATCTGAGCTATATCTAAATCAAATTTGGCACACATGACTATATTACTAATTGTACTCCTAGTGCAAAATTTCAACCAAATTGGGCCAAAACTCTGGCTTCTGGGCCATATAAGTCCATATCGGGGGAAAAATATATATGGAAGCTATATCTAAATCTGAATCGATTTGGCACACATGACTATACTACCAATTGTACCCCTTGTGCACAATTTTAAGCTAATCGGGATAAAACTCTGGCTTCTGGGTCCATATAAGAGCATATCAGGCGAAAGATAGCTATAGAGCTATATATATATCTGAATCGATTTCAACCAAATTTGGCACGCATAGCTACAATGCTAAATCTTCTCCCTGTGCAAAATTCCAACCAAATTGGGCCAAAACTCTGGCTTTTAGGACCATATTAGTCCATATCGGGCGAAAGATATATATGGGAGCTATATCTAAATCTGAACCGATTTCAATCAAATTTTGCAAACTTGACTATACTACTAATTGTACTCCTAGTGCAAAATTTCAACCAAATTTGACCAAAAATCAAGCAAATCGGTATAAAACTCTGGCTGCTGGGTCCATATTAGTGCATATCGGGAGAAAGATATATATGGGAGCTATATCTAAATCTGAACCGATTTCTTCCAAAATCAATAGGGTTCTATTCTGACCCAAATTAGGAACATGTGCCAAATTTGAAGGCGATTGGACTTAAATTGCGACCTCGACTTTGATCACAAAAATGTGTTCACAGACAGACGGACGGACAGACGGACATGGTTATATCCACTCAGCATTATTGCCTGAGCATTATTGCCAAAGACACCATGTGTCTATCTCGTCTCCTTCTGGGTGTTACAAACATATGCACTAACATATAATACCCTGTTTCACAGTGTGGCGCAGGGTATAAAAACTGAAAATAATTTAAATTTTAGAATCACTTTAGATTTTTCCCAATTGGCTAGTTTTGGCACGAATTATGGCCTTCAAATGGCCGAAATATTCATAACACTCCGCACGAAAATGGCTCTGCAGAATTTGGGTTATTCCGGCAAAGCGTCATCTTAATATGATCGAAATTTTGGCATTTTTTTTTAAGCCAAAACTTACTCTACCAAATGCCACAGGCTCTGAGTGCGAGTCCCGTTGTAATGTCCATTGTGTGCGACCGAAAAGTTTCTCTGCCCATGGGGCTTCAATACAGTCTTTATAATAATTTCTCTGTAATATTATTTTTAACCTTGTGAAAATCACAATCATATGTAAGCATTATCAAATTTGCCTCCATTTTAAGCGGTGATAGTTTTGTGCCATCCTGTGCCACCTTTTTGTCATACTGTGCCACTTCTTAGTTAATGTATTCTAGTTTTTGTGTATGTCAACTCCCTTTTCGACTTGTGTGCAATTTTCCCTTCGTGGATACGTATACCGCCTAAAAGTATGCACACACATCTTTCTATCATAAATAAACCGGATTAATCTCCTGAGTACTGCATTTGGAGGAACGGTTTGTAATGTAACGAATCTAAATTGAAAGACTATTTTAACAATTCAAAATACAAAAGAGCATGTATGTTAGGTGGCAGCCCGATGTCTCAGGCTCACTTAGACTATTCAGTCCATTGCGATACCACAGTGCTAAACTTCTCTCTTAGCACTGAGTGCTGCCCGATTCCATGTTAAGCTCAATGACAAGGGACCTCCTTATTATAGCCGAGTCCGATTGGCGTTCCACATTGCAGTGGAACTACTTAGAGAAGCTTTGAAACACTCAGAAATGTCACCAACATTACTGAGATGGGAAAATCCCCCGCTGAAATTTTTTTTGGTGTTCGGTCGAAGCAGGAATCGAACCCCCAACCTTGTGTATGCAAGGCGGGTATGCTAACCATTGCACCACGGTGGCTCCCGTAACTGCATTTAATTATGACTTTTTCTTTATGAAAAAGTGTGTGGCACTTTTTGTGCCACTCTCTGGAAATGTTCAACGGTAACGCTGGATGGAAGTCGATCAAATGAACTACGACCGTTCTTTCTTGTACAATAATTAATTCTTTTCTATAAATCTTTCATTAAAGTTTCTTCGCAATCAATTATAATTTTGTTTTTTTCTCTTTGCAGGTACGTTTGCCATATTGATTGAAATACTATAATTGCACTTGATATTTGACGTAAGTCCTTTTGGTACGATATATTATAATCTTGCCATTGTAGTTGTAAAAGGGGAGATTTCTATAGAAACATTTTTGAAAAAAAAACATATAATTCAGAAAAATTCATGAAATTTTTATATGAATCGATAGTACAGCCCATACAATTTTACGCTTGAAGATTATTTCATGAAAATGTTGATCATAAAATGGTCCCTCCATTTAGTCCAACATCTCCAACCGTATCTCACGAATAAATGCTTCAATGTTGTTTTCCAATGCGTCACATTAAGCGGGCTTGTATGTACACTGAAAAACAAAAATGGTGATCTAATATGAAAGATTTTGTAACTTAAATTGTAGGATACGCAATTTACACAATTTCAAGCAAAAAATTTTCTTTGAAATAATGAATATTAATTAGAAGAAAGTTTATACTCTTTGCTTTAAACCTTTTTATACCCTCCACCATAGGATGGAGGTATATTAACTTTGTCATTCCGTTTGTAACACATCGAAATATTGCTCTAAGACCCCATAAAGTATATATATTCTGGGTCGTGGTGAAATTCTGAGTCGATCTGAGCATGTCCGTCCGTCCGCCCGTCCGTCTGTTGAAATCACGCTAACTTCCGAACGAAACAAGCTATCGACTTGAAACTTGGCACAAGTAGTTCTTATTGATGTAGGTCGGATGGTATTGCAAATGGGCCATATCGGTCCACTTTTACGTATAGCCCCCATATAATCGGACGCCCAGATTTGGTTTGTGGAGCCTCCAAGAGAAGCAACTTTCATCCGATCCGGCTGAAATTTGGTACATGGTGTTTGTATATGGTCTCTAATGACCATGCAAAAAGTGGTCCACATCGGTTCATAATTATATATAGCCACCTTATAAACCGATCCCCCGATTTGGCTTGCGGAACCTCTAGGGGAAGCAAATTTCTTCCGATCCGGCTGAAATTTGGTACATGGTGTTTGTATATGGTCTCTAATGACCATGCAAAAATTGGTCCATATCGGTCCATAATTATATATAGCCACCATATAAACCGATCCCCCAAATTTGGCTAGGGGATCCTCTAAGAGAAGCACATTTCATCCGATCCGGCTGAAATTTGGTACATGGTGTTAGTATATGGTCTCTAACAATCGTGCAAAAATTGGTCCGCATCGGTCCATAATTATATACAGCCCCCATATAAACCGATCCCCCGATTTAGTTTGCGGAGCCTCTAAGAGAAGCAAATTTCATCCGATCCGGCTGAAATTTTGGTACATGATGTTAGTATATGGTCTCTAACAATCATGAAGGTTAGTTAGGTTAGGTGGCAGCCCGATGTATCAGGCTCACTTAGACTATTCAGTCCATTGTGATACCACATTGGTGAACTTCTCTCTTATCACTGAGTGCTGCCCGATTCCATGTTAAGCTCAATGACAAGGGACCTCCTTTTTATAGCCGAGTCCGAACGGCGTTACACATTGCAGTGAAACCACTTAGAGAAGCTTTGAAACCCTCAGAAATGTCACCAGCATTACTGAGGTGGGATAATCCACCGCTGAAAAACTTTTTGGTGTTCGGTCGAAGCAGGAATCGAACCCTCGACCTTATGTATGCAAGGCGGGCATGCTAACCATTGCCCCACGGTGGCTCCCAACCATGAAAAAAATGGTCCACATCGGTCCATAATTATATATAGCCCCCATATAAACCGATCCCCAGATTTGACCTACGGAGCCTCATGTATGAGCAAAATTCATCCGATTCGGTTGAAATTTGGTACGTGGTGTTAGTATATGGTTTCTAGCTACCATGCAGGAATTGGTCCATATCGGTTCATAATTATATGAAGTCCCCATATAAACCGATCCCCAGATTTGACCTCCAGTGCCTTTTGGAGAAGCAAAATTCATCATATCTGGTTGAAATTTGGTACGTGGTGGTAGTATATGATATTTAACAACCATGCCAAAAGTGGTCCATATCAGTCCATAATTATATATAGCCCCCATAAAAAACCGATCCCGAGATTTGGTTTTGGAGCCTCTTGGAGGAGCAAATTTCATCCGAGTCAGTTGAAATTTGGTACATAGTGCTAGTATATGGCCGTTAACAACCGTGCCTAACTAGGTCCATATCGGTCTATAGATATATATATAGACCTCAGATAAATCGATCCCTAATCACACAAAAATTGGTTCATAATTGTATATAGCCCCCATATAAGCGACCCCAATATTTCAATTCTGGCTCTCTACGTACCGTGCAAAAGTCCATATCGATTCGTAATTATTTGTAGACTTACCTATGCATACCTTTTTTGTCTAATATATACCACGTATGGACTAACTCCCAATTTAGAAAACGATGTTAAGAAGTTTTAAGATACCACAACCCAAGTAATTCGATTGTGGATGACAGTCTTTCGTAGAAGTTTCTACGCAATCCATGGTGGAGGGTACATAAGATTCGGCCTGGCCGAACTTACGGCCGTATTTACTTCTTATTGTATTTTTTTTCCGGAATGAGTGGCTTTCGGTCGGAGTTTCAGACTTTCTCCTATGGATGAAGACCAAAGTGGGCTATCGCAAATGCAAAGTAATAGGGATGGCGAGGTTTACGACTCCCTCCCTTTACGAGATCCAAAGTGGGCTGACTCGAATTCAAAACGATAAGTGTGGATGGCTGTGGTCGGGGTTTAAGGTTTTGACCTATGTCCAAAGTGGGATAAGTTAGGTTAGGTTAGGTTAAGTTATGTGGCAGCCCGATGTATCAGGCTCACTTAGACTATTCAGTCCATTGTGAAACCACAGTGGTGAACTTCTCTCTTATCACTGAGTGCTGCCCGATTCCATGTTAAGCTCAATGTCAAGGGACCTCCTTTTTATAGCCGAGTCCGAACAGCGTTCCACATTCCAGTGAAACCACTTAGAGAAGCTTTGAAACCCTCAGAAATGTCACTAGCATTACTGAGGTGGGATAATCCACCGCTGAAAAACTTTTTGGTCTACGACCGAACACCAAAAAGTTTTTCAGCGCAGGAATCGAACCCACGACCTTGTGTATGCAAGGCGGGCATGCTAACCATTGCACCACGGTGGCTCCCAAAGTGGGATAACGCAATTGTGTTGGCCTTCGAAAGGGGTTCTCTTATGGAGTCTAAAATGACTATGTTTAGATACCAAAGTGAGCTAAGGCGATTCCAAAATGACAAAAGTGGGTGGCCTACAGCAGGAGTTTTAGACCTTCACCTTCGAAGGCTAAAGAGGGCTACTATGATTTCCAAATGATAACACATCATTTAATTCAAATGTGAAAATGAGCCCCAAATTTTATTTTCAATGCTTCACTTACATTTGGTTGGGTCTCATATTCATTATGAAGCTTTAATGAACACGTCAACTAATATGTAATGCAAACTAATTATTTCAACTTCTCAAAAAATCTACCATGGTCAAACTAATTAGAAATTATCTCAGCATTTTTTTTACAGAATAGCTGAATAAACATGCGGAAGATAAAAAGATGAAACACTCACAATGAAATATGTATTTCAAATGAAGATATTTGAGAAAATAATTTCAAATTATATGTAGATAAGATTCGGTTGCTTTACGAAATAATCAAGAGAGAAAAACTGAACAGTTGTTCAAATAAATGTCACCGAAAGAATGGTGATTCACCAAGAGAACTGTTGTTTTTGTAGATAGAAGGCTGACAAATTGATACATATTTCGGCCTGATATATAAATGCTTTTCCAAAAGACACACATTTTTAGAAAATATTTCTGAATCATTATGATTATATATTTGTGAATATTGCAAGAATTTTCTGTTGGCCCATAGATTTTTTTTTGAAATATGCAGTCTTTGAATTCACTTAATATTTTTGTGGTCATTAATAAAGAATATAATGAAATTGTATCTGTCCTCGTTTTCCTTATTGATGATGGCAAAACGCCTAATCTTTCTATAATTTTTCTCACGCAGTGATTGGAGAGTTTTATGAAAAAATTTATAGTAGATTTCATTTAGGTACATATATGAAACACATATTCATCCATATGAAATTTATGAGATTTTTTAATTGCAAATTGTCCGCTACACGCTTACCAAAATCTCATAAACATTGAAATAAAAACGTCCGACTTTTTCGGCAATTTTATGGGGGCCATAAAGAATGTCTACATGTGTGTTATTTGTCAATAGATTGGGTGTTAGACACTGAAGAAAAAAATGTTTTAATTTTTTTCGTTAGCTTGCAAGGATTAGATATCTTAACACTTTATGCAAAAGGAATACAACATAGATTTGGGTTTTGCTTCATAAATTTGTTAACAAGGAAAAAAGGAAATTTCGCCCAAGAAAATGTCTACGTTTTAAAGTCTTCGCCCTTCAATATAAACTTAATATTTGAGACATATTACTTGGGGTATAGCAAATTTCTTTAAAAGTTGGGAAAAAATTCTAGGGATTTTTTTTTTTTGCAAAACAACACAATAAGTTACGAGGGTTTACATTTTATACTCGGGATTAGAGACCAAAAATTATCGAAAATCGCTTCATTATTGTTTAAAATATTCCCCATTAAGATCTATATGTACACTCAAAAAAAGTTTACTTGGACCCAAAGATTTTAATCTTCCCTTAAGGATGTTGGTACCGATTCCGATCCAAAGATGCGGCTTCTTTAAAATAAAGACATTTTTACGGACCTCCCTGGCTTTAAATCTAGGATCGATAAAATAAAATTTGGAAACAGATCTCATACATCGAATTTTTATTCTCTGTTTGCGGTATATTAATAGAGGTATTCATGAAGAAACAAATTCCAGTTTCAAAAGCCAAATTGTGCCAGATACTTCAAAGTAAAAACAGTTTTCTTAATGCTAAAAAAAAACTTTAAACCAAAGATGCAAATCCTTAAAATAAGTGTTAGTATACTATCGCTCATCAAATTACCTACACTGAAAAGTAGACGTACCATGCTGAATATCTGTTTTATGGTTGATTTAATTAACGGAAGATTTAAATCTGACTTCCTTATTAACAGCATATCATTCAATGTACCCTTTAGACCTACCCGCAACTTTGAACTGCTCCACATTGAATACTTTCGAACGAACTTTGAAAACAACGATCCACTTCGCCGTCTTTGTAAAGAATTCAATAAATTTTATTATTATCTTGATTTGTCAGAAGAGAAATACAATGTAAAGAAAAAGATAACATTATTATTAAATACTTGATATATTAACAAACAATATGTATATAATGTAATATATTACTGTTAGTCTGTAAGGGTTTAATCCATAGATGAAAATAAAAAAAAAAAAAAGTATATATTTAACAGTTGAGTTAAAGACAATTTCTTTAAATTAAAAATGTTTTTCTTAATTTTAAGGAAAGTTTTTCTTACTTCAAAGATGGGAGCCACCGTGGTGCAATGATTAGCATGCCCGCCTTGCATACACAAGGTCGTGGGTTCGATTCCTGCTTCGACCGAACACCAAAAAGTTTTTCAGCGGTGGATTATCCCACCTCAGTAATGCTGGTGACATTTCTGAGGGTTTCAAAGCTTCTCTAAGTGGTTTCACTGCAATGTGGAATGCCGTTCGGACTCGGCTATAAAAAGGAGGTCCCTTGTCATTGAGCTTAACATGGAATCGGGCAGCACTCAGTGATAAGAGAGAAGTTCACCAATGTGGTATCACAATGGACTGAATAGTCTAAGTGAGTCTGATACATCGGGCTGCAACCTAACCTAACCTACTTCAAAGATCTACAACTTTAGCAGAGGGACGCAAAATTTCAAGATTTGTGTCCTAAATTTAATAAAAAAAAATTTTTGAAGCAAGGATTATAAACTTTCTTTTAATTAAAATGTCATTATTTTAAAGAATTTTGTGCTTAACATTGCGTAAATTTCTAGTTTTAAAATGTAAGTTGCGTAATCTTCCATATTAAGTTAATACTTTTTTTCAGTGTATTTGCATGCATTTGAACCAATTGTAGAAGCATTTCTTCCACTCTGATCGAGGTATCTCCAAAACATGCACTCAGAGTGCAGACAAAATTTCCTATAGAAATACAATTTTGACAAAAATTCTTATAGAAATAAAATTTTGATAAAATTTTCTATAGAAATAAAATTGTGACAAATTTTTCTATAGAAATAAAAATGTGACAAAATTTTCTATAGAAATAAAATTTTGACAAAATTTTCTATAGAAATAAAATTTTGACAATATTTTCTATAAAAATAAAATGTTGACAACATTTTCCATAGAAATAAAATTTTGACAAAATTTTCTATAGAAATAAAATTTTTACAAAATTTCTTATAGAAAAAAATCTTGACAAAATTTTCTATAGAAATAAAATTTTGACAAAATTTTCTATAGAAATACCATTTTCACAGAGTCTTCTATAGAAATAAAATTTTGACAAGTTTTCCGACATACTAAAAATAAAATGACAAAGTTTACTACAGAAATAAAATTTTACAAAAATTTTCTATAGAAATAAAATGTTGAAAAAATTTTCTATAAAAATAAAATTTTGAGAAAATTTTATATAGAAATTAAAAGTTTTAGAAAATTTTCTATAGAAATAAAATTTTCACAAAATATTCTATAAAAATCAAATTTTGCAAAAATTTTGTATAGAGCTAAAATTTTGACAAAATTTTCTATAAAAATAAAATTTTGACAAATTTTTTTATATAAATAAAATTTTAACAAAATTTTCTATAGAAATACAATTTTGTTATTGTTGTTTTTGATCTCAGCTTAAAGCCATGCATTGACTAAACTACAAGTGTAGCGTAACCAACAGAGGAAAAGTATGCTTGCAAATTTGTTTAGGCAGTAGCCGACTATCAAACCTTTTTTCGGAAGGTTAAAGTGCAGTTCACTTTGGGTTAAGCTACACTTGTGAGGTGAGATCAAAAACAACTATAACAAAATTGTATTTCTAAAGAAAATTTTGTTAAAATTTTATTTATATAAAAAAATTTGTCAAAATGTTATTTTTATAGAAAATTTTGTCAAAATGTTATCTCTATACAAAATTGTTGCAAAATTAGATTTTTATAGAATATTTTGTGAAAATTTTATTTCTATAGAAAATTTTCTAAAACTTTTAATTTATTTGGGCAATTATCAGAATAAATTCGGGTAATTCACTCAACCCAAAGTGAACTGCACTTGAACCTTCCGAAAACCTTGACCAAATTTTCTATAGAAATAAAATTTTGACAAAATTTTCTATAGAAATACAATTTTGACAAGATTTCCTATAGAAATAAAATCTTGACAAAATTTTCTATAGAAATAAAATATTGTCATGAGTATATAGAAATACCATTTTAACAAGTTTTCCGACATACTAAAAATAAAATGACAAAGTTTACTACAGAAATAAAATTTTACAAAAATTTTCTATAGAAATAAAATTTTGAAAAAATTTTCTATAGAAATAAAATTTTGAAAAAATTTTCTATAGAAATAAAATTTTGACAAAATTTTCTGAAGAAATAAAATTTTGACAAAATTTTCTATAGAAATAAAATTTTGACAAAATTTTCTGTGAATTAAAATTTTGACAAAATTTTCTATAGAAATAAAATGTTCACAAAATATTCTATAAAAATAAAATTTTGCAAAAATTTTGTATAGAGATAAAATTTTGAAAAAAATTCCAGAGTAATAAAACTTTGACAAAATTTTCTATAGAAATAAAATTTTGACAAAATTTTCTATAGAAATAAAATTTTGACAATATTTTCTGTAGAAATAAAATTTTGACAAAATTTTCTATAGAAATAAAATTTTGACAATATTTTCTATAGAAATAAAATGTTGACAACATTTTCAATAGAAATAAAATTTTGAGAATTTTTTTCTATAGAAATAAAATTTTGGCAAAATTTTCTATTGAAATAAAATTTTGACAAAATTTATAGAAATAAAATTGTGACAAAATTTTCTATAGAAATAAAATATTGACAAAATGTTCTATTTAAATAAAATTTTGACAAAATTTTCTTATAGAAATCAAATGTTTACAAAATTTCCTGCAGAACAAAATGTTGCCAAAATTTTCTATAAAATAACATTTTTAAAAATTTTTCTATTAAAATAAAATGTTGACAAAATTTTCTATTGAAATAAAATTTTGACAAAATTTTCTATTGAAATGAAATTTTGACAAAATTTTCTATTGAAATAAAAATTTGACAAAATTTTCTATTCAAATAAAATTTTGAAAAAATTTTTTATTGAAATAAAATTCTGAAAAAAATTTTCTATTGACATAAATTTTGAAAAAAATTTCTCTAGAAATACAATTTTGACAAAACTTCCTATAGAAATAAAATCTTGACAAAATTTTCTATGGAAATAAAATTTTGACAAAATTTTCTATTTCCTATAGAAATAAAATCTTGAAAAAATTTGCTATAGAAATACCATTTTAACAAGTTTTCCGACATACTAAAAATAAAATGACAAAGTTTACTACAGAAATAAAATTTTGAAAAAATGTTCTATAAAATTAAATTGTGACAAAATTTTCCATAAAAATAAAATTTTGAGAAAATTTTATATAGAAATAAAAGTTTGAAATTTTCTATAGGAATAAAATTTTGCATGAATTTTCTATAGAGATAAAATTTTGAAAAAATTTTCAACAGAAATAAAATGTTGACAAAATTTTCCATAAAAAAAAAATTGACAAAAATTTTTATATAAATAAAATTATGACAAAAATTTACTATAGAAATAAAATTTCAAGAAAATTTTCTATAGAAATAAGACTTTGAGAAAATTGTCTATAGAATAAAATTTTGACAAAATTTTCTATAGAAATAAAATTTTGACAAAATTTTCTATAGAAATAAAATTTTGAGAAAATTTTTTTTATAGAAATAAAATTTTGGCAAAATTTTCTCTAAAAATAAAATGTTGAGAAAATTTTATATAGAAATTAAAAGTTTGAGAAAATTTTCTATAGAAACAAAATTTTCACAAAATATTCTACGAAAATAAAATTTTGCAAAAATTTTGTATAGAGATAAAATTGTGACAAAATTTTCTATAAAAATAAAATTTTGACAAAATTTTTTATATAAATAAAATTTTAACAGAATTTTATTTGTATAATTTTATTTATATAAATAAAATTATTGTCTATAATTTTTATTTATGTAAAAATATAGAAATACAATTTTGACGAAATTTTCTATTGAAATAAAATTTTGACAAAATTTTCTATTGAAATAAAATTTAGACAAAATTTTCTTATAGAAATCAAATTTTTACAAAATTTTCTGCAGAACAAAATGTTGCCAAAATTTTCTATAGAATAAAATTTTTACAAATTTTTCTATAGAAATAATATTTTGAGAACATTTTCTATAGAAATAAAATTTTGACAAAATTACCTATAGAAATAAAACCTTGACAAAATTTGCTATGAAGATAAAATAAAATATTGACAACATTTGCTACAGAAATAAAATTTTGAGAAAATTTTTATAGAAATAATATTTTGAGAAAATTTTCTATAGAATAAAATTTTTACAAAAAAAAAACGCCCTTATGTATTGATTGATTGATTGAAAAAACTATAATTCCACATTATTTATCTACAGTGTATTTCCCAATCTAAGAATTGCCACACAAGCACACATTTCTAACTCGAGAGCGAATTCATGAAATACCTACTTTCGTTGTGCTTTTGCCAAACACCCGCAATTTGTATGCCAATTGAAGAACAAGAAGTAAGAACACAAAAGCCCCTTACTATTTTGGTACATTGCAAACAATGTTGTATGAGTCCAAGTGCTCAAATGAAATCAAAGATCATCATCATAGACATTTTGCGCAATAATCCACCAACCAAGAAAAGCATTTCAGAACAGTGGCCCCAATTTTTTTTTGTTGGTTTGCCTCTGCCTATGTATAAGTAAATGTGAATGATTTTTCTAATGAAACAAGATAAAAAGAAATAATAGAAAAATAGTCATAAATCTAAAATGTGAAAATATTTTTCCCATTCATTTTGCATTTATAGCCAACCATTAAAAATATTTTGAGAAATCTTATACTCAACGTGTCGTTATTTGTTTTTAAATAAAACAAAATTTCATTTTAGATAGACATTAAAAATCAGAATAGCATATGTTGGCGGTGAATGAATAATTTGATTACAAGAAGCAAAAATAAAAGCAATTTAATTACATGACCTCAAATATACAAAGTATACTCGAAGGCAATGAGTCCGATTTTAGAGGGAAGTGAATTTCGAAAAAAATAGATAATAAGAAATCAATGCTATGAATCAGTTACATCAAATCGCCAGTATAGAATTAAGGTGCAATAATTAAATCAGTCACGAATATTAATTTCCATACAATAATGTCATAACTTTCATCACATTTGATGACATCATTTGCACTTAAGGTTTACTCTTCACCAACCACAAAATGATCACCCGTCAAAGATCAAGTATTTCAACACCACTCTCACTTTTTTGTTTGAAAATATATGCCAACAATTTAATATCCCTATAGAAATACAAGTCGTTACATTATATTTTGTATGTGGTTTATCCCAGTGGTTTTTGTTTTTTTTTTATTTGCAAAAAAAAAAATAGTGGGCTTTCTTGGTAATGAAGATAATGAAAGCAAGAACAATAAAAAACCATACTATGCGGTGCACACATACCAAAAAACCAAAAAATTTTGTGGTTTTCTTTAACGAATATGTGGGCGGTATTGTCTGCTGACACAGCTTTTCTTTCACTTTCAATTGATCTCAATGCAATGAAATAAGAGATAGAAAAAAAAACTTAAAATTGCTGCAACATACTTTTCACAAATAAGAAAAGACAAGTGTTGGAGGGCTTCTATTACAGCTACCCGAATTTAAAGATAAAAATAATGACATAAAAAAGTACCAGAATATTAGGTTGGAGCGAGGAGCATAAGATAAGATAATTTAAATATGAGCAAATAATGGAAAGTAGTAAAATAATATTGAAATAAGAAGCTCCTTACTTGACATACGTAACAGGTTGGCTGACAAGTCCCCGGTCTAACAAAGAAAAACACATTTTTTTTGTCAAAATTCGTTTTTATTATTCAACATAGTTCCCTTCAAGAGCGAAACAACGATTATAACGACCTTCAAATTTTTTGATACCATTTTGGTAGTACTCCTTTGGTTTTTGCCTCAAAATATGCCTCAGTTTCGGCGATCACCTCTTCATTTCAGCCAAATTTTTTCCCTACGAGCATCCTTTTGAGGTCTGAGAACAAGAAAAAGTCGCTGGGGGCCAGATCTGGAGAATACGGTGGGTGGCAAGCAATTTGAAGCTCAATTCATGAATTTTTGCCATCGTTCTCAATGACTTGTGGCACGGTGCGTTGTCTTGGTGGAGCAACACTTTTTTCTTCTTCATATGGGGCCGTTTTGCCGCGATTTCGACCTTCAAACGCTCCAATAATGCCATGTAATAGTCACTGTTGATGGTTTTTCCCTTCTCAAGATAATCGATAAAAATTATTCCATGCGCATCCCAAAAAACAGAGGCCATTACTTTGCCAGCGGACTTTTGAGTCTTTCCACGCTTCGGAGACGGTTCGCCGGTCGCTGTCCACTCAGCCGACTGTCGATTGGACTCAGGAGTGTAGAAAAAAAACTCGGATGTATTACGAGTTAACAGCTGCAAACACCTCTCAGAATCATCAACACGTTGTTGTTTTTGGTCAAATCTGAGCTCGGCACCCATTTTGCACAGAGCTTCCGCATATCCAAATATTGATGAATGATATGACCAATACGTTCCTTTGATATCTTTAAGGCCTCTGCTATCTCGATCAACTTCATTTCACGGTCATTCAAAATCCTTTTGTGGATTTTTTTTGATGTTTTCGTCGGCAACCACCTCTTTCGGGCGTCCACTGCGTTCACCGTCCTCCATGCTCATTTCACCACGCAGAGTCCGGAAATTCATTATCAAGCCAAGTTTTTGCTTCCACCGTATTTTTTCCCTTCAGAAAACAGTATTTATCAAAACACGAAATTCCTTTTTTTCCATTTTTTCACAATAACAAAAGTTGCTTCACAAAAGACGCTCTATCTCACAAACTAATTGACTTACAGACGTCAAATTTTGACACGAATCATTTGAAGGTTGGTACTATATAAAAATAATATGCATCTATGTGTCAGACCGGGGACTTATCAGCCAACCTGTTAGTAGTATGTAATGTCGTAATCGGAATCTTCCGAACATATCTGGAATATATGTAAAAAAAAAAACTTTTTGGTGTTCGGTCGAAGCAGGGATCGAACCTACGACTCGTGGCATGCAAGGCGGACGTAGCAACCACTGTTCCACGGTACCCAACTAAATGTATGTTTCTGTTAAATAAAGTTTGTTTAATCTACTCGTGGGCGCCGCAAGCTATGCTATATAAATATAACTTATATGGATAATTGTCTATTGGTGACAATAACAGCTACGTAGCCCAATGGACAGTGTGTTGGCTTACAAATTGCATGGTCCGCGGTTCCGTCTAGGCGAAAGGTAAAATTAAAAAAATAAAAAAATATAAAATCGAATAATTTCTTCTACATTGTTTGTATTACAGAAAAAGGTGCTAAGAACTATAAAAACCTCGAGGAAGTGAGAAAGATGTGAGGGAAAATGAAATTAGCCTGAAAAGATATTTTTGCGTGTATTCAAAAATGTCCTTACGACAATATTTTTTTAGTGACCGTGGTTTGACATCGGTACGAATACGAATCCTTAGGCCAAAAGATTTTTTGTCCTATAAATGGTATCCCTACATCAATTATCCGCTACTCTGGCTCGGATTAGTCTTAAGGCAAAATCTTTGGAAATGCGCAAGCTTTTATTTCAGTGTGTAATAGTACGTAAACACACTACTTTTACGCTTGATTTTCATCACGAAAAAAATTACTTTGTAAGTAAACTGAAATGCTTTTAGTGGATATATGAAGATCAATTACCATTTGCCCAGCAAAAAATTGGAAGTTGTTCCACAAACATCTCTTTCAAAGCGCATCCCGGAATCCCCCATCAATGTTTTGACAATTTCTTTTCTTTCTTTTAAAACTCATCCCTGGATCCCCTATTGATTTTTTCCACTTCCGATGCAGTCCTTTTGGACAAGTGTTAGAAAGTACGGAATTGTACCGTTTTAAGTGAAAAATAAAGTTTGAGACAATTAAATTTCGCAAACAAGAATAGAAAATCAATAAAAAAGCAAAAAATAATTAAAGAAAAAAAAAAATCATCCCCGGTGGGATTTTCACATCCATGGAAGTTCTTTTGAGAACTTTTTTTTAAATTTAATGGAAACTATATATTTATATAAAAATATGTGCCGAAAATAATAAAATAAAAACGATGTGTAGCACAAAAAAATATTTTTTGTAGAAAAATATTTAATAAAAAAATTGCCGCTGGTGAGATTTGAACCAGCGTTCTTTATTTTTTCATTCATAATAATAAAGAACATCTCAGGAAGTAGTTTAATTGTCATGCCGTGATGCCATATTAGGTTTGTATCACAAACATTTGAGTAGACGTTTTGATGCATCGTGTTCAATGGCGATTGTGGCTGAATGTGGTAAAGCGTTCTGTTATGTGTCAAGAGACCCAGGTTCAACCCCGATGGAAACGAAGAAGTTTCTCAATTTGTAAAAATGGCTGGGTGGCATTTCTAATTTAACACACACACCAGTGTAAAATTGGCAACATTCCTTATATACCAGTTTACTAAACAACTATCATGTTTTTTGTTTGCAATACCTTTTTACCCTTTTGTTTATTTTATATAAAAAAAAAACAACTCTTGACATTATGCGATTTTAAGTTAATATTTTCAATTAAAATCTGTCGAATCATCGACCATTAATTTCCGTTTTAATGTCAATTATAAAATTATTTCGAGTATAGTTAAACATAATTGCCTTTGATACATATATTTATTAATTTATTCCAATTTCCAATTTTTTTGTTCACATTTTAGTTTTTCTACAAGCAGGCATTGTATATTGTTATGCATTGATTTTGGTTTCATTTCATTTTGTTGTTATCAAATTAATTAGTTGTAAAGTCGACATTTACCTTTATGTGTTATTTTATTAATTACCGCTTTTGGTGTGGTATTCAATGCTTTTTGTGGTTGTAATAACTGCATAATATTCGCCATAAAATAATAGACAAAACAAAAAGCAATCAAATTAGTAGTAGCTCCATGAGCCTAAGGGGATATTATAATTAATTTATATTAATATAAGTGTGCGTATAGACATTTGTGAAATGGGATTGAAGATTATAATTCAATTTCTATTAGATTAAATAGTACACAGATAGACTTACACAGTCTCACATAAGTTTACATACCCTTGAGGTTTTTACCTTATAACTAAACATGTTTCTTGTTGTTGTTTATAATCCAGACTAAAAACATCTTCTTGAAAATGGACAAATACTTTGTTTTTCATATTAATTTACAAAATCTAAAGCATATATATGCATATTTTATTATATTTTAATAATTAAAGAAAATACAATTTTTTAATCCGTATGTAAACTTGTGTAAGACTGTGTATATATAGGTTAGGTTGGGCTATGGAGGATGACACGAATCCGTGCAAAGCTGATTTGTGTTCACTTAGGCCATACACCCAAAGAATAAATACTTTCCTCAGGAACGAAATTTTAAACAAACAAAAATCCCCTTTCTTATAAAGTATTTTCTTTAAGACCAAACAATCCCAAATCTATGATATGCGATTGAACGATTGTCTCTAATTCTTTTTATTTGCCTTTAAAGAAAATTCTTTAGCGTCAAAAGAAAAATTTTCTTTTCTAAAACGTTTTTCATTAAAAAAGAAAACTGAGTGTAGTTGGTCCAATGCGATTCCTCAAACTATTTTTCTCTTCCTGTTGGTCCTATTCCACCTCGGCCGAGATAATCCAGCCCTATACAATAATGTATAATGTCCTTCAGATCTGCCTAGTCCCTTCACCTAGAGGTCTTGATGGAAGCGAGAATATTCTTCAGGCTGCATCTCGCAAGTCTGTAATAGTCTGAAAGAAATAAGAGCCCAGTATATTGTTACTTCTGAGAGATAATGCTGGACACTGGCAAAGAAAATGGAATGAGTCTACAGTAGCTTCTACAAATCCTGTTATGATACCTATTAACGGCATTACATCCACCCTTTGCATCGACATTAGAGTTCCTACTATTATTCTCGTCCCATATAAGCCTTGTTTATTCACAGCCCGCAGAAGGAATCCAACGTCGCTTTTGTAAGTCGTCATATTTGCCATTGATCCTTTAAATATACAAAGAAAACTGATGAAAAAGTGCGAAATGACGTTATTTGTAATATCGTATCGTACGTAATATTACAGCAAAAAACAAGCGTCGATAGGGAAGTGGTGTAAAATTGACTCTGAAGACAGGATTGAAGGACGATTGCCTCTGGAGGCATAAATATTCTACCAAAATTTGGAGAAAATTTTACTAAAAAACTATCGAACAAAAAATCATAATTCGCAAAATTTTATTTCGATAGAAAATTTTCTTAAAATTTTATATCTATAGAACATTTCTATACAAAATTTTCTCAATTTTTTGTTTCTAAAAAAAAAAAAAATTTTTTTCAAAATTTTATTTCTACAGAAAATTTTTGCAAATTTTTATTTATATAGAAAATTTTGGCAAAATTTTATTTATATAGCAAATTTTTTCAAAATTTTATTTCTATAGAAAATTTTGTCAAAATTTTATATCTATAGAAAATTTTGTCAACATTTTATTTCTATAGAAAATTTTGTCAACATTTTATTTCTATAGAAAATTTTATCAAAATTTTATTTATTTGTCAAAATTTTATTTCTATAGAAAATTTTGTAGAAATATTATTTCTATAGAAAATTTTCTTTAAATTTTATATCTATAGAAAATTTTGTCAAAATTTTATTTCTATAGAAAATTTTGTCAAAACTTTATTTCTATAGAAAATTTTGTCAAAATTTCATTTCTAAAGAAAAGTTTCTCAAAATTTTATTTCTGTGGAAAATATTGCCCAAATTTTGTTTCTATAGAAAATTTTGTCAAAATTGTATTTCTAAAGAAAAGTTTCTCAAAATTTTATTTCTAAAGAAAATTTTGTCAACATTTTATTTCTATAGAATATTTTGTAAATATTTTATTTCAATATTTATTTGTAATATCGTATCGTACGTAATATTACAGCAAAAACAAGCGTCGATAGGGAAGTGGTGTAAAATTGACTCTGAAGACAGGATTTTTTCATGGGAATGTTATAAGGCAAAAGCACGATTGCCTCTGGAGGCATAAATATTCTACCAAAATTTGGAGAAAATTTTACTAATAAACTATCGAACAAAAAATCATAATTCGCAAAATTTTATTTCGATAGAAAATTTTCTTAAAATTTAATTTCTATAGAACATTTTTTTAAAATTTTTGTTTCTATGGAAAATTTTCTCAATTTTTTTTTAAAAATAAAAAGTACCCAAAATATTTTATTTCTATAAAATTTTTTTACATTTTTTTCAAAATTTTATTTCTATAAAAAAGTTTTGCAAATTTTTTTCTATAGAACATTATTGCCAATTTTTATCTATAGAAAATTTTTGGAAAATTTTATTTCTAAAGAAAATTTTTGCATAATTTTATTTATATAGAAAATTTTGGCAAAATTTTATTCATATAGAAAATTTTTGCAAAATTTTATTCATATTGGAAATTTGTCAAAATTTTATTTCTAAAGAAAATATTGTCAACATTTTATTTATATAGAAAATTTTGTCAATATGTTATCTCAAAAAAAAAAAATTGTCAAAATATTATTTCTATAGAAAATTTTGTCAAAATTTTATTTCTATAGAAAATGTTGTCAAAATTTTATTTCTATAGAAAATTTTGTCAAAATTTTATTGCTATAGAAAATTTTGTCAAAATTTTATTTCTATAGGAAATTTTATTTCTGCAGGAAATTCTGTCAAAATTTTATTTCTGTGGAAAATATTGTCCAAATTTTATTTCTAAAGAAAATTTTCTCAAAATTTTATTTCTAAAGAAAATTTTTTCAACATTTTACTTCTATAGCAAATGTTGTCAATGTTTTCTTTAAACAAAAAAAAAAAAAAAAAAAATATATTATTTCTATAGAAAATTTTGTCAAAATTTTATTTCTATAGAAAATTTTGTCAAAATTTTATTTCTATAGAAATTTTTTTCAAAATTTTATTTGTATAGAAAAAATTCTCAACATTTTATTTCTAAAGAAAATTTTGTCAACATTTTACTTAAAAAAATTGTAAAAATTGTATTTCTATAGAAAATTTTGTCAAAATTGTATTTCTACAGAAATTTTTGTCAAAATTTTATTTCTATAGAAAATGTTGTCAAAATTTTATTTATATAGAAAATTTTGTCAAAATTTTATTTCTATACAAAATTTTGTCAAAATTTTATTGCTATAGAAACTTTTTGAAAAATTTTATTTCTAAAGAAAATTTTCTCAAGATTTTATTTCTAAAGAAAATTTTGTCAAAATTTTATTTCCATAGAAAATTTTGTCAAAATTTTATTTCTGTAGAAAATTTTGTCAAAATTTTATTTCTATAGAATATTTTGTCAAAATTTTACGTCTACAGAAAATATTGTCAAAATTTTATTTCTATAGAAAATTTTGTCAAAATTTTATTTCTATAGAAAATTTTGTCAAAATTTTATTTCTATAGAAATTTTAGTCAAAATTTTATTTCTATAGAAATTTTAGTCAAAATTTTATTTCTATAATTTTGTCAAAATTTTATTTCTATAGAAAATGTTGTCAAAATTTTATTTATATAGAAAATTTTGTCAAAATTTTATTTCTATACAAAATTTTGTCAAAATTTTATTGCTATAGAAACTTTTTGAAAAATTTTATTTCTAAAGAAAATTTTCTCAAGATTTTATTTCTAAAGAAAATTTTGTCAACATTTTATTTCTATAGAAAATGTTGTCAATGTTTTATTTAAAAAAAAAATGTCAAAATATTATTTCTATAGAATATTTTGTTAAAATTTTATTTCTATAAAAAATTTTGTCAACATTTTATTTCTATAGAAAATGGTGTCAATGTTTTCTTAAAAAAAAAAAAAAATTAAATTGTCAAAATTTTATTTCTATAGAAAATTTTGTCAACATTTTATTTCTATAGGAAATTTTGTCAAATTTTTTTTCTATAGAAAATTTTATTTCTGTAGGAAATTGTGTCAAAATTTTATTTCTGTGGAAAATATTGTCCAAATTTTGTTTCTATAGAAAATTTTGTCAAAATTCTATTTCTAAAGAAAAATTTCTCAAAATTTTATTTCTAAAGAAAATTTTGTCAACATTTTATTTCTATAGAATATTTTGTAAATATTTTAATTCAATATTTATTTGTAATATCATATCGTACGTAATATTACAGCAAAAAACAAAAGCGTCGATAAATATTCTAACGAAATTTTGAGAAAATTTTAGTAAAAAACTACCGAACAAAAAATCATAGTTTGTAAAATTCTATTTCGATAGAAAATTTCCTTAAAATTTTATATCTATAAAATATTTTTTTAAATTTTGGTTTCTATAGAAAATTTTCTCAATTTTTTGTTTCAAAAAAAAAAATGTCAAAATTTTATTTCTATAGAAAATGTTTGAAAAATTTTATTTCTAAAGAAAATTTTCTCAAAATTTTATTTCTAAAGAAATTTTTGTCAACATTTTCTTTCTATAGAAAATTTTGTCAATATTTTATTTTAAAAAAATTTTGTCAAAATATTATTTCTATAGAAAATTTTGTCAATATTTTATTTTAAAAAAATTTTGTCAAAATATTATTTCTATAGAAAATTTTGTCAAAATTTTATTTCTATAGAAAATTTTGTAAAAATTTTATTTCTAAAGAAAATTTTGTCAACATTTTATTTCTATAGAAAATTTCGTCTATATTTATTTCAAAACAAATTTTGTCAAAATTTTATTTCTATAGAAAATTTTGTCAAAATTTTATTTCTACAGAAAATTTTGTCAAAACTTTATTTCTATAGAAAAATTAGTCAACATTTTATTTCTATAGATAATTTTGTCAAAATTTTATTTCTATAGAAAGTTGTGTAAAAATTTTATTTCTATGGAAAATTTTGTCAACATTTTATTTCTAAAGGGTGATTCTTTTGAGGTTAGGATTTTCATGCATTAGTATTTGACAGATCACGTGGGATTTCAGACATGGTGTCAAAGAGAAAGATGCTCAGTATGCTTTGACATTTCATCATGAATAGCCGAACGATCTGCCACAACGTCGAATTTTCAGTGAATGGGCCCTAGAAAAGTTGGCAGAAAATCCGCTTTTTTATCGACAAATTTTGTTCAGCGATGAGGCTCATTTCTGGTTGAATGGCTACGTAAATAAGCAAAATTGCCGCATTTGGAGTGAAGAGCAACCAGAAGCCGTTCAAGAACTGCCCATGCATCCCGAAAAAAGCACTGTTTGGTGTGGTTTGTACGCTGGTGGAATCATTGGACCGTATTTTTTCAAAGATGCTGTTGGACGCAACGTTACGGTGAATGGCGATCGCTATCGTTCGATGCTAACAAACTTTTTGTTGCCAAAAATGGAAGAACTGAACTTGGTTGATATGTGGTTTCAACAAGATGGCGCTACATGCCACACAGCTCGCGATTCTATGGCCATTTTGAGGGAAAACTTCGGAGAACAATTCATCTCAAGAAATGGACCGGTAAGTTGGCCACCAAGATCATGCGATTTGACGCCTTTAGACTATTTTTTGTGGGGCTACGTCAAGTCTAAAGTCTACAGAAATAAGCCAGCAACTATTCCAGCTTTGGAAGACAACATTTCCGAAGAAATTCGGGCTATTCCGGCCGAAATGCTCGAAAAAGTTGCCCAAAATTGGACTTTCCGAATGGACCACCTAAGACGCAGCCGCGGTCAACATTTCAATGAAATTATCTTCAAAAAGTAAATGTCATGGACCAATCTAACGTTTCAAATAAAGAACCGATGAGATTTTGCAAATTTTATGCGTTTTTTTTAAAAAAAAAGTTATCAAGCTCTTAACAAATCACCCTTTATAGATAATGTTGTCAAAATTTTATTACTATAGAAAGTTTTGTCAAAATTTTATTTCTAAAGAAATTTTTCTCAAAATTTTATTTCTAAAGAAAATTTTGTCATCATTTTATTTCTATAGAAAATTTTGTCAATATTTGATTTCAAAAAAAAAAAATGTCAAAATATTATTTCTATAGAAAATTTTGTCAAAATTTGATTTCTATAGAAAATTTTGTCAAAATTTGATTTCTATAGAAAATTTTGTCAAAATTTTATTTCTATAGAAAATTTTGTCTACAGTTTATTTCTATAGAAAATTTTGTCAAAATTTTATTTCTATAGAAAATTTTGTCTACAGTTTATTTCTATAGAATATTTTGCCAATATTTTATTAAAAAAAAATTGTCAAAATATTATTTCTATAGAAAATTTTTTCAAATTTTTATTTCTATAGAAAATTTTTTCAAAATTTTATTTCTATCGAAAATTTTGTCAAAATTTTATTTCTATAGAAAATTTTTGTCAAAATTTTATTTCTATAGAAAATTTTGTCAACATTTTATTTCTATAGAAAATTTTGTCAAAATTTTATTTCTATAGAAAATTTTATTTCTGTAGGAAATTTTGTCAAAATTTTATATCCATTCAAAATATTGTCCAAATTTTATTTCTATAGAAAATTTTTGCAAAATTTTATTTCTAAAGAAAATTTTGTCAAAATTTTATTTCTAAAGAAATTTTTCTCAAAAATTTATTTCTAAAGAAAATTTTGTCAAATTTTATTTCTGTAAAAAATTTTGTCAACATTTTATTGCTATAGAAAATTTTCTCACAATTTTATTTCTAAAGAAAGTTTTGTCATCATTTTATTTCTATAGAAAATTTTGTCAATATTTTATTTCAAAAAAAAAATTGTCAAAATATTATTTCTATAGAAAATTTTTGTCAAAATTTGATTTCTATAGAAAATTTTATCAAAATTTGATTTCTATAGAAAATTTTGTCAAAATTTTATTTCTATAGAAAATTTTGTCAAAATTTTATTTCTATAGAAAATTTTGTCAAAATTTTATTTCAATAGGAAATTTTATTTTTGCAGGAAATTTTGTCAAAATGTTATTTCTGTGGAAAATATTTCCCAAATTTTATTTCTATAGAAAAAATTTTGCAAAATTTTATTTCGAAAGAAAATTGTCTAAAAATTTTATTTCTAAAGAAAATTTTTTCAAAATTTTATTTCTGTGGAAAATATTTTCCAAATTTTATTTCTGTGGAAAATATTGTCCAAATTTTTCTTTCTATAAAAAATTTTGTCAAAATTTTTTTTCTATAGGAAATTTTATCAACATTTTATTTCTGTGGAAAATATTGTCCAAATTTTATTTCTATGGAGAATTTTTGCAAAATGTTATTTTTATAGAAAATTGTTGTAAAAATTTATTTCTATAAGTTTGTGAAAATTTTATTTCTATAGAAAATTTTGGTAACATTTTATTCCATAGAAAATTTACTTGCAAAAACTGCATAAAATAAAAGATTTTTATAAGCCAAAATTAAGTCCTTCTCCGAAAGAGTATTTTTGGATGTGCATTAAAAGCAATAATTTACGAAGAACTTCCTATAGTGTTAGCTGCGATTCCCCATTGTTAAAACCAGGAATATGTAATACCCTGGTGTACTTTTTAACTACTCACGAAGTTACACCCTCTCATAGAAGAAAAAAATCAACTAAAAGTAAAGGAAAAAATCATTGCCGCCAAATCATTACCTACGCCGCCAATCATGACCTACGTTTAGTTCATAAAATGTTTGCGACATACTTAAGAAAAGTAAGATTTCATTAGGCCGTGGAAATTTTCAAACAAAAAAATTAAATTTATTTCGAAACAAATAATTTTTTTGCAATAAAAATAAATGAAATTTAGCGTTAGTTTAACTACGCCCAATATAATCAGTACGTGAAAATAATTTTGTATTGTTTGCATTTTTCTTTTTCTTGTGTGTTGAAATACTTCTTATACATACAACAATAAATTATCATGAATTTAATTTAAATTAAAATCAATAAAATCCATCGGACCTACCTCAAATTTCTTCGAATTTACAAAATTCCATGCCGTTCATAAATAAAACTAATTTTAATTAAAATATCATCACATTTTTCTTCTTCCCCCATCCATTTCCCCTTTAGCTGATGTGTGGTAACACATATTTCTATTGAAAGCTCATAAATTTAATTAATTTTCCATAAATATTATGTGATAATTTTTTTGTTTTCTCCAAATTATGCCACATGCCAAGAGAAGACAATTCTTTCTCCCCGCAGACCAGACCACACCAAGAAACCGTGGTAATTATTTAACAATAAATTTCTATTCCCACCCTCCATTTAAATGGCAATTAATGTAAAACATGCATTTTCTCACACACACCTACAAACAAACAGGTTTGTTATTGTATTTTTGTCTTAAAGAGGGGGGTCATAGAGCAAAACACTATGCCGCTAAAGACTCTCCCATACTGCACTGCACATTGTGTATACGCACCCTGTTTCGGTGTGCTACATTAAAATAAAAACAATGAGAAAAGTCCCATTCTAAATGAGAATGCATTCCAAGGTGGCATAGATTCACGTTCTTGGAGGCTGGGAATTTAGAGAACCGGCATATGAAAACAATTTTATGTGTGGATTTCCTGCATTTTGATGGATTATGTGTAATAAATTTTATTTTTTGTTTCTTGGACTTTGTGCTTGCTAGACGATGAACAACATGTGTATATTAGGGTGAATACACGAAAAATCAACTACTTCATATAAATTTAGAAATTTTAGAAATTTCAATCAAATTAGGGTAAAACCCCATATAAGTCTATATCGAAATATATATATGGGAGCTATATCTAAATCTGAACCGATTTCTTTCAAAATCAATAGGGTTATATTCTGAGCCAAAACACATACTTGTGCCAAATTTAAAGTCGATTGGACTAAAACTGCGACCTAGACTTTGGTTACAAAAATGTGTTCACGGACAGACGAACATGGCTATATCGACTCAGGAGCCCACTCTGAGCATTTTTGCCAAGACACCATGTGTCTATCTCGTCTCCTTCTGGGTGTTGCAAACATATGCACTAACTTATAATACCCTGTTCCACAGTGTGGAGCAGGGTATATTTAAATTAAAATTTAAATTAAAATTAAATTAAATTTAAATTAAAATTAAATTAAAACTAAAACAAAATTTGAAAATAAAATTAGAATTGTTGAAATTAAAGCTAACATAAAAATTGAAATTGAAATTATATTTAAAATATATATTGATATTAAAAGTAATGCAACAGACTTCACATCGTTAGGAATTTAAAAGTGAAATTAAAATTAAAATAAAAATTAAATTTACTCTAACAATAAAATTGAAATTAAAACCAAATTGAAATTAAAATTGAATTTAATATTAAACTTAATTATAAATTAAGATGGTTCGTACTGTTCGAAATCAACGTCATTCATATAGGCTTAGAAAATCAGTGAAATATACACAATAAAAATTCCAATTTGTTTAATCAACATTAAATATTATATCAGTTAAGTCAATGATTGAGAATTTTTAAATTTTTAATTAAAAAAATAATTGACAGAATTAACTTTTTACTCAAACACGAAAGACTAAGTCAGACAAATTATAGAAAAATTTTCCAATTTTTGTAATTTTTACTTTTTAAAATTATTTGAAACCATAAATTTCAATTAAAAAATTATTGAAATTTGCTAATAAAATCAATTTGGCATCAATATTTTACTGATGCCCAAATAAAACTGTGATTGATACTATCATTTTCGTGATTAAGGACATTTCAATTTAAAAAAAGTAGATCGATTAACTTCTTGAATGAAACAGAAAAAAAATTTTCTGTGTAGGTTCATCTCAACCTATTATTTCACCGCCACCACATGCCTATAAAAATATTTATTAAATCTCCCTATGGAAAGCGATTCTAATGTTGAAATCGACGATAAGAGCCAAATCCGTTGAGTAACGAAACATTTTCGATTATTGTTTATTTTTCTTTGGAAAATCGGATGCATTTGGCACAATGTGTATGAGAATTATTAACTAAGTGATTTATGGCCATTGTTATGGCTGTTGACATTTACATATTTTTCTTGGCGTTATGCTAAATAAATATATAGGCCATTTATGCTACATACGCCAGTCTTTCTTTGGTTCAATTCATTCTCAAGGAATATCAACAACTATCGAAATGACTACCAAAAAAAAAAAACAAAAAAAAAAATCACTAAGCGCTAAACATTCAGACGATATTATGGCACTTGTTGTGTATAAAATTCTCTACTTATAGATTCTATGCCCGTCTGTTGGTCTGCCTTGTTGTCTATTTATTCAGTGGGCCAGTGGATGTCTGTCTATTCATCCATCCCGCCTGTCTCTAAATGTTAAATGAGACATGGCTTTCAGACACTTTTTACACAATTCCATTTGTTAGTTTAAATTCATTTGTGTGATATTACAGTGGCAGAACATGATTTATATTTTTGAAATAATTAAATCAAAAATAAATTCCAACTAAATAAGGTATTTGAAAAATTATGATAATATTATATACTTAAAGTTTTGTATGCAACTTACATGAATATTAATTTATTCAAATGTAATTTTATTTAAATTGAAAGTTCACAAGTTTAAGATTAAGTTTTATTTTATTTTTAATTTTTATTTTAATTTTAATTTTAATTTTAATTTTAATTTTAATTTTAATTTTAATTTTAATTTTAATTTTAATTTTAATTTTAATTTTAATTTTAATTTTAATTTTAATTTTAATTTTAATTTTAATTTTAATTTTAATTTTAATTTTAATTTTAATTTTAATTTTAATTTTAATTTTAATTTTAATTTTAATTTTAATTTTAATTTTAATTTTAATTTTAATTGTAGTTTTAGTTTTAGTTTTAGTTTTAGTTTTAGTTTTAGTTTTAGTTTTAGTTTTAGTTTTAGTTTTAGTTTTAGTGTTAGTTTTAGTTTTAGTTTTAGTTTTAGTTTTAGTTTTAGTTTTAGTTTTAGTTTTAGTTTTAGTTTTAGTTTTAGTTTTAGTTTTAGTTTTAGTTTTAGTTTTAGTTTTAGTTTTAGTTTTAGTTTTAGTTTTAGTTTTAGTTTTAGTTTTAGTTTTAGTTTTAGTTTTAGTTTTAGTTTTAGTTTTAGTTTTAGTTTTAGTTTTAGTTTTAGTTTTAGTTTTAGTTTTAGTTTTAGTTTTAGTTTTAGTTTTAGTTTTAGTTTTAGTTTTAGTTTTAGTTTTAGTTTTAGTTTTAGTTTTAGTTTTAGTTTTAGTTTTAGTTTTAGTTTTAGTTTTAGTTTTAGTTTTAGTTTTAGTTTTAGTTTTAGTTTTAGTTTTAGTTTTAGTTTTAGTTTTAGTTTTAGTTTTAGTTTTAGTTTTAGTTTCAGTTTCAGTTTCAGTTTCAGTTTCAGTTTTAGTTTTAGTTTTAGTTTTAGTTTTAGTTTTAGTTTTAGTTTTAGTTTTAGTTTTAGTTTTAGTTTTAGTTTTAGTTTTAGTTTTAGTTTTAGTTTTAGTTTTAGTTTTAGTTTTAGTTTTAGTTTTAGTTTTAGTTTTAGTTTTAGTTTTAGTTTTAGTTTTAGTTTTAGTTTTAGTTTTAGTTTTAGTTTTAGTTTTAGTTTTAGTTTTAGTTTTAGTTTTAGTTTTAGTTTTAGTTTTAGTTTTAGTTTTAGTTTTAGTTTTAGTTTTAGTTTTAGTTTTAGTTTTAGTTTTAGTTTTAGTTTTAGTTTTAGTTTTAGTTTTAGTTTTAGTTTTAGTTTTAGTTTTAGTTTTAGTTTTAGTTTTAGTTTTAGTTTTAGTTTTAGTTTTAGTTTTAGTTTTAGTTTTAGTTTTAGTTTTAGTTTTAGTTTTAGTTTTAGTTTTAGTTTTAGTTTTAGTTTTAGTTTTAGTTTTAGTTTTAGTTTTAGTTTTAGTTTTAGTTTTAGTTTTAGTTTTAGTTTTAGTTTTAGTTTTAGTTTTAGTTTTAGTTTTAGTTTTAGTTTTAGTTTTAGTTTTAGTTTTAGTTTTAGTTTTAGTTTTAGTTTTAGTTTTAGTTTTAGTTTTAGTTTTAGTTTTTGTTTTTGTTTTTGTTTTAGTTTTAGTTTTATTTTAATGTCAACTTTAATTTTAATTTAATCTTAATTTTATTTTTAATTTATTTATTTATATATTTTTTATAAAATAGTGTTTCTTTAATTTATTGATGCATTGTGTAGATATTTGCTAATAGTATAAAATTTAATTTCATCATTTTAATTTTATTTTTAATTTAAGTTTTAATTTTAATTTTAATTTTATTTTAATGTCAACTTTAATTTTAATTTAATATTAATTTTATTTTTAATTTATTTATAAATATATATTTTTTATAAAATAGTGTTTCTTTAATTTATTGATGCATTGTGTAGATATTTGTTAATTGTATAAAATTTAATTTCATCTTGAAGTTACGAACAAAAAACAAAAAAAAAAAAAAAAACTATGGCCTAACAAAAATTTTTATTTCTTTCGACACGAAAACAAGTGCTGAAAGAGAAATACTAACGATATAATATGTATGTACTTGACGGACAAGTGTCCCTCTATCCGTCCGACAAACCCTATCCAGCGTCAATTTCAGATTGTGTAAGAAAAATATTTTAGGTTTCTTTTTCTTTTAATTTTCATTTTCGTGTTCTTACTTTCACTATTATCGTACCTTTCACTATTATCGTACATTTGTTTACACGGTATATATTTCCTATGAATAGATGTGTCTGTTTATTTTATATATGTATTTTTGATATATTTTGACGGCTGCTCTTGTTGAAGATTTATTTTCAAGCAAATTATATTTTTATGTAAGGAAACTAGGCTAACAGCCAAATCTTTGGGTAAGAGAAAAAATTAACCCTCAGCATTTTTTCTCTTACCCAAAGAAAAGAAAGAAATACAAAATTTGTTATAAGAAATTTAAATTGAGAATTCGATTCTTAATGCATCATAAATTCTTCAGTGATCAGACATTTTCAACTACAGTTGTTTGTATTTATATAAACGAAGTTTATTTTAATACATTTGTGTATGCATTACACACTGGTTTATAAATAGAAATCGTAAATTGTGTGGCGTTGAGTATAAGATATACATGGCCCAGTAGATCAGTGTTGCCAGAAGTAGGCGAAATTTCCTATATGTTTATCCTAATATTTAGCGTCTTGTAGAGACGTGGGAGCACAATGTACACACTTTTTCAATCAAAACAATGTTTAGTAATTTTTACATTTTGGAGGCTTTAGAAGAGGAAATTAGAAGTTCTAGAGGAGGAAATTAGAAACCAAAACAATCTACCAAAATTTGAAGAACACCTTATCAGAAATCTACCAAACAATTTTTTCTCTATAATATTTTGTCAAAATTGTATTTCTATAGAAAATTTTGTAAAAATTTTATTTCTATAGAAAATTTTGTCTAAATTTTCTTTTCATAAAAAAATTTGTCAAAATTTTATTTCCATAAAAAAATTTGCCAAATTTTATTTCTATATAGAAAATTTTGTCAAAATTTTATTTCTATAGAAAATTTTTTCAAAATTCTCTACCAAACAAAATTTTCTATAGAATATTTTCTCAAAATTGTATTTCTATAGAAAATTTTCTCAAAATTTTATTTCTATAGAAAATTTTCTCAAAATTCTCTACCAAACAAAATTTTCTATAGAATATTTTGTCAAAATTGTATTTCTATAGAAAATTTTGTAAAAATTTTATTTCTATAGAAAATTTTGTCTAAATTTTATTTTCATAAAAAATTTTCTCAAAATTTTATTTCCATAAAAAATGTTATTTCTATACAAAATGTTGTCAAAACTTTATTTCTAAAGAAAATTTTGCCAAAATTTGATTTCTGTAGATACAAAATGCCAGAAGATGGTTAGTGGCACTAACCGAAATATTGGCAATAAATATTAAAACAAATCAATAATCGATTATTTCTATGAACTCAAGCCGAACAAAATAAGTAATCAATATTTATTTCTATACAAATTTTTGTCAAACTTTTATTTCTATAGAAAATTTTGTGACATTTTTATTTCTATAGAAAATTTTATTTCCATAAGAAATTTTGTCAAAATTTTATTTCTATAACAGATTTTGTCAAAATTTCATTTCTTAAGATTTTATTTCTATAGAAATTTTTGTCAAAATTTTATTTCTATAGACACATTTTGCCAAAAGTTTATTTCTATAGAAAAATTTGTTAAAATTTTATTTCTATAGAAAATTTTGTCAAAATTTTATTTTTATAGAAAATGTTGTCAAAATTTTATTTCTGTAGAAAATTTTGTCAAAATTTTATTTCTATAGCAAATTTTGTCAAAAGTTTATTTTTAGAGAAATTTTTTTTTCAAAATTTTATTTCTATAGAAAATTTTGTCAAAATTTTATTACTATAGAATTTTATTTCAAAATTTTATTTCTATAGAAAATTTTCTGAAAATATTATTTCTATTGAAAATTCTGTCAAAATTTTATTTGACAACATTTTGTATAGAAAATTCTGTCAAAATTTTGTTTCTATACAAAATGTTGTCAAAATTTTATTTCTATAGAAAATTTTCTCCAAATTTTATTTCTATTGAAAATTCTGTCAAAATTTTATTTCTATAGAAAATTATGTCAAAATTTTATTTCTATACAAAATGTTGTCAAACTTTTATTTCTATAGAAAATTTTGTCAAAATTTTATTTCTTTTAAAATTTTTTTATGAAAATTTTCTAAAACTTTTATGTGTCTTTCATGTTACGATACCCATTTTTAAGTTCAATTACTTAATTGTAAGGACAACACGACTTCATTGAAAAATTTATCGACCTTTAGGCAAGGAAAAAACTTTATATTAGAGAAATGCGTCTTCTATGCTAAGCAAAATTTGCATTCGTATTTTAATGACATGAAATCTTTGACCTCACGACAATATTATTTTTTTCAGTGTATAAAGGTTTTCCTTTCCCCTATACATACAATTAAAACTGACTCGATATATATCTATATCTGAACCGATTTCAATAAAATTTGGCATACGTGACTATAGTACTAATTGTTCTCCTTGTGCAAAATTTCAAGCAAATTAGGGTTAAACTCTGGCTTCTGTGACCATATATGTGAATATCGAGCGAAAGATATATACGTGGGAGCTATATCTAAATCTGAACCGATTTCTTCCAAAATCAATAGGGTTCTATTCTGATTCAAAAGAGAAACTTATGCAAAATTTGAACTATCGATTGAACCAAAACTGTGACCTGGATTTTGATTACAAAAATGTGTTCACACACAAACGGACATGGCTAGATCGACTCAGGGGCCGGCCCTGAGCAATATTGCCAAAGACATCATATGTCTATCTCGTCTCCTTCTGGTTGTTGCAAACATATGCCCTAACTAATAATACTCTGTTTCACAGTGTGGCGCAGGGTATAGTTAAATACTATATTTGCCTCTAAATTCTATGTATTAGGGAAGAGAAAGTGTTGAAAAGTAAATTAATGTTTGGTAAAAAAACAAGTTTGTGAGCATGTTTTATGAGCAAGATGTCAACGTTTATCACAAAAATAATATATCGTTCTGCCAAACAAGCATTTTCACCGCGACAAGAAAATTCAAAAATATTGGCTTTAGTCTGAAACTTCATTTGGGAAAATATATTTATTTTTGCTTGTATATATAATGTAGTCAATTAATCAAATAACTTTTTAATATGTTTGCTCTTATAATAATACAATATTTTCTTCTTCATTTCAGGTGCGTTTTAAATTCATTTAAACTTAAAACTGGTAAGATACAATTTCAGAATATTTCTCAGTATAATCCTATTTATATTTAAACGAAATCTATATTGGTCAGTTTAAAAATTAATTTCATTTCATTTATTATTATAAACCATAAATTCTGCAATACATACCATAGATACAAAAGGTGTATATATGATGATAATATTTCCCACAGGCTGACGTTATTGACGTCCCAGTGACGTCAATACCAACTAGAAGAGTTCTCAATTACCAAAGAATATTATACAAAAAAAAAAATATTCTCCTTCCAATTTCTTCTTAATATTTGGCCTTGAAAGAGATAAACGATGTGTAAATGATTTTTCCTCGGTTTGGCTTCATTCCATGGTAAAAAGTCTCACATGTAGGTGGATTATGTTGCCAAATCACCTTGGCTTTTTCTATATACATATAAAGTACACATGAAGTATACAAGAATATTTTAATTAACAAAAAAATTATAATATTCATTACGTTTAATTAATTTTCTCTCATAGGTTTGGTCAAAACAACACGTTCGTTGTTGCCAAACAATTTCGGAGGTGTCTACACAGTTGTATTCACATTTTCAATTTGGTATTGAAATGTATTCGAAATAAACATTATACAATTTTTTTTTATATAATACACTCCTCTTGAGGGCAGACTACGTCAATGTGATGTAGCAAAAGATCGCATGAAATTCATTATGATATAAACCGATCCCCAGATCCCCAATGAAAATTTTTACTTGAAGTATGTATATGTCCTCTTATAACCATACAAATCGACACCCAGAGTTGACCTCCGAATCCTTTGGGAGGAGCAAATTTCATTCGATCCAGTTGAAATTTGCTACGTAATATTAGTATATGCCCTTTAACAACCATATAAAAAGTGTTTGATAACGATCCAAAATTATATCTAGCTCCCATATAAACATATCCCCGGATTTGACCTTCGCACCTCATGAAGGAGCAAATTTCATCCGATGCGGTTAAAATTCGGTACGTGATGTCGGTATATGCGTTTTAATAAGTTTTCATATCGATTCATAATTTTATATAACGCCAATATATACCTAATCCGAAGATTTTACTTCTGGAGCGTCATGAAGGACCAAGTTTCATTAGGTCGCGTTGAATTTGGGCTTCAAATTACCATACGAAAATTGGTACATGTCGGTGCAAACCGATCAAGAATTGTGGCTTATGTAGGTATTTAATCTTACTTTTTTTATTTAATGTATACTCCATATGCAAATTAGGAACCTGAAATGTAGATCCACAAAGTGATGCTGGGTATAAGATAGTCGACTCCGCTTGACTTTAGACTTTCCTTTTTTGTTGTATGTGTATTTTTGCTGTTGTTTTACCATAATGTTTGCACGTAATGGTTATAATCAATAGATGTAATATGACATTTAGGACGTTATTTCTGTTTCGCAAAATCATTACAACAGTCAACTAGAAATCATACTCTGATTCTTAGGGGAATTTTCCAAAAAAAGAAAAAACATCGTACAAATATTTTACATTTCAGATATATCATACAAGAACTGCACAATGAGATATTTTATTTGTATTGTCCTTTCAATGCTCTTACTATTTACGTGTGCTGTACACTTCTGTAAAAATGTTATTTACAATTTTACGAATACATACTGCGTGGTATGCTTTATTAAATTTATTTCAAATAAATTTAAATCAACAATCCAGCATGCAATATATTTTTCTGTTTGCGAATTGTATTCATTGATTGTTTTTCAATAGCAGCCAATTGTTTGCGTTTTACCAGTAGCCATGGCAGCGCTGGATGTGACTCTATTGTCAGGGGCGAGGTGATGAAAGTCATAATGAAAAATTACCTCAGACCGCTATGGCACTAGCCACAGAAAAATTATTGAAATGATTAATTGTAGTTCACATTTTTCATTTGCGTTTACGCAAATTAAGAACTTCTGTTTGGCTAGAAAGCAATGCTTTCATGTTTCCTCCTATGGTTATTGGATATTGCATGGATACAATAGGTGAAGGATTGAGTTCCTTGGTAAGATCAATAAAGGTCCTGTGTATGGCATATGACTGATTTATTTATTAGTTTATGATCACTCCTAAAAGCGACAATTTATATGGATGTATAGATATATCCAAATTTTTTTATAAAAATATGTCAACATTTTAGTCAAAATATTATTTCTATAGAAAATTTTGTTAAAATTTTATTTCTATAGAAAATTTTGTTAAAATTTTATTTCTATAGAAAATTTTGTTAAAATTTTATTTCTATAGAAAATTTTGTTAAATTTTTTTCTATAGAAAATGTTGTTATTTTTTTTTTCTATGGAAAATTTTGTAAAAATTTTATCTCTATAACAATTTTGTCACAATTTTATTTCTATAGAAAATTTTGTCAAATGTTATTTCTATTTTGTCAAATTTTATTTGTATAGAAAATTTGGTCAAAATTTTATTTGTATAGAAAATTTTGTCAAAATTTTATTTCTATAGCAATTTTTTTTAATTTTATTTCTCTAGAAAATTTTGTCAAAATTATATTTCTATAGAAAATTTTGTAAAAATTTTATTTCTATAGAAAATTTTATTTCTATGGAAAATTTGGTCAACATGTTATTTGTATAAAAAATTTTCTCAACATTTTTTTTTCTATAGTAAATTGTGTCAAAATTGTATTTCTATCGAAAATTTTGTCAAAATTTGATTTCTATAGAAAATTTGGTCAAAATTTTATTTCTATAGAAAATTTTGTCAACATTTTATTTCTATAGCAATTTTTTTTAATTTTATTTCTCTAGAAAATTTTGTCAAAATTATATTTCTATAGAAAATTTTGTGAAAATTTTATTTCTATAGAAAATTTTATTTCTATGGAAAATTTGGTCAAAATTTTATTTCTATAGAAAATTTTGTTAAAATTTTATTTCTATAGAAAATTTTGTAAAAATTTTATTTCTATAGAAAATTTTGTCAAAATTTTATTTCTATAGAAAATTTTGTCAACATTTTATTTCTATAGAAAGTTTCGTCAAAATTTTGTTTCTCTAGAAAATTTTCTCAACATTTTATTTCTCTAGAAAATTTTCTCAGAATTTTTTTCTATACATAGTAAATTTTGTCTAATTTTTGTTTCTATAGTAAATTTTGTCAAAATTTTATTTTTATAGAAAATTTTGTCAAAATTTTATTTTTATAGAAATTTTTGTCAAAAGTTTATTTCTATAGAAAATTTTGTCAAATGTTTATTTCTATAGAAAATTTTGTCAAAATTTTATTTCTATGGAAAATTTTTTCAAAATTTTATTTCTATAGAAAATTTTGTCAAAATTTTAATTTCTATAGCAATCAAACTTCGTGAAATTTTGGCAATTTTTTTTTTCTAAAGAAAATTTTGTCAAAATTTTATTTCTATAGAAAATTTTGTCAAAATTTTATTTCTATAGAAAGTTTCGTCAAAATTTTGTTTCTCTAGAAAATTTTCTCAACATTTTATTTCTCTAGAACATTTTCTCAACGTTTTATTTCTCAAAAAAATTTTCTCAGCATTTTTTTTTCTATACATAGTAAATTTTGTCTAATTTTTTTTTCTATAGTAAATTTTTGCAAAATTTTATTTCTATAGAAAATGTTGTCAAAATTGTATTTCTATTGAAAATTTGTTAAAAATTTATTTTCCCTAGAAAATTTTGTCAAAATTTTATTTTTATAGAAATTTTTGTCAAAAGTTTATTTCTATAGAAAATTTTGTCAAATGTTTATTTCTATAGAAAATTTTGTCAAAATTTTTTTTCTATAGTAAATTTTTGCAAAATTTTATTTCTATAGAAAATTTTGTAAAAATTTTATTTCTATAGAAAATTCTGTAAAAATTTTATTTCTATAGAAAATTTTGTCAAAATTTTATTTCTATAGAAAATTTTGTCAAAATTTTATTTCTATAGAAAATTCTGTAAAAATTTTATTTCTATTGAAAATTTTGTCAAAATTTTATTTCTATAGAAAATTCTGTAAAAATTTTATGTCTATAGAAAAATTTGTCAAAATTATATTTGTATAAAAAATTTTGTTAAAATTTTATTTCTATGGAAAATTTTGTGTAATAGAAAGTTTTGTCAAATTTTAATTTCTATAGCAATCAAACTTCGTGAAATTTTGCCAAATTTTTTTTTCTATAGAAAATTTTGTCAAAATTTTATTTGTATAGAAAATTTTGTCACAAATTTATTTCTATGGAAAATTTTGTCAAAATTTTATTTCTATAAGGAATTTTGTCAAAATTTCATTTCTATAGAAAATTTTGTCAAAATATTATTTCTCTAGAAAATTTTCTCAAATTTTTATTTCTCTAGAAATTTTTCTTAACATATTATTTCTCTAGAAACTTTTCCTAACATATTATTTCTCTAGACAATTTTCTCAGAATTTTTTTCTATACATAGTAAATTTAGTGGCTTCACTGCAATGTGGAACGCCGTTCAGACTCGGGTTTAAAGAGGAGGTCCCTTGTCATTGAACTTAACATGGAATCGGGCAGCACTCAGTGATAAGAGAGAAATTCACCAATGTGGTATCACAATGGACTGAATAGTCTAAGTGAGCCTGATACATCGGGCTGCCACCTATCCTACATAGTAAATTTTGTCTAATTTTTTTTCTATAGAAAAAAAAAAATTTCATTCGTATAGAAAATTTTGTAAAAAATTTTATTCGTATAGAAAATTTTGTCAACACTTTATTCCTACAGAAAATTTTGTCAAAATTTTATTTCTATAGAAAATTTTGTCATAATTTTATTTCTATAGAAAATTCTGTAAAATTTTTATTTCTATGGAAAATTTTGTCAAAATTATATTTCTTTAGAAAGTTTTGTCAAAATTTAATTTCTATTGCAATCAAACTGTGTGAAATCTTGTCAAATTTTTTTTCTATAGAAAAATTTCTCAAGATTTTATTGCTCTAGAAAAATTTGTCAAGATTTAATTTCTATAGAAAATTTTGTCAAGATATAATTTCTATAGAAAATTTTGTCAAAATTGTATTTCTATGGAGAATTTTCGTAAAATGTTAGTTTTATAGTTTTATTGTGCTATGTACAGTTGTTTCTTTTTGGTGAATAAAACTATAAAGCAAATAAATGGAATTTATTTCAATCAAAATTTAATTTAATTTATTTTAAAATTACATCTTTTAAGCATTTAAATTGCTTTTTAGTTCTTCTGATTGGCTCACTCACTTAGAGTGTGAAGTGACAACAGCACTTGCTGCCTACAGCTTATTTGTCTTTCCAATCTATATTATTCACATTTTATTTTAAAGTTTTGTTTTACATCTATTAAATACGATCAGTGTTTCAATCTATTTTTATATGAAATCAATTACAATTTAAATAATTAAATATAGATTTTAGCTTGAAATTTTCTTCGTTTTTTTATTTATGGCACATTGTTTTTTGCTCAAAACTTTATTTGTTTAATTGCCAATTCATAAACTTCTTCTATATAAATATTTTGCAGTTAAAGTTTAAAACAAATATACATAACAAAAATATTCCGATTATTTTCACACATTAAGTGATAGTAAACAGTTCATAAAAAAAATGAAAATAATAAAAAAAACTAAAAATATTACACATTTAAAAAATCTGGCATACATATTCATAGCAATTTAAGGACATCTTCAAAAAATATATATGTGTGTGTGTGTGTTTGTATATGTTTATATACATATGTTTAAATTTGTGTGCCATAATGTGGAAGTAATAGTCATATTTGAATTTCCATAAAAATTTTATTTTCCTGTTGTGTTTTTTTTTTGGATTGCTGTCGGAAAATTGTATACTTATTTTTTTAACAAACTAGAACAGTTAAGTAAATAATATATGAGCAGGAAAAATAAGTTGTCGTTTCTTGTCCCCTGTATATGTGTGTACATACATATATCTGCGTTTTCATATGAAATTATATACGCATACAAATGCAATTATTTCTATGATATAGTATGGTACAAGGAGTTATACTTGTATGAAGATAAAGTCGAACATATGGGTCACTACTTGAGTGTATGTATACATAATAGAGATGCTGTGGCTTATGGCAGTTTTTGATTTGACTTCCGACATTAATTTTCAAAAAAAAAAAAAAAAACATTTGGCCTTATGTACGTTTTTGAGTTTTTGATTTCACTTCCGACATTAATTTTCCAAAATACATTTGGCCATATGCCCGCCTATTTTTCGGAGTATATGACCGCGATAGGGAAGAACGTAAAGCCCAAACTAAAATTTTCGGTAATTTTTCCTTTCATTTCATGTTTCTTGTGGAAAATCTCTTATCATTGTAACAAAGAAAAACACATTTTTTTGTCAAAATTCGTTTTTATTATTCAACATAGTTCCCTTCAAGAGCGATACAACGATTATAACGACCTTCAAATTTTTTGATACCATTTTGCTAGTACTCCTTCGGTTTTGCCTCAAAAAAGAACTCAGTTTCGGCGATCACCTCTTCATTGCAGCCAAATTTTTTCCCTGCGAGCATCCTTTTGAGGTCTGAGAACAAGAAAAAGTCGCTGGGGGCCAGATCTGGAGAATACGGTGGGTGGGGAAGCAATTCGAAGCCCAATTCATGAATTTTTGCCATCGTTCTCAATGACTTGTGGCACGGTACGTTGTCTTGGTGGAACCAGGGCTGTGGAGCCGGAGTCGGAGTCTGAAGATTTTGCTGGAGTCGGAGTCGTAAAAATTTTGCTCGACTCCGGCTAAACCAAATTTTTATAAACACTTCACATTTTTGTAACTAAGCAAGTTTTTACGCAAATTAGTTTCCATTGCGTTATTCATTCGATCAATGTACAGGATGATTGTAAATGAAAATCAACTTCCAATTACGTCTATCTTTTTATGTTTCCTAGAATGTTAGACTAGCAGATGGGCTGGATCGATCCATTTTAATGCCCTTATCAGTTTATTTGAAATATTTCGAACAATCGATATTATTTTTATTTTAAGGACATATACATATGTTATGTGGAATATTGACAGAAAATGTTTTCAAAGTTGTTTTTTATAGAAAATTTTGTCAAAATTTTATTTCTATAAAAAGTTTTGTCAAAATTTTATTTCTATAGCAAATTTTGTCAAAATTTTATTTCTATAAAAAATTTATTCAACATTTTATTACTATAGAAATATTTTTTTTTTATAAAAATTTAGTCAAAATTTTATTACTATAGAAATATTTTTTTCTATAAAAAATTTAGTCAAAATTTTATTTCTATAGAAAATTGAGTCAAAATTTTGTTCCTATACAATGTTTGCAAAATTTTGTTTGTTACACAAAAATTTTTTCAAAATATTATTTCTATTGATAATTTTATTTCTATAAAAATTTAAGTCAAAATTGTATTTCTATAGAAAATTTTGCCAAAAATTTTATAGTAATAGATTTTTTTATTAGAAAATTTGGTCAAAATTTTATTTCTATGGAAAATTTTGTCAAAATTTTATTTCTATAGAAAATTTAGTAAAAATTTTGTTTCTGTAGAATATTTCGGAGAATTTTATTTATTACACAAAAATTTTTCTAAAATTTTTCTAAAATACATTTTATTGATAATTTTTTTTTCAAAATTTTATTTCTATAAGAAAAAATTGTCAAATTTTATTTCTATAGCAAATTTTCTCAACTTTTTTTCTTACTGATGATGCTCACTGATACTCACTGTTATAAAAAATGTATTCAAAATTTTATTACTATACAAATATTTTTTTCTATATAAAATTTAGTCAAAATTTTATTTCTATAGAATATTCTATAGAATATTTTGCAAAATTTTGTTTGCTACACAATTTTTTTTTAAATTGTATTTCTATTGATAATGTTTTCAAACTTTTATTTCTATAAAAAATTTTGGCAAATTTTACAAATTTTATTCAAAATTTTATTTCTATATATTTGGTCAAAATTTTATTTCTATAGAAAATTTTCCAAAATTTTATTTCTATAGAAAATTTAGTCAAAATTTTGTTTCTGTAGAAAATGTTTCCAAAATTGTATTCAGTGAGCATACAATTTTTTAAAAATTGCTACTAAGTCTAACACTTGTTGAAATGACTCAAATTTTCAAATTTTTCAATGAATGAATCATAAATGCATTTTTGCAAAATTGTCTAAACAATTATACATATTTCCCAAATATTGCCCGAGTTTTGTAGAAGTCTGATTTGAGATTTTATCAAAATGTAGATATAAATACAAAGTTGTGCAGAGTACATTATAATCGGCACGCCCGACTTTAGACGTTACTTGCATTTTTATTTTTCGTTACAATTGTGTTACGTCCCATAACGTTAGATTTAAATTTTAAGTACATAGATTTTGTAGAAATATATACAATTTTGTATAAATCGATTCAGATTCAAATTCATGCATATGGAAATATAAACCTTTATATAGCTCGCAACAAATTTAAAGGATTTGAGATAGTATCATTAATTTTGGTCCACAAATATGTTACATATACTGTTGGTATCTTCTCATATTATGATGGGTATTTATATCACTATATTATTTATTAAACATTGCCCTAAATGTGAAATATAGAGTACAATTGGCATCTAACGTGAAATTAAGACCTTTTTTTGCACTTTCGATACTTCATATCGATCCACTTACGGTACCCCCACAATAGAACTACAAATTAGTGGTATTAAAATTAGATTTAGTTATATTACCCGGAGTCGACTCCGGAGTCGGAGTCGAGCTGATGAAAAATGCTGGAGTCGGAGTCGTGCAAAATTGGCTCGACTCCACAGCCCTGAGTGGAACAACACTTTTTTCTTCTTCATATGGGGCCGCTTTGCCGCGATTTCGACATTCAAACGCTCCAATAACTCCATATAATAGTCACTGTTGATGGGTTTTCCCTTCTCAAGATAATCGATAAAAATTATTCCATGCGCATCCCAAAAAACAGAGGCCATTACTTTGCCAACTTTTGAGGCCGAAAGTCTTAGCGTGGCAATGGGAATACCGTATCCGAACGTTTCAGTTGGATAATTGTAGGTCCTAACGTCTCTATACGGGAAATGTAGACCCGAAGTGCTCAGTAGCGCAACTTCAGTTCCATGTCGTTGCCTGTATATGTTTCTCGTGGAAAATATTCCTTAGAAGTTCTCAGATTGGTAGCTATATGTCGGTTGCCCAATTCAGTAGGGCAATTTTAGACACTAGCAAGGGAACTGTAAATCCGAAAGTCTTAGTGGGCAACTGTAAGCCAACAGTTCTCAGTGACGGAACTGTAGTCGTGAAGATCTCAGTCGAACAACTCAGTGTACTACGCCACCGAGAATGAATTCCCAGGGATGAGTAAAAGAATTTAACACCGATATGGAGCCACCGTGGTGAAATATTTAGCATGTCCGCCTTGCACACACAAGATCGTGGGTTCGATTCCTGCCTCGACCGAGCACCACAAAATTTTCTCAGCGGTGGATTATCCCACCTCAGTAATCCTGGTTACATTTCCGAGTGCTTCACATCTTCTCTAAGTGGTTTCACCGCAATGTGGAACGCCGTTCGGGCTCGTCTATAAAAAGGGGGTACCTTGTTATTGAGCTTAACATAGAATCGGGCAGCACTCAGTGATAAGAGAGAAGTTCACCACTGCGGTATCCAAATGTACTGAACAGTCTAAGTGAGCCTCAAATAACGAGCTGCCACTATACATCACCTAATCTAACCTAACACTGAATTGCTGGTATGATGACGTTGGTGTAAAAGTTCCGAGTTTTCGTCCTGTTTAAATCCTGAAGTACACTGTACATCTATGCATTACGTCTCCACGAAATATTTCTAAGTACGTGTAAGAAATTAATAGCGTACTGCAAAAAGTAAGCTGATATAAAAGATCAGTCTCCATCCATTCTCTTTTTCTCGTCGGAAACCAGAGCCAATAGAAATAATTCAAGCGATGGAATATCTGAGAATTATTTCTTCATTAACACGCAAATTAGAATTTAACTTCCATATAAGAATTTATTTTTCTCTTGCAATTATTCAATCTTAAATCCCCATGTGAATGCCCTCTTAAAATTATTATCTTAGTAGCCCATATGTACATACTTCACTCTTCTTCTTGAACAATCAAGTGTAGTTAGATATTCCAGTGAATATAGCATTTTAAAGATAGCACAATGTTCCACTGCCTGAATTGCAAGAGGACCGAAAACAGAAAGCGACAGTATGAAACGTAATTTTTGAACAAATGCAAGAAGAACAAAAAAAAAACAAAAAAAGAACAACGTCGTAACAGTAGTACTTTGTCAAGATAATTGCTACACTTTGTAAATGTCATGACAGTGAAGGAGAAATGACACAGCCACGAGAAACTATGATGACTTGGAGGAGATAATGGTGATGACTGCTACTACTAGACACCAATCTTGTCAGTGACATAAAAACATTTTGCAACCACTTGTACCTTTTGCCATAGTCCATTGTACTTTTGTCCAATATGGCGAAGTTGCGAACGGTACTGGATGTTAGTTAGATGGTTAAGTGTGATGCCGTTCTCACTTAAGATGAATTCAGGTGTAGGCACAGGATATGTGGGGGTCATCTCTTGTTCTTGTACATCAAACATCTGATACATTCTCATGTGTTGTAGGTATGGTACTACCTTTGTTACCACAAGGTTACCACTTTCTGGAATGACTTTTGCGTACTTTGAATACGAATTTTCAGTCAAAACGTCTAGGAAGCACGGTTGCTACAGCTGGTAGAATTCTACCAAAAATGGTAGATTTTCGACTGTTTCGTAGATTGGTAGAATTGTTTATGTTTTGGTAGATTTTGCAAAATATTCCTCTCCAACTAAGAGGTACTTCACAATATACAATTTTGAGAATTAAAATTTTGACAAAATTTTCTATAGAAATAGAATTTTGACAAAATTTTCTATAGAAATAAAATGTGGACAAAATTTTCTATAGAAATAAAATTTTGATAACATTTTCTATAGAAATAAAATTTTGACAGAATTTGCTATAGAAATAAAATTTTGACAAAATTTTTCATAGAAATAAAATTATGACAAAAATTTTCCATAGAAATAAAATTTTGACAAAATTTTATATAGAAATGAAATTTTGACAAAATTTTCTATAGAAATAAAATTTTGACAAAATTTTCTATAGAAATAAAATATTCACAAAATTTTCTATAGCAATAAAATTTTAACAAAATTTTCTATAGAAATAAAATTGTGACAAAATTTCCTATAGAAATGACATTTTGACAAATTTTTTTTAGAAATAAAATATTGACAAAATTTTCTATAGAAACAAAACTTTGACAAAATTTTCTATAACAATAATATCTTGACAACATTTTGTATAGAAATAAAATTTTGACAAAATTTTCTGTAGAAAATTTTGTCAAAATGTTCTATAGAAATAATTAAAATTGTGACAAAATTTTCTATAGCAATAACATTTTGAAAGAATGTTCTATAAAAGTAAAATTTTGACAAAATTTTCTATAGAAATAAAACATTGACAACATTTTTTATAGAAACAAAATTTTGACAAAATTTTTTATAGAAATAAAATTTTGACAACTTTTTCTATAGCAATAACATTTTTTATAGAAATAAAATTTTGACAAAATTTTCTATAGAAGTAAAATATTGACAAAATTTTCTATAGAAATAAAATTTTGACAAAATTTTCTATAGAAGTAAACTATTGACAAAATTTTCTATAGAAATAAAATGTTGACAAAATTTTCTATAGAAATAAAATTTGGACAAAATTTTCTATAGAAATAAAATTTTGACAAAATATTCTATAGAAATAAAATTTTGACAAAATTTTCTATAGCAATAAAATTTTGACAAAATCTTCTATAGAAATAAAATTTTAACAAAATTTTCTATAGCAATAAAATTTTGACAAAATTTTCTATAGAAATGAAATTGTGACAAAATTTTCTATAGAAATGAAATTTTGACAATTTTTTTTAGAAATAAAATATAGACAAAATTTTCTATAACAATAATATTTTGACAAAATTTTGTATAGAAATAAAATTTTGACAAAATTTTCTGTAGAAATACAATTTTGTCAAAATGTTCTATAGAAATAATTAAAATTGTGACAAAATTTTCTATAGCAATAAAATGTTGAAAAAATGTTCTATAAAAATAAAATTTTGACAAAATTTGCTATAGAAATAAAACGTTGACAACATTTTTTATAGAAACAAAATTTTGACAAAATTTTTTATAGAAATACAATTTTGACAAATTTTTCTATAGCAATAAAATTTTCTATAGAAATAAAATTTTGACAAAATTTTCTATAGAAACAAAACTTTGACAAAATTTTCTATAGAAATTAAATGTTGACAAAACTTTCTATAGAAATAAAATTTTGACAAAATTCCATAGAAATAAAGTTTGCACAATATTTTTTATAGATATAAAATTTGGCAAAATTTTGTAGGGTAATAAAATTTGCACAAAATTTTCTATAGAAATAAAATTTGCACAAAATTTTCTATAAAAATAAAATTTGCACAAAATTTTCTATAGAACTAAAACATTGACAACATTTTGTATAGGAACAAAATTTTCTATAGAAATAAAATTTTGCAAAAAAAAAGATAATTTTTGGCTCGAGTGGCAATCGTGCTAGGAAATTCGTAAGGACCACGTGATACCCTCAGCATCATTAATGAAGTATAAGAACACAAGCCGTATGAGTTTCTCCAAGACAAAAACTTGTGACGCTACTCTTTCCAAGCCCATTGTCAGCACGTCTCATTACGTAATTATAAGTATGGAGTGTGAACCATCTCCCGAGAAGTTATGTTTATGGTCAAAAATTTCTTTACACTTGCAAGTTTCGTGATGCAATATCTCCTCCTTTCGAGTCAAAATCATACTCCCTTATGAAATGTTTACTTAATTGTTTATTAACCTCATTTGGATGTTCATACACATGTAAATGTATGTAAGTGTATAAATATATGTGTAAGGATAATATAGGGTCTCAGCTGCATAAACTGTTAAAGAGCCCATTCTAACCTTGAGTACCATCATCAGAAGATCCTCACATAGAAGGTGAAGGTGTATTGTAATAGACGACGACAACATCATCTGTTAACCGACAACTGATGACGACTCCATTGCATATTCTTATGTGGCATTTAGCAGTAGGTTGATGGTTGATTTAAGTGCTGCATTCTTTTATGTGGTGACATCCTGAGTAAAGGCAAAGGTTAAAGGACAACCATTACGGTAATTCTGTGTTGCCTTTGCATAATAATAACCCGCCTTTCTATCTTGGTCTCAGATGTAATTGTAATGTGGCAGCAAAAGGTTGAGTTGAGTCTTTTGTTGATCCTTACATTTGTTTGATGGTGAATGCTAAAAAATTAAAAGTCAAATGCGTTTGCCATAAGTATTTGAGTTGGTTGGCATAAATTGCACAGTCTTTTTGTGTAAAGGACACCACACTACAAAGGATAATTTCTGTCACAGAGAAATCTTCAAAAAATAAATTTTCATGCAAAACAAGTAAGAGGGGCGATGCATTCGGTTGAATCGAAGCTCATATATCCTATAAAACTGAAATTTGAGAAAATTTCGCATAGAGAAACGAAATTTTTACAAAATTTCCTATAGCAAAGACATTTTTAGAAAATTGCATATAGCAAAGAAATTTTGACAAAATTTCGCATGGCAAACAAATTGTAACAAAATTTCCTATAGAAATGAATTCTTGTCAAAATTTCCTGTAGAAATGAATTTTTGACAAAATTTCCTATAGCAAAGAAATTTTTGACAAAATTGCCTATAGCAAAAACTTTTTTTTCGAAATTTCCTACAGCAAGAAATTTTACCAAAATTCCTATAGCAACGAAATTTTCACAAAATTTCCTATAGCAAAGACATTTTGACACAATTTCTCATAGCAAAGAAATTTTGACAAAAATTTCCCATAACAAAGAAATTTTTACAAAATTTCCCATGGCAAACAAATTTTGACAAAATTTCCCATGGCAAACAAATTTTGACAAAATTTCCTATAGAAATGAATTCTTGTCAAAATTTCCTGAAGGAATGAATTTTTGACAAAATTTCCTATAACAACGAAATTTTGACAAAATTTTCTATAGCAAAGACATTTGGACAAAATTTCCTATAGCAAAGAAATTTTGACAAAATTTTCTAAAACTAATTTTGACAAAAATTCCTATAGCAAAAAAGTTGTAACTAAATTCCATATAGCAACAATTTTTTGACAAAATTTCCTATTGAAATGATTTTTCGACAAAATATCCTATAGCAAAGAAATTTTAACAAAAGTTCCTATAGCAAACAAAATTGTGACTAAATTTCCTAAAGCAAAGAAATTTTGGCAAAATATCTATAGCAATGAAAAGTTGGCAAAATTTCATATAGCAAAGAATTTTTAATAAAATTTTCTATAACAACGAAATTTTGAAAAAATTTTCCATAGCAAAGACATTTGGACAAAATTTCCCATACAAAGAAATTTTGACTAAATTTTTTAAAACAAAAATTCCTACAGCAAAAAAGCTGTGAATAAATTCCATATAGCAATGAAATGATTTTTTGACAAAATTTTCTATTGAAATGATTTTTTTACATTTCCTATAGCAAAGAAATTTTAACAAAAATTCCTATAGCAAACAAAATTGTGACTAAATTCCATAGAGCAACGCAATTTTAACAAAATTTCCTAGAGCAAAATAAGTTTGACAAAATTTTCTATAACAACGAAATATTGATGAACGTTCTTATAGAAAAGAAATTTTGGTTAAATTTCGTATAGCAAAGAATTTTTGACAAAATTACCTCTAGAAATGAAAATTTTCAAAAATGTCCTAACGAAATTAATTTTTTTCAAAAATTTCCTACACAGAAAAAATTTCCGTAGTTAAACTAACGCTAAACTGAGCTTATTTTTATTGCAAAAATTGTTTGTTTTTAGTTAATTTGTTTTTAAGTTGCGAAATTTTCCCGAGCTTAATGAAATTTTCGATTTTTAAGTATGTCTCAAACATTTTATGCTCTAAACGTGAATATAAAGTTCAATGAATGTACACAAAAGCTCAATATGAACTAAAGCAAATGAAAATTTTCGTACGATTCCAAAATAAAGCAGGAATGAACTACTGTATGATTATAATGGCCCTGATTTGGAACCAATGATTTTCTTCTTTACATTTACTTAATTTTTCCTTTTATGAGAGCGTGTAATTTCGTGAACTGCAGTTAAAAAGTGACACAGGGCATTAAATTTTCCTAGTTTTAACAACGCTTTGTGGAATACAATTTAGTTCAATTTACTTACAAGTTATTTTTTTCTTTCTATAAAACCGTTTACTTTTTTCGATGTACAGAAATGAAAATTTTCAAAAATTTCCTATAGAAACAAAATTTTTCAAAAAAATTCCTATAGAAACGAAACTTTTCAAAAATTTCCTATAGAAACGAAATTTTTCAAAAATTTCCTATAGAAACGAAATTTTTCAAAAATTTCCTATAGAAAGGAAATTTTTCAAAAATTTTCCATAGAAACGACATTTTTCAAAAATTTCCTATAGAGACGAAATTTTTCAAAAATTTTCTATAGAAACGAAATTTTTCAAAAATTTTCTATAGAAACGAAATTTTTCAAAAATTTCCTATAGAAACGAAATTTTTCAAAAATTTCCTATAGAAACGAAATTTTTCAAAAAAATTCCTATAGAAACGAAACTTTTCAAAAATTTCCTATAGAAACGAAATTTTTCAAAAATTTCCTATAGAAACGAAATTTTTCAAAAATTTCCTATAGAAACGAAATTTTTAAAAAATTTCCCATAGAAACGAAATTTTTCAAAAATTTCCTATAGAAACGAAATTTTTCAAAAATTTTCTATAGAAACGAAATTTTTCAAAAATTTCCTATAGAAACGAAATTTTTTAAAAATTTCCTATAGAAACGAAATTTTTCAAAAATTTCTTATAGAAACGAAATTTTCTATAAAAAAGGAATTTTGACAAAAGGTCTTATAGCAAAGAAATTTAGACCAAAATTTCCTACCGCACAGAAATTTACTCAGAATTTCCTATATCAATAAAATTTTAAAACAAAATTAGGACAAAATCTTCAGACATCACCATACTTACTTTCCGATGCAATTTTTGTAATTTTATCGCTTCTTTACTTCACACTAGGCATCACACTGACCATCACCTCTTCACTCGAGAAAAATTGTCTTCCATCGCCCATTGATTGCTATACGATATCATCGTAATGACTTACTGTAGCGTGAATACTAAGGAGATCGCTATATTACGGAATGACGGCCTTATTATAGCCTTATAGTGAAGTGAAGGACATATTTCGCCGTGTGTCTGCGCGCTTACAATTCTCTTTATGCTCTTTAAGTTGTTCATTTATGTCGTCTGCTAGTCCTTGATATCCATTTCGTTTTGACTTTCCATTTGGTTTTGACTTTGGTGCACTTTTGGTATTAAATCGGCCTCTTTGTAATGATGGAAAGCGGATGCAGTTGTATAATTTTTGCTTTTTTGTTTGTGAGAATAATCACAAAACAGGATTGCATTGGGCTATGACCTACAAACATTATTTTAATGATGTACGAGTCATTACGGCAACCTTACCTGTGATTCTCTGTGAATTACTTGATTATAATGAGTTCATGTTCCACAAACCTAATTCCAGGATTGTTTTGGGAATACTATTGAAATGCTTTGAAAACAACAGAAATTACCTATAATTATAAGGGTTTTTAGATGTTTTTTCTAAACCACAAAAAAATGTGGATTGAAGCTGAGAACTTAAACAGCAAATGGATGCAAACACATTTTGATCACCTTAAAAATATTAAGTTGCTAAAATCATTGAAAATGTTTACGTTCTCAGTAACAACTCGTTAAGTTTAAAATTTGTAGTTTTTTATACCCTCCACCATAGGATGGGGGTATATTAACTTTGTCATTCCGTTTGTAATACATCGAAATATTGCTCTAAGACCCCATAAAGTATATATATTCTGGGTCGTGGTGAAATTCTGAGTCGATCTGAGCATGTCCGTCCATCCGTCCGTCCGTCTGTTGAAATCACGCTAACTTCCGAACGAAACAAGCTATCGACTTGAAACTTTGCACAAGTAGTTGTTATTGATGTAGGTCAGATGGTATTGCAAATGGGCCATATAGGTCCACTTTTACGTATAGCCCCCATATAAACGGACCCCAAAGTTTTTCTTGTGATTGCTCTAAGAGAAGCAAATTTCATCCGATCCGGCTGAAATTTGGTACATGATGTTAGTATGTGGTCTCTAACAACCATGCAAAAATTGGTCCACATCGGTCCATAAATATATATAGCCCCCATATAAACCGATCTTCTGATTTGGCTTGCGGAGCCTCTAAGAGAAGCAAATTCCATTCGATCTGGCTGAAATTTGGTACATGGTGTTAGTATATGGTCTCTAAAGGGTGATACGGTCAAAATTTGGTCAAGAGAAAACGTGTGTAAATCGGTGAAATCGTTTATTTAAAAAATCAAATTAAATTTCTTTTTCAAGTTCAATTAGTATAAAATTCAGGAAAAATATTCAGTTAGGCTTTCGCTTTTCCAAATCCGAATTGCCGGGCCTCACGCTTGACACCTGCCATCAGATTTTGTACAGCCACCTTGTCCACCTTCTTCGCCACAGAAAGCCAGTTTGCCTTGAACTGCTGCTCGTCCTTAGCAGTTTTTTGGTCTTCTTTAGGTTCCGCTTGACAATAGCCCAGTATTTCTCAATTGGGCGGAGCTCTGGCGTGTTGGGAGGGTTCTTGTCCTTGGGAACCACCTCCACGTTGTTGGCGGAGTACCACTTCATGGCCTTTTTACCGTAATGGCAAGATGCCAAATCCGGCCAAAACAGTACGGAACAACCGTGTTTCTTCAGGAAAGGCAGCAGACGTTTATTCAAACACTCTTTCACGTAAATTTCTTGGTTGACAGTCCCGGAAGCTATGAAAATGCTGCTTTTCAAGCCACAGGTACAGATGGCTTGCCAAACCAGATATTTCTTTGCGAACTTTGACAGTTTTATGTGCTTGAAAATATCTGCTACCTTTCCCCTTCCTTTTGCCATATAAATCTCCTGTCCCGGAAGCTGCTTGTAGCCGGCTTTGACGTAGGTTTCGTCGTCCGTTACCACGCAGTCAAACTTCGTCAGCATCGTCGTGTACAGCCTCCGGGATCGCGCTTTGGCCATCGTATTTTGTTTATCATCGCGATTTGGAGTCACTACCTTCTTGTAAGTCGATAGTCCGGCTCGTTTTTTGCTCAATACACCCAGCTTATTTGCGGCATCTCGGAGAGAGAGGTTAGGGTTTCGCTTGAAACTATCGGCAACTCTCTTTGTCGTCTCAGCGGCTTCCGGTTTTCGATTTCCCTCCGATCCAGACTTCCTGGCTGTCGACAAACGTTCTCTAATGATCATGCAAAAATTATGGTCTCTAATGATCATGCAAAAATTATATTATATATAGGCTCCATATAAACCGATCACCAGATTTGACCTCCGGAGCCTCTTGGAAGACCAAAATTCATCTGATTCAGTTGAAATTTGGTACATGGTGTTATTATATGGCCTCAAACACCCATGTAAAAATTTGTCGAAATCGGTCAATAATTATATATAAACCGATCCCCAGATTTGACCTCCGGTGCCTTTTGGAGAAGCAAAATTCATCCGATCTGGATGAAATTTGGTACGTGGTGGTAGTATATGATATTTAACAACCATGCCAAAAGTGGTCCAGATCAGTCCCCATATAAACCGATCCCGAGATTTGGTTTTGGAGCCGCTTGGAGGAGCAAATTTCATCCGAGTTAGTTGAAATTTGGTACATTGTGTATATGGCCGTTAACAACCATGCCTAATTAGGTCCATATCGGTCTATAGTTATATATAGCCCTCAGATAAATCGATCCCCTATCACACAAAAATTGGTCCATATCAAGTTCATAATTGTATATAGCCCCCATATAAGCGACCCCCATATTTCAATTCTGGCTCTCTACGCACCGTGCAAAAGTCCATATCGATTCGTAATTATTTGTAGACTTACAGATACATAACTTTTTTGTCTAACATAAGATATACCACGTATGGACAAACTCACAATTTAGAAAACGATATTAAGAAGTTTTAAGATACCACAACCCAAGTAATTCGATTGTGGATGACAGTCTTTCGTAGAAGTTTCTACGCAATCCATGGTGGAGGGTACATAAGATTCGGCCTGGCCGAACTTACGGCCGTATATACTTGTTTTTTTTTTTTTAAATACTATGCAAAATTACTAGAAACGTTTTGCATCATAATTCGTTGAATTTTTCTTGGATTCCGTCCATTATTCACTTTCTGGTTGTTATGTCTCTGATCTTCTTGAAGGATATGTTCCACTCTCGATTAAATTTTTCCATGTGCTCTTAATTTCAATATCTATTACAATGTCTTACTACTGCCCGGAGTATTGGGCAGTTTGCTGGATTTGCTTGGCGCGGTACTAAAAGTATATCAGTGTTGCTATATCATTCAAGAGTGCTTTTGACGGAGTCACATAATGCTGTCCGGTTAAAAATATGCAGATAACTGATAAAAAGTTTATTTTTGTAAATGTTTGAATTCTCATTTAAAAAAAAAATTAAAGTTCATGTTAACGTACTGTTTTTCCACTGTCCGTTGCGTCAAAAAAATATGGAAATATAGAGAAGTTCCCTAATTAATTAATTATGTGACATATTTAGCAAAGGTAATGAAATTATTATTGTGTTTTACAACTCTAGAAAAATTATGGTCGATAAATTCTACACAAGTATTAATCCTTTTTAAGTAAAAACTATAACAATGTTTACATGCTAGTGCTTTTTAAAGTTTTCTTTTCATAATTTATTTATATAAATATTTTCTTCATTTACAGGTATGTGCTTATCCTTACCCATATAGAGAAAATAATCTGTTCCGTAAGTTGGAATATTTAATGATAATTTTTAAAATTTTCCTATTCCTATAATAATATAAGGCAAACGATAGACTCAAAAGTAAACTTAATAATTTTTGTTACAGCACACTCCAAAATATCCTCTAGTTAGTGCTCAAGAGGGTTTATTTTAAGTCTATTTTAGTTTATATTATATTTTCATAAAATTTTCAAGACTTTAATAATTTGTTGCGTAGGTTAAGTAAATTAACTAAAAAGGGGGACAATTATACACCTACAAAGCGTAAAGACTAACTAGCAAAAAAATTATGACAAAATATCCCATAGCAAAGAATATGGGAAATATGTAAATCTATAGCCGTTTTATATTATGTATAGGGCTTTGTCTAAATCTGATTCAATTTGGCACACATTGCTCAAATGTGCAAATGTTCAAGTAAATCGAAGAGAAATTTTTACCTATGGGTCTATATCAGGCAAAATGTATATAAATCTGAACAGATTTTGACCAAATGTGGTATGCATAGTAAGAAATTTAATTCTGCTACCTGTACATAATTTCACCTAAATCGGAGTAGAACTTTGGTCTTTGAAGCCAAATGAGTATAAATCGGGCGAAATATGTATATGGGAGCTATATCTAATTTTGAACCGATTTCTTCCAAACTCAATAGTATTCTATTTTGATAAAAAAAATGTGTTCACAAATAAAGGGACATGGCTAGATCGACTCGAAAGCATGGTTGCCACAGTTGGTAGAATTCAAACAAAAAAAAAAATGGTAGATTGGTATAATTTTTGATATTTTGGTAGAATTTTTAAATATCCCTCTTCAACTAAGAGGTACACTGAAAAAAACCATGCCCGGTTCCAAAGATTTTGTCTTTACTTTAAAAATGTTGGTATTGAGTCCGAGCCAAAGACGCGGAGAATACAAGTAAGGATACTTTTAAGACACAATTCTCTTTTAAATTTGGGTTTTGTGTACTTGCTTCTAAAAAGAAAATTTTAATTTTTATCTTTTTCAGCATTTTTTTGTTCGTATGCTATCAAAGTCCTTTAAAAACAAGTTAACAGCAACTTTAGTTTCCAAATTAAGACTCGACTTCGAGTAGAAATTATGTTATGTTTCAAGTAAAAACGCCTTTAAAATAAAGTATTGAAAAACATGTCCTATATTTGAACGATTTTTTGCTTTGTTCTCAAGATGCAAAAAGACAACAAATTTAAACACAATTTCATTAAATTTAAAGAATTTTTCTGAATTATTAAAGTCAAGTTTACCTTAGCTCAAACAATTTCTTTCATATTATGATACTCAATTTTAAGTGAAATCGCTTAATTATAAGGAGAATACGACTTCATTGAAAAGTTTATCGACTTTTGGACAAGGAAAAAACTTTATACTGGAGAAATGCGTCTTCTACGCTAAGCAAAATTTGCATTCGTATTTTAAAGATATAAAATATTTGACCGCACAATAATATTTTTTCAGTGTACTTTAATTTTCTATAGAAATAAAATTTTGACAAAATTTTCTATAGCAATAAAATTTTGACAAAATTTTCTATAGAAATAAAATTTTGACAAAATTTTCTATAGAAATAAAATTTTGACAAAATTTTCTATAGAAATAAATTTTTGACAAAATTTTCTATAGAAATAAAATTTTGACAAAATTTTCTATAGAAATAAAATTTTGACAAAATTTTCTATAGAAATAAAATTTTGGCAAAATTTTCTATAGAAATAAAATAGTGACAAAATTCTCTACAGAACTAAAATTTTGACATAATTTTCTATAGATATAAAATTTTGACAAAATTTTCGATAGCATAAAAATTTTGACAAAATTTTCTACAGAAATAAAATTTTGACAAAATTTTCTATAGAAATAAAATATTGACAAAATTTTCTATAGAAATAAAATTTTGACAAAATTATCTATAGAAATAAAATTTTGACTAAAATTTCTATAGAAATAAAATTTTGACAAAATTTTCTATAGAAATAAAATTTTGACAAAATTTTCTATAGAAATAAAATTTTGACAAAATTTTCTATAGAAATAAAATTTTGACAAAACTTTCTATAGAAATAAAATTTTGACAAAATTTTCTATAGAAATAAAATTTTGACAAAATTTTCTATAGAAATAAAATTTTGACAAAATTTTCTATAGAAATAAAATTTTGACAAAATTTTCGATAAAAATAAAATTTTGAAAAAATTTTCTATAGAAATAAAATTTTGACAAAATTTTCGATAGAAATAAAATTTTGACAAAATTTTCTACAGAAATAAAATTTTGACAAAATTTTCTATAGAAATAAAATTTTGACAAAATTTTCTATAGAAATAAAATTTTGACTAAAATTTCTATAGAAATAAAATTTTGACAAAAGTTTCTATAGAAATAAAATTTTGACAAAATTTTCTATAGAAATAAAATTTTGACAAAATTTTCTATAGACATAAAATTATGACAAAATTTTCTATAAAAATAAAATTTTGACAAAATTTTCTATAGTAATAAAATAATGACAAAATTTTCTATAGAAATAAAATTTTGACAAAATTTTCTATAGAAATAAAATTTTGACCAAATTTTCTATAGAAATAAAATTTTGACAAAATTTTCTATAGAAATAAAATTTTGACAAAATTTTCTATAGAAATAAAATTTTGACAAAATTTTCTATAGAAATAAAATTTTGACAAAATTTTCTATAGCCATAAAATGTTGACAAAATTTTCTATAGAAATAAAATTTTGACAAAATTTTCTATAGAAATAAAATTTTGACAAAATTTTTTACAGAAATAAAATTTTGACAAAATTTTCTATAGAAATTTTGTCAAACTTTGACAAAATTTTCTATAGAAATATAATTTTTACAACATTTTCTATAGAAATATAATTTTTACAAAATTTTCTATAGAAATAAAATTTTGACGGAATCTTCTATATGTTAGATGAAAGAACTAAATTAAATTAACAAAAAACTTTTTTGTTATCATATTTTAATGAACATAATTTCGTTTTACTCTATAGCAATTAACTAATTGATTTCAGTTATGAATCATCAGCAAGTGTTTTCACATTAAGTTCTACATCGAAGCCATAATAATTAAATTTGAATTTTTGCAAACAAGAAATCTCCTTTAATAGCTTATCATGGAAATTGATTTGCTCATTCCCATAAATCGTTTGTCTTGGGCTTGGTTTAAAAATTGCAAACACGTTTTTTTTTCTAAGTTGTCTGCCAATAAGCAGCGCTTATTTCCGTATTGACTTTCTTTACACGTAATAGACATTTGAATTTAATTTTACACTTGCTAATCGGAAGAAATCTTTGACGTTTTAATTTTTATTTGAATAAAAATCAATGGTAATCAAACAAATTCTTTAATAAACCGCTTGTCAGAGGCATTTCATTGAAGCGGTAATTTAATTTTCTTTGAAGTGTCTAGAATATCATCTAGATGTTCAGCGAAATGATTTTTTTTTTGCGATAATTGATTTCGATTACACTAAGGAACATTGAAACGTTGAAGAACTGAAATCAGGGGATGTTAACATTTTAATAGATCGATACAAATTTCTATTTAAAAAAAATATGAATAAAAAAATTAATGAAAAAGAGATTTAAAAAATTTTTATAAATAAATGTTCCTTATGTTAAAAGAATTTGTCTTGAATATTGTGCATGTTGTTATACCTTCCACCATAGAATGAGGAGGTGTATTAATTTTGTCATTTCGTTTGTAACACATCGAAATATTGCTCTAAGACTCCATAACGTATATTCTAGGTCGTGGTGAAATTCTGAGTCGATCTAAGCATGTCCGTCCGTCTGTTGAAATCACGCTAATTTCCGAACGAAACAAGCTATCGACTTGAAACACAAGTAGTTGTGCCATGGTCGGATGGTATTGCAAATGGACCATATCGGACCACTTTTACGTATAGCCCGGGAGCCACCGTGGTGCAATGGTTAGCATGCCCGCCTTGCATACACAAGGTCGTGGGTTCGATTCCTGCTACGACCGAACACCAAAAAGTTTTTCAGCGGTGGATACTCCCACCGCAGTAATGCTGGTGACATTTCTGAAGGTTTCAACGCTTCTCTAAGTGGTTCCACTGGAATGTGGAACGCCGTTCGGACTCGGCTATAAAAAGGAAGTCCCTTATCAGTGAGCTTAACATGGAATCGGGCAGCACTCAGTGATAAGGGAGAAGTTCACCACTGTGGTATCACAATGGACTGAATAGTCTAAGTGAGCCTGATACATCGGGCTTCCACATAACCTATCCTACGTATAGCCCCCATATAAACCGACGCTCAGATTTGGCTTGCGGAGCCTCTTGGAGTAGCAAAATTCATCCGATCCGGTTGAAATTTGGTACATGGTGTAAGTATATGGTCTCTAACAACTATGCAAAAATTGGTCCACAACCGATGTGGACCAAAATTGGTCCACATCGGTTCATAATTATATATAGCCCCCATATAAACGGATCCCCCGATTTGGCTTGCTGAGCCTCTAAGAGAAACAAATTTCATCCGATCTGGCTGAAATTTGGTACAACCATGCCAGAATTGGTCCACATCGGTCCATACATATATATAGCCCCCATATAAACGGATCCCCCGATTTGGCTTGCGGAGCCTCTAAGAGACGCAAATTTCATCCGATTCAGCTCAAATTTGGTACATGGTGTAAGTATATGGTACATGGTGTAAGTATATGGCCGCTAACAACCATGCAAAAATTGGTCCACATTGGTTCATAATTATATATAGCCCCCATATAAACGGATCCCCAGATTTGACTTCCGGAGCCTCATGGATGAGCAAAATTCATCCGATTCGGTTGAAATTTGGTACGTGATGTTAGTATATGGCCTCAAACACCCGTGTACAAATTGGTCGAAATCGGTCAATAATTATATATAGCCCCCATATAAACCGATCCCCAGATTTGACCTCCGGAGGTCCTTGGAAGGGCAAAATTCATCCGATTCGGTTGAAATTTGGTGCATTGCGCTATTATATGGCCGCTAACAACCATGCCAAAATTGGTCCATATCGGCTATATATAGCCGATCCCCAAAATAATCTACCAAAATTTTATTACTATAAAAAATTTTGTCAAAATTTTATTACTATACAAAATTTTGTCAAAATTTTATTACTATACAAAATTTTGTCAAAATTTTATTACTATACAAAATTTTTTCAAGATTTTATTTCTATAGAAAATTTTGTCAAAATTTTATTTCTACAGAAAATGTTGTCAAAATTGTATTTCTATAGAAAATTTTATCAAAATTTTATTTCTATAGAAAATTGTGTCAAAATTTTATTTCTATGGAAAATTTTGTCAAAATTTTATTTATATAGGAAATTTTGTCAAAATTTTATTTATATAGGAAATTTTGCAAACTGAATTATATACGTATTTAATCGGCTTTTTTGTTTAATATATACCCCGTAAGGACTAACTTACAATTGAGAAGACGATGTGAAGAAGTTTTAAGATACCTTGCCATCGACAAGTGTTACCGCAACTACAGACAAAAAAAAAAAAAATTCTGATTCAATCACGAAATTAATTGATCCAATTAATTTTTTAATTGAAATGTCTTCAATCACAGAAATGATAGTATCAATTAAAAAAATTAATTGGAGGTCAATTAAAAAATTAATTGATCCAATTTAAAAATTAATTGATACTATTAATTTTTGTGATTGATTTTTGAATCTATTAAAAAATTTGTTGAATCAATTAAATTTTTAATTGAATATTTTTTAAAACTCATTTAAAATTTTTATTGGAAAATTTTTGGTGAAATTTTTTTTCTGTGATATGTAATCCATGGTGGAGCGTATATAAGATTCGGCCTGGCCGAACTTACGGCCGTATATACTTGTTCCTTCTAAAATTTCATAGGTCAATATTTTTTTGTTTCAGTGTATTAATGATTTGCACTTAATTACCATTACCATTCCAATCATATTCAAAACAGCATAGACTCTGGTTCACATCTTATTTTCTCACATGCTATGATGATGTCATGTTACAAATTTCCGATAAATTTCAAAAGTAACCACACGGAATGGAATTGCTTTCACAAAGAAATATAAAAACCAAAAACAGAAAAAAAACATGAAGGCCCAGTTAAAGGTGTGATAACCAAATCGACAATACGTAAATTGTGTTTTAATTTGTGTGTGCAATTATCGCACCTCGTTATATTTAAGCGTTTTTCCGCTCTTTCTTTGTAACAGACTTATTACAAAAATCGTATTGATTCGGTTCAGTTCACTTCAATTCAACTCATTTCGCAGTATCATTGTCAGATTAACAATCAACAACAGTCAATAGTTGAGGTTTGTGTTTTTTTTTTTTTTTTTTTTTTTTGTGAACAAGCTTAAAACACCCATATGACTGACTGTTTGTCTTCCACTTTTATTATTTTATATCCGCTTTTTTTGTTTGTCATTTTTTTGTGATTTTTTTTCGTTAACAACAATTTGCCATATATTTGTATTTGATGGTCTTTATTTAACCTTTACAATTCTGGGTGTTTGAGTTTTTTTATGGGATTTTGGTTTGGAATCTTATTTTCAATTATAACAATGCTACATATATGATCAGAAATGTATATCCAATGTAGGGATACATAAGTCGAAACTCGAATTTTTATTAAAAAAGGTTTTAACAGGTTTTTTTTATAAATATTATCATGTTTCATTTTTGCTTTTTTAAACTTAGAACGGATATTTCTTGTTATTCAAATTCCTGTACTTTAATAATGAGACTTTAATCTTGTTGTATCGGGCACGCTTCCATAAATAAATAAATAAATAAATAAAAAAGTCGACTTGATATATTTTAGGATATGCAAAAGTCCTTAAGTGAATATCTAAATATTTATTTATTTAAATGTCATTAATCTACAAAAATTAGTTTTTATTTAATTTACTCAAAAAATTTGCCCATAATTTAATTTGACTTTAAATTATGTATCAAGTCATGTACAACCATATGTTTTGATTATAAATACATATATGTACATATGTATGTATGTGATCTATAATATATCAAAGTTTGACATATATTTGCTCTCCAATTTGTGCCATAATTTATTGCTTATTTTTGTTTGCAAGGTGAGGTGAAAAAACACGGTTGTAGATTTTTCACTTTTACCATAATTTGCATGACCATAACTAATAACATGTAAGGTATTTTTGTGGCAATAAATATTGGCATCTGGCATTATTAATGGTCAATTAGTGTAGCATATTGTAATCATGCAAACACTAAGAAATTTATAGTTCTCATGTTAAATTGTGTTAAAAATGGATGAAAAGTATTTTTTGCCAATATTTAATTGGAAATAAAGTGCATGCATTTAGTATTTTCAGATTTAATTAGAATGCCAAGCATGCTTCTTGACGAAAGTTTTTATAGAATAAAATTTTTAGAAAATTTTCTCTAGAAATAAAACTTTTCTATAGAAATAAAATCGCCAGAAATTTTTCTAAAAATGTAGAAAATTTTCTATAGAAATTAAATTTTAACAAAGTTATCTATAGAACTTTTTTGACAAAATTTTCTTTGCATATACAATTTTGCAAACAATTTCTATAGAAATAAAATATTCTATAGAAATAATATTTTCGGAAATTTTTCTATAGAAATAAAATGTTCAGAAAATTTTCTATAGAAATAAAATTTTCCAAAAATTTTCTATAGAAATAAAAATGTTCCCAAAATTTTCTGTAGAAATAATATTTTCGGAAAATTTTCTAAAGAAATAAAATGTTCAGAAACTTTTCCATAGATATAAAATTTTCAAAAATTTTCGATAGAAATAAAACTTTTCAAAAATTTTCTATAGAAATAAAAATTTTCCCAAAATGTTCTGTAGAAATTAAATTTTCCTAAAATTTTCTGTAGAAATAATATTTTCGGAAAATTTTCTATAGAAATAAAATGTTCAGGAACGTCTCCATAGAATTTTCAAAAATTTTTCTATAGAAATAAAATTTTTGGAAAATTTTCTATAGAAATAAAATTTTCAAAACATTTTCTATAGAAATAAACATTTTCCCAAAAGTTTCTGTAGAAATAACCTTTTCTTAAAATTTTCTATAGAAATAATATTTTCGGAAAATTTTCTATAGAAATAAAATTTTCAAAATTTTTTCTATAGAAATAAAATTTTTGGAAAATTTTCTATAGAAATACAATTTTTGGAAAATTTTCTATAGAAATAAAATTTTCACAACATTTTCTATAGAAATAAAAATTTTCCCAAAATTTTCTGTAGAAATAACATTTTCCGAAAATTTTCTATAGAAATAATATTTTCTGAAAATTTTCCAATATTACAAAAATATATATAGTAATAAAATTTTCTATAGAAATAATATTTTCGGAAATTGTTCTATAGAAATAAAATGTTCAGAAACTTTTCTATAGAAATAAAATTTTCTATAGAAATAAAATTTTCAAAACATTTTCTGTAGAAATAAAAATTTTCCCAAAATTTTATGTAGAAATAACATTTTCCGAAAATTTTCTATAGAAGTAAAATGTTGAGAAACTTTTCCATAGAAATAAAATTTTTAAAAATTGTTCTATAGAAATAAAATTTTCCAAAAATTTTCTATAGAAATAAAATTTTCCCAAAATTTTCTGTAGAAATAAAATTTTCCAAAAATTTTCTATAGAAATAATATTTTCGGAAAATTTTCTATAGAAATAAAATGTTCAGGAACGTTTCCAAAAAAATAAAATTTTCAAAAAATTTTCTATAGAAATAAAATTTTTGGAAAATTTTCTATAGAAATAAAATTTTCAAAACATTTGCTATAGAAATGAACATTTTCCCAAAATTTTCTGTAGAAATAACATTTTCACAACATTTTCTATAGAAATAAAAATTTTCCCAAAATTTTCTGTAGAAATAACATTTTCCGAAAATTTTCTATAGAATGATATTTTCTGAAAATTTTCCAATATTACAAAAATATATATAGTAATAAAATTTTCTATAGAAATAATATTTTCGGAAATTGTTCTATAGAAATAAAATGTTCAGAAACTTTTCTATAGAAATAAAATTTTCTATAGAAATAAAATTTTCAAAACATTTTCTGTAGAAATAAAAATTTTCCCAAAATTTTATGTAGAAATAACATTTTCCGAAAATTTTCTATAGAAGTAAAATGTTGAGAAACTTTTCCATAGAAATAAAATTTTTAAAAATTGTTCTATAGAAATAAAATTTTCCAAAAATTTTCTATAGAAATAAAATTTTCCCAAAATTTTCTGTAGAAATAAAATTTTCCAAAAATTTTCTATAGAAATAATATTTTCGGAAAATTTTCTATAGAAATAAAATGTTCAGGAACGTTTCCAAAAAACTAAAATTTTCAAAAAATTTTCTATAGAAATAAAATTTTTGGAAAATTTTCTATAGAAATAAAATTTTCAAAACATTTGCTATAGAAATGAACATTTTCCCAAAATTTTCTGTAGAAATAACATTTTCTTAAAATTTTCTATAGAAATAAAATTTTCAAAAATTTTTCTATAGAAATAAAATTTTTGGAAAATTTTCTATAGAAAAAAAAAATTTCGAAAAATATTCTATAGAAATAAAAATTTTCCCAAAATTTTCGGTAGAAATAACATTTTACCGAAAATTTTCTATAGAAATAAAATTTTCAGAAAAATTTCTATAGAAATAAAATGTTCCGAAACTTTTCCATAGAAATAAAATTTTCAAAATGTGTTCTATAGAAATAAATTTTCGGAAAATTTTCTATAGAAATAAAATTTTCCAAAAATATTCTATAGAAATAAAAATTGTCTGTAGAAATAACGTTTTCAGAAATTTTTGTATAAAAATAAAATTTTCTGAAAAAATCCTATAGAAATATTTTTTTTTGCAAATATTCAATAGAAATAAAATTTTCAGAAATTTTTCTATAGAAATAAAATTTTCCGAAAATTTTCAATAGAAATAAAATTTTCAGAAAATTTTCTATAGAAATAAAATTTTCCGAAATTTTTCTATAGAAATAATATTTTCGGAAAATTTTCTATAGAAATAAAGTTTTCTAAGAAATTCCTATAGAAATATCTTTTTTCTAAATATTCAATAGAAATAAAATTTTCAGAAAATTTTCTATAGAAATTATATTTTCGGAAAATTTTCTATAGAAATAAAATGTTCAGAAACTTTTCCATAGAAATAAAATTTTCAAAAATTTTTCTATAGAAATAAAATTTTCGGAAAATTTTCTATAGAAATAAAATTTTCTATAGAAATTATATTTTCGGAAAATTTTCTATAAAAATAAAATGTTCAGAAACTTTTCCATAGAAATAAAATTTTCAAACAGTTTTCTATAGAAAAAAATTTTCGGAAAATTTTCTATAGAAATAAAGTTTACCAAAAATATTCTATAGAAATAAAAATTTTCCCAAAATTTTCTGTAGAAATAACATTTTCAGAAATTTTTCTATACAAATAACAATTTTCAGAAAACTTCTATAGAAACAAAATTTTCAGAAAATTTTCTATAGAAATAAAGTTTTCTGAAAAATTCCTATAGAAATATTTTTTTTTTTGCAAAAATTCAATAGAAATAACATTTTCAGAAAATTTTCTATAGAAATTTAATGTTGACAAAGTTATCTGTAGATATTGCTTGACAAATTTTTCTATACAAATAAAATTTTGTAAACAATTTATATAAAATAACATTTTGACGAAATTATTGTAAAAATAACCTTTCCTATAGAAATAAAACTTTGACAAAATTTTCTGTGGAAATGAAATTTTCACAAGTTTTCTATAGAATAAAATTGTCTATAAAAACTAAAATTTTGACAAAATTTTATATAGAAATAAAATATTGAAAAATTTTCTGTAGAAATAAATTTTTCTTCCGTGTACAAAAAACTAAAAATAAACTTTGGATATAATACCCACCTCATCTTTAAACTAAGGGAGTAGAATAATTCTTGTTTTATTTCAAAATGATCATAGCCAATAAAACTGTGATAAACAATTAAATTGTTTTTTTTTTTTCTAGAAATAAAATTTAATAAAAAATTTCTATAAAAATAAAATTACAAAAAAAAAATTAAATCTTTTTTTAATTTTTTTTTTTAATTTTTTTAGAAATAAAATTTTCAGAAAATTTTCTATAAGAACTAAATTATGACAAAATTCGTTAAAAATAAAATGTTGCAAACATTGTCTTTAGAAATAAAAATTTGACAAAATTTTCTATAGCAATAAAATTTTCAGTAAAAATAAATTTTGACAAAATTGTTTATAAAAAAATTCTATACAAATAAATATTTGACAAAATTTTCTATAAAAAATAAAAATAAAAATTTTGACAAAAATTTCTATAAAAATAAAATATTGATAAAATATCCGATAGAAAAAATTTTAACAAAAATTTCTATAAAACCAAAATTTTGACAAAATTTTCTTTAAAAATAAAATATTGACAAAATTTTCTATAGAAATAAAATGTTCACAAAATTTTCTTTAGAAATAAAATTTAAATTTGTTTAGAAATGAAATTTTAACAAACTTTTCTTTAGAAATAAAATTTTAACAAAATTTTCTTTAGAAATAAAATTCTAACAAAATTTTCTTTAGAAATAAAATATTGACAAAATTTTCTATAGAAATAAAATGTTTACAAAATTTTCTTTAGAAATTAAATTTTAACAAACCAAAATTTTGACAAAATTTTCTTTAAAAATAAAATATTGACAAAATTTTTTATAGAAATAAAATGTTCACAAAATTTTCTTTAGAAATAAAATTTAAAATTTTTTTTTAAGAAATGAAATTTTAACAAACTTCTTTAGAAATAAAATTTTAACAAAATTTTCTTTAGAAATAAAATTCTAACAAAATTTTCTTTAGAAATAAAATTTTTACAAAATTTTCTGTAGGAATAAAATTAATTAAAAATAAAAATAAAATTAATTAAAATTTTGACAAAATTGTCTATAAAAATAAAATGTTGACAAAATTTTCTAAAGAAATAACAGTTTGACCAACATTTTCTAAAGAAATAACAGTTTGACAATTTCTATGAAAATAACATTTTGACAACAATTTGTTTTTGTTAAAGTTAAAGTTACTATTAAGCCCCGTTCCTGTTAATTAAGGGTGTACCACATAATTCTTGTTTTATTTAAAAATTATCATAACCAATATCTATTTCGCTGTTGATTAATTTTACGACTAGGACGTGCCCAAAACAATTGTCGCAATAACTCCACCTTAAGGAAGTCTACCAGCAGCTTGTTTGCCAGCAATACAACTTATGATTTATTTAATTTAATTGTTATAGCATTCACTAGAAAATGTGCATAAATAAAAATTCTGAAAAGTGTTAATATGTTTGTTTTTTGTTTGCATAAACACCAACAACCTCTGTCTCTGTCACTTATTTATCGTCAAAAAGCTATCACACGCACTAAAAAACATTCAAAAAGAATTTGCTTTTTTCGCCACAAAAAAAAAAGTCGTTTATCAACTGTAAAAAAAATTATGAGTAATTGTCAGTGATGGTGGTAGCCGATTGACTTGTTGTAATGACTTAAGGAAATTACAAATCTTTTGTGTAATTTATTATGAGTTTTATGTGGTTGTTGCCGGTGTTTGTGACATTCCAAAATGGAATTGAAATGGGCTGCAGTAAATTGCATTTGACGAATGTCGTGTAAATTGCGAATAAAATATAAAGACATTTTATGATTAGGAGTTTTTACTTCTATGGTGATTGGAATAAGGGGATAAATAATAATCAGTTACGGATATGAATGAAAACATTCGTCATTGCCTTAATCGACTCTTGGGAATTTAATGTCTGACTAAGAGAGGAAACAGAAATGAGTTAAAACTACACTCAACAAAAGTGAACACAACAGGACACTAAAATTTTGTTTCATGTTTTCTTTTTTTAATTAAGACAACACTTTTTACTTTGAAGTATCTGTTATAATGTGGATTTTTATACTGAAAATTTAGTTTTACGTGAAAAGCTTGGTTATTATAACACAAAAAGATAATAAAATTCGATAAATGAGATTTGTTCAGAGAGAGAGAGAGGGAGAGCTAAGTATTAATAGCTCCCTAAACACGTCTCTATTGCTAATAAGCCCCATATTTGTAAGGTAAGGTCAAAATCTTTGCTTCCAACTAATCATGTTTTGTGGGTGTATACTCTGAAGATAATTAAAAACAATTTTGTTTTACATTCTGCCCCATTTACTTCTGCATTAAATCTTTACATTTTTAAAATATACTCGACTACTTAAAAATCTTGCACATTCAAAGCACTTAGTTATAATTTCCGATGCTAATACTCCATTTACCCTAAAATTTAATTTTCATTTGGCATCCGAAAGATGCAAAATGCAGTAAATTATGCAAAATTCAAAAATATTCCACAGTGATCCTTTCGTAACAAGCTTTAGGAATTGCGATTTTATACACATTTTATACATCCGCTAACGCAAAATGAATGTTAATTATATTACTTTGGTATTCCAGCAATATTCAACTAAGACTCCTCGCAATATCTGCTGACTACGCATTGGGTTAAATACAAATATTTATACCTAAGGGAACATGATTTAATATTAGGGTATGCAATGGTGTTACAAGAAAAATATTATTGTGATATTTTTGAAAGGAATTAAATTTTGACAAATTTTTTTATAGAAATAATATTTTGACAAAATGTCCTATAGAAACGAAATTTTGCCAATTTCCTATAGAAATTAAATTTTACTAAAATTTCCTAAGGAAATTAAATTTTGCAAATATTTTCTATAGAAGTGAAATTTTTGCTGGAATTTCCTATAGAAATTAAATTTTACTAAAATTTCCCAAGGAAATTAAATTTTGCAAAAATTGTCCATTTCCGAATCGTTTAGCTGGTCGTTTTTATATACCTTCATTTGGATATAATGAAAGCCATAACATACACGGCCCTGGTAAAGATGTGGCAAAGACTGAGTGTTCAATATAAACACTGCATGCCGTCTTGGTCCATCCACTTCATCCAAACTGCCCACCTTCCAATCAGCTGTTGGATGATCTGGATTGCATTGTTTCAGTCTATTTAAAATAGATTCAGGGTCAGGAGGATTTGCAGGTATCCACGCATGTGCTCTTGGTCTAGCCGGTATGTCTTTCTTCTCGTCTAATTGTAGAGCAGCTCCTTCCCAAACTTCACCAATTAGTATCAAAGCAGCTTTAAAACATTCTGTAGACGTCTGGTCCTCAAATGCGACTAGCGTAAATCCAACCAGCCTCTTGGTGTCGAGGATCTGGGCCGGGAAACTTTTCCAGCACCTGTGAGTAGACGCCAGACAAAGCATTCTCAATTTCCCCCCATTTTTGCTTTGGGACCATACCGTCCAATGCTCCTTTATTAATGATAGCCGTCACAAGGCTGTCTTTAGCAAGTGAGGCAAACGATCTATGATTCCTTTTGGAGGATGGCAGCTCATCCGGTGATCGTTCCCTTTTTCCTGCTTCAAGAATTCCTTGAGCCCGTTTTAAGGAATCGCTTTGTTTAGCCGACAACGTGCTTGGGTCGACTGATTCTAATTTCTTTTGGATAAACAAAGCATTTCTGCAATCCTTGAATCTCTTTCGTGAGGGATTACCTCCTTTTGATGTCGCTATGTTACCTTAGAAAAGGTTCGACTTGTCAAAGTGTCGCCACCTGTCGACCCGTCTACAGGTCGACTAATTGGGCCTAACTCTTGGTCATTGCCCAAATTTATAACTCCAGTCGATACCCGTCCACTGGGCCCTGAAGTTAGGAACCCAGTGGATGACTTTGAATTTCGCTGCATGGTGGCTTAATATCCCACCACACGTGAAATTCAAAATTTTGAGACAATTTCCTGTAGAAAGTAAATTTTGACAAAATTTCCCACAGAAATAAAATTTTAAGAAATTTTCTACAGAAATGAAATTTTAAGAAATTTCCTACAAAATTGATATTTTGAGAAAATTTCCTATAAAAAAGAAGATTTACGAAAATTTCCTATAGAAATTAAATTTTGCAAAAACAAAAACCTATAGAAATGAAATTTTGATCAAAATTTCCTATAGAAATTAGACTTTGACAAACATTTTCCATAGAAATGAAATTTTGAGAAAAATTTATATAGCAAAGAAATTTTGACCAAATTTGCTACAGCAAAGAAATTTTAACAAAATTTCCTACTGCAAAGAAATTTTAACAAAATTGTCTATAGAAAGGAAATCTTGACAAAATTGCCTACAGCAAAAAAATTTTGACAAAACTTTCTATAGCAAAGAAATTTTAACAAAATTTCCTATAGTAAAGAAATTTTGTCAAAATTTCCTATAGCAAAGAAATTTTGACAAAATGTTGACAAAATTTTGATAAAAATTTCCTATAGCAAAGAAATTTTGATAAAAATTTCCTATAGCAAAGAAATTTTGAAAAAAATATCCTATACCAAAGAAATTTTGACAAAATTTCCTACAGCGAAGAAATTTTAACAAAGAAATTTTAACAAAATTGTCTATAGTAAGGAAATCTTGACAAAATTTCCTATATAAATGAAAATTTGCTAAAATTTCCCATAGAACTGAAATTATGACAAAATTTCCCACAGCAAAGGAATTTTGACAAAACTTCCAATAGCAAAGAAATTTTAACAAAATTTCCTATAGTAAAGAAATTTTGACAAAATTTCCTATAGCAAGGAAATTTTGACAAAATGTTGACAAAATTTCCTATAGCAAAGAAATTTTGACAAAATTTCCCATAGCAAAGAAATTATGACCAAATTTCCCATAGCAAAGAAATTTTGAAAAAAAATCCTACGGCAAAGAAATTTTAACAAAATTTTATAAAGCAAAGAATTTTTTTGAAAATTTTGTAAAGCAAAGAAATTTTGACAAAATTTTATATAGGAAAGAAATTTGGACATAATTTCCAATAGCATAGAAATTTTGATAAAAATGTCGTATAGCAAAGAAATTTTGACAAAATTTCCTACAGCATAGAAATTTTAGCAAAATTTTCTATAGTATCGAAATTTTGACAAAATTTCCCATGGCTTAGAAATTTTGACAAAATTTCCTTAGCACAGAAATTTTAATAAAACTTTCCTATAGCAAAGAAATTTTGATAAAATTTCCTACAGCGAAGAAATTTTAACAAAATTTTCTATAGTAAGGGAATCTTGACAAAATTTTCTTTAACAAAGAAATGTTAACAAAATTTCCATAGCAAAGACATTTTGACAAAATTTCCTATAGCAAAGAAATTTTGATAAAAATGTCGTATAGCAAAGAAATTTTGACAAAATTTCCTACAGCATAGAAATTTTAACAAAATTTTCTATAGTAACGAAATTTTGACTAAATTTCCCATGGCATAGAAATTTTGACAAAATTTCCTATAGCACAGAAATTTTGATAAAAATTTCCTATAACAAAGAAATTTTGACAAAATTTCCTACAGCGAAGAAATTTTAACAAAATTTTCTATAGTAAGGAAATCTTGACAAAATTTTTATAACAAAGAAATTTTAACAAAATTTCCTATAAAGCAAAGAAATTTTGATAAAATTTCCTACGGCAAAGAAATTTTAACAAAATTTCATAAAGCAGAGAAATTTTGTCAAAATTTTGTAAAGCAAAGAAATTTTGACAAAATATTATATATCAAAGAAATTTTGACAAAATTTCCCATAGCATAGCAATTTTGACAAAATGTCCTATGGCAACTAAATTTTGATAAAAATGTCGTATAGCAAAGAAATTTTGACAAAATTTCCTTAAGCAAAGAAATTTGACAAAATTTCCTACAGCAAAGAAATTTTAACAAAATTTTCTATAGTAAAGAAATCGTGACAAAATTACCCATAGCATAGAAATTTTGAAAAAATTTCCTATAGCACAGAAATTTTGATAAAAATTTCCTATAGCAAAGAAATTTGGCAAAATTTCCTAAAGCAAAGAAATTTTAACAAAATTTTCTATAGTAGGGAAATCTTGACAAAATTTTCTATAGCAAAGAAATTTTAACAAAATTACCTATAGCAAAGAAATTTTAACAAAATTACCTATAGCAAAGAAATTTAGACAAAACTTCCCATAGCAAAGAAATTTTGACAAAATTTCCTATAGCAACGAAATTCTCTCAAAATTTTGTATAGCAAAGACATTTTGACAAAATTTTCTATAGTAAAGACATTTTAACAAAATTTCCCATAGCAAAGAAATTTTAGCAAAATTTCCCATTACAAAGAAATTGTGAGAAAATATTATAAAGCAAAGAAATTTTTACAAAATTTCCTACAGCAAAGAAATTTTGACAAAATTTCCAATAACAAAGAAATTTTGATAAAAATTTTCAATAGCAAAGAAATTTTAACAAAATTTTCTATAGTAAGGAAATCTTGACAAAATTTCCTATAGTAAAGAAATTTTAACAAAATTTTCTATAGTAAAGACATTTTAACAAAATTTCCCATAGCAAAGAAATTTTAGCAAAATTTCCCATTACAAAGAAATTGTGCGAAAATATTATAAAGCAAAGAAATTTTGACAAAATTTTATATAGCAAAGAAATTTGGACAAAATTTCCCATAGCATTGAAATTTTGACAAAATTTCCTATAGCAAAGAAATTTTGATAAAATCGTCCAATAGCACAGAAATTTTGATAAAAATTTTCTATAGCAAAGAAATTTTGACAAAATTTCCAACAGCAAATAAATTTTAGCAAAATTTTCTATAGTAACGAAATTTTGATAAAATTTCCTATGGCATAGAAATGTTGACAAAATGTTCTATAGAAAAGAAATTTTGAAAATTTGATTGAAGATTTCCTAAAGGAATTAAATTTTGACAAAACTTTTTATAGAAATGAAATTACTACAAAATTTCCTACAGAAATGAAATTTTGACAAAATTTCCTATTGAAAGAAATTTTGACAAAATTTCCTATAGAAATGAAATATTGAGAATATTTCCTATAGACATTTTGCAAAAATTTGCCATAGACATTTTGCAAAAAATTCCTATAAAAATGAAATTTTGACAAAATTTCTCATAGAAATGAAAACTTTCAAACATTTCCTATAGAAATGAAATTTTTCAAAAATTTCCTAAAAAAAATTCCTAAAGCAAAGAAATTTTATCCTATATAGGAATGCAATTTTGACAAGATTTCCTAAAGGAATTAAATTTTGACAAAACTTCCTATAGAAATGAAATTTCTACAAAATTTCCTACAGAAAAGAAATTTTGACAAAATTTCCTATAGAAATGAAACATTGAGAAGATTTCCTATTGACATTTTGAAAAAATTTCCCATAGACATTTTGGAAAAAATTTCTATAAAAAATCTTTTAAATATTCTTTAATACACTTGTGTATCATTTTCGTTAGACCCTAATGTATTTATATGCAATTGTGAAATCTCCACGCTATTATGCATAAGCACAAGCTTATGGAAAATATTTCATTTCTACTCTCCAACATTATCAGCAACATGTGTTGCAGCCTTGTGGTAACATTCGACTTTTGGCTCTAACTCCTGTTGGGTCACATTAAGAACTGGAAGTTAAGTAAATTCTACGGGCAAGCTTTTTTTTGCCTATTAGACAGATTTTAATGACTTAATGTAGTTAGGATTCACTCGTTTACAGCACAATACAGTAGCATGCACTTCAACCCTATTAAGTCGAAGGACAAAAACAGGTTAAGTAAAAAAAAACGAAGAATAGTACTAGAGACTATGCGATTCGCACGAGTACACATGCATCATGGGTCTATGTATTTGACAATGACATTTTTTTGCTTGTAGATTTTTGTTTTTGTATAACAACCATTCATAGAATAGCCTCAACGAAGCAAAGATTTTTTAAGCCATTTGCTAAACAATTTATGCGAACGCTAAAATGTATTAAAGCCCTGCTAGGAACCAAAAAAAACTCTTTTTATTATCTGTTGCCTAGCAGGCGTGGCAAGAATTCTGGTGGTGATAATACAATGCCTTGTTTCTGAGAGGTCTTACAACGAGGGGCCTCATTAGAAAAGGTCACGCAATTTTTTTTTTAATTATATAACTTTTTTTTTTAATTTAAATTTAAGATTTAAAAAAAAAAAAAAAAAATAAGTAAACTGAAATAAAAAAAATCTTAATAGAAAACAAGAATAATGTTAATATGGGGGCTGTAACTTGGAATTCTACCTTTTTATGTTATACTCTATGATGCTGGGTATAAAATTATTTCAAGTTTGATTAGAAATAATAAAAATACTTTTTCGTCTACCCAATATTAGTAATATGAGTACACAATAAAAATGCCTTCCAATAAAGGCCTTATATCCCTGTTATATGTGATTTCACCTTACCACCACTGACAGTGGTCGCAATGGTACAGTAGAGATGGTTCGCCAATGGCTTTGTCATGCCACAATTTACGGTGACTACGGGATGAAACTGACTGGGTTATCGGTGTTGCTAGAGCAACAATTTAAGCCACTGTTACTCAAAGATAACAAAACAGTCGCCACAGATACGAGTCATCCGCACGCATAGTATATACCTAACTACGTAGTGTTTTTGTTTTTTGGCCTAGAATTGCATGGATCTTGTCCAGATACTTGCCGTTGAACAAAATCAGCCCAGTAAGCGTATGCATATGTCCTAGAATGTTTGAAAAAAAATTTCGCTTTTTTTTGGTTTGTTTGGCACGAATCTTCGTGGGGGTATAAGTGGGCGAAGGACCATGCAAAACTAAATGTGCACTAAAATTTTATTTTATAACTTTAAAACGTGAGTGCATTATCATAGTTTGTATATGCATGAAATACCTTCAATTATCAGCATACATTGTTGGAAAGTGAATTAAAATCCTTTTTCTTTCTGTTGGTTTTGCACTTCACTTTAGCCAGTTATTTGCCATCTCCCATACCATTCATTTTTATTTATTTTTCTGGATGATGTCAATGAGAATGTACCCTAAAAGGGAAATTTCGAAGGAAAACGTTTATAAATTAGAAGGGGTAGTAGATTGATACCCTACAAATAAATAATTACAAAGTGCAATAGATGTCATTGTTTAGTATGGTATAACATACATAAACAATAATCCTTGGGCACTAGGAAACCAACTAATTACGCCAATAATTGGCACGAGATGGCCAATTATGACCAGAATGAGATGCGAACCTCCGTGGAAACCTTAATCAGAGAAGATGAAAGCGCTACAGAACCGCTCACAACCAATAGAGGAACTGCAAAATAAAGCCAAAAGGACAAGAAGGCACCTGTTTCTGACGGCATACCCGTAGACGTAATTAAAGAAATAGCAACCAAGCGACCCGAGACCCTACTTGATATGTACAAAAGTTGCCTAATAGAAGGTGTCTTCCCTACTGTGTGAAAAGAACAAGTTTAGTTTAGGTTAGGTTATGGAGGATGACACGAATCCGAACTAGCGGATTTGTGTCCACTTAGATCATAGTTGGTCCATTGCGGTTCCTCAAACTTCTTTCCATCTTCCTCTTCGTGTCTGTTTCGCTCCGGCCGGAATGAGTCCATTCTATGATAATGTGCCTTTCGGATGCGCCTAGGTCATCCACAAACAAAGACTAGTTGTTAGGGGCAAGGGCGACAAAGCGTCCCCACCGTCGTACACAGGAGGCTATCAGGACTGTTGCAGGTCTGTCCGTGAGACAATCGAAACATGGAGCCCTGGAGGATGTATTTATCAGACGCCGTCCGGGCGACACAACAGGGCAGTAACTGTTCGACATCTATAATTCTACTGACGACGCTGGATATTAAGAACCTATTGTGGACAGACGTAATATACACCCTAGAGTCTATATTTCACATAGCGAAATACTTGACGAGAATATTGAAAGACTATCTTAAGGACCAATTTTTGACATATGGCACTATACAGGGCGCAAGAAGACTGAAGGTAATTTCAGGTGCCGCACAAGGCACAATCCTCAGACCAGATCTCTGGTCCGCAATATACGACGAGGCACCCATGCCAGATAATACATTCCTTGTTGGCTATGACATAGGTGCTGCATAGGTGCTGCGATAAAACCGAGAAATACTGAAGAAGGTCAATGCAATCTTCGGTAAACCATGATATGTTCCGCGCAAAAGACTGGTTAGACTCGTGGTGCAATGGTTAGCATGCCCGACTTGCAGACACAGGGTCGTGGGTTCAAATCCAGTTTCGACTAAACACCAAAAAATTTTTCAGCGGTGGATTATCCCACCTCAGTACTGCTGGTGACATTTCTGAGTGTTTCAAAGCTTCTCTAAGTGGTTTCACTGCAATGTGGAACGCCGTTCGGACTCGGCTATAAAAAGGAGGTCCCTTGTCATTGAGCTTAACATGGAATCGGGCAGCACTCACTGATAAGAGAGAAGTTCACCAATGTGGTATCACAATGGACTGAATAGTCTAAGTGAGCCTGTTACATCGGGCTGCCACTATACCTAACCTAACGTAACGAAAAGGTACCTGCCTCAAAAGTAACGTACTCCAAGCAGATAGAGTACTATACAGAAAAAACTGTTACGATAACGTCGCGATTGAGCAGGCCCTCTTCCAAGCAGAAGAAGGATACTCATGAAGATGACTAACGGTATACTCCTATATGGAAACGAGATCTTGGCGTAGATACTACAGAGACGAACTAGACCAAAAATACAGTAAAGAGAACGGCAGTATACCGCACAGTATCGGGAAGCCGCATTAGTGATAGCAGTAACGATCCCTATAGATTTCCAGGCGATTGATCTGCAAAAAGTCTTCGAGCTAAACAAAAAAGTGCGACATGATACCGAACATTCAACAAGAAACCAGAGATAGATGGCAGGAACGAGACAAAGGCCAGATGGACACACCTACTTATAGCTGACATATATTTAATTATGGCGAGAGGCAAGATATGGGGAAGTGAGGTATTACATGACTCCATATGGGGTACTGGATTTACGAAGACGAAATGGGACTAAGACTGGACTCAAAATAACGTACTCCAAGCAGATTGAGTACGATACGGAAAAGGCTGCTAAGTCGCAACTGATCAGGATGATGGTAAACATAGAAGGACCTCTTCCAAGTAGAAAGAGGATACTCATGGAGATGACTAACGGTATACTCCACTATTAAAGCGAGATCTTGGGGTCGACCCTACAGAGACGAACTAAACCAAAAAGCTGTTTTCAGAACAGCTCTGAGAATCACTTCAGCATACCGCACTCTACCGGGGGAAGCCGCATTAGTGATAGCAGGGACGATTCCAATAGACCTGCAGGCGATTGAACGGCAAACGGTCTTCGAGGCTAAACAACAAAGTGCGAAGGACTTGATTCGACAAGAGAGGCTGGAACGATGGAGGGACGAGACAAAGGGCAAATGGACACATCGACTTATAACTGACATACAATTATATGGGGCGGTGATGTATTACATGACTCAGATGCTCTCTGGTCAGGGATACTTTCGAAAGTACTTGCAACGTATGGGGAAATTTAGGACAGAGAACTGAATTTACGAAGACGTCACAGACTATGCCGAGCATATATAGATATAGCCTGTGGGCAGAGCGGCGAACACCGATTGAAGATGAAATTGGACATGTCTCTCCGAGAAATATAGTTCTCCGCAGGAAAAAAAGTTGATATGGATACGATATTTTCCCATTTTAACTTGCAAGGAAAACAAAAATAAACCAAATTATATAATAGTAAAAACAACAAGCATCTACTCTTCCTTATAGAGACTACATGCGTATGACTTAAGAAATCTCCTCCTCCACTCTAAACATTTTCCCCAGTTTTAAAGTTTCAAATCCATAAAATACACATGGATACCCAAACATGCATAATGGTGGCAATAAAAATGCCACCACCAGCGTCATGTCACCGGTATAAAGTCTTCATTATTGTAATTTTGTTGGCAATCCACAGAAAATGCAAAAGTACCTGAGATGATTTGGCCAAAACGTAATGCTAAAATAGTTGGAGATTAACAATGTAACAAAAGTTGTCACAACCTACACAATCACGCGTACCATTAGAGAGTACGATATTTCTATGTGGAAGGACATGCCAGTGTAGTTTGTGTAAATGGTAGAGGATAGCTTAGGGAGTGTAGCAGAGTGGTTATGGTTTTTTTTTTAGGTTTTAAAGGAACCTACAGAATTGTATCGATATAAAATTATAAACAAAACCCGGGTATTCGGTTAGGTTAGGTATTACAATATTTTAAGCTCACTTAGACTATTCAGTCCTATGTTAAGCTCACTGACAAGGGACCTCCTTCGTGTAGCCGATTACGTTTAGAGAAGTTTGATACACTCAGAAATTTTGTAGAAATGGGGATAAACCACGGAAATGGTGTTCGATCGAAACTGGGATTGGATTCCCCCAACAAGGGAAAGTTACTACTTCTACAATGGACTATGATAGTATGACATTTATAAAACAAATTTTGTCAAAATTTTATTTCTGTAACAAATTTTATAAAAATTTTATTTCTGTAACAAATTTTATCAAACCTTCTTTTTCTATAGAATTTTTTTTTCGAAATTTTGTTTCTGTAGCAAATTTTGTCAAAATTTTATTTACTATAGAAAATTTTGCCAAAATTTTACTTCTGTAGAAAATGTTGTCAAAAATTTATATCTATAGTAAATTTTGCCAAACTTTTATTTCTATAGAATATTTTGTCAAAATTTTATTTCTTTAGAAAATTTTGGCAAAATTTTATTTCTATAGAAAATTTTGTCAACAATTTATTTCTATAGAAAATGTCAAAATTTTATTTCTATAGAAAATTTTGTCAAAATTTAATCCTGTAGAAAATTTGGTCAAAATTTTATTTCTACTGAAAATTTTGTCAAAATTTTATTTCTAATGAAAATTTAGTCAAAATTTTATTGCTATAGAAAATTTTTTCCAAATTTTATTTCTGTAGACAATTAAGTCAAAATTGTATTTTGTCAAAATTTTATTTATATAATTTTTCCATAGAAAAATTTGTCAAAATTTTATTTCTCTAGAAAATTTTGTCAAAATGTTATTTCTGTAGTAAATTTTGTCAAAAATTTATTTTTATAGAAAATTTTGCCAAAATTTTATTTCTATAGAAAATTTAGTAAAAATTTAATTTCTACAACAAATTTTGTCAAAATTTTATTTCTAGGGAATATATTGCCAACGTTTTATTTCTATGGAATATTTCGTCAACATTTTTTTTTTATGGAAAATTTTTCAAAATTTTATTTCTATAGAAAATTTGGTCAAAGTTTTATTTCTATAAAAAATTTTGTCAACATTTCATTTCTATAGAAGATTTTATGAAAATTTTTTTCTATAGAAAATTTTGTCAAAATTTTATTTCCATCGAAAATTTTGTCAAAATTTTATTTCTATCGAAAATTTTGTCAAAATTTTATTTCTATAGAAAATTTTGTCAAAATTTTATTTCTACAGCAAATTTGCTCAAAATTTTATTGCTACTGAAAAATTTGTCAAAATTTTATTTCTATTGAAAATGTAGTCAAAATTTTATTTCTATAGAAAATTTTGTCCAAATTTTATTTCTGTAGGCAATTTTGTAAACTTTTTATTTCTATAGAAAATTTTGTCAAAATTTTATTTCTATAGAAAAATTTGTCAAAATTTTATTTCTATAAAAAATTTTGTCAAAATTTTATTTCTATAGAAAATTTTATTTATTTTTTGTCAAAATTGTATTTCTATAAAAAATTTTGTCAAAATTTTATTTCTATAGCAAATTTTGTCAAAAATTTATTTTTATAGAAAATTTTATCAAAATTTTATTTCTATAGAAAATTTTGTCAAAACTCTATTTCTGTAGAAAATTTTGTCAAAATTCTATTTCTACTGAAAATTTTGTCAACTTTTTATTTCTATAGAAAATTTTGCAAAAATTTTATTTTTGTAGAAAATTTGGTCAAAATTTTATTTCTACTAAAAATTTTGTCAAAATTTTATTTCTATTGAAAATTTAGTTAAAATTTTATTTCTATAGAAAATTTTTTTCTATAACCAATTTTGTTAAAATTTTATTTCTAGGGAATATATTGCCAACATTTTATTTCTATGGAATATTTTGTCAATTTTTTTTATAGAAAATTGTGTCAAGATTTTATTTCTACAGAAAATTTTGTCAAAATTTTATTTCTATAGCAAATTTTGTCAAAACTCTATTTCTGTAGAAAATTTTGTCAAAATTCTATTTCTATAGACATTTTTCTGTCGACATTTTCTTTCTATAGAAAATTTTATCAATTTTTTTTTTGTTCTATAGAAAATGTTGTCAAAATTTTATTTCTATAACAAATTTTGTCAAGATTTTATTTCTAGGGAATATATTGCCAAAATTTTATTTCTATGGAATATTTTGTCAACATTTTTTTTCTATGGAAAAATTTTCAAAATTTTATTTCTATAGAAAATTTGTCAAAATTTTATTTGTATAGAAAATTCTGTCAAAATTTTATTTCTATAGAAAAATTTGTGATACTTTTATTTTTATAGCAAATATTGTCAAAATTTTATTTCTACAGAAAATTTTGTAAAATTTTTATTTATATAAGAAATTTTGTCAAAATTTTATTTCTATAGAAAATTTTGTCAAAATTTTATTTCTATAGAAAATTTTGTCAAAATTTTATTTCTGTAGACAATTTTGTCAACATTTTATTTCTATAGAAAATTTTGTCAAAATTTTATTTCTATAGAAAATTTTGTCAAAATTTTATTTCTATAGAAAAATTTGTCAAAATTTTATTTCTATAAAAAATTTTGTCAAAATTTTATTTCTATAGAAAATTTTGTCAGAATTTTATTTCTATAAAAAATTTTGTCAAAATTTTATTTCTGTAGAAAATTTTGTCAATTTATTTTTATAGAAAATTTTTTCAAAATTTTATTTCTATAGAAAATTTTGTCAAAATGTTATTTCTATAGAAAATTTTGTCAAAATTGTATTTCTACTGAAAATTTTGTCAACTTTTTATTTCTATCGAAAATTTAGTCCAATTTTTATTGCTATAGAAAATTTTGTCCAAATTTTATTTCTGTAGACAATTTAGTCAAAATTTTATTTATATAATTTTTATATAATTTTTCCATAGAAAATTTGGTCAACATTTTATTTCTATAGAAAATTTTGTCAAAATGTTATTTCTGTAGAAAATTTTGTCAAAAATTTATTTTTATAGAAAATTTTGTCAAAATGTTATTTCTATAGAAAATTTTTTCAAAAATTTATTTTTATAGAAAACTTTGTCCAAATTGTATTTCTATAGAAAATTTTGTCAACATTTTATTTCTACTGAAAATTTTGTCCAAATTTTATTTCTATTGAAAATGTAGTCAAAATTTTATTGCTATAGAAAATTTTGTCCAAATTTTATTTCTGTAGACAATTTAGTCAAAATTTTATTTATATAGAAAAATTTGTCAAAATTTTATTTTATGGAAAATTTTGTCAATATTTTATTTCTATAGAAAATTTTGTCAACATCTTATTTCTTGTGTAACATTTTATTTCTATAGATAATTTGGTCAAAATTTTATTTCTATAGAAAATTTTGTTAAAATTTTATTATTTTATTTCTATAGAAAATTTTGTCAAAATTTTATTTCTGTAGACAATTTGGTCAACATTTTATTTCTATAAAAATTTTGCGAAGATTTTATTTCTAAAAAAAATTTTGTCAATATTTAATTTCTATAGAAAATGTTGTCAAAATTGTATTTCTTTAGAAAATTTGTGAAGTATCTCTTAGTTAGAGAGCTATATTTGTCAAAATCTACCAAAACATCAAGAATTCTACCAATCTAGCAAACAGTAAAAAACTACAATTTCTGGGGGTATTCTAAGGTTTCATTTGAACGTTAAAAGTTTAATTTGATTTAAAACAGGATTCCTTTGATTTGTAAAAGAATACCTTGTATTTGAAAAGAAATCATTTAGTTTGAAAAAGGTTTCATTTGAAGTGAAAATTTGATATAGAATAAAATTAGTGAAACTTTCCCTCAAAAAAATGGAAAAGCTAACATGACCAACAACTTTTTAAACTGCCAATACTGTATTGTCTCCGGTTATATTATCCAACGTTACCAATTCCTTAAATAAAATTACAACAAAATTTCGATACTCCAGAATATCATTCCAATTGTATCTGCAAATTCCAACAATCTTTTGAAGATTTCAAGCTATTTGGTAGACGATCCAACCGAATCGAATGACCAACCGAATCTATGGTATTACCACAACTTACTAGCCAACTAAATTCTTATTTGCATAGCTGCTTTGTAGATAATATTCTTCAGTGCATGTGTGCTGTGGTTAAGTTTTTTTGCCACTTTTTATTTGGCGAGTATCATCACCATCCTAGCTTGCTATCACCTAGAAACCAACTCGGATTCAGTAACCATTTATAAAATGTATTGTCCTCGTAATCATCGTGTGTGAAAACACGACCATACAACTTAGATAAACTTTTGCTTAAAATTTGCATTGCAAATATCCCAGAATAGCAACTGAAACATGCAGCAACAAGAGACTATAAAAGAAGGGATTTATACGAAAATGTTTTTGGATTTTTATTTTAAGTTCCTAATTAGATGATTTTGTAAAGTTTTGCGGTAATACATGTTAGAAACTTATGCTAGTATTTGTTGTTGAGAATTTAATAGGCAAGTATAATCCTAGTTGGGAAAGACAAATAATGAAATAGTGCAGTCAGATTGGCAAGAACATAATATCATATCACTTACTCATTTAACTCAACTCAACTTTACATATGAAACCATTTTATGATACCATTGAGGCTATACACTGAAAAAATAGTTTTATTTTTTGAGGAATTAAATAACACGCAAACAAAGTTTTCTTTTCAGTTTCTTTTTCTGTGGTTGAATTTAATCTAACGTTGTTTTATATTCTTTTTCTATATTTCCAGTAAATATCTGTAAAAATGGCTCAACCACAAATGATGCAAATTAAATTGTCCCGCTTCGATGCTCAACCCTGGGGATTCCGTCTTCAAGGTGGTACTGATTTTGCCCAACCTCTTCTTGTACAAAAGGTAAGTTCTTCTTCCACCAATATAATGAAAACTCTTAAAATTCACCATGAAATGATGATGATGGGATACTATATATATTCTAGATCAGGAAGAGGTTTTAAGATGATATAATCTTGTCCGTCTGTCTGCTGTAATCATGAATCAGAAATAAAAGTTTGAAAAGTTTTTTCTGTAAAAACAAAATTTTGAAAAAATTTTGTACAGAACTAAAGTTTTGAGAAAATGTTCTCTAGAAATAAAATTTTGAGAAAATATTCTATAGAAATAAAATGTTGAAGAAATTTCCTATAGAAATAAAATTTTGAGAAAATTTCCTATAAAAATAAAATTTTGAAATACAATTTTGAGAAAATTTTATATAAAATTAAAATTTTGACAAAATTTCCTATAGAAATAAAATTTTGAGAAAATTTTCTATAAAATTAAAATTTCGACAAAATTTTCTATAAAATTAAAATTTTGATAAAATTTCCTATAAAATTAAAATTTTGATAAAATTTTCTATAAAATTAAAATTTTGATAAAATTTTCTGTAAAATTAAAATTAATATAAAACGTTTTTGAGAAAATATAAATTTTGACAAAATTTTCTGTAAAATTTAAATTTTGACAAAGTTTACTATAAAATTAAAATTTTGACTAAGTTTTTGAGAAAATTTCTCATAGAAATAAGTTGTTAAGAAAATTTCCTATAGAAATAAAATGTTGAGAAAACTTCCTATATAAATAAAATTTTGAAATATAATTTTGAGAAAATTTTCTATAAAATTAAAATTTTGTCAAAATTAATTAAATTAATTTGTCAATATAAAATTAAAATTTTGATAAAATTTTCTATAAATTAAAATTTTGACAAAATTTTCTATAAAATTAAAATTTTGACATCATTTTCTATATAAAAATAAAATATTGACAAAATGTTTGAGAAAATTTCCCATAGAAATAATATGTTGAGAAAATTTTCTATTGAAATAAAATTTTGAAATACAATTTGGAGAAAATTTTCTATAAAATTAAAATTTTATGAAAATTTTCTATAAAATTAAAATTTTTATAAAATTTTCTGTAAAATTAAAATTTTCTATAAAATTAAAATTTTGACATAATTTTCTATAAAAATAAAATATTGACAAAATGTTTGAAAAAATTTCCCATAGAAATAATATGTTGAGAAAATTTCCTATAGAAATAAAATGTTGAGAAAATTTCCTATAGTAATAAAATTTTGAAATACAATTTTGAGAAAATTTTCTATAAAATTAAAATTTTGTCAAAATTTTCTATATAATTAAAATTTTGTCAACATTTTCTATAAAATTAAAATTTTGATAAAATTTTATATTTTTTTAATTTTATATTTTGAAATAAAATTTTGAGAAAATTTCCTATAAAATACAATTTTGAGAAAGCTTTCTATAAAATTAAAATTTTTAAAAAATTTTCTATAAAATTTAAAATTTGACACAATTTACTATAAAATTAACATTTTGACAAAATTTTCTATAGAAACAAAATTTCATAAAAAAATGTTCTATAAATATTATATCTGTAAAAAATTTTATTTTGGTGTTAGGTCATACTACCAAAGTCCATTGTGAGCAAGTTCTCTCTCTTTGTAGAAGTAACAACTTTTCCTTGTGGGTGCAAGCTAAAATCGTTAAAACCTTTAAAATTTGGAAAAAATATTAAAATATTGTAATAAACAAATATTTATAATGCAAGTTTTAAAGAACAACGTTTGATACATCCGTTTTCCAAAAGTTGTATTTTTTGCTTGAACGCTTTCCATTATTTCCTCCATTCATATGTTGCCTCATATGAGCCTCGCACATCGTTCACTTTTCCAATACTGTCGAATTGAATTAGTCAAAAATTCTAAGTTCGCTAGAAAAAGTCCGTACTCTCAAATGACTAACTGCATTATATTGTTGGCTGCAACCCACACATTGTTGTGGAACCATGACTGATAACATGGAGTTTCCCAAAACAAATTTTCACACATCCATGACCCAAGCACATGGCCAAGTGATCCCTTAACCACCATTTCTGATAAATGCAACACTATATTGCTAAATTGTTCACCAGTCACTATATTTCAATGTAAAATTTGATTATGAATCATCCGTAGTGTATGAGCATGGGTGTGTGTGTGATGTTGACTATATTTTGGAATTAACACAATCACTGAGAGTGACCAATGGCCCAGTGGTTATGGTAGAAAGTGTTACTTTGGCCAAATCAAGCCTAAGAGTGTAGGTATGTGCGGCATGAGTGTGACGATATCCTACCAAAAAGCCCATTGATTTTAATACTCTTCAAGCTCAATTTGAATAGTCAACAAGTCGAGTTGATTCAATTGAAAAATTTATTCGCATATTAAAATTTTGATGGATTGTGTATTAGGGTGAAGTGAAATATTTTAATATAGGAAGGAAAGGAATTTTGGGTATAAAACTAAGTTTACCATTGAGTTGGTATCACATGAAAATACCGGGTTTTTAATACAAACGGATAGACGGACGGACATGATTAGATCGCCTCAAAATTTGACCACTATAAGACTTGATCAAGAGTTTTCAAACAAGAGGAGTTATTTTGAATAACTCTTTTTTCGGTAACTGTCATTTTAAACAATTTTATTATTCCTTGACATTGTACAAGTACAAGCTATGGTTAGGTTAGTTTACAGAGGATGACACGAAATCCATAGAAAGGGAATTGGTTTCCACTTAGACCATTTTGGTCCATTGTGATTTCTCGTTGTGGTTTCTTTTCTCTTCATTATCTAGCTTCCTTCGCCACATTTGTGTTTCCAAACGACTTTCCAGGTCTTCCATCCAGAATCCTTGATAAAGGCAAGCATATCCTTCAGATTACATTCCCGTACATCAGTAATATCCTGAACGAAAGTGGAACCCAATACACGGTTGCCACTCGAGCCAAAAATAATCTACCACAATTTGGAATAAAATTACCAAGAGAGTACCAAACAAAAAAATCTTATTAAAAAATTATTTCTATAGAAAATTTTGTCAAAATTTTATTTCTATAGAAAATTTTGTCAAAATTTTATTTCTATAGAAAATTTTGTCAAAATTTTATTTCTATAGCAAATTTTGTCAAAATTTTATTTCTATAGAAAATTTTGTCAACATTTTATTTCTATAGCAAATTTTGTCAAAATTTTATTTCCATAGAAAATTTTGTCAAAATTTTATTTCTATAGAGAAATTTGTCAAAATTTTATTTCCATAGAAAATTTTGTCAACATTTTATTTCTATAGAAAATTTTATCAAAATTTTATTTCTATAGAAAATTTTGTCAAAATTTTATTTCTATAGAAAATTTTGTCAAAATTGTATTTCTATATAAAATTTTGTCAAAATTATATTTCTATAGAAAATTTTGTCAAAATTTTGTTTCTATAGATAATATTGTCAAAATTTTATTTCTATAGAAAATTTTGTCAAAATTTTATTTCTATAGAAAATGTTGTCAAAATTTTATTTCTAAAGAAAATGTTGTCAAAATTTTATTTCTATAGAAAATGTTCTCAAAATTTTATTTCTATAGAACATTTTCTCAAAATTTTATTTCTATAGAACATTTTCTCAAAATTTTATTTCTATAGAAAATTTTCTCAAAATTTTATTTCTATAGAAAATTTTGTCAAAATTTTGTTTCTATAGATAATATTGTCAAAATTTTATTTCTATAGAAAATTTTGTCAACATTTTATTTCTATAGAAAATTTTGTCAAAATTTTATTTCTATTGAAAAATTTCTCAAAATTTTATTTCTATAGAAAGTTTTCTCAAAATTATATTTCATGTTAGCCTGATAATGAAACAGGCAATTGACGTCCAAATGCATTATATCTAATTATACAATTATTTTTCGAGCTTTATGGACAGATATAGATTAAGGAACATCGTTAGTAGAGCCATTGAAAAGAAAACGCCAGATACCAATCTATACACGCCTGGACTGTACATGTTTCGGTTCGGGCGAATGAACCTTTCCACAGCCTTTTGTATAGATCTGGCTGGGAGAGATAACTCAATTTTGGGCCCTTTATGCTAACTCCTTATGGAGAAAACATTTGGGAAATTTCCTCTTACAAATTGAATCATCTTTTCTCCCACTGTACATCATCTTTTCATATAACTTACAAGTCCCTTAATCTTATTTTTATTTCGTTTTGTTACATAGTAATGCAACAACACGAAATTTATTTTTAGAAAGCTAATTTGTTAGAAATCACCTAAGTGGTGAACAGTCGAACAATGCTTATTGTTTCTACAGTCAACTACAACATATGACAATTAACAGAAACTGGTTTCCAGGATACAACAACAATTCTAATGCGTACATTAGTCGTGTTTTTCCTAGTTTTACGACGGGCTCATCGTTGCTTATTATATTTCATGTTAGCCTGATAATGAAACAGGCAATTGACGTCCAAATGCATTATATCTAATTATACAATTATTTTTCGAGCTGTATGGACAGATATAGTTTTCTCAAAATTTTATTTCTATAGAAAATTTTGTCAAAATTTTATTTCTATAGAGAATTTTGTCAAAATTTTTTTTTTCCATAGAAAATTTTATTTCCATAGAAAATGTTGTCAAAATTTTATTTCCGTAGAAAATTTTGTCAAAATTTTATTTCTATAGAAAAGTTTGTCAAAATTTTATTTGTATAGAACATTTTTTCAAAATTTTATTTCTATAGAAAATTTCGTCAAAATTTTATTTCTATGTAAAAATTTCTCAAAATTTTATTTCTATAGAAAGTTTTGTCAAAATTTTATTTCTATAGAAAATTTTGTCAAAATTTTATTTCTATAGAAAATTTTGTCAAAATTTTATTTCTATAGAAAAGTTTGTCAAAATTTTATTTGTATAGAACATTTTGTCAAAATTTTATTTCTATAGAAAATTTCGTCAAAATTTTATTTCTATATAAAAATTTCTCAAAATTTTATTTCTATAGAAAGTTTTGTCAAAATTTTATTTCTATAGAAAATTTTGTCAAAATTTTATATCTATAGAAAATTTTGCCAAAATGTTATTTCTCCAGAAAAATTTCTCAAAATTGTATTTCTATAGAAAAGTTTGTCAAAATTTTATTTCTATAGAAAATTTTGTCAAAATTTTATTTCTATAGAAAATTTCTATAGAAAATTTTGTCAAAATTTTATTTCTATAGAAAATTTTGTCAAAATTTTATTTCTATAGAAAACTTTGTCAAAATTTTATTTCTATAGAAAATTTTGTCAAAATTTTATTTCTATAGAAAATTTTGTCAAAATTTTATTTCTATAGAAAATTTTGTCAAAATTTTATTTCTATAGAAAATTTTGTCAAAACTTTATTTCTATAGAAAATTTTGTCAAAATTTTATTTCTATAGAAAATGTTGTAAAAATTTTATTTCTATAGAAAATTTTGTCAAAATTTTATTTCTAAAGGGTGATTTGTTAAGAGCTTGATAACTTTTTAAAAAAAAAACGCATAAAATTTGCAAAATCTCATCGGTTCTTTATTTGAAACGTTAGATTGGTCCATGACATTTACTTTTTGAAGATAATTTCATTTAAATGTTGACCGCGGCTGCGTCTTAGGTGGTCCATTCGGAAAGTCCAATTTTGGGCAACTTTTTCGAGCATTTCGGCCGGAATAGCCCGAATTTCGTCGGAAATGTTGTCTTCCAAAGCTGGAATAGTTGCTGGCTTATTTCTGTAGACTTTAGACTTGACGTAGCCCCACAAAAAATAGTCTAAAGGCGTCAAATCGCATGATCTTGGTGGCCAACTTACCGGTCCATTTCTTGAGATGAATTGTTCTCCGAAGTTTTCCCTCAAAATGGCCATAGAATCGCGAGCTGTGTGGCATGTAGCGCCATCTTGTTGAAACCACATGTCAACCAAGTTCAGTTCTTCCATTTTTGGCAACAAAAAGTTTGTTAGCATCGAACGATAGCGATCGCCATTCACCGTAACGTTGCGTCCAACAGCATCTTTGAAAAAATACGGTCCAATGATTCCACCAGCGTACAAACCACACCAAACAGTGCATTTTTCGGGATGCATGGGCAGTTCTTGAACGGCTTCTGGTTGCTCTTCACTCCAAATGCGGCAATTTTGCTTATTTACGTAGCCATTCAACCAGAAATGAGCCTCATCGCTGAACAAAATTTGTCGATAAAAAAGCGGATTTTCTGCCAACTTTTCTAGGGCCCATTCACTGAAAATTCGACGTTGTGGCTCGTTAGTAAGTCTATTCATGATGAAATGTCAAAGCATACTGAGCATCTTTCTCTTTGACACCATGTCTGAAATCCCACGTGATCTGTCAAATACTAATGCATGAAAATCCTAACCTCAAAAGAATCACCCTTTATATAAAAATTTCTCAAAATTTTGTTTCTATAGAAAATTTTGTCAAAATTTTATTTCTATAGAAAATTTTGTCAAAATTTTATTTCTATAGAAAATTTTGCCAAAATGTTATTTCTCTAGAAAAATTTCTCAAAATTGTATTTCTATAGAAAAGTTTGTCAAAATTTTATTTCTATAGAAAATTTTGCCAAAATGTTATTTCTCTAGAAAAATTTCTCAAAATGTTATTTCTATAGAAAATTTTGTCAAAATTTTATTTCTATAGAAAATGTTGTCAAAATTTTATTTCTATAGAAAATTTTGTCAAAATTTTATTTATATGGAACATTTTGTCAAAATTTAGAGTCGACTTTTCCAATAGCCGAATAGTTCAAAGCCGAGCTTTTCATATTTGAAAAACAGAATTAAAAATTCCGAGTTTTCAAATGTTTAATAGATTGCACTATCGAAAGTTGATTGCTAGTTTTTTTATTATCGGAGTTTGATGGTATTGATATAAGCAAATTTCACGAGACCATTTTTGTTTTAAGAAAAAGTTTCCGAGCCATGATGTCTCTCAAAAAAGTGATCCAAATTGGCTACCACGATCTGTGATTTAATACTTAGCGAGTTATTCCTTTGGAGTCTCCTGAATGATAACCTCTACGCCTACATCCTAGTGTCAATTCAAGGTCCGGACTATATGTTGCATACTGACCCCCTAACCAACCTCAAGATGATCTGGCAAATCGCTATCAATGTGTGTATGGCTTGTATTTGGTCTGATGGAAGGCAATGCCTCTCCTATTGACCAATGATCGTTGCTTTTCGGTTGATTGATTTCTTCAGTGGAACTTGCAATTATTTACTCATAGTAGATAATTTTCTGACAATTTAACGAAAAATACAGTAAAACATTCCTTTTCAATTAAGAAATTGATCGTCTTTACCACGGTGTTTACGTTGTTGCCAGCCACTCCAACCGTTTCAGAAATTGGTAGATTTTGCTGTGATTCAGCAGCGATTCGCTGATAAAAATTCAGCCCATGAGATATTTTCGCGTTAATTCGGAAAGCTCCTCATTGCATCCAGCCTTATTCAAATGGTTCCCAGTGGGGTTTTGGACAATCTTTAGCTCCGGGGCAATCGAAAAAGAGCTTACATGATGTCGGACTCGACAATGTTCATGGTTACATTGACATTTCCTAAAGTTGGCCTTAATCAGCCATACACAAAACTGACAGAAAAGCAGATTTAGTATGAAAGGTCGTCTTTCTAACGCCATCTAGATGCTAGATATTGAAAAAATAATGGATTTTATTTTACGGTACCTTATATATCTTTATCCTATGGTAGCTTATATATTAAATCATTGTCTTCTTTGAGTGCTATCTTTAAATCCGGAGAAATTTGAGATAATTTCCAGGATTACCCAATGACCCCTGATTTAGTACAAATTATGTATTCGTTTAATCCCCAATAATTCCTTCTCATCACCATCCTAATTATTATTATTATTAGTTTATTTAAAATCATAATAAATTATGAAAATAAATACAAAAAAATGAAGGTACTAACAACTAAGGTTTTCGACCTAACCATCCTAATATTTTTGTGCATAATTTTGTGGTACCAAAAACAAACAAAAAACCCAAACAACTACTACCACTTCACCATCACGCACGTATCTTGAAAATGAAAATTGGCACAAAAATTGTTATTTTATTTAAAGGAAAAAGTCAAAAGGTACCAGAATGTATTATTATCACTTTTGTTGTTTGTGTTGTTATTACCGGTGATCATGAAGAGTGTTTGTCTTTTTTGATTTCTTGTTGTATGTTGAAGAGTTTTCTAAACAATTGGAGAATTTGTTGAGTCATCGTTGATTCATACATTTTGAGATTATTGGTGGGTTTTGAACACAAAAAAAAAAATCTCACTGTCTGTATGTAAAGGGTGATTTGTTAAGAGCTTGATAACTTTTTTTTAAAAAAAAACGCATAAAATTTGCAAAATCTCATCGGTTCTTTATTTGAAACGTTAGATTGGTCCATGACATTTACTTTTTGAAGATAATTTCATTTAAATGTTGACCGCGGCTGCGTCTTAGGTGGTCCATTCGGAAAGTCCAATTTTGGGCAACTTTTTCGAGCATTTCGGCCGGAATAGCCCGAATTTCTTCGGAAATGTTGTCTTCCAAAGCTGGAATAGTTGCTGGCTTATTTCTGTAGACTTTAGACTTGACGTAGCCCCACAAAAAATAGTCTAAAGGCGTCAAATCGCATGATCTTGGTGGCCAACTTACCGGTCCATTTCTTGAGATGAATTGTTCTCCGAAGTTTTCCCTCAAAATGGCCATAGAATCGCGAGCTGTGTGGCATGTAGCGCCATCTTGTTGAAACCACATGTCAACCAAGTTCAGTTCTTCCATTTTTGGCAACAAAAAGTTTGTTAGCATCGAACGATAGCGATCGCCATTCACCGTAACGTTGCGTCCAACAGCATCTTTGAAAAAATACGGTCCAATGATTCCACCAGCGTACAAACCACACCAAACAGTGCATTTTTCGGGATGCATGGGCAGTTCTTGAACGGCTTCTGGTTGCTCTTCACTCCAAATGCGGCAATTTTGCTTATTTAATTGTTTGCTCACTTGGTCGATTATGTAGACCATAAATCGGACTTAAAGCGCGAAACACATTTCGAACCGAACACTGATTTTGGTAATAAAATTCAATGATTTGCAAGCGTTGCTCGTTAGTAAGTCTATTCATGATGAAATGTCAAAGCATACTGAGCATCTTTCTCTTTGACACCATGTCTGAAATCCCACGTGATCTGTCAAATACTAATGCATGAAAATCCTAACCTCAAAAGAATCACCCTTTATATTAAATCATTGTCTTCTTTGAGTGCTATCTTTAAATCCGGAGAAATTTGAGATAATTTCCAGGATTACATTAAACCCAATGACCCCTGATTTAGTACAAATTATGTATTCGTTTAATCCCCAATAATTCCTTCTCATCACCATCCTAATTATTATTATTATTAGTTTATTTAAAATCATAATAAATTATGAAAATAAATACAAAAAAATGAAGGTACTAACAACTAAGGTTTTCGACCTAACCATCCTAATATTTTTGTGCATAATTTTGTGGTATCAAAAACAAAAAAAAAAACCCAAACAACTACTACCACTTCACCATCACGCACGTATCTTGAAAATGAAAATTGGCACAAAAATTGTTATTTTATTTAAAGGAAAAAGTCAAAAGGTACCAGAATGTATTATTATCACTTTTGTTGTTTGTGTTGTTATTACCGGTGATCATGAAGAGTGTTTGTCTTTTTTGATTTCTTGTTGTATGTTGAAGAGTTTTCTAAACAATTGGAGAATTTGTTGAGTCATCGTTGATTCATACATTTTGAGATTATTGGTGGGTTTTGAACACAAAAAAAACAAATCCCACTGTCTGTATGTAGTTTACGAAATCGACTGGCTGGGATGATAGTTTGTCTGGTTGGCCATATGTATGAATGTGGCACAATCTGACTACCACCTTTCACCATGATTGGGTCTTCTATGCAGACAAAAAACAGCTGTTTCGGAATTACCACATTCCTCATCAGCATCCTCTACTTGCAGTAAAACTATCAACCAATTATCAGAATAAATTTTTGCTGCAAGTAGAGGATGCTGATGAGGAATGTGGTAATTCCGAAACAGCTGTACATCCAACCATCTTGCAGTCTATAGGGCTTTGCCCAAATAAATTTGACAAGCATACTTCTCCTCTGTTGGTTAAGCTACACTTGTAGTTTAATCAATGCATGGCTTTAAGCTGAGATCAAAAAAACAACAATAACGATTGAAGAGAAGCCAACAATAACAAACAAAACGAATTTTATTTCTATAGAAAATGTTATCAAAGTTTTATTTCTGTAGAAAATTGTGTCAACATTTTATTTCTATAGGAAATTTCGTCAAAATTCTATTTCTATAGAAAATTTGGCAAAATTTTATTTCTATAGATAATTTTGTTAAAATTTTATTTCTATAGAAAATTTTGTCAAAATTTTATTTCTGTAGAAAATTAAGACAGCTTTTAATTAGAGAATAATCATAAAAAATCAAGAATTCTACCAATCTTCCAAACAGTAAAAATTTACCATTTTTGGTAGAATTCTACCAAACGTGGGAACCGTGGCTGGAAGTCGGGCCTATTTTGCTGGTTTGTGGCTCCGACTCCAGTATTTCTTATTAGTCTTGATTCCGACTCTGTAGTCAACTCCAGGTAATGTAGCTAAATCTCATTTTAATAGCTCTGTAATGGTAATTCTATGGTGAAAGGTTCCAAAAATGGACCGATATAAATATTCTTATGGTTGCATACTACAGGGCTGGGAGGACGGTTGCCCCTCGTGCCAAATTTCTAGCATGAATCTCTCCTATTAGCGACAATTTTTTGGGTGTAGAAATATCCCTTAAAATTAGCTCATTAAAATTTTGTGAAAATTTTATTTCTATAGAAAATTTTGTGAAAATTTTATTTCTATAGAAAATTTTGTGAAAATTTTATTTCTATAGAAAATTTTGTCAAAATTTTATTTCTATAGAAAATTTCGTCATAATTTTATTTCTATAGAAAATTTTGTCAAAATTTTATTTCTATAGAAAATTTTGTCAAAATTTTATTTCTATAGAAAATTTTGTCAAAATTTTATTTCTATAGAAAATTTCGTCAAAATTTTATTTCTATAGAAAATTTTGTCAAAATTTTATTTCTATAGAAAATGTTGCCAAAGTTTTATTTCTATAGAAAATTTTGTCAAAAGTTTATTTCTGTAGAAAATTTTGTCAAAATTTTATTTTTATAGAAAATTTTGTCAAAATATTATTTCTTTAGAAAATTGTGTCAAAATTTTATTTCTATAGAAAATTTTGTCAAGATTTTATTTCTATAGACAATTGTGTCAACATTTTATTTCTATAGGAAATTTTGTTAAAATTTTATTTCTATAGAAAATTTCGTCAAAATTTTATTTCTATAGAAAATTTTGTCAAAATTTTATTTCTATAGAAAATTAAGACACTTTTTAATTGGAGAATAATCATAAAAAATCAAGAATTCTACCAAGCTACCAAACAGTAAAAAATGTACCATTTTTGGTAGAATTCTACAAATTTTGTGTCAACCGTGGCTGGGAGTTGAGCCAATTTTGCTCGTCTCTGGCTCCGACTTCAGTATTTCTCATTACTCTTTATTCCGACTCTGTAGTCTACTCCATGTAATGAAGATGACATAAGCAGCTGAACATTTATGAATATAGTTTCTAAAGAAAAAAAATGTAAAAATCAGTTATGGACATTAGAGGTCGTAAATTTAAAGTAACAAATTTCAGGTGACTCTAATGAAAATCACTCCCTCCTAAAGACCGACTCAGATGATGGCACGTTGCCAGAGGTTTCATTTAAAATTGTAGCCTCCAAGGACATTAGGTTAATTGATTCAATGAAAATTTTATTAATGTTGATTGCAAAAATCAATTAATTTTTTAATTGATTCAAACAAAAATTTAATTGATGTCGATTGGGAAACACAATCAGTTTTTGATAGATTCTATTAATTATTTCGTTACTTATTACTAAACAATTAGGGCTAGAAATCGACATCGATTAAATTTTTAATTAAATTGTTAATTGGAACAATTAATTGTTTAATAAAAACAGCGCAAAATTTGCACTTATTTTCTTAACTAACTGTGTGTTCTTAGCTTGATTACAAAATTATTGTATCAATTATTTTTTTATTTAAAGACGTAACCATTTTCACTTGAATTATTCATTAAATTGGCTTTGTGTTTTTATTTTGATTAAAAAAATTGATTGCATTAATAAATTTTTTATTAAATATATAAAAATTCAATCATTTTTTTTTTAATGACATAGTCATCCGAGTTTGATTTTAAAATGGTAATAGTATCAAACAATTTTTTAATTAAAAATTTAAAATTTCTCAATCATTGACCTAATTGACTCAATGTTTTAAGTTGGATTCAAATGTCAATTGTATCAATTAATTTTTTAAGTGGAAAATTTTCATCTTCAATTAACTTTTTACTTGGAAATAGTTTGGTGATATTTTTTCTGTGCATTGAACTTGGGAAAGATCCTATAATCCCGGCATCTATTTAGGGAGCCGCCGTGGTGCAATGGTTAGCATGCCAACCTTACATACACAAGGTCATGGGTTCGATTGCTGCTTCGACCGAACACCAAAAATTTTGCAGCGGTGGATTATCCCACCTCAGTAATGCTGGTGACATTTCTGAGGGTTTCCAAACTTTTCTAAGTGGTTTCACTGCAATGTGAAACGCCGTTCGGACTCGGCTATAAAAAGGAGGTCCCTTAGCTTAACATGGAATCGGGCAGTGACAAGAGAGAAGTTCACCAATGTGGTATCACAATGGACTGAATAGTCTAAGTGAACCTGATACATCGGGCTGCCACCTAACCTAACCTAACCTATAATCCCGGCATAAAGTTTTTAAACTTTGCTTCAAATAGATGAATTCATTATTTGGATCCGATGTATGCTATTGGTCACGTATGTAAAGAATTATGTTATAAAAAACAAATACGCTTAGATTTAATTTCTCTGTATGTTATTCATCTAACAGTTCGTGATGATTTTATTGTTTTTTTTTCAATATTTTTTATTAATCGTGATGCTTTTGAAGTACTTTATTTACCTTATGCCATTTGCATATGTTTTCCAAGCTGGTGTTCATCTCTTCATTAAACAATCACTGAGTTTTATTTTTTTTTTATTAAATTCAATATGTTTATTTTCATGGCCCAAAGCATTTTATTTATCTTAAATAAACATGTCAAAGTTTTGTTGATTTAAGAAGAGAGAAAAAAAAAGCAATTTCGCTTTATACACTAAATCAATAAATAGAATAGCATAGAAATGAGAATGAAGAAAATTAATTTATTATGTTGATATCAAAAATCTTCTACTTTAAATATTAAGATGAAAATAAAGGGGTTTCCAATAACAGGAAACTCCGGCATTTATTTTGACTCCACGGCCGATGATACATTGTAGCCACCCTGTAGGTACCTCTAAAATAATTTCGTAATGTGAGTTGTGCCCGGGAAAAAGTTTGGATTGACCTAACTTAAGACCTTTGAATTTCCTATGCTTGTCATGTGATTCTGCCAGGCCGACTCCATGAAATAAAATCCCAACGAAATAATGATAATCTGGAGTTTGAACAGAGCCCAAAAAGAACATATTTATACCCTGCGCCACACTGTGGAATAGGGTATTATAAGTTAGTGCATATGTTTGTAACACCCGATATGGATTAATATGGTCCTACAAGCCAGAGTTTTGGCCCAATTTGGTTGAAATTTTGCACAGGGAGTAGATTTAGCATTGTAGATATGCGTGCCAAATTTGGTTGAAATCGATTCAGATTAAGATATAGCTCCCATATATATCTTTCGCCCGATATGGACTAATATGGTTCTAATAGCCGGAGTTTTCGCCCAATTTATTTGAAATTTTGCTCTAGGAGTACCATTAGTAGTGCAGTTAAGTGTGCAAAATTTGATTGAAATCGGTTCAGATTTAGATATAGCTCCCATATATATCTTTCGCCCGATATGGACTAATATGGTTCTAATAGCCAGAGTTTTGGCCAATTTGGTTGAAATTTTGCACAGGGAGTAGAATTAGCATTGTAGTTATGCGTGCCCAATTTGGTTGAAATCGGTTCAGATTTAGATATAGCTCCCATATTTTTTTACTAACATTGTGTTCCACCCTAGTGCTTTAGCCGACTTAAATTTTGAGTCTATAGATTTTGTAGAAGTCTATCAAATTCTGTCCAGATCGAGTGATATTTAAATGTATGTATTTGGGACAAACCTTTATATATAGCCCCCAACACATTTGACGGATGTGATATTGAAAATTTGGATCTAATAGTGGTGCAGGGTATAATATAGTCGGCCCCGCCCGACTTTAGACTTTCCTTACTTGTTTTTTACTAAAATTGTATTCCACTCTAGTGCATTAGCCAACTTAAATTTTGAGTCTATAGATTTTGTAAAAGTCTAACAAATTCTGTCCAAATCGAGTGATATATAAATGTATGTATTTGGGACAATCCTTTATATATAGCACCCAACTCATTTGACGGATGTGATATGGTATCGAAAATTTAGATCTACAAAGTGGTGCAGGGTATAATATAGTCGGCCCCGACCGACTTTAGACTTTCCCTACTTGTTTTCATAATGAAATAACGCCCCAGAAATTAAAAGTGAAATAAAATTCCTGTCAATTTTGCAAAAAATTTCTATAGATATAATATTTTCCAAAATTTTTATAGAAATAAACTTTTACAACAAAATTTTCTGTATAGAAAATATAATTTTGTAAAAATTTTCTGTAGAAATAAAATTTTGCAAAAATTTTCTATAGAACTAAAATGTTGCCTAAGTTTTATGTAGAAATTAACTATTGCAAAAATTTTACAAAAAATTTATATAGATATAATATTTTCCAAAATTTTTATAGAAATAAACTTATACAAAAAATTTTTTGTATAGAAAATAGAATTTTGTAAAAATTTTCTGTAGAAATAAAATTTTGCAATAATTTTCTATAGAACTAAAATGTTGCCTCAGTTTTATGTAGAAATGAACTATTGCAAAAATTTTCTATAGGAATAAAGTATTGCAAAAAATTTTTTTGAACTAAAATTTTGACAAAAACTTTAATAGGAATAAAAAATTGTAAAAATGTATAGAAATAAAATTTTGTCAAAATTTTCTACAGGAATAAAATATTGCCAAAAATTTTATATAAAAATAAAATTTTGCCAAAATTTTCTATAGAAAAAAAATTTGGCAAAATTTCTATAGAAATAAAATTTTGACAAAATTTCTATAGAAATAAAATTTTGATAATAATTTTCTATGGAAATAAAATTTTGACAAACATTTTCTATAGAAATAAAATTTTGACAAAAGTTTTCTATAGAAATAAAATGTTGACAAAATTTTCTATAGGAAAGAATATTTTCACAATATTTTCTTTAGAAAATAGAAATACAATTCAGACAAAACTTTCCATAGAAATAAAATTCTGACAAAATTTTCTATAGAAATAAAATTCTGCCAAAATGTTCTATAAAAATAAAATTTTGCCAAAATTTTCTATAGAAATAAAATTTTGACAAAATTTCTATAGAAATAAAATTTTGACAAAATTTCTATAGAAATAAAATTTTGACAAAATTTCTATAGAAATAAAATTGTGATAATAATTGACTATGGAAATAAAATTTTGACAAAAATTTTCTATAGAAATAAAATTTTGCAAAAATTTTCTATAGAAATAAAATGTTGACAAAATTTTCTATAGAAATAGACAAAATTGTTTATAGAAATAAAGTTTTAACAGTAATTTTTTGGAGAAATAAAATTCTGCAACAATTTTCTATAGAAATAAAATTTTGCAAAAATTTTCTATAGAAATACAATTCAGACAAAATTTTCTGTAGAAATACAATTCAGACAATATTTTCTATAGAAATAAAATTCTGAAAAAATTTTCCATAAAAACAAACTTTTGCCAAAATTTTCTATAGAAATAAAGTTTTGATAAAAATTTTCTATAGAAATAAAATTTTACAAAAATTTTCTATAGAAATAAAATGTTGACAAAATTTTCTATAGAAATAAAATTGTGACAAAATTGTTTATAGAAATAAAGTTTTGACAGTAATTTTCTGGAGAAATAAAATTTTGCAACAATTTTTTATAGAAATAAAATTTTGCAAAAATTTTCTATGGGAAAGAATATTTTCACAAAATTTTCTATAGAAATACAATTCAGACAAAATTTTCTATAGAAATACAATTCAGACAATATTTTCTATAGAAATAAAATTCTGAAAAAATTTTCCATAAAAATAAAATTTTGCCAAAATTTTCTATAGAAATAAAATTTTGCCAAAATTTTCTAAAGAAATAAAATTTTGCCAAAATTTTCTTTAGAAATAAAATTTTGAAAAGAGTTTTTATAGAAGTAAACTTTTGACAAAATTTTCTATAGAAGTAAATTAAAAAAAAAATCTTTAGAAATAAATTTTTGCAAAAATTTTCTATAGAAAAGAATATTTTCACAAAATTTTCTATAGAAATAAAATTCTGACAGAATTTTTCATAAAAATAAAATTTTGCCAAAATTTTTTATAGAAAAAAAATGTTGGACAAAATTTCTATAGAAATAAAATTTTGACAAAAAATTTTCTATAGAAATAAAATTTTGACAAAAATTTTCTATAGAAATAAAATTTTGACAATAATTTTCTAGAGAAATACAATCTTGCAACAATTTTCTAGAGAAATAAAATTTTGCAACAATTTTCTCCATAAAAATAAAATATTGCAAAAATATTATTTGCAAAAATTTTCTGTAAACTAAAGTATTAACAAAATTTTCTATAGGAATAAAATATTGTACAACTTTGCTATAGAAATAAAATGCTGGCAAAATTTTCTATAAGAATAAAATATTGCAAAAATTGTATGTGAAACTAAAATTCTGACAAATTAAAATTTTGCAAAATTTTTGTATATAAATAAAATTATGACCAAATTTAGAAATGGAAATATTCTAAAAAAAAATCAAAAGAAATAAAATGTTGCAAAAAATGAACAATTTTTTCATAATGAAATAACGCCCCAAAAATTTAAAATGAAATAATATCCCTGGGTCAATGGAATAAAGTCTCAAATATGAAATGAAATAAGGCCCTAAAAGTTGGCAAAAGCAATATATTTTTGGGTATTAACAAAATTTTCTATGAAATACAATGTTGACACAATTTTCTAAATTTTTGACAAAGTTTTCTATAGAAAAAAAAATTTGGAAAATTTTTCCTACAAAAATTGCAAAAATTTTCTATGACCTAAAGTATTAACAAAATTTTCTATAGAACTAAAAGTGTGACAACATTTTCTATAGGAATAAAATTTGTACAACTTTGCTATAGAAATAAAATGATCACAAAATTTTCTATAAGAATAAAATATTGCAAAAATTGTATGTGGAACTAAAATTCTGACAAAATAAAATTTTCCAAAAATTTTGTATATATAAATAAAATTTAAACCAATTTTTCTATAGAAATACAATTTGCACACAATAATAGAAATAAAATATTCTAAAAAAATTAAAAGAAATAAAATGTTGCAAAAATTTTCTATAGAAATAAAATCTGGATGTTTAAACAGAGCCCTAAAATAACAATTTTTTCATAATGAAATAAGGCCCCAAAAATTTAAAATGAAATAATATCCCTGGGTCAATGGAATAAAGTCTCAAATATGAAATGAAATAAGGCCCTAAATGTTGACAAAAGCAATCTATTTTTTGGGTATTATTTCGTTTTGTGTGGTTTTGTTCAATATTTAAGATTAGCATGTTATTTCATAATGAATTAACACCCAAAAATGAAAATTGAAATTAATATCCAAAAAATTAGTTTTTGGGGTGTTTTTTTTATTTTTTCTAAAAGTTGACTTCGCTAAAAAATATATTAGAATACTTAGAAATACAAATCTATCCAAGTGTCTTTACAAAATAACAAAATAAAATTGTTCCTATTGCAAATATTGGGGCGTTTCTTCGTATACACTTTTGGGATCGTATTTCATTATGAAATAAGACCCCGAATCATTTGGGGCCTTATTTTGTGGAGCCTTTTAGGTCAAATTAAACTTTACCCCAACTCGCATTTAACAACAAATGTCATAGTTTATTAATTAAACGGACTAAGAAGAAAACTAAAGTCATAATCTATTTTTGTCCTTCAATTTATATAATCGCATTTTCTTGGAAACCAAAAAAAAAAATAAAATAAACATAAGCATAAGCATAAGCATATAAAATTTTAATCCCTTAATTAATTTCATTATATTCATTACAAAACCGATTTAGTTTTGCTTGAAATGCCTGCCATAACACATTTAATAACATTTTAATACCACAATTATTTATCGTCCATTTGGCATCGTACTGATGGCCGAATCCCTAAACACACATTATTTTATAGCATTTTGCCACAGAGTGAGAGAGCAGGTAATTCATTAGAGATTCAAAGTACTTTTCATTGTTGTAAATTCATAAATTTCACAAATAAAATACCAGCTTAATAAAGCATTAAAAATTTGTTTAATTTTAAGCTCTAAAGCTTTAAGGGAAAAAAATCACAAAAAAAAAAAAAAATATTTACACAGCTGATGACTGTCTGGTGGTGGCACAATGAATTATTTTCATGTCATATATTTGCATTTTTTCTTGTTGTCGAAAGAGAATAACAAAAAAATGTACGAAAAAATACTAAATTTCATTTGAAAACAGTAGAGAAATAGCCCACAAGTTTCATGGGATTATAGATGATTGCAATAAAATATTCACTACTATTCATTTGCTATGGGATATAAAAACTCAAAAAAATATTCCTCTTCTTAAAACCATATTTAATTGTTTGCTTTAGCTTAAGATGGGTTCTCGTAATTTGTTTAACTCACAAAGAAGAACACTTACCTCAAACACACACACATACATACAAACATAAATGCTAGTGAACACCTGAGCTTTACGGCAGAGCCTTGAAACTGAATAATTTTCCTAAGAGCCTTGCCGTCCTTAGAATGGCTAGACTTTTATAAGTGTTGTTGGCCAAGGTACACAACAAACCCTTAATTTAATTAAAGTTTACCAAGGATATATAAAACAAATTATTTCTTAATTTCTATTGTAAGGCTATAATCAAAGAAGAATAAAATAAAGTTGAATACAAAGCAGGAAAGTTGACAATTTGTTTTACAAAATTGTCCATAAAAATAAAAATTGCAACAAAATTTTCTATAAAAATAACATTTGAACAAAATTTTCTATAAAAGTAAAATTTTAAACTAAATTTTCTATAAAAATAAAATTTTGACAAAATTTTCTTTAGAAATAAAATTTTGCAATAATTTTCTATAGAAATAAAATTTTGCAATAATTTTCTATAGAAGATAATATTTTCATAAAATTTTCTATAGAAATACAATTCAGACAAAACTTTCCACAGAAATAAAATTCTGACAAAATTTTCTATAAAAATAAAATTTTGCCAAAATTTTCTATAGAAATAAAATTTTGACAAAATTTCTAAAGAAATAAAATTTTAACAAAATTTCTATAGAAATAAAATTGTGATAATAATTTTCTATGGAAATAAAATTTTGACAAAAATCTTCTATAGAAATAAAATTTTGCAAAAATTTTCTATAGGAAAGAATATTTTCACAAAATGTTCTATAGAAATAAAATTCAGACAAAATTTTCTATAGAAATACAATTAAGATAATATTTTCTATAGAAATAAAATTCTGAAAAAAGTTTCCATAAAAATAAAATTTTGCCAAAATTTTCTATAGAAATAAAATTTTGCCAAAATTTTCTATAGAAATTAAATTTTGCCAAAATTTTCTTTAGAAATAAAATTTTGAAAAGAGTTTTTATAGAAGTAAACTTTTGACAAAATTTTCTATAGAAATAAAATTTTAAAAAAAAAATTTCTTTAGAAATAAATTTTTGCAAAAATTTTCTATAGAAAAGAATATTTTCACAAAATTTTCTATAGAAATACAATTCAGACAAAATTTTCTATAGAAATAAAATTCTGACAGAATTTTTCATAAAAATAAAATTTTGCCAAAATTTTCTATAGAAATAAAATTTTGAAAAAATGTTTATAGAATTAAAATTTTGACAAAATTTTCTATAGAAAAAAAAAATACAAAATATTCTATAGGAAAGAATATTTGGACACAATTTTCTATAGAAATAATATCCTGACACAATTTCTATAGAAATAAAATGCTAACAATTTTTTTATCGACAAAATTTTCTATCGAAATACAATTCAGACAAATTTTTCTATAGAAATAAAATTCTGACAAAATTTTCCATAAAAATAAAATTTTGAAAAAGTTTTTATAGAATTAAAATTTTGACAATATTTTCTATAGAAAAACAATTTTTGACAAAATTTTCTATAGGAAAGAATATTTTGACAAAATTTTCTATAGAAATAATATTCTGACAAAATTTTCTATAGAAATAAACTTGCGACAAAATTTTTTTTATCGAAATAAAATTTTGACTAAATTTTCTATAGAAATAAATTTTTTACAATAATTATCTATAGAAATAAAATTTTGACAACAATTTGCTATAAAAATAAAATTTTGCCAAAATTTTCTATACAAATAAAATTTTGCCAAAATTTTCTATACAAATAAAATTTTGCCAAAATTTTCTATAAAAATAAAATTTTGCCAAAATTTTCTATACAAATAAAATTTTGCCAAAAAGGTCTATAGAAATAAAATTTTGCCAAAATTTTCTTTAGAAATAAAATTTTGAAAAGAGTTTTTATAGAAGTAAACTTTTGACAAAATTTTCTATAGAAAAAAAAATTTGCAAAATTTTTTCTATAGAAATAAAATTTTGCCAAAATTTTCCATAAAAATAAAATTTTGCCAAAATTTTCTATAGAAATAAAATTTTGCCAAAATTTTCTATAGAAATAAAATTTTGCCAAAATTTTCTATAGAAATAAAATTTTGCCAAAATTTTCTTTAGAAATAAAATTTTGAAAAGAGTTTTTATAGAAGTAAACTTTTGACAAAATTTTCCATAAAAATAAAATTTTGCCAAAATTTTCTATAGAAATAAATTTTTGACAAAACTTTCCATAAAAATAAAATTTTGCCAAAATTTTCTATAGAATTAAAATTTTACCAAAATTTTCTATAGAAATAAAATTTTGCCTAAATTTTCTTTAGAAATAAAATTTTGAAAAGATTTTTTATAGAAGTAAACTTTTGACAAAATTTTCTATAGAAATATAATTTAAAAAAAAAAAATCTTTAGAAATAAATTTTTGCAAAAATTTTCTATAGAAAAGAATATTTTCACAAAATTTTCTATAGAAATACAATTCAGACAAAATTTTCTATAGAAATAATTCTGACAGAATTTTTCATAAAAATAAAATTTTGCCAAAATTTTCTATAGAAAAAAATGTGGACAAAATTTCTATAGAAATAAAATTTTGACAAAAATTTTTCTATAGAAATAAAATTTTGACAAAAATTTTGTATAGAAATAAAATTTTGACAATAATTTTCTAGAGAAATGCAATTTTGCTACAATTTTCTAGAGAAATAAAATGTTGCAACAATTTTCTCCATAAAAATGAAAAATTGCAAAAATATTATTTTGCAAAAATTTTCTATGAACTAAAGTATTAACAAAATTTTCTATAGGAATAAAATATGGTACAACTTTGCTATAGAAATAAAATGTTGACAAAATTTTCTATAAGAATAATATATTGCAAAACTTGTATATGGAACTAAAATTCTGGCAAATTAAAATTTTGCAAAATTTTCTATAGAAATACAATTCAGACAAATTTTTCTATAGAAACAAAATTCTGACAAAATTTTCTATAGAAATAAACTAGCGACAAAATTTTCCATAAAAATAAAATTTTGCCAAAATTTTCTATAGAAATAAAATTTTGAAAAAGTTTTTATAGAATTAAAATTTTGACAAAATTTTCTATAGAAAAAAAAAATTTTGACAAAATTTTCTATAGAAATAAAATGTTAACACTTTTTTTTATCGAAATAAAATTTTGACTAAATTTTCTATAGAAATAAAATTTTTACAATAATTTTCTATAGAAATAAAATTTTGACAACAATTTTCTATAAAAATAAAATTTGACAAAATTTTCTATACAAATAAAATGTTGAAAAAAGTTTCTATAGAAATAAAATTTTGCAAAAATTTTCTATAGAACTAAAGTTTTGCAAACATTTTTTATAGAAATAAAATTTTGACAAAATTTTCTATAGAAATAAAATTTTGACAAAATTTTCTATAGAAATAAAATTTTGACAAAATTTTCTATAGAAATAAAATTTTGACAAAATTTTCTATAGAAATAAAATTTTGACAAAATTTTCTATAGAAATAAAATTTTGGCGAAATTGTATATAGAAATCAAATTTTGAAAAATTTTCTATAGAAATAAAATTTTGAATAAATAAAGGGTGGTTAAAATATCAAGAGCCGATGTTGATTTTGAATAAAACACAAACTATTTAGGAAATTATTGTAATTTTATTTTATTATGATATATTGGCATTACTCTATTATGTATGGAACAAAATATCGGCCAAATGGGCGCCGCGACCTCGGTGTCACACCTTCATCCAATGGTCTAAATTTTCGATGACGCTGAGGCATAATGGAGGTTCTATGCCGTTAATGTGCCGAATTATCTCAACCTTTAGCTCTTGAATTGTTCCTGGCTTATCGACGTACACCCTTTCTTTCAAATAACCCCAAAGAAAAAAGTCCAACGGTGTCAAATCACATGATCTAGGCGGCCAATTAACATCGCCATTACGTGAGATAACAGGGCCATTGAATTTGTTGCGCAAAAAAAAGTTCGTTATCATCTCACGATAGCGAACACCATTCACAGTAACTGCCTGACCGGCCTCATTTTGGAAAAAATACGGCCCGATGATGCCGCCAGCCCATAAACCGCACCAATCAGTCACTCTTTGTAGGTGCATTGGTTTTTCGACAATCACTCTTGGATTCTCATTCGCCCAAATGCGGCAATTCTGTTTATTGATGAATCCACTGAGGTGAAAATGTGCCTCATCACTGAAGATGATTTTCTTCGAAAATTGATCATCCACTGTTGCCATTTCTTGGAACCATTCTGCCCATTCACGACGTCCATGGTTCAAATTGAGTAAGTCTGAAATAGAGAAATGTCAAATAAAATTCGGAAAAAAAACTTGGCGTTTTGGTGTGGTTCACATTCAATATCGGCCGTTACAATTTAACCACCCTTTAATAAAATATTTAAATTTTTTTCTGTAGGAATAAAATTTTGTTAACGTATTCTGCAGAAACAAAATATTTTACTTTGCCTAAAAATATATTCCTATTCACCATCATTACCCACACAGAGAGATTTGTAAAATGACATGAACACCTCCCATTCTATATAAATCGCTTCCAAAAAGCATTGACACACTACATATAAATCCCATTATAAGTTGCATGTAAAGAGATCATTGTTCATTTAAAACAAAACCAGCAGCCAAATTACGCATAGCCACAGTTGAGGCAAAAGCCCTTAGGAACAACCCATCTGCACTTCCCATAGTTTATCAATGGTATGCTTGGTTAGGCTTTCCAACTCTACGGGCACAACCAGCACAAACATCCTTATTGCCATCATTACCATATGCCAGACCCTGGTCGTCTCTATCATTGATACAATTCTGTCCAGAGTTACAACGACAAGTTTTTTAAATTGCCAACTAAAAAGTAATGAAAAAGTCCAACATTGACTTAAAATTTTCCTCAAAGCTTTTCATAAATGTATTCATGTCGCCAGAGGAATAAATCGAGGGTGTTTTGAGGATTATGAGAAGGCCTTTTTCCAATACCTAAAAGTAAAGTCGGTATTCGACAAATTTGTTTAGCATAGAATTTTATGAGATTTCATATCTTTGCACTGTGCCGTAGTTTTGAAAAATTTTATTTATATAGAAAATTTTTTACAAATATTTATTTTTATAGAACGTTTTTGCTAAATTTTATTTCTTTAGAAAATGTTTGCATATTTTATTTCTATAGACAATTTTTGTACATTTTGTACAAATCCTTGCAAAGTTTTATTTCTTTAGAAAAATTTTGCTAAATTCTATTTTTATTGAAATATTTTACAAAATTTTATTTCTTTAGGAAATTTTAGCAAAATGTTATTTCTATAGAAAGTTTTTGCAAAATTGTATTTTTATAAAAAAAAAAAAAAACTATTTGATAACCTTAATTTTTCGTATTTTATTCAGATATAAATTTTTTGCAAAATTTTATTTTTATAGAAAATTTTTACAAAATGTTATTTCTATAGAAAATTTTTGTAAATTTTATTTCTATTGACAATTTTGGAAAATTTTATTTTTATAGCAAAGTTTTTGAAAAATTTTATTTCTATGGAAAATTTTTGAAAAATTTTATTTCTATGGAAAATTTTTGAAAAATTTTATTTCTATAGAAAATTTTTGAAAAATTTTATTTTTATAGAAAATATTTGCAAACTTTTATTTTTATAGAAAATTTTTACAAAATATTATATCTATAAACTTTTTTCTATAAAATTTTATTTCAATAGAAATTTTTGCAAACTTTTATTTCTATAGAGAATGTTTGCTAAATTTTATTTTTATAGAATTTTTTTTTCTAAAAATTTTCTCTATAGAATATTTTTGCTAAATTTTGATTTCTGTACAAAATTTTTACAAAATTTTATTTTTATAGAAAATGTTTATACAATTTTATTCCTATAGTAAATTTTGTTATAATTTTATTTCAATAAAATTTTTATAATTTCAAAATTAAAAAAGAATAGAAAATAATAATAAAAAAATTTGCAAAATTTTATTTCTATAGAAAATTATTGTAAAATTTTATTTATATTAAAAATTTTTGCAACATTTTATTTCTATAGAAAATGTCTTACATTTTTTAATTTTTTTTTTTTGCAAAATTTTATTTCTATATTCAAGATTTTATTTCAATAGATAAGTTTTGCAGAATTTTGTTTCAATAGATAAGTTTTGCAGAATTTTATTTCAATAGAAAATTTTTTCTCAGTAGACCTTCCTTGTTTGTTGTAATGCAAGTTCTAGTACTCTAAGGCCATCTAAATTTCCTTCCTTCCCTCTTTTTGCACTGCTGCTCAATTTTATATCCATTTATATCAGAGTTTTTTCGAGAGTATCTGAGAGTAATTTATTCGCATGAGAGGTGGTGTGCGTGCCTGCTTGAAATTTATTTTTAAGCCTTAAGCTTTAAGACTTTTTCTCGTAAGTCGTTTTTTTCAATTTTGCAACAGGCAAAGTGGCAAAATAGGCTTAGTGTCAATTCCAAAGGAAGCTACGAGATAGGAACTCTAACTTTTACAAAGAGCTAGGCAAGAGGACATTAATGTTCAAATGGTTGCCAGTAATTTAAAGAACACTGGTGACTGGTTTGAGAAGATTTACTTATTGACTTTGTTTGTTTTTTTTACAACATTAAAAGTTGGATCGTTTCTGCTACCCTTAGAGCTAATGCTTGAGCAACCACCATTGTTATTATCATTCCGGCATATGGAATAGAACATTTAAAGCTTATTTTGCCTATTTTTAAGTGGTTCTCTGGAGATTTGAAAATGAAAGATGAGTATTAAATATCAGCACAAATAAACATTAACAACATATTTTAAATATTAAAAGCATAAAGGCTTTGAAGGGGTCTTGAATAAAGCTGAAATATTAGCTAACACACATGCTCTGAAGTCTGTGACAAGTTTAAACTTAGAAGGTAAAGTAAATATTATTTTTTTAGGGAGAACGTCATAGTCTTGTAGGTGTGGAAATTATTTTTATACCAGTAGCATTTATCGATGAGAATATGAAAATCAGAAAAAGATGTATTCTTGACAGTTTGGACAGAATTTTTGTTATGTCTATAACACCATACAAAACGGTAATGACGGATTAGAAAAGCTTTTATCAAGCTCTATAACGAATTGTAAAAAAGGCACGTTTCTCGTGTTCATTTTGAACTCTTCGGCTTCGTTTTGTGACAGGCTACAGGTTCTTTAAGCATAGCTTTATACATTGGAGCATCTAGGAATGGCACTGGTGATCACCATTATTGCATCCCACGAACTCTGTGCAATTTGCCGACGTTATCTTCTGTGCCGGCACTCTACACCGGCATTTTTTGTTTAATAGAGGAGAAAACTGTTGCTTACCTCCATCATTATCGTTGTTTATTCTGTATTGTAGCTTCAACATTTACCTTTAATCGGTTAAAGTGGACATTGATCTTCGATAATTTTGTCGCCTTCAACAAAAGCATTGAATGTGATTTTACACATTCTTAGGGTATATCGATTCATGCCATATAATCTAAATTACAATATTCTATCTGATCCAAATATGGATGTTCTTGCCGTCCCGCAATTAATTCTTTCTTTCTTTGTGGTATTGTAAATTAATTCTCTGCTTCACAAAATGCGGCTCGCTCACGCTGGGATCAGTGCCCTTGCTACCTTGAATAATGCCTCTCCATCTGTGAGTTGTAAAGCATTTTCTGGCATCTACAGAGGCTAATAGCCTCAACGACACCCCCGTGGATCTCGCAGATCTCTAGCCATATTGCTATGTGAACGTATTTCCTTCTCCGCTATAACCTGCTTTAGCTTAAGATAGGTACAATGGAAGTTCTGATACAATCGGTATTGAGCCTCTCTTTGTTTTAACGAGTGCCAAAATATACTTAACTCAATAACAAGTGAAAATTACTTAGAGAAGCCTTTGATGTTCCGCTGGTCGACTAAGTGGCAAGTGCATCAGACGCCGTTTCCCAATATAGAAAATTTTGTCAAGATTTTATTTCCATAGAAAATTTTGTCAAAATTTAATTTCCATAGAATATTTTGTAATTTTATTTCTTTAGAAAATTTTGTAAAAAATTTATTTTTATAGGAAATTTTGTCAAAATTTTATTCCGAGAGAAAATTTTGTCAAAATTTTATTCCGTGAGAAAAATTTGTGAAAATTTTAATTCTTTAGAAAATTTTGTCAAAATTTAAATTCGACAGAAAATTTTCTCAAGAATTTTCGTTTTATAGACAATTTTGTCAAAATATTATTTCTATAGAAAATTTTGTCAACATTTTATTTCTATAGAAATTTTTGTTAACGTTTTATTTCTAAAGAAAATTTTGTCAACATTTTATTCCTATAGAAAATTTTGTCAAAAATTAAATTCTATAGAAAAAATTTTGTTTTTATAGAAAATTTTGTCAAAATATTATTTCTATAGAAAATTTTGTCAAAACTTTTCTATCGAAATTTTGTCAAAATTTTATTTCTATAGACAAATTTGTGAAAATTTTATTTCTAAAGAAAATTTTGTCAACATTTTATTCTATAGAAAATTTTGTCAAAATTTGAATTCTATTGAAAAAATTTTCATTTTATAGAACATTTTGTCAAAATATTATTTCTATAGAAAATTTTGTCAAAACTTTTCTATCGAAATTTTGTCAAAATTTTATTTGTATAGAAAATTTTGTCAAAGTTGTATTTCTATAGAAAATTTTGTAAAAATTTTATTTCTATAGAAAATTTTGTAAAAATTTTATTTCTATAGAAAATTTTGTCAAAGTTGTATTTCTATAGAAAATTTTGTAAAAATTTTATTTCTATAGAAAATTTAGTCAAAATTTTATTTCAATAGAAAATTTTTAAAAATTTTATTTCTATAGAAAAATTTTTGAAAATTTTATTACTAAAGAAAATTTTGTCAAAATTTGAATTCTGCATTTTATAGAAAATTTTGTCAACATATTATTTCTATAGAAAATTTTTGTCAACGTTTTATTTCTATAAAAACTTTTGTCAACATTTTATTTCTAAAGAAAACTTTGTCAACATTTTATTCCTAGAGAACAATTTGTCAAAATTTAAATTCTATAGAAAATTTTGTCAAAATATTATTTTGAGGAGTCGGCTGTTGTGTCAAGCATGCACAGCGGCTGTTAATCTAACGGAGAGTCTGGTTCTTATGTGCTTTTGTTTATCAGACCCTGTTTCTCAATTTTGTCAAAATTTTATTTCAATAGAAAATTTTTTCAAAATTTTATTTCTATAGACAAATTTGTGAAAATTTTATTTCTAAAGAAAAATTTGTCAACATTTTATTCTATAGAAAATTTTGTCAAAATTTGAATTCTATATTTTTTGGAAAATTTTGTCAAAATTTTATTTCTATAGAAAAATTTGACAACGTTTTATTTCTATAGAAAAATTTGTCAACGTTTTATTTCTATAGAAAATTTGGTCAAAATTTAAATTCTATTGAAAAAATTTTCATTTTATAGAAAATTAAGTCAAAATATTATTTCTATAGAAAATTTTGTCAAAACTTTATTTCTATAGAAACTTTGTCAAACTTTTATTTCTATAGAAAATGTTGTCAAAATTTAAATTCTATAGAAAATGTTGTCAAAATTTTATTTCTATAGAAAATTTTGTCAAAATGTTATTTCTATAAAAATATTGTCAAAATTTTATTTCTATAGAAAATATTGTCAACATTTTATTGCTATAAAAAATTTTGTCAAAATTTTATTTCTATAAAAAAACAAAATTTTGTCAAAATATTATTTCTGTAGATTTTTGTCAACATTTTATTTCTAAAGAAAATTTTGTCAACATTTAATTCCTGTAGAAAATTTTGTCAAAATTTTAATACAATAGAAAATGTTGTCAAGAATTTTCTTTTTATAGAAATTTTTGTCAAATTTTATTTCTATAGAAATTTTTGTCAAATTTTATTTCTATAGAAAATTTTGTCACAATTTTATTCCGAGAGAAAATTTTGTCAAAAATTTTATTTTTATAGGAAATTTTGGCAAAATTTTATTCCGAGAGAAAGTTTTGTCAAAATATTATTTCTATAGAAAATTTTATCAACGGTTTATTATTAAAGAAAATTTTGTCAACATTTTATTCCTAGAGTGAATTTTGTCAAAATTTTATTTCTATAGAAAATGTTTTCAAAATTTTATTTATATTAAAGATCTGTGAAGAACCTCTTAGTTCGTGGGGAATATTTTGCAAAATCTACCAAAACATCAAGTAAATATTCTACCAATCTAAACTTTTATGTACCAAACAGTAAAAATTCTAGAATTTTTGATAGAATTCTACCTGATGTGGCAACCGTAGGTAGGTATTCAGTAGGTTCAAAATTTCGAGTGGGTTGTGAGAAAAATAGGTCATGAGTACATTCAGGAAATCAAATAAGGATACCAATTTATATGATTTAGATTTAAGATTTAATCGAATATAATCCTATATGCCTCATTGGAAATATTGGCCAACCTAAGAGGTACTTTTACATATATTATAACCAATACTAGTTTTGTTGCGAAGCTAATCGGAAGGAAGGACGGACGGACAGCACTGGTTCCCACCTGAATTTTCAGTACGGTTGTGAATTGATACTGAATGACACCACCTATAGTATATAGATATATAGATAATGCGCCCAAAAACTATTGATTTTTTGTAAAAAAATCTATTTAGGCTTAATAAAAAATCTTAGGTCTACAATTTGCCATTTTCCAATATTACATTCCAAATCGTTTGTTTATGCTTTATGAATTTCCCAAAAATTAAGAAGAAAAAAATCCCAGCAATGTCTGTGAATTTTTTCCACATTGTGTAACTTCAATAGGGATATTCCGTTTTGTTTTTCTTCTTTGGACAAACCCACTTTTTTCACTAATTTGATTGCCGACATTCAACGTTTGTTTTAGACAAACTTTGGTCTCGTTTGCATTGGACAAAATCAAAAAATCAACATCAACACTGAATTTTTAAAACAACGCAAATACATTCATCTGAGCAAACAAATAACTGCATTCATGTCCTTTTTCCCATTACGAGACTGGCCGAAAAAAAAATTAACGAAAAAAACAAACAGTTGCTCAATGTCTGATAATGAAATATGTTGCTGGTATGAACAAAAAACCGTAGCCGCCACAAACAAATAATGGTTGTCAGCTTCGAAAAAAAAAAATGCAAAAATCGAGAAAAATCTCTCCACATGTGTTGGTGTGTTTATCTGTGTTTGTGTGAGGGAGAAAACACCAAAAAGCTTTACTTAAAATTGTAAATACAGCTACTACATCATACACCAGGGCAAGCAAATGTGGCTTGGCCGAATGTAATGTCAGTTCATGAAAGGATACTGCCACCCCCTTGGCTATGAATATGTACGCTAATAAGGATTGCTATAGACAGAATAACAAAGAATCAACGGGACAAAACAAAGTTGGCACAAGTCACAAAAACAATAAAAAAAGAAGAAAGGACCAAACCAAGTTGACTTAACCTCAGTGCTATTTGAATATGCCAACCCTAAAGTCTGAAAGTGAGTTGTGTTGTTGGTAAAGATATCCATACTCATTTCAATAGGATATGCTGGCAGTTGTGGGTAATCAAAGAGCAGAGTTTTTAATATTTAATAAAGAAATATTTTGCTTTTCTGACATTTTTAAGAAAATTTCTATCAGTAGGAGTGGATGAAGTCATAGAAGTATAAATTCTATACACATTTTGATATTTTATTCAAATAAATAAATATTTGTCATGTTTTTTAATTTATTAAAAAACTTATTGGAAAACAATAATGCACATTTACTATTATATCTTTTCTTTACAGGTATGTAGTATAGACTATAAATTTTCCAAAAAGATCGCCACATTATATTGGTAAGAATTTTCCCTTTCCGAAAAAGTATTTTCTTTGAAACAAAAACTTTTCTATAGCACTAAAATTATATATCGAAATACAATTTTGCAAAATCTTTCATTAGAAATAAAATATTGCAAAAAATTCTATCGAAAAAAATTTAAATGATTTTCCCTACACCAAAAAATGTTCTATAAAAGGTATACAATTTTCCACAAATTTCTTAATGAAATGAAATGGTACCAAAAATTTTCTAGAGAAAGAAAATTTTGCAAAAATTTTCTCTCGAAGTAAAAATTAACAAAAATAATATATATAAAAATAATTTTTCGAAAAAAAATCTATAGAAATAAAATGTTGCAACAAATTTCCTATAGAAATAAAATTTTTACAACATTTTCAATAGAAATAAAATTTTGACAAAATTTGTATAGCAAAAATTTTTTGACCAAATCTTCTATAGAAATAAAATTTTGACAAAATATTCTACAGAAATAAATGTTTGCAAAAAATTTTTATAGAAATAAAATTTTTCAAACATTTCGTAAGAAATAAAATTTTGACAAAATTTTCTATAGAAATAAAATTTTGACAAAATTTTCTATAGAAATAAAATTTTGACAAAAATTTCTATAGAAATAAAATTTTGACCAAATTTTATCTAGGAATAAAATTTTGTCAAAATTTTCTATAGAAATAAAATTTTGACAATATTTTCTATAGAAATAAAATTTTGACAAAATTTTCTATAGAAATAAAATTTTGACAAAAATTTTTATATTAAATTAAAATATAATTAAAATTTTGACAAAATTTGTATAGCAAAAATTTTTTGACCAAATCTTCTATAGAAATAAAATTTTGACAAAATATTCTACAGAAATAAATGTTTGCAAAAAATTTTTATAGAAATAAAATTTTTCAAACATTTCGTAAGAAATAAAATTTTGACAAAATTTTCTATAGAAATAAAATTTTGACAAAATTTTCTATAGAAATAAAATTTTGACAAAAATTTCTATAGAAATAAAATTTTGACCAAATTTTATCTAGGAATAAAATTTTGTCAAAATTTTCTATAGAAATAAAATTTTGACAATATTTTCTATAGAAATAAAATTTTGACAAAATTTTCTATAGAAATAAAATTTTGACAAAAATTTTTATAGAAATAAAATTTTGACAAAAATTTCTACAGAAATAAAATAGTGACACAATTTTCTATAGAAATTAAATTTTGACAAAATTTTCTATAGAAATAAAATTTTGACAAAAATTTCTATAGAAATAAAATTTTGACAAAATTTTCTATAGAAGTAAAATGTTGACACAATTTTCTATAGAAATAAAATTTTGACAAAATTTTCTTTAGAAATAAACTTTTGACAAAATTTTCAATAGAAATAATATTTTGATAAAATATTCTACAGAAATAAAATTTTGACAATATATTCTACAGAAATAAAATTTTGACAAAATTTTCTACAGAAATAAAATAGTGACAAAATTTTCTATAGAAATAATATTTTGACGAAATATTCTACAGAAATACAATCTTGACAATATTTTCGATAGAAATAAAATTTTGACTAAATTTTCTACAGAAATAAAAGTGTGATAAAATTTTCTATAGAAATAAAATGACAAAATATTATATAGAAATAAAATATTGACAAAATTTTTTATAGAAATAAACTTTTGACAAAATTTTCAATATATATAAAATTTTGACAAAATTTTCTATAGAAATAATATTTTGACAAAATATTATACAGAAATAAAATTTTGACAAAATTTTCTATAGAAATAAAATTTTGACAAAATTTTCTATACGAAGAAATACAATTTTTACAAAATTTTCTTTAGAAATAAAATAGTGACAAAAGTTTTTATACAAATAAAATTTTGACAAACTTTTCTATAGAAATAAAATATTGACAAAATTTTCTATAGAAATAAAATTTTGACAAAATTTTTTATAGAAATAAAATTTTGACAAAAATTTCTACAGAAATAAAATAGTGACAAAATTTTCTATAGAAATTAAATTTTGACAAAATTTTCTATAGAAATAAAATTTTGACAAAATATTCTACAGAATTAAAATTTTGACAATATATTCTACAGAAATAAAATTTTGACAAAATTTTCTACAGAAATGAAATCGTGACAAAATTTTCTATAGAAATAATATTTTGACAAAATATTCTACAGAAATAAAAAAGTGACAAAATTTTCTATAAAAATAATATTTTGACAAAATATTCAACAGAAATAAAATTTTGACAATATTTTCTACAGAAATACAATTTTGACAAACTGTTCTTTAGAAATAAAATGTTGACAAAATTTTCTACAGAAATAAAATAGTGACAAAATTTTCTATAGAAATAAAATTTTGACAAAATTTTCTATGGAAATAAAATTTTTTACGAAATTTTCTATAGATATAAAATTTTGACAAAATTTTTGATAGATATACAATTTTGACAAAAATTTCTATAGAAATAAAATTTTGACAAATTTTGTATAGAAATAAAATTTTGACAAAATTTTCTACAGAAATAAAATAGTTACAAAATTTTCTATAGAAATAATATTTTGACAAAATATTCTACAGAAATAAAATTTTGACAATATTTTCTACAGAAATAAAATTTTGACAAAATTTTCTACAGAAATAAAATTTTGACAAAAGTTTCGCTAGAAATAAAATTTTGATAAAATTTTCTATAGATAAAAATTTGGACAAAATTTTCTATAGAAATAAAATTTTGACACAATTTTCGATAGAAATAAATTTTTGACAAAATTTCCTATAGATAGAAAATTTTGACAAAAATTTTGATAGATATAAAATGTTGACAAAATTTTCTATAAAAATAAAATTTTGACAAAATTTTCTATAGAAATAAAATTTTGACAAAATGTTCTATAGAAATAAAATTTTGACAAAATTTTCTACAGAAATGAAATAGTGACAAAATTTTCTATAGAAATAATATTTTGACAAAATATTCTACAGAAATAAAATTTTTACAAAATTTTCTTTAGAAATAAAATTTTGACAAAATGTTCTACAGAAATAAAATAGTGACAAAATTTTCTATAGAAATAAAATAGTGACAAAATTTTCTATAGAAATAAAATAGTGACAAAATTTTCTATAGAAATAAAATTTTGACAAAATTTTCTATAGAAATAAAATTTTGACAAAATTTTCTATAGAAATAAAATTTTGACAAAATTTTCTATAGAAATAAAATTTTGCCAATATTTTCTACAGATATAAAATTTTGACAAAATTTTTGATAGATATAAAATTTTGTAAAAATTTTCTATAGAAATAAAATTTTGACAAAAATTTTCTATAGAAATAAAATTTTGACAAAATTTTCTTTAGAAATAACATTTTGACAAAATTTTCTACAGAAATAAATTTTTTTTATACAAATAAAATTTTGGCAAAATTTTCTGTAGAAATGAAATATTGACAAAATTTTCGATAGAAATAAAATTTTAACAATTTTTTTTTTTGAAATAAAATTTTGACAACATTTTCTAGGGAAATAAAATTGTGACAAAATTTTGTAGAGAAATAAAATTTTGACAAAATTTTTTATTTAAATAAAATTTTGACAAAAATTTCTATAGAAATAAAATTTTTATAACATTTTTCATTTAAATAAAATTTTCACAAAAATTTCTATAGAAATAAAATATTGACAAAATGTTCTATAGAAATAAAATTTTGACAACATCTTCTATAGAAATAAAATTAAAAAAAAAATTTATAGAAATAAAATTTTGACAAAATTTTCTATGGAAATAAATTTTGATAAAATTTGCTATAGAAATAAAATATTGAAATAAAATTTTGACCACATTTTCTATAGAAATAAAATTTTGACAAAATTTTCTATAGAAATAAAATTTTGACAAAATTTTCTATAGAAATAAAGTTTTGAAAAAAATTTTGATATAATAATATTTTCACAAAATATTCTATAGAAATAAAATATTGACAAAATTTTCTATAGAATTAAAATTTTGACAACATCTTCTATAGAAATAAAATTTTGAAAAAAAATTTTATAGAAATAAAATTTTGAAAAAAAAATTTATAGAAATAAAATTTTGACAAAATTTTCTATGGAAATAAAATTTTGATAAAATTTTCTATAGAAATAAAATATTGAATAAAATTTTGACAACATTTTCTATAGAAATAAAATTTTGACAAATGTTCTATAGAAATAAAATTATCTATAGAAATAAAATTTTGTCCAAGTTTTTTATAGAAATAAAATTTTTCCAATTTTTTTTGTATAAAATATATATACAAACTTACATATTCCTACATTTTTATGCTGCTATAATATTGAGCATTTCTGTGGAAAAAAATTTCTACCGTATCTTTTAGAGTTCACATACTCCGCGACTTACAGGACATTTAGTAAAACCAATGCTTGGTCAAAGGGTTGGCTGTATACAAACGGCCAAATAAAAATCATAAATTAATCCTCTTTAAGCGGATGAGTAGCTTATTTTACATGCATTTATATGGACCTTAGTAAGGTCTTCTACTACCTTTCCTCCAATTCCTTAAGGCAAACAAAAAAATATCACAAAAACACTTCCGCAACAATTTTTGTTTATGTTGTCCCTTCGAATGATATAAACTGGCATACGAAGGGTATGATGAAAGCGAATATAAAATTAAAAAAATATATAACTATGTTGGAAATCAGTGGTTTTCTCAAAATAAGGATGACAGCCTTTTTACTCCCGTGGACATTGGACAAGTGCTAACAAATACCCTGCAGACGAGTTTTAAATACAAAAATTTTATTTTATATTATTTATAACCCCACAGATGGGTTTCTATGAAAACGAAAAAAGGCTTAGTAAATAAAAGAATATATTAGGAAAAAAATTTCTGTTGAAAAGGACAATCACTATAGTATCTGGGGATACCCATAGAGCATTAACTAAGGTCAGATGAGATTTTACTGATGGACCATAAGAAAACAACTAACAATATGAACCGTTTTTTAAATGTGCAGTTGATTACATTATTAGAACCTAGGAAAAAATAGTTCCTCTGTCCCAGAAGAAAATATTATGGAAGAGAAAATGGCTAAAATTAAAAAAAAAAAAATCTTTTGAGTTTTCCTTGTTTGTTTTGTTTTCCTGGGCTTCTTTCTCCTTGAAGCCTCCAGGAGGTGGCAAAAAATAATTGCAATGTTGTAATTTAATTAGCAACCCAAGGCAGTATCATAACAAAAAAGAGAACATTTTGTTTATCATTTTGCTGAAGCCCATGTTAAAACTGTTTCGAGATGATTTTATTTCGATTTCTCTGAGGTGAAAGTTGGTGAGCACCAACGACGTAATTTGGGAGAAAACTGTATGCGTAAATAAACTATCGGTTGGCCTTGGCAAGTTACAAATTTAATTAAAATTAAATTAGTTACGCTAAGTAAAAGAATTAATTTAATTTAAGCAACGTTAAATTAAATTATAATTGGTCCAGCTAATTCCATTTAAACTAATTAAAATAAAAACTAATTTAAGATAACTAAATTAAAAAAAAAAAAAAAAAAACAATTTAAATAAAAAACACTAAACTAAAATAAATTAAATGATAAAAATAAGTTCAATTATAGTAATTTAAGTAAAACAAGTAAGGAAAGTCTAAAGTCGGGCGGGCCGACTATATTATACCCTGCACCACTTTGTAGGTCCACATTTTCGATAGCATATCCAATGCATTGGGTTATATATAAAAGTTTATGTTCGAATATACATATATTTAAATCTGACCAGATCTGGACAAAACATGCCAGAGATCTACCAAATTTATAGACTTTAAATTTAAGTCGGCTAATGCCCTGGGTTGGAACACAATGTCAGAAAAGAAACTATGGAAAACATTTAAATCTGAACCAATTTTGAGCAACTTCGCAAAAGTGTATTTATGATTTATCGGTCGATAGATGTGTATTAGAAGTATAGGCAAATTGGAGTAATTATTACAAGTTTTCGTTGTAGCAGTGGCGATTATTTTATTAGGAAAATGTGGGTATTTTGGCCATTTTTGCCCAAATTGGAGAAACATATATATGGAAGCTATATCGATATCTGAACCGATTTCAACCAAATTTGACATGCATAGTTACTATCCCAGCAAAAAAAGAGCTTCCAAAAAAGTAGTTTGGATCCCCAATCTGTGATCCGGAAGTAGTGCAAGCTTGGATCATCTCCAATGAATTTTACATGTGCCCTGGAAGTTAATTTGAATGAAGAAATTTAAAAAGCGAAAAAATTTTTTTTTTAACCAATTTTACTTTTTTTTTCATCAATATGTTTTATTACACTATTATTTTCCTATTATCTAATTTTTACAATTTGAACAACTTTTTCGCTCCGACCAGGGATTGAACCTGGGTTTACTGGCACCATAACAGAACGCCTTAGCGCACTCAGCCACAAACGCCATTGAACATAAAGCGTCGAAAGATCAATTCAAATGTTTGTGATATGATCGTAATACGACACCAAGGAATAACATTTTAATTGCTTCTCGAGATGTTCTTTATTAGTATGAAGGAAAAAATAAGAAACGCAGGGTCAAATCTCACCAGCGGCAATTTTTTTTTATCAAATATTTTTCCAAAAAAATATTTTTTTATGTCATGCATCGTTTTTATACCCTCCACCATAGGATGGGGGTATATTAACTTTGTCATTCCGTTTGTAACACATCGAAATATTGCTCTAAGACCCCATAAAGTATTTATATTCTGGGTTGTGGTGAAATTCTGAGTCGATCTGAGCATGTCCGTCCGTCCGTCCGTCCGTCTGTTGAAATCACGCTAACTTCCGAACGAAACAAGCTATCGACTTGAAACTTGGCACAAGTAGTTGTTATTGATGTAGGTCGGATGGTATTGCAAATGGGCCATATCGGTCCACTTTTACGTATAAACGGACCCCCAAATTTGGCTTGCGATTGCTCTAAAAGAAGCAAATTTCATCCGACCCAGCTGAAATTTGGTACATGGTGTTAGTATATGGTCTCTAACAACCGGGCAAAAATTGGTCCATATCGGTCCACTTTTACGTATAGCCCCCATATAAACGGACCCCCCAAATTTGGCTTGCGATTGCTCTAAGAGAAGCAAATTTCATCCGATCCGGCTGAAATTTGGTACATGGTGTTAGTATATGGTCTCTAACAACCATGCAAAAATTGGTCCATATCGGTCCATAATTACATATAGCCCCCATATAAACCGATCCCCCGATTTGGCCTGCGGAGCCTCTAAGAGAAGCAAATTTAATCCGATCCGGCTGAAATTTGGTACATGGTGTTAGTATATGGTCTCTAACAATCATGCAAAAATTGGTCCAGATCGGTCCATAATTATATATAGCCCCCATATAAACCGATCACCTGATTTGACCTCCGGAGCCTATTGGAAGACCAAAATTCATCTGATTCAGTTGAAATTTGGTACGTGATGTTAATATATGGCCTCAAACACCCATGCAAAAATTGGTCGATATCGGTCCATAAGTATATATAGGCCCCATATAAACCGATCCCCAGATTTGACTTCCGGAGCACCTTGGAAGAGCAAAATTCTTCCCATTCGATTGAAATTTGGTACGTGATGTTAGTATAGGGTATCCAAAAACCATGCAGGAATTAATTCCTATCGGTCCATAATAATATATAGCTCCCATATAAACCGATCCCCAGATTTGACCTCCGGTGCCTTTTGGAGAAGCAAAATTCATCCGATCTGGTTGAAATTTGGTACGTTGTGGTAGTATATGATATTTAACAACCATGTGAGTTGAAATTTGTGGATGACAGTCTTTCGTAGAAGTTTCTACGCAATCCATGGCGGAGGGTACATAAGATTCGGCCTTGCCGAACTTACGTCCGTAAATACTTGTTATTTTCTATTTTCGGCATATATTTTCGTATAAATATATTTTTTTCATTAAAAATCAACAAAAACAAAATAAAAATTCTCGTAATTTGCAAAATCTTCTCAAAGAACTTCCATGGAAGCGAAAAAGTCAAACGAGACAGGTTCAAATCCCAGCGGGGATGAAATTTATTTGTTTTTATTATTTTTTACTTTTTTATTAATTTTCTAGTTTGTTTAGTTTTTTTTATTAGTTTTCTATTTTTTTGTAAAATTTAATTGTACAAAATTTGCACTGAAAATAACCTGATTGCGTTCTTTCTAATACTTGTCCACAAGGACTGCATCGGAAGTAGAAAAAAATCATTGGGGATCCCAAGATGCGCTGTAGAAGAAATGTTTGTGCACTTGTCCAAAAGGACTGCATTGGAAGTGGAAACAAATTATTGGGGGATCCCGCGATGCTCTTTAGAAGAAATGTTTGTGGACTTGTCCAAAAGGACCGAATCGGAAGTTGGAAAAACTCGATGGGGGATTCTGGTATGGGCTTTAAAAGAATTGTTTGTAGAACAACTTCCAATTTTTTTTGCTGGGATGTTAATTCTTCTCCCTGTGCAAAATTTCACGTAAATCGGACTACAACTTTGACCTCTGTGGTAATATGACGGAAAATCGACCTAAAGATTTTATGGGAGCTATATCTCAACCTGAACCGATTTCGACCAAATTCGGCGTGAATCGTAAGAATGTCAATTCTACATGCTGTGCAAAATTTTATTCACATCGGAATAAAACTGTGGCCTCTGGAGACATACGTGTAAATCGGGCGAAAGATATATATGGGAGCTATATTTAAATCTGGGAGCTATATTCAGCCAAATTCGGTAAGCATAGAAAGAATTACTACTATCTGTACAAAATTTCATATAAATCGGAGTAAAACTCTGGCTTCTGGAGTCATAAAAGTGCCTATCGGGCTAAAGATATATATGAGAGCTATACCTAAATTTGAACCGATTTCATCCAAAATCAATAAGGTTCTATTCTGACCCAAAACACAAACTTGTGCCAAATTTTATGTCGAATAGATTAAAACTGCGACCTAGACTTTGATCACAAAAATGTGTTCACAGACAGACAGACATGTCTATATAGACTCAAGAGCCCATCCTGAGCATTTTTGCCAAAGACACCATGTTGGTATCTCGTCTTCTTCTGGGTGTTGCAAACATATGCACTAACTTATAATACCCTGTACCACAGTGTGACGCAGGGTATAATTAAAAATACACGGGTTCTTTCAAACAACTAAACTAAATTATTTTATTCAACTTTATTTAATTCTAAAATTAAATTCAATTTAATTTAATTAGCATTTTATTAAACGAATAAATTGAAAACCAATTTAAAAGCAATCTTAGGAACTCATGAAATGGACGCTGAAAATGCTTCCGAAAATAACTAAACCACTTTGGCTATTGTTTCATGTATTTAACTCCTCAATGGAGGAGCAATATCTGCTGATGGTGCTTTGGTAGCTACTTGAGGTCAATAAAAAAACGGCTGCACATGGAAACAAGTGCGACACTATGCACCCATTCACCAGAGTCATAAAGTCGCACGACACCCCAACTTTTATGCCGAGAAGTGAGCCAAGGAGATTAGGTGAACATAAAGTCTTAATCTTGAATGGTTGAATAATAAAAAAAAACAAATCTTGAATAAATGGACTACCTTCATGCAACCTCAAATTGCGGAGGGGGGACAATATCACTCTAATTGTTCTACATTTATAAGGTGAAAATGGCGCCCATAAATTAAAAGAAAACAGAACAAAAGTAGCATCTTTAGCCACAACAATCACTCGACCTGATATCTCTAGTGACTGTAGTAGTCCTATTGTTACGATTGCCCCCTAAAACATGGATGCAAGATAAGGTAGGCCCCCCATAGAATTGGATACATCTTATCCAGCAGCACCAACAATTCCAAACAAATTGTGATGGAATACAAAAAAAGATCGATCGGTCGATTGATGTTCATTAGTTGTTTATGGCCGTGTATTTGTTCTGTCTCTTAGACTTCAGTTTAGGTTTTCTCTTCAGCTTCTTTGTTGTTTGGGTTTCCAGCTCGTATATCTATCACCGTATTGGCCTTGTTGTAGAACAGTGCACATTGAAGATTCCAAAGGAGCATAAATTTCTTTTGTGGCGTACAGAGAAAATGAAGTGTTACAGATATTTTGAAATTTTTATATTAAAACATAAATTAATTTTAACTTAATTTAGATGAATACTTACACCAACGTAGAATTTATAATATTACACAAAAATAAATTAATTTAAATTGAAATTAAATAATAATAAAATGAATGAGTTAACATCAATTAAACGTAAATAAATTTTATTAGATAATATTGGACAAGAGCAGCGTTGCCAGAATTGTTTCACCAAAAACCGCTAGATTTGCCCCAAAAAATAGCTAAAAAAAGCTAAAAAATTCTAAAAAATAGCTAGAAAAAAAGCTAATTTTTTTGTATCAAAAGTCACATTTTTGATTGAAATTTAACAAACTTAAAGGCTTTATTTCACTTACAATGCATATTATTTTCATTTTAATTCCACTTCTGTGAGACTGTAACAATATCTAAGGCATATTAGCTCTGTTTGCGTATTCGATACATTTTTATTACTATCACAAATTTTTTACTGGAAGTCCTTCGTTTTGTGGGAGCTACCTTCCCAACACCTCTATTTTATTTACTTGTTATTTTAAAATATTAAATGATCTAAGCATGCTTTGGATTTGTTCCTGTACATTTAACAAATTTTGAACTCTGAGAGGATTTTCAATATTTCTCTCTTTTACTACTTTCTACTACGAGTAAAGTAAAGGAACACAACTAAAATTTTAGTTTGGATTTGAAATTGTGAAAAATTCGAAATACATTACTTTTATTTAAATTGTAGAAAATACCTATAGTTTACATTTCCCAGTAAAAACATTTTCCTTTTCTTCATGAGCTATCAAAGTGCTTTAAAAACGTGCTAACGCCAACTTAAATTTCCAAATTCAGACTCGACTTCAAGTAGAAATTATTGTATATATACGTTTTTAAAATAAAGTGTTGAAAAACATCTTCTATTTTTGAACGCTATTTTGGTTTGTGGTTAAGATGCAAAAACTCCTCACATTTAAAGACTATTTCATTAATTCTTCCTTCTTTCATGAAAACATACCCATTTTTAAGTTGAATCACTTAATTATAGGGACAAAACGATTTTATCGTCTTTTGGACAAGGAAAACAGTTTATATAAAAGAAATTCACAAATGCTATTATAACCAAAATTCGCGTTCGTATTTTAAGGAGACGACAAAATTTTTTCAGTGCACAAAGCTATTCACGTCTACTATTTTAATTTAGTAATATCGTAATAACTTTAGAATATTATAATAACATAAAAAGGATAAACGAGTCAAATGATAATATTCCCAATAATTTACTGACAGTTTATCTAACAAATTTGTATGGTAATAGTAGATTTAAAGTTTACGATAACTTTTATGTATATAATGAAAAAACTTTACAACAAGGTGTATTTGCTACAAAAATGCCCGCATAATGGCTGGACTCATTATTAATGTTTCAACTGAGCTTTGAAATATGTGGAAACCCTTATACTTGCAGCAAGGCTTAGATAAAAACGCCGATTTATCCATATTTCAGTAGAAACATGTCGAAAATAAAAAAAAGCCAAAAATAGCTAAAAGGGTCATGAAAAAAAGCCAGAAAAAAAGCTAAAAGCTAAATGCATTTTTTTCCCGCTAAACGTCTTCAAAAAAAGCCAAATCTAGCGGGAAAAAAGCTAAATTGGCAACGCTGGTGGAGTATCAGTTGTTCAAGCATCAAAAATTCGGTTCTACTATTTATTGACTGAAAGGAGAATAGAGGGAATCATAAATTCGCTACGTGCAGTATTATTTCAGGAAAATCCCATACCACATTTTAGGATAAACCCATGCCCATGTCATCTTTATAAAAAAATGTTTACGCCGGCCGCATTGCAAAATTTTATTTCTATAGAAAATTTTGTCAAAATTTTATTTCTATAGAAAATTTTCTCAAAATTTTGTTTCTATAGAAAATTTTCTCAAAATTTTGTTTCTATAGAAAATTTTCTCAAAATTTTATTTCTATAGATAATTTTCTCAAAATTTTATTTCTATAGAAAATTTTTTGAAAATTTTGTTTCTATAGAAAATTTTTTCAAAATTTAGTTTCTATAGAAAACTTTTGTTTCTATAGAACATTTTTTCAAAATTTAATTTCTATAGAAATTTTTTTAAAAATTTTATTTCTATAGAAAATTTTGTTAAAATTTTATTTCTATAGAAAATTTTTTCAAAATTTAATTTCTATAGAACATTTTTTCAAAATTTAATTTCTATAGAAAACTTTTTAAAAATTTTGTTTCTATAGAAATTTTGTCAAAATTTTTTTTTCTATATAAAATTTTGATCAATGTTTACTTCTATAGAAAATTTTGATCAAATTTTACTTCTATAGAAAATTTTGTTTTAATAGAAAATTTTGTCAAAATTTTATTTCTATAGAAAATTTTCTCAAAATTGTATTTCTATAGAAAATTTTCTTAAAATTTTATTTCTATAAAAAATTTTTTATTTCTATAGAAATTTTTCTATTTTTGAACGCTATTTTGGTTTGTGGTTAAGATGCAAAAACTCCTCACATTTAAAGACTATTTCATTAATTCTTCCTTCTTTCATGAAAACATACCCATTTTTAAGTTGAATCACTTAATTATAGGGACAAAACGATTTTATCGTCTTTTGGACAAGGAAAACAGTTTATATAAAAGAAATTCACAAATGCTATTATAACCAAAATTCGCGTTCGTATTTTAAGGAGACGACAAAATTTTTTCAGTGCACAAAGCTATTCACGTCTACTATTTTAATTTAGTAATATCGTAATAACTTTAGAATATTATAATAACATAAAAAGGATAAACGAGTCAAATGATAATATTCCCAATAATTTACTGACAGTTTATCTAACAAATTTGTATGGTAATAGTAGATTTAAAGTTTACGATAACTTTTATGTATATAATGAAAAAACTTTACAACAAGGTGTATTTGCTACAAAAATGCCCGCATAATGGCTGGACTCATTATTAATGTTTCAACTGAGCTTTGAAATATGTGGAAACCCTTATACTTGCAGCAAGGCTTAGATAAAAACGCCGATTTATCCATATTTCAGTAGAAACATGTCTTTATTTTGTTGTGCCACCTTTATATACCCTAGGCCACACTGTGGAACAGGGTATTATAAGTTAGTGCATATGTTTGCAACACCCAGAAGGAGACGAGATAGACATATGGTGTCTTGGGCAATATTGCTCAGGGCCGGTCCCTGAGTCGATCTAGCCATGTCCGTCCGTTTGTGAACACATCTTTGTGATCATATTTTAGTCCAATCGACCAATGGTATAATTAAATTTATCACAATTGCATATTTCTTTTAGGCCAGAAAAGAATTGATTTTGGAAGAAATCGGTTAAGTTTTAGATATATCTCACATATGGCCGATATCTACTAATATGGCCCCAGAAGCCAGAATTTCAGCCTGATTTACTTTAAATTTTGCACAAAAAGTGCAATTGATAGTGTCGTAAAGTGTGCCGAATTTGGTTGAAATCGGCTGAGATTTAGATATAGCTCCCATATATATCTTTCACCCTATATGCACTTATAAGGCCTCAGAAGCCAGAGTTTTGCCCTAATTCACTTTTAATTTTGCACAGCGAGTAGAATTAATATTATAGCTATGCATGCCAAATTTGGTTGAAATCGGGTCAGATTTATATATAGCTCCCATATCTACTCGTATCTTTCCCCAGATTTTCACTCATATGACAACAGAGGTCAAAGTTGTAATCCGATTTAACTGAAATTTGGCACAGGGAGTAGAATTAACATTGTAGCTTTGCACGCCAAATTTGGTTGAAATCGGTTCAGATTTAGATATAACTCCCATATATATGTTTTTATACCACCACCATAGAATGGTGACGAGGGTATAATAAGTTTGTCATTCCGTTTGTAACACATCGAAATATCGATTTCCGACTATATAAAGTATATATATATTCTTGATCAGGGAGAAATTCTAAGACGATATAACGATGTCCATCCGACTGTCTGTCTGTCTGTTGTAATCACGCTACATTCTTCAATAATGAAGCAATCGTGCTGAAATTTTGTACAAACTCGTCTTTTGTCTGCCGGCAGGTCAAATTCGAAGATGGGCTATATCGGTCCAGGCTTTGATCTAGTCCCCATATAAACCGACCTCCCGATTTGGGGTCTTGGGCTTATAGAAATCGTAGTTTTTTGCCCAATTTGCCTGAAATTTGAAATCTAGAGGTATTTTATGACCATAAAGAGGTGTGCCAAAAATGGTGAGTATCGGTCCATGTTTTGGTATAGCCCCCATATAGACCGATCTCCCGATGTTACTTCTTGGGCTTATAGAAACCGCAGTTTTTATTCAATTTACCTGAAATTGGAAATCTAGAGGTATTGTAGGACCACAAATACGTGTGCCTAAAATTGTGAGTATCGGTCTATGTTTTGGTACGGTCCCCATATAAACCGACCTCCCGATTTGGGGTCTTGGGCTTATAGAAATCGTAGTTTTTTGCCCAATTTGCCTGAAATTTGAAATCTAGAGGTATTTTATGACCATAAAGAGGTGTGCCAAAAATGGTGAGTATCGGTCCATGTTTTGGTATAGCCCCCATATAGACCGATCTCCCGATTTTACTTCTTGGGCTTATAGAAACCGCAGTTTTTATTCAATTTACCTGAAATTGGAAATCTAGAAGTATTGTAGGACCAAAAATACGTGTGCCTAAAATTGTGAGTATCGGTCCATGTTTTGGTATGGTCCCCATATAAAACGACCTCTAGAGTTGGGGTCTTGGGCGTATAGAAACCGTAGTTTTTATCCAATTTGTCTGAAATTGGAAATCTAGAGGTATTTTAGGACCATAAAGAGGTGTGCCGAAAATGGTGAGTATCGGTCCATATTTTGGTATAGCCCCCATATAGACCGATTTCCGGATTTTACTTCTTGGGCTTCTAGAATCCGAAGTTTTTATCCTATTTGCCTGAAATTGGAAATCTAGAGGTATTTTCGGGTCATAAAGAGGTGTGCCGAAAACGGTGAGTATCGGTCCATATTTTAGTATAGCCCCCATAAGAACGATCTCCCGATTTAACTCCTTGGGTTTCTAGAAACCGTAGTTTTTATCTGATTTGCCTGAAATTGTAAATATTCTGGTATTTTAGGCTCACAAAAACGTGTATCGGATTACGTTTTTATCGGTCCATTTGGTAATGCCTCCATATAGAACGACTTCACTTCTTGAGGGTGTAGAAGGCGCACTGATCATGAAAATTGCTTGAAACTCAATGTAAAATTTCAAGATTTTACTTCTACAGATTTAAGATTTCAAATCAAGGCGTTATTTTATAATTTTCTTGCACACTTACAAGAGATGTTAATGATTCCTCTAAAACTCAAACAAAAATGGTTCTATAAATCCAGAATCTGATATAGTCCTCATAGGTGAAATCTTTAAATTTATCTTCGGGAAGTGTCCTCAAGTCCTCAAGCCCTCCTGAAATTTCAAAGGAAACCCTAATATTTGGTTCATGGTGGTGGGTATTTAAGATTCGGCCCGGCCGAACTTAGTTCTGTATATGCTTGTTTTTTTGTGATTTCGGCAAAATTGGCCAATATACCCACATTTGCCTTGTAAAAACGACACTGCAAGTCGATAACTTCTAAAAATGACTCCAAGTTTTCCTATACGTCTAATATACATCTATCGACCGATAAATCATAAATACACCTTTGCTAAGTTACCTAAAAATTGCTTCAGGTTTAAATGTTTCCCATATTTTTATACCCTAAACTACATAGTGGTCAGAGTATAATAACTTTGATCTGCCAAAAAATGTGCCTACAAGAAATATTGATTTTAGACCACATAAAATATATACCGATCGACTCAGAATCACCTCCTGAGTCGATCTAGCCCGTGTCCGTTCGTCTGTCCGTCCGTCCGTTCGTCTGTCCGTCCGTCCACGTATTTGTTGTTCGCAGGATTCCGTTTGCAATTATTAACCGATTTTGATGAAATTTGGTGTGTGGTACGGTTTTTTGGTACAGAGACGAACGCTATTGAATTTGGAAAAAAAATTGGATCAAATTTAGATATAGCTCCCATATATCTGTATCGTCCGTTTTCGATAAATGGGATCAGATTGCTTTTATTTAACTGGTTGGCTGATAAGCCCCCGGTCTAACAAAGAAAAACACATTTTTTGTCAAAATTCGTTTTTATTGTTCAACATAGTTCCCTTCAAGAGCGATACAACGATTATAACGACCTTCCAATTTTTAGATACCATTTTGGTAGTACTCCTTCGGTTTTGCCTCAAAATAGGCCTCAATTTCGGCGATCACCTCTTCATTGCAGCCAAATGTTTTCCCTGCGAGCATCCTTTTGAGGTGTGAGAACAAGAAAAAGTCGCTGGGGGCCAGATCTGGAGAATACGGTGGGTGGGGAAGCAATTCGAAGCCCAATTCATGCATTTTTGCCATAGTTCTCAATGACTTGTGGCACGGTGCGTTGTCTTGGTGGAACAACACTTTTTTCTTCTTCATATGGGGTCGTTTTGCCGCGATTTCGACCTTCAAACGCTCCAATAATGCCATATAATAGTCACTGTTGATGGGTTTTCCCTTCTCAAGATAATCGATAAAAATTATTCCATGCGCATCCCAAAAAAACAGAGGCCAGCGGACTTTTGAATCTTTCCACGCTTCGGAGACGGTTCACCGGTCGCTGTCCACTCAGGCGACTGTCGATTGGACTCAGGAGTATAGTGATGGGGCCATGTTTCATCCATTGTCACATATCGACGGAAAAACTCGGGTGTATTATGAGTTAACAGCTGCAAACACCGCTCGGAATCATCAACACGTTGTTGGTTTTGGTCAAATGTGAGCTCGCGCGGCACCCATTTTGCATTGTGCTTCCGCATATCCAAATATTGATGAATGATATGACCAACACGTTCCTTTGATACACCCAGAGAAGGAATATGATCACCTCAAACATGTTTTAAGAGCAAAATGTTATTTTTGGGTGGTGACCATGTAACGTGGTTTTCGCAACCATGTTATTTCCTCGGGAATCATGTATCTGATTTCGGCAAGCAGGTTATATTTGACGAGAAAATAACATTTTAGTGACAAACATGTTACATGGTCATCATACAAAAATAAAATTTTGCTCTTGAAACATGTTTGAGGTGATCATATTCCTTCTCTGCGTGTATCTTTAAGGCCTCTGCTATCTCAAACAACTTCATTTTACGGTCATTCAAAATCATGTTGTGGATTTTTTTGATGTTTTCGTCGGTAACCACATCCTCTACTGCGTTCACCGTCCTCCGTGCTCATTTCACCACGCTTGAATTTTGCATACCAATCAATTATTATCGATTTCCCTGGGGCAGAGTCCGGAAACTTATTATCAAGCCAAGTTTTGCTTCCACCGTATTTTTTCCCCTTCAGAAAACAGTATTTTATTAAAATACGAAATTCCCTTTTTTCCATTTTTTACAATAAAAAAAGTTGCTTCACAAAAGACGCTCTATCTCACAATCTAATTGACTTATAGACGTCAAATTTTCACACGAATCATTTGAAGGTTGGTACTATATAAAAATAATATGCATTTAATACTAGCGACGCCATCTATGTGTCAGATCGGGGACTTATCAGCCAACCTGTTATTGTACCTTTATCAAAAGCATATATAGGGTTAAAAATCGATAGTTAAAAATGGACTATACATTTGATCAATTCAGCCCATATTCTAGTAAAACCTACTTTTTATATCACCGTGTAATTTCATCCACATAAATACACTTTGAATGGCCTGAAATCCAGTACTTCGTTTTTCGTTGTTCGATTAAAAACCCCATTGGATTTTATTTTGTCGAAATATTTCTTTAGTTACAAAGAAATGAAGTGTTTTTAAATTTTGTTTCGCCGGAGTCGGAGTCGAGCAAAATTTATACGACTCCGGCTCCAAGTCCGACTCCAGCAAAATCTTCCGACTCCAAGACTCCGACTCCAAGACTCCGACTCTGGCTCCTGCTCCGACTCCACAGCTCTGGTCGACCCCGCCCGACTTTAGACTTTCCTTACTAGTATGAAGCTCTTTTTTTTTTTGACGGACAGTGTCTACTTGTAAAAAATCTTTCTACTTGGGAAAATTTTATACAACGCTAAGGTTCCCATAATCTTTTTTGGTCTCTCGGCATCGGCATTAGCCGAAATGTGGATCTACAAGTGGTGCAGGGTTTAATATAGTCGGCCTCGCCCGACTTTAGACTTTCCTTACTAGTTTGAAGCTCTATTTTTTTGCCGGGCAGTGTCTAGTTGTAAAAAATCTTTCTACTTGGGAAAATTTTATACAACGTCAAGGTTCCCATAATCTTCTTTGGTCTCTCGTTTATTACTAAGAATTTTATTATTAACTTTAAATTCTGCGCCGATTGAAACACCCAGTATATTTCTGAATTTAAACATTGCCTCATGGCCCATAAGATAGTCCTCTCATATTGTAAGCGAATATACATCCAAAATGGACTTATATTTAGTTGGGAGGCATCATCTTCGTATGAGTTCTGTTTCATATCTTTAGCACCTTTAAAACTTTACCATTTCATTGCATACCTTCAGCCATTCAACCATTAGGAGTAAGTTTATATGAGCGGCATTATGGCTACAAAGCTATTCCAAGATTTTGGCTTTGCTGCTTTCCCCATTGTGCTCTTCAATATCTCAAGTTCATCTGAAGAGCTTCATGCTTCGCGTTTTCCACCATCAAACGGGAATGTCTGCTGTTTCACTGGACTACAGCAAAACGTCTCTTCACTTAGATTTATGGCCTTTTAAGTGGCAACACATGTATTATCAGGTAACAACAGAAAAAATAACACTGGATATAAAAGCCAAACCTAAGTCTGGTCTCATTCGTAACCATTATGAGTCATTATTAAAAGACAATCTTACAAATGACTCAAAGTTATTATGTTGCAAAAAATACAAAAACAAAAATGTTCATTGGGCATTACCTCACAGAGATATGAGGAAAAAGCAAAGGACTCTATTGGGATGATGATGCAATGAATGGAAGGTAACATATTTTCTAAGATTTGAGCTTCTGCTAAAAATATGGAGGCGAAAGTTGATAGCACAGAGTTTTATGTGATTTATGTGAAACATTTAAGGTCTCAATGGACATGCCAAAATTAGCCTAATGTTTTCTTAGAGACGAATTGTTCTTTGGTAAATAATTTCCATATTAGGATGTGACCTAATGAAGACATTAGAATGATTCATAAGATTTTGTTTATTTATTGGTAATTCTGAATTGTGGTTGAATTTTTTTTAGAAAATAGGCAAAATGTTTTGTTTTTAAGGTGGAATATAAACGCATGCATGGAAGGTAACAAAGTTTAAACCACACTGACAAAAGAATATAAACCTAATATGGCAGATTATCTATCTTCTATCTTCTATACACACAAAAAAATTTCACGAAAATTTTTCCAATTAAAATTTTAATTGGGTTTTAAAAAATATTCAATTAAAAATTTTATTGATTCAACAATTTTTTTAATTGAAACAAAAATCAATCACAAACATAATAGTATCAATTAATTTTTTAATTGGATCAATTAACTTTTTAATTGACCTTCAATTAATTTTTTAATTGATACTATCATTTCTGTGATTGAAGACATTTCAATTAAAAATTAATTGGACCAATTAATTTCGTGATTGAATCAGAAAAAATTTTTTTTGTGTGTATATATAAAATTCAATCTATGTTTGTTTATTTGTTTGTTTGTTTGATTGTTTGTTTGTATGTTCCGAGTTGGCTCCGAAACGGCTGAACCGATTTACTTGAAACTTTCAGAGATCGTAGGGGGCGTTCATGTGGTGAAAATAGGGTATCTCATTTTTTGACACCTGGTCGCGGAGAGGGACCTCCCCTTTGTCGGACTTTTTGAAAATTGGACCAAAGTTGACCGATTGGCTTGAAATTTTCATTGAAGCTTGGGGTTGGCATCTGGACAAAGATCCGCTACTTTATATTTCGATATTTGGTGGCGGAGGGGGACCTTCCCTTTGTTCGACTTTTTTTTAAGTACACTGAAAAAAAAACATACTCGGTTCCAAAGATTTTGTCTTTACTTTAAAAATATTGGTATTGATTCCGAGCCAAAGAAGCGGAGAATACAAGTAAGGATACTTTTAAGACACAATTCTCTTTTAAATTTAGGTTTTGTGTACTTGCTTCTAGGAAGCAAATTTTAATTTTTCGCTTTCTCAGCTTTTTTTCTTCATATGCTATCAAAGTCCTTTAAAAACGAGTTAACGGCAACTTTATTTTCCAAATTAGGACTCGACTTCCAGTAGAAATTATGCTATGTTTGAAGTAAAAAACTTCTTTAAAATAAAGTTGTGGAAAACATGTCCTATATTTGAACGATTTTTTGCTTTGTAGTCAAGATGCAAAAAGACAACAAATTTAAAGACAATTTTATTAAATTTAAAGAATTTTTCTGAATTATTAAAGTCAAGTTGACCTTAGCCTATAAATGTTTTCTTTCATGTTAAGATACCCATTTTTAAGTCAAATCACTTAATTATAAGGACAATACGACTTCATTGAAAAGTTTATCGACTTTTGGACAAGGAAAATAACTTTATTTTAGAGAAATGTGTCTTCTATGCCAAGCAAAATTTGTATTCGTATTTCAAAGACATGAAATCTTTGACTTCACGACAATATTTTTTTCAGTGTACAGTGAAAAAACTAAAATTCTCTAAATTATCTGAGATTTACAGAGAACATGCGGTGATTATGGAATTAATATAAGGTACCTGATAATTTCATATGTGGTCGGGGAGGGGGACCTCCCCCTTGCCCTACTTTTTGAAACTTGGAACAAAATTATGCGATTTGCTTGAAATTTTCATTGAATGTTGGGGTTGGCATCTAGACAAAAATCCGCTGCATTATTTTTCGATATTTGTCCGCCTTTTTTTGTTTTTGAAGTAGAGTGAAAACAAAACTGAACTCCCCCGACTGAAATTTTACGGAAAAAATGGGTGAGGTTATGAAATTTATATCAGGTTCCTGATTTTTTAATAAAAATAAAAGGGCATAGGGGAACATCCGCAACTCTTAAGTACATACAGAGAAACAATTAAACTTTACCGAGTTACTTGAAATTTGCAGAGGACTGGGGAGAGATAACGATATTAATAGTGGATACCTGATTTTGTGATATTTGGGCGGAAGAGAGGCCGCCCCTTTAGGCATATAATTTGCTTGACATTTTCTGGGACGTTTACAAATATACGCTACATCACTTTTCGATATTTGGTCGGGGAGGAGGTTCTCCTCTAAAACTGCAAAAAAAAATTCTTAAGTTTTCTTGAAATTTACAAATGCAGTGGGGGAAGGTTATGAACGAAGAGGCAACCTTCCTTGCCACACACTTGAGAAAAGTTTCAAGAATTTTCAGAGAAGGTTAGGGGTGCTATTCATTACGGTGTTTGTCGATATTGTATCGGGGAAAGTGACGTCCCTTTAAAACAATAGATCACCATTTACACATCTCCGATCTACTTGAAATTTACAGGGAACGTGAGAGGAGGTGATTAAATTTATACATGATTTTTAAATTAGTATATGATTTTTCTATATTTGGTTGGGGAAGGGGAAAATTGAAATAAACTTTGTCAATTTACTTCGATAGAATTAATTGAGTAGTTGTGAAATTAATATAGGGTACGTGATAGTCCGATATCAGGTCGGAGTGGTGCGAAGGTGGGGAGAGGGTTCCCTTTTGTATGTTTTTTTGAAATTGAAAGTAGAGGGTTGTCCGTAAATGGGAACTCGGTACATAGTTTTATGATTTTTGCACAGGCTTCTGCCAGACTTCTTTTTAGTAAAGAACTTAAATGTACACGAAATTGGCAGCCAACGTAGAGGGTGCATCACGCCGTATTTGTACCTATAAACGAAAAAGCAAGTAGTCCGATTTGTTTGAAAAAATTCAAATATTTTCGAATTTGTTTTCAGCACGAAGGATAGGGTTGACTAAGTTAACGCAAAATGTTCTTACAAATACGCTTCGGAAGTCGCAGCGAAGCGGGCCGGGTTAAGCTAGTTAAACATAAATTGAAGGAAAGGCATTACGAAGAAATTTCTTAAAACGAAAGAAATTTGTACTAAATGAAAGTTTATATATAATTTTTAGTAAAAGCATATGTTAAACGTATACAGGGTTTCAACTACACTGACAAGAAAGAGCAAATTTCATTCGAGCCAGATAAAATTTCGTACCCGCCCTCTAACAACCATTTAAAACTTGGTCCTAGATCTAATTTCTGTAGCCTCTGGAGGAGTAAATTGCATCCGATTCGATTGAAATTTCGTTTGTGATGTCCGTATATGCTTTCTAATAATCATGTCAAAAAAAAAATGGTCTATATCGGTTCGTACCTATATATAGCTCCAACATAAACCGATCCCCAAATTTGACATCCGGAACCTCTTGGAGGAGTGAATTTAATCCGATCATGGTGAAATTTGGTAGGCGATGTTAGTGTATGCCCTTTAATAACCATGCAAAAGATTTTCCATATCGGTTCATACACTGAAAAAAATGTTTACGTGATATTAAAGATTTCGCAACCTAAATTTTATGATGCGAAATTTACAAAATATTAAGGACAAATTTGTTTAAAATAATGAAATTTTAATTAAAATTAAGTTTATAATCTTTGCTTCAAAAAAATTTTTTTTTCATTAAATTTAGGACACAAATTTTGTATATATGCGTCTCTCCGTTAAAGTCGCATGTCTTCGAACTAAGGCTAATTTCCCTTAAAGTAAAGAAACACATTTTTGATTCAAAGAAATTGTCCTTAAATTAACTGAAATATTGAAACTTTAGATTTAAGATAAAAACGCTTCAACTATAGGCTAAGACTTATTATAAGGATTTAGCGTCGTTGGTTTAAAGTTTTGTTTGGAATTAAGAAAACGTTTTTTACTCCGTTATAATTTAGATTTTTTAACTGACATTTGTTTGTACCTGAGTAACTTTATTAATAAACCCCGAAAAGAGAATGAAAATTTGATAAATGAGATCTGTATCCTAATTTTAATTTTATTGGTCCTAGATTTAAAGCCAGATAGGTCGCTAAAAAATGTCTTTATTTCAAAGAAGCCGCATCTTTGGCTCGGAATCAATACCAAAATCCTTAAAAGGAAGGTCAAAATCTTTTGGATCCAAGTAAACTTTTTTTTTGAGTGCAGTTATATATAGCCCCCCCATATAAACCGATCCCCAGATTTGATCATCGGAGCCTCTTCAGGAAAAATTTCCATACAATACGCTTGATATTTGGTACGTGATGTCGGCATCCAAAAATCATGCAAAAATTTCTCCATAACGGTAATTTTCAATTGCTTCACAATTTTTATACCCTCCACCATAGGATGGGGGGTATATTAACTTTGTCATTCCGTTTGTAACACATCGAAATATTGGTCCAAGACCCCGTAAAGTATATGTACTCTGGGTCGTGGTGAAATTCTGAGTCGATCTAGCTATGTCCGTCCGTCCGTCTGTGGAAATCACGCTAACTTCGGAACGAAATTAGCTATCGACTTGTTATTGATGTATGTCGGATGGTATCGCAAATGGGCTATATCGAACCACGTTTACGTATAGCTCCCATATAAACCGACCCCCAGATTTGGCTTGCGGATCCTCTTGGAGAAGCAAATTTCATCCGATCCGGTTGAAAATTGCTACGTGGTGTTAGTACATGGTCTCTAACAACCATGCAGGAATTGGTCCAAATAGGTCCATAATTATATATAGCCCCCATATAAAAATCATTCTCATAAAAAACAAGTAAGGAAAGTCTAAAGTCGGGCGGGGCCGACTATACAATACCCTGCACCACTTTGTAGATCGAAATTTTCGATACCATAGCACATCCGTCAAATGTGTTGGGGGGGGGGCTATATATAAAGGTTTGTCCCAAATACATACATTTAAATGTCACTCGATCTGGACAGAACTTGATAGACTTCTACAAAATCTATAGACTCAAAATTTAAGTCGGCTAATGCACTAGGGTGGCACACTATGTTAGTAAAAAACAAGTAAGGAAAGTCTAAAGTCGGGCGGGGCCGACTATATTATACCCTGCACCACTTTGTAGATCTAAATTTTCGATACCATATCACATCCGTCAAATGTGGGGGCTATATATAAAGGTTTGTCCCAAATACATACATTTAAATATCACTCGATCTGGACCGAATTAGATAGACTTCTACAAAATCTATAGACTCAAAATTTAAGTCGGCTAATGCACTAGGGTGGAACACAATGTTTGTAAAAAAATATGGGAAACATTTAAATCTGAAGCTATTTTAAGGAAACTTTGCAAAAGTTTATTTATGATTTATCGCTCGATATATATGTATTAGAAGTTTAGAAAAATTAGAGTCATTTTTACAACTTTTCGACTAAGCGGTGGCGATTTTACAAGGAAATTGTTGGTATTTTGACCATTTTTGTCGAAATCAGAAAAACATATATATGGGAGCTATATCTAAATCTGAACCGATTTCAACCAAATTTGGCACGCATAGCAACAATGCTAATTCTACTCTCTGTGCAAAATTTCAACTAAATCGGAGTTAAAAATTGGCCTCTGTGGTCATTTGAGTGTAAATCGGGCGAAAGCTATATATGGGAGATATATCCAAATCTGAACCGATTTCAACCAAATTTAGCACGCACAGCTACAATGCTAATTCTACTTCCTGTGCAAAATTTCAACTAAATGGGAGTTAAAAATTGGCCTCTGTGGTCATATGAGTGTGAATTGGGCGAAAGCTATATATGGGAGATATATCCAAATCTGAACCGATTTCAACCAAATTTCAACTAAATCGGAGTTAAAAATTGGCCTCTGTGGGCAAATGAGTGTAAAGCGAAAGCTATATATGGCGAAAGCTATATATGGGAGATATATCTAAATCTGAACCGATTTGGCTGATATTTTGCAAGTTTTTCGAGACCCATAAAATATTCGGATGTACGGAATTTGAGGAAGATCGGTTGATATGCACGCCAATTATGACCAGATCGGTGAAAAATATATATGGCAGCTATATCGAAATCTGAACCGATTTTTTCCAAAATCAATAGGGATCGTCTTTGAGCCGAAACAGGACCCTTTACCAAATTTTAGGACAATCGGACTAAAACTGCGAGCTGTACTTTGCACACAAAAATACATCAACAGACAGACGGACAGACGGACATCGCTAAATCGACTCAGAATTTAATTCTAAGACGATCGGTATACTAAACGATGGGTCTCAGACTTTTCCTTCTTGGCGTTACATACAAATGCACAAACTTATTATACCCTGTACCACAGTAGTGGTGAAGGGTATAAATATGGGAAACATTTAAATCTGAAGCAATTTTAAGGAAACATCGCAAAAGTTTATTTATGATTTATCGCTCGATATATATGTATTAGAAATTTAGGAAAATTAGAGTCGAAATCAGAAAAACATATATATGGGAACTATATCTAAATCTGAACCGATTTCAACCAAATTTGGCACGCATAGCTGCAATGCTCATTCTACTCTCTGTGCAAAACTTCAACTAAATCGGAGTTAAAAAATTGGCCTATGTGGTCATATGAGTGTAAATCGGGCGAAAGCTATATATGGGAGATTTATATAAATCTGAACCAATTTCAACCAAATTTGGCACGCATAGCTACAATGCTAATTCTACTCCCTGTGCAAAATTTCAATTAAATCGGATCAAAAAGTTGGCCTCTGTGGTCATATGAGTGTAAATCGGGCGAAAGCTATATATGGGAGCTATATCTAAATCTGAACTAATTTCAATAAAATTTGGCACACTTGACTATAGTACTAATTGTTCTTCTGGTGCAACATTTTAAGCAAATGAGGGTAAAACTCTGGCTTCTGGGGCCATGGGGTCGATTGGACGGACATGGCTATATCGACTCAGGAGGCCACGATGAGCATTTTTGCCAAAGACACCATGTGTCTATCTCGTCTCCTTCTGGGTGTTACAAACATATGCACTAACTTATAATACCCTGTGTAATCCACAACGTTAGGCACATCTGGCATTACACCCTGGCAAAACCACTTTTCGACAAAAAGTTTGAAACTCTAATTCCTAACAGTGAGACGTGGTATACACAGACCCCGAGGAATAAAAAATATATAGATTTCTATACTGATGGCTCCAAATTGAATGGACAAGTGGGGTTCAGAGTATATTCTAAAGATCTGGAAATTCGAATAGCGAAAAGATTACTTAATCACTGTAGGCTGAAATATTGGCAATAAGAGAGGTGGTGAATTGGCTGAGAAGTAATGTTCCAACAAATATTGGCATCAATATATACTCAGACAGTCTACCTGCAATAAAATCCTTGGACTCTGTGTTCCTTAACTCGAAAACGGCCATAGACTGCCGCAAATCTCTCAACGAGATGGCTGAGCAGTACAATATTCACCTAATATGGGTGCCTGGCCATACCGGGAACATACCGAGGAACTGCGAAGCAGATGTGTTAGCAAGGCTAGGAACTACCTTACATAATACAGGGGAACTAGAATCTGTTGGCATGCCTCTGGCCACCTGCAAGCTCTTACTGCGTGAGAGGGCTGTTATGATGGCCAATATTCGATGGTTGTAACGACACCAAGCAAATATGGCCCCATTTAAACTTAAACCGCACACTAGATATGCTAGTGTTCTCAAGGCGTCAGATAGCACTCCTGATATCTGCTATAACGGGTCGCTGCCTGATAGGCGAATTTGCAAAAACTATAGGTGCGAAGTATAATGACTATTGTATAAGCTGTCATGATGTGGAGGAAAAAGGAATCAATTAAACACCTCTTATGTGAGTATAGTCTAAGTGAGCCTGAAATTTAATCGGGCTGCCACTTTAACCTAACCTAACCTAACCTATAATACCCTGTTCCACAGTGTGGCGCACGATATAAAAAGAATTTCATCCTCTCAACTCTACGTAATATTTTGTCGCCAAAATGTTCCAAAATCTGAACAAACGACGAGTCGGTGGCAAAGTTTTTGGACGATAGCTCCAACATTGAGGGCAGTAGCATGATTATAACAGACAGTCAGATAGGCATTTTTACTTATTACACCCCATCACCATTTAATTGTGTTTGGTATGTATGAAAGATTTAAATCGATATCCTCAAAATGACACTTAGCCTACATTTGAAGCTTTGTTTTATCGTTAGTCCAGAGTTTCAATATCGCACTTAATTTAAAGATTTTTTTCTTTGGATCAAAAATGACTTTGACAGAGGGACGCAAATTTCAAAGTTTCTTATCTTTAACTTAATGAAAAATATATTTTAAGTAAAAAATTATGAACATTCTTTTAATTAAGATTTCCATAATTTAAAAAAAAATTCCTCTTTAATATTGTTTAAACTCCTTATCCTTAATTATGATAATCAGTAAGGCTCGACCGTAAAATTTGTGTTGTCCATGTATAGGTTACGCGATTTATTTCGATTGGGACTTAGTCTCGTCCATCATCACCTCTGACACTTGCTATTGATGTTTTTGTGATTTAGTGATTAGGGTAGTAAACTTTGGATATATTTTTTTTTTTTTTATAACACATCACGCATTACATTTGTCAAATCGATATCGATTTTGTAAGAAAAAACATATCTAACAAAAATTCTATTAAAGGGTATATATTTTCAAAGTTATAAGTCTTCTCAAAAATCCTCATTGAAACTCATCGGTGATATGTACCTCCTGCAATAGAAACCACTTAGTGATTATAGCCTTAATCCTCAACACAAAGCAGTATATTTGTGATGCTCCAGAATTTTAAATGTGGTCCAGCTTTCACAAAAGCATACATCTTTATCGTTTTCCATGAACTTTTTAGTATGGCATAGAAACAAATCTACAAAGTCACACACATACACACAGATTCGCACACATATCTAAATTATTGTTCTCCTTGCAATGCACCACTGGCCTTTCAACACATTAATTCTAAAGGAAATTTATAACCCATTGGCCAGTGATAAGAATTTATACGGAAGTGCATATAAATAACATAATTTCAGCAGATATTTTCTTTTTATTATTGTTGTTGTTGCTATCATTTTTGCTGTGTGCTTTTACTGCACTACTATTGGATTTGCTATGCTACGCTATACGAGCTTCAGATTGGCAAAAATGCAAGCTTGAGTTTGGGAAAAATACAATATGGACTAACTCACAAAAGGAAATATAAATAAAAGTAATAGTTTACAATATTTTGGAGCTAAAGACTAAAGTGTAAATTTTTGAATATTAAAATTCGAAATTTTTAAATCTAATTTAATGTACAGGATGGCTGCAAAACATATGCTATAGAGATAAAATTTTGACAAAATTTTCTATAGAGATAAAATTTTGACATAATTTTCTATAGAGATAAAATTTTAACAAAATTTTCTATAGAGATAAACTTTTAACAAAATTTTCTATAGAGATAAAATTTTAACAAAATTTTCTATAGAGATAAAATTTTGACAAAATTTTCTATTGAGATAAAATTTTGACAAAATTTCCTATAGAGATAAAATGTTTACAAAATTTTCTATATAGATACAATTTTGAAAAAATTTTCTAGTTTCTGCACGACTGTGTCATGATTGAAGGCTGCGGAGTTATTACAACAGACAGGCAGACTAACGGACATGATTACTAAGCCTTAGAATTTCTACCTAATCGAGAAATTCAGAAATCAATATTTCGATGTGTTACAAACGGAATGACAAACTTATTATACCCCCACCATTATTCTATGGTGGTGGATATAAAAATGTAGCGCTTTATATTGTTAAAATAACAATTTAAGAAAAAATCGATTTGTTAAAAATTTAAAATGTTACTTAGCTCTTTTACCCCTTTATAAGGAACAACTACAAATTTATGATAGTTTCCATTCAGGAAGGTCTTAATTTTAAGGGAATCAAAGGATATTTTTCTTCAAACTCTCCATAGACCAATAGACTTGTAATAAGGACTGATAAAATAATAATATAATGAGAATATATTGGTGGATTTACATGAATAAACTAAGTTAATCGTGTGGTGGTTTGCGGGGAATAAAAGAGAGTAATAGCTCCTTGAAGAAGTCTTGAATCTTTGTTTTAATAATATATGGTCTGGTAGGTAGGCTGGTGGTCAATTTTGAGTAGTTTTTTTATATTGGTATTTAATTTTTTTTCACAATATGTTTTAGATTCACTTGCAGTACAATACTCGAATCCATCCCATTATTGTCGAGTATATTAAAGTTTCATGACTATCAGAGTGGAAACTGAATTGCACAACAATAAGTCCCAATATCCATAAGTAAACCAAAGCTTCCATTGAGTGTTATTTAGTTTTTCATTTTTTCCGGTTTACTGGAATCATAACACAATCGTAGAGAATGAAAGCGGAAGAGGAAAAACACTAAGATTTTTGTTGAGAATATATTTTTATTTTAACGTCTTAGAACAGCTCATAGTTATGATTTCAATTTAAGCTGAAAATAGGATCAATAACTAATTCGGTTTAATTGATTTTAAATTATATATGGGGACAAACGCGACTGAAATTGACATTCCAGAAAATTTTGTTAAATTAGATACAAATCGGTTCCGAAATAGATTTAATAAGTCCAATTGATAGCATTCGCTCAACATGTATAAATATGACGCCAAGGGAAATAGTTTTTAAAACTTTACTTAATTTAAATGTGAATTACTCATCAAGTACAATTGAGATTCCCCTTATGGGCCGTTCATACGATCAATTTATCCGTACGCTAATACCAATATCCAACTTTTCGAGACATGTTGCTCACACCATAATTAATGTTTGACGTATCAATCGTCTTATGTGATCGATTACACATTTATCGATTTTTTTTATTGATCGCCTGTAATTCTTAACGTTTGACAACAGACATTATCGTACGCATTAAACGATAAAAATGTTCCATGCTCACCGTCCAAAAATAATATTTTGCTCTTGAAACATGATTGTGGTAATCATATTCCTTCTCTGCGTGAACCTTAGCCTACAAAATTTTCCAGGCGCAAAAGTATGAGATCCAGGGATTTTAGTGGCCTTGGTGCGATATAAATGAAGCGAGGAACGTCTTGTTTAAGCCATTATAGATTGACGCGTGCTGATTGTGATGACGATGAATCCTGTTAGAATGTCCAAGGTTTGGTTCCGAAATATTTGTCTACCCTTCAATACCGTCTTAAGAACATTTTACTTGGAATATTGGCCATTTATTTTGATCCACGTTCAATGAATACAAGCAGGGAGCGATCATCGGCCATTACGGCGTTGCTTGAGTTGTGGTGGCCAAATTCGGTAACTGCTCATATTAATGTTTCAATGTGAGGTTTTGCTCTTTTTGGAACTTCAAGTCGCATCAATAGCAAATTACTTAAAATCGTTGGGTCCAAGTAAACTATTTTTATACCCTCCACCATAGGATGGGGGTATATTAACTTTGTCATTCCGTTTGTAACACATCGAAATATTGCTCTAAGACCCCATAAAGTATATATATTCTGGGTCGTGGTCAAATTCTGAGTCGATCTGAGCATGTCCGTCCGTCCGTCCGTCTGTTGAATTCACACTAACTTCCGAACGAAACAAGCTATCGACTTGAAACTTGGCACAAATTTAGCTTGCAGACCCTCTAAGAAAAGCAAATTACATCCGATCCGGCTGAAATTTGGTACAATGTATTAGTATATGGTCTTTCACAACCATGCAAAAATTAGTCCACATCGGTCCATAATTATATATAGCCCCCATATAAACCGATCCCCCGATTTGGCTTTCGGAGCCTCTAAGAGACGCAAATTTCATCCGATCCGGTTGAAATTTGGTGCATGGTATTAGTATATGGTCTTTAACAACCATGCAAAAATTGGTCCACATCGGTCCATAATTATATATAGCCCCCATATAAACCGATCCCCAGATTTGACTTGCGGAGCCTCTAAGAGAAGCAAATTTCATCCGATGAGGTTGAAATTTGGTACATGGTGTTAGTATATGGTCTCTAATAACTATGCAAAAATTGGTCCATATCGGTCAATAATTATATATAGCCCCCATATAAACCGATCCCCCGATTTTGCTTGCGGAGCCTCTAAGAGAAGCTGAAATTTGGTACATGGTGTTAGTATATGGTCTTAACAACCATGCAAAAATTGGTCTACATAACAACCATGCCGTTAACAACCATGCCTAACTAGATCCATATCGGTCTATAGTTATATATAGCCCTCAGAAAAATCGATCCCCAATCACACAAAAATTGGTCCATATCAAGTTCATATTTGTATATGGTTAGGTTAGGTTATGTGGCAGCCCGATGTATCAGGCTCACTTAGACTATTCAGTCCATTGTGATACCACAGTGGTGAACTTCTCTCTTATCACTGAGTGCTGCCCGATTCCATGTTAAGCTCAATGACAAGGGACCTCCTTTTTATAGCCGAGTCCGAACGGCGTTCCACATTCCAGTGAAACCACTTAGAGAAGCTTTGAAACCCTCAGAAATGTCACCAGCATTACTGAGGTGGGATAATCCACCGCCGAAAAACTTTTTTGGTGTTCGGTCGTAGCAGGAATCGAACCCACGACCTTGTGTATGCAAGGCGGGCATGCTAACCATTGCACCACGGTGGCTCCCATATTTGTATATAGCTTTCGTATAAGCGAACCCCATAGTTCAATTCTGGCTCTCTACGTACCGTGCAAAAGTCCATATCGATTCGTAATTATTTGTAGATTTACCTATATATACCTTTCTTGTCTAATATATACCACGTATGGACTAACTCACAATTTAGAAAACGATGTTAAGAAGCTTTAAGATACCACAACCCAATTAATTCGATTGTGGATGCCAATCTTTCGTAGAAGTTTCTACGCAATCCATGGTGGAGGGTACATAAGATTCGGCTTGGCCGAACTTACGGCCGTATATGCTTGTTTGAGTATGGTTTTTGTATAAGGAGGTTTTCTTTGACATCGTATTCCCTTGAAATCTGTCACCATACGACTATCGACTATCCTAAGCTGCTTGAAACAATAAATACATCCCAATGAATTTTCCATAATTTCTTCGCCATCCTCTATTACCACCAACAACATTACCAAGGTCGTTTTATATTATTTGGTGTAATATAAGCAAACAAAAAAAAAAAAAAAAAAACGAGACAATCATAGGAAAAACATCTAAAAGCAACAGCAAAGAGCATAAATAAATCTATATTTGGTTTATGCATGTATGCCCGCACATAAAAGGATCACCAGGACCAAACATCGTTGAAGTGCCTAGAGCAGAGTTGTGCATTGAAGCTGTAACACAAAAGCCGATGAGTTGCTTCCTACGTTTATCCCATGGCAAAATTTCCTTTGACTCCATTCCATTGCAAAAAGGAATAACGATTTTAGGGGGGGGGGGAACGAAATAAAAATCTTCTCAACAATATTCTTCGCAGAACAATAGTAAGGATACGAGAATAGTTGTATTTACACATTGTTGTTATTGTTGTTATCCTTGCATTATTATTGCTATACTTATGCTCATATATAACAATAACAAAAACAATAACAAATACCTTACTGCTCTATCGTTGTCTCTTCTTCATGCGGTGTTTGTCAGGTTGTTTTTTGTGCTTATTTTTGTTTGAAAATAACAAAAAACGAAGGCAAAAGAACCACAATTGTAAAACACATGCTGAGAGCAGGATTACATCTATACAAAGAATATCTACCCTCCCCCACTCCCCTTCGCACTCTTTATATTCAACCACATAACATTAGCTTTGACAGATAAGTTTGTGTGAGTGTGTCTGTTCTGTTTGGTGAGAAAGTGTTGAAAATCAGCTTATGTTGTGAATGCATTGCGCCTTGGGAAAAGCTTAGAGCTTTTTTTTTACTACTTCCACAACCACCGCCCTCCGCCACATTTAAAAGCAATAATAAGTCTTAAGTAAGAAAACTGCTTAAATACCATTGAAAAAAAAAAAACCTACAGCATTTAATGGATGCTTTAATATTTATTCTTTGTTTACGTTCAAAGAAAGGAATTGTAAACAAAACTTTTAAACTTTAACTATTGAACCTTTCGAGTTGTACAAACAAAGAGACGTAATTTTTTACGAGGATTGCCTTTTCTATATTGCCATAAAACAAATATTAATTATGGAAGATAGCTTTATTATTTTTCAAAATATTCTTCAATAAGATCTGTACACTTTTGCATGAGTTTGAACAAATTGTCGAAGCACTTATGCTACTCTGATTGTGGTCTCTAAAACATGTATTCTGAACGCACAGCCACTTCCTCAGGTGTCGAAAAACGTTGACCTATCATTCTATTTTTTACGTACGGGAATAAAAAGAAGTCTTTCGGTACCAAGTCAGTTTTTTGAGCACTTAAAACAACAACAATTTTGAGTGCTCATAAATGGAGTAGTTGGAGTCGATATGTCTTTGGCGGTTGGTTTTTCTGATTTCTTGGAAGACAACCGGCAAACAAACCACTCAGAATTGAATGTTCTGGGCTTTTCTACACTGAAAAAAGCATACCCGATTCAAAAGATTTTGTTCTTACGTTCCAAAATCGTGAACGGATGGTACCAAAATGAAATGGAAACGTTCACGAAAAATCAAACCGGAATGTTCAAGGTTTCGTCCACGGGCGTTCACGATTTCATGAACAGCTTTCGTTTTTATACCCTCCCTAACATTGTCATTCCGTTTGTAACACATCGAAATATTGCTCCAAGACCCCATAAAGTATGTATGTATATATATTCTGGTATATGAAATTCTGAGTCGATCTAAGCATGTCCGTCCGTCCGAAACAAGCTATCGACTTGAAACTTGGCACAAGTAGTTGTTATTGATGTAGGTCGGATGGTATTGCAAATGGGCCATATCGGTCCACTTTTACGTATAGCCCCCATATAAACCGACGCTCAGATTTGGCATGCGGAGCCTCTTGGAGGACCAAAATTCTTCCGATCCGGTTGAAATTTGGTACATGGTGTTAGTATATGGTCTTTAACAAATATGCAAAAATTGGTCCATATCGGTTCATAATCATATATAGCCCCCATATAAACCGATCCCCAGATTTGGGTTGCGGAGCCTCTAAGAGAAGCAAATTTCACCCAATCCGCCTGAAATTTGGTACATGATGTATAATATATGGTCTCTAACAACCATGAAAAAATTGGTTCACATCGGTACATAATTATATATAGTCCTCATATAAACCGATCCCCAGATTTGACCTCCGGAGCCTCATGGGTGAGCAAAATTCATCCGATGAGGTTGAAATTTGGTACGTGGTGTTAGAATATGGTATCTAACAACCATGCAAAAATTGGTCCATACCGGTTTTAATAATATATATAACCCACATTTAAACCGATCCCCAGATTTGACCTCTGGAGCTATTGGGGGACCAAAATTCAACCGACCCGGTACGTGGTGAAGTTTGGTACATTTCACTAGTATATGACCGCTAACAGCCATGCCAAAATTGGTCCATATCGGTCTATAGTTATATATAGCCGATCCCCAAGAATAATCTACCAAGGTTTCATTTCTATAGAAAATTGTGTCAAAATTTTATTACTATACAACATTTTGTCAAGATTTTATTTCTATAGAAAATTTTGTCAAAATTTCATTTGTATACATTTTTTTTTCAAAATTTTATTACTATATAAAATTGTGTCAAGATTTTATTTCTATAGAAAATTTTGTCAAAATTTTATTTCTATAGAACATTTTGTCCAATTTTATTGCTATAGAAAATTTTTAAAAATTTTATTTCTTTAGAAAATTTTGTCAAACTGAATTATTTACGTATTTAATCGGCCTTTTTTGTTTAATATATACCCCATATGGAATAACTTACAATTGAAAACACGGTGTTAAGAAGTTATACGATACCTTGCCATCGGCAAGTGTTACCGCAAACGATTGTGGATGACAGTCTTTAGTAAAAGTTTCTATGCAATGCATTGTGGAGGGTACATAAGATTCGGCCTGGCCGAACTTGCAGCCGTATATACTTGTTTTTTTTTTTTTTTTTGGCCATGAAAAATCTTAAAATATGCGTTAAATGTTCTTATGGCGACTCCGTCGGTGGTGTAATGCGTTAAGGCGAGTGTTAGCGTGTATGGTACAGGCAATCCAGGTTCGAGACACGGTAGCGATTTTTTTTATATTTTTTTTTATAAATTCATAACCATTACGTTTTCAGATACTCAATTATGGTTGTTGTTTTGATAACGTAACATATGGTGACATTTCATGGTTGTCAGTCTGTTCTCCGTTTGACACCACTGTGTGTTTGTTGACTTTCATGCACGGATCGTTTGACAGCCAGGAACATTTTCCATCACCTGGGAATATACTAGACACTGCGTTCACTTCAGCCCGTTTGTGCTTTGGAATTCTTCCGTCAAGTCACAAGGCTTCTTTGGTATATAAGAACAACATATCTTTAAATTTCTTTAAATTTTGAAATCTCATCCGGCGATCGTTCCCTTTTTCGGCCTCAACAATTTCTTGCTTTGATTTAAAATAATCACGCTGTTTACTCGACAACGTATTTGGAGTGATTGACCCAATTTCCCTACACGCTTTATTAAGGGCATCACCTTTTACTGTCGTTGGGCTTGCGAAAGAGGTGGCACAGTCTGTCGACCTCTCTGGCCGACTTTTAGTTGTCAACTAATAATCATATCCCGATTCAGTCCGTTGATAACAGTCAACTGAACCATGAAGTTGGAAACCCTTAGGATGGCATTGTATTCCATTGCTGTATGTAGTGTTCCCGTTGCGCCACCTATTTTCCATGCATTGTTACTTTTATGTTCTTTTTAATTTTTGTGCCACCTTTTTGCACTTAATTAATTTTATTTTACTACAATATTAGTTTGTAAACATTATCCCAAATCCCATAAAAAATGCAGATGTGATCTTTGCAAGTAGTGTCTTAACAATTAATGGAGTTTGGACGTCCAATAGTGTGGGTATGAGCACTTTTTCCTTCTCATATCATTGGCTTTTCAAGCATAGACATGTTCCCACGGTTGCCACATTTGGTAGAATTCTACAAAAATGGTAGAGTTTTTATAGTTTGGTAGATTGGTAGAATTCTTGAAGTTTTGGTAGATTTTGCAAAATATTCTTCTCCAAGGTACTTCCATTTTTTTTTATTTTCTACAGAAGTTAGATTTTGACAAAAATTTTTTTATAGAAATAAAATTTTGTCAAAATTTTCTATAAATTCTATACCTTTAAAAATGCTAATTATCGTGTTAGATCATACCAATAAACTCCATTGCAAGTTCTCCTTTTTGTAGAAGTAGTAACTTTCCCTTGATGGTCCTAAATCGTTACAAGATTTAAAATCCGACACATTTATTATTCAATGGATATTTATACACCCCAAAAATTGTCGCAAGTCGGAGAGATCAAAATATATAATAAATAGACTTCTAAAAAAAATAAAAATTTCTTTCGAAGAAAAAAATTTTTTTTTCATACTAACCACAAAAATTTGATCGAAAACTTCAAAATAAAATTTTTTAAAGTTGGTAGATTTTTAGTAAAATTTTCTTCAAATTTTGGTAGATTATTTTTGGCACGAGTGGTAACCGTGCATAAACCGCCTGAAAGTATGTAATTTAACAATTCTGTATAACTAAACAAATATAATTCCTATTTTCCCTTTATGACGAAGTATGCCACTTTTTCTGCAACCTTTCTTAAATAAGTGTTTCACCTTGTAATACGAATGAAAATTTTATGCCAATTTTTTAAAAATTCTCAACGGGAATGATGGCTATGTGGGTTGTAGAACCACCGCATAGAAAATACGTAATAAGATTCAGATTAATACAATAGGAGAGACTCATAAAAATATATCAATATCTTTCTACATATATCAACTTCCATATGCATTTTTTAATGTTTCCTATATGTATCTTTCCTATATGTATCCCATTTTTATTAGTCTGCTCAAAAAAAGTTTTGGTAATTATGTCGTTAAAATAAAAAATGTTTGGACATTTTACAAATCAATCTTTTCTTTAATCTCGAATGACATTTAAAGTTCCTCGATTTTTTTCTATCGAGATCAATTTAATCTTCCAAATACCAAAAAAAGAAAGTCATTTCCTGTGGGTTAAGTCCCCATTGACATTTTTTGTCATCTCACCAAAAGCCATAGAAAATTAGTTTGTTTACAGAAAATTTTCCTTTGTCAAACATAAGGGAAAACGGGACTTGCTAATCTTTTTGTCACTATCCTGTTGTACATGTTTATCAGCGAAAGGAAAATTTTACAGGCTTCATCATTACCATCACCATTTGGAAGTTTTCATTTTCATTTTTCCGTAAATACTCACGTCTAAATCCTCTTCAATTCAATTCAAAACCAATTTGACAGATTAGATGAGAAAACATTTACGTTTCCCTTCTGTTATTCATTGACTGACTGGAGGGCTACCAATGTGTCTTGTTATTTCCTTTAACTTTTCGACCAACATCTCTCCACAAAAAAAAAAAAAAAACGAAAAGAACCTAAGGCAGTATGGAACCCAGGAATCCAAAACCAACTTAAGCTCTTTTTCTAATTGAACCTCTGGACTTTTACGGTTTTTTGTATTTAGTACGATATCAACGTCCCATATGGCGAACAGTCTTACGAAATGCTAAAAATAAATAATAGGGACAAACAGATGCTGACATATAATGCAACAACGCGATAGTCTGCGCCCGAAATGATTGTCTTTGCAAATTTAATTTCTATAGAAAATGTTCTCATATTTCTTTTATAAAAACTATTGTCAATTTTTTTTTTCTAGAGAAAATTTTTTTAAATTTTTATTTCTAAAGAAAATTTTATTTCTGTAGAAAATTTTCTTAAAAATTTATATCTATAGAAAATTTTGTCAACATTTTATTTCTATAAAAAGTTTTCTTAAAATTTTATTTCTATAGAAAATTTTGTCAAAATTTTATTTGTACAGAAAATTTTGTAAAAATTTTATTTCTATTAAAAATTTTGACAAAATTTAATTTCTATAGGACATTTTGTCAAAATTTTATTTCTATTGACAATTTTGCCAAAATATTTATTTGGTATTTCTATAGAAAATTTTCCCATATTTTTTTTTTTTTATAGAAAATATTGTAAAAAAAATTTTTTTAGAGAAAGTTTTGTCAAAATTTTATTTCTATAAAAAATTTTGTCAAAATTTTATTTCCATAGAAAATTTTGTCAAAATTTTATTTCTATAGAAAATTTTGTCAAAATTTTATTTCTAGAGAAAATTTTGTAAAATTTTTATTTCTATAGAAAATTTCTTTAGAAAATTTTGTCAAAATTTTATTTCTATAGAAAATTTTGTTAAATTTTTATTTCTATAGAAAATTTTCTCAAAATTTTATTTCTGTAGAAAACTTTCTTAAAAGAAAATTGTGTCAAAATTTTATTTCAATAGAAAGTTTTGTCAAAAATTTATTTCTATAGAAAATTTTGTCAAAATTTTATTTCTATTGAAAGTTTTGTCAAAAATTTATTTCTATAGAAAATTTTGTCAAAATTTTATTACTGTATAAAATTTTCTTTCTATAGAAAATTTTGTCAAAATTTTATTTCTTTTGTTTTTTTGATCTCAGCTTAAAGCCATGCATTGACTAAACTACAAGTGTAGCTTAACCAACAGAGGAAAAGTATGCTTGTCAAATTTATTTGGGCAAAGCCCTAAAGACTGCAAGATGGTTGACTGGACGCATGTTTCGGAATTACCACATTCCTCATCAGCATCCTCTACTTGCAGCAAAACTATCAACCAATTATCAGAATAAATTCAGGCAGTGAACCCAACAATGAACCACACTTGAACCTTCCGAAAAAAGGTTTTACATGATAGCCGACTTGTGCCGAAATATATTCGTACAAACATATCTCTTTTCTAGAAAATTCTGTCAAAATTTTATTTGTACAGAAAATTTTGTCAAAATTTTATTTCTATAAAAAATTTTGTCAAAATTTTATTTCTATAGAAAATTTTGTCAAAATTTTATTTCTATAGAAAATTTTCTCCAGATTTTATTTCTATAGAAAATTTTGTCAAAATATTATTTCTATAGAAAATTTTGTCAAAATTTTATTTCTATAGAAAATTTTGTCAAAATTTTATTTCTATTGACAATTTTGCCAAAATATTTATTTGGCATATCCATAGAACATTTTCTCATATTTTTTTTTATGGAAAATATTGTCAAAATAATTTATTTAGAGAAAATTTTGTTAAATTTTTATTTCTATAGAAAATTTTGTCAAAATTTTATTTCTATAGAAAATTTTGTCAAAATTATATTTCTATAGAAAATTTTGTCAAAATTATATTTCTATAGAAAATTTTGTCAACATTTTATTTCTATAGAAAATTTTGTCAAAATTTTATTTCTATAGAAAATTTTGTCAAAATTTTATTTCTATAGAAAATTTTGTCAAAATTATATTTTCATAGAACATTTTGTCAAAATTATATTTTCATAGAACAATTTTTTCAAGATTTTATTTCTATAGAAAATTTTGTCAAAATTGTATTTCCATAGAACATTGCTTTCATGATTTTATTTATATAAAAAATTTTGTCAACATTTTGTAAAAATTTTATTTGTACAGAAAATTTTGTCAAAATATAATTTCTATAAAAAATTTTGTCAAAATTTTATTTCTATTGACAATTTTGCCAAAATATTTATTTGGTATTTCTATAGAAAATTTTTTCGTATGTTTTTATTGAAAATTTTGTTAAATTTTTATTTCTATAGAAAATTTTGTCAAAATTTTATTTCTATAGAAAATTTTGTTAAAGTTTTATTTCTATAGAAAATTTTGTCAAAATTTTATTTCTATAGAAAATTTTGTCAAAATTATATTTCCATAGAACATTTTTTTCAAGATTTTATTTCTATAGAAAATTTTGTCAAAATTTTATTTCTATAGAAAATTTTGTCAAAATTTTATTTGTACAGAAAATTTTGTCAAAATTTTATTTGTACAGAAAATTTTGTCAAAATTTTATTTCTATAAAAAAGAAAATTGTATTAATTTTTAAGTTTAATAGAACTTAAATACCTGTTATTTATAATGTTTTATAAAATTTTGCTTATTATTTCTTTGTAAATAGATTGCAAATAAATGAGTTTGAGAAAAAAAAAAAGAAAAATATTAGAAATTATTTCTATAGAAAATTTCTCAAAATTTAGTTCTGTAGAAAACTATTAGAAATTAGAAATTATTTCTATAGAAAATTTCTCAAAATGTTATTTTTATACAATATTTTCTCAAAATTTTATTTCTATAGAATATTTTCTTAAAATTTTATATCCATAGAAAATTTTGTCAAAATTTTATTTCTATAGAAAATTTAGTCAAAATTTTATTTCTGTAGAAAATGTTGTCAAAATTGTATTTCCATAGAACATTTTTTCAAGATTTTATTTCTATAGAAAATTTTGTCAAAATTTTATTTGTACAGAAAATTTTGTCAAAATTTTATTTCTATAAAAAATTTTGTCAAAATTTAATTTCTATAGAACATTTTGTCAAAATTTTATTTCTATTGACAATTTTGCCAAAATATTTATTTGGTATTTCTATAGAAAATTTTCTCATATTTTTTTTATTGAAAATTTTGTCAAATTTTTATTTCCATAGAAAATTTTTTTCAAGATTTTATTTCGATAGAAAATTTTGTCAAAATTTTATTTCTATAGAAAATTTTGTCAAAATTTTATTTGTACAGAAAATTTTGTCAAAATTTTATTTCTATAAAAAATTTTGTCAAAATTTAATTTCTATAGAACATTTTGTCAAAATTTTATTTCTATTGACAATTTTGCCAAAATATTTATTTGGTATTTCTATAGAAAATTTTCTCATATTTTTTTTATTGAAAATTTTGTTAAATTTTTATTTCTATAGACAATTTTGTCAAAATTTTATTTCTGTAGAAAATTGTGCCAAAATTTTATTACCATAGAAAATTTTGTCGAAATTTTATTTCTATAGAAAGTTTTGTCAAAATTTTATTTCTATAGAAAATTTTTTCAATATTTTATTTCTGTAGAAAATTTTATTAAAATTGTATGCCTATAGAAAATTTTGTCAAAATTTTATTTCTATAGAAAATTTTGTCAAAATTTTATTTCTGTAGAAAATTTTCTTAAAATTTTATTTCTACAGAAAATGTTATCAAAATTTTATTTCTATAGAAAATTTTGTCTTAGTTGTACTTCCATAGAAAATTTTATCAAAATTTTATTTCTGTAGAAAGTTTTCTCAAAATTTTATTCTATACAATATTTGCTCAAAAATTCATTTCTATAGAAAATTTTGTCAATTTTTTATTTATATAGAAAATTTTGTCAAAAGTGTATTTCTATAGAAAATTTTGTCAAAAAGTTTTTTTCTATGAAAAATTTTGTCGAAAAAAATTTCTCAAGAAAATTTTGTTAAAAATGTTTGTTTAGTTGCCCTCAACTGTAAACATTTTCCAACAAAATATATTTTTCCAATTCACTCCACTGTTCTCTATCATCACAAAGGAAAAAACCAAAGAAAAAATGGCAGTTCTTTTTCCGGGTAATACTCGTAAATACCTCCCAAAAATTGATACGCACCGATATAATTTTTTTGTGGCCATCACAGAGGCGATGGTAGTCTTTATATCTCACCTAGTGGAAAGGTGGATGGAAAAATATGGATATGGAGAAAAGCTATTTTAAGTATTTTGGGTATTTTGGAGTCTTAAATCAAACTCCTCCCATCACTATAAAGGCCAATGCTATGATGGTACAAAATAAATGCAATTGACTACACAAAATACTCTCTTAGTTGCCACACTACTATGGCTACCACATTTCTTCCAAGCTCCTGCCGCAATGGCAGTTTTTCTACTTTGCTCCTCTATGTGGTCGTTTCTTTTGGCTTTTTTGAGGCATTGAAAACATACCTAAAGCTTCCCGAAAAAGGCTATTATAGCCAGGCTATAAAAAGAAGCTTATGACTCTGTACTATAGTGCTAGCCGATGGGACAGACAGATTGCTAGATAGACTCATCTCGGCAGGAGGGTATGATGTAATTTCGTAGAGATAAATTCATTGAAGGAAAAATGCCTATGGTCCTAATCACAAGAGGTTGATTTTCTTCTGTAACTCTGTCTGTGGCAAACTTCTTTTACGTTTTTTTTTTTTGTAAATGGTTTCACATACAGGAATTGTAGCCAGCCTGAGGTATATGTGTAAAGGACCCTAAGGCCAATAATTTTTGCCTTCACCTGGTGCAAGCTTACACACCAATGATGATATAGAAGTCACTGGAGGATTTAAAATTTGTTAGAGGTCTGAGTGAGTGGTTGTATAGAAGTTTGAAGTTGGTTAAAAACTAAAATACAGCCCAGGTTAGGTGTTGACTTTTATATATCACCCGATGAAGGTAAACACAAAAGCTGCAGTAGACTGTCGTCACAGACAGCATGTTATCCTTTCCTCAAAACTCTCTCTCACACACACACACACAAAGGCTTACTATGTACCAATAACAACAAATTCTACGCACATCATTGAAATGTTATATGCCCTGTAGTCCTGAATTTTATCAGATTATTTTCTGTTTACTTCCGTTTTTATTTTTCTTTATGTAACGAATGCGTATTAAGCTTTTAAGTCTAATGTGAAAATTTTGTAATCGCTTTTGGCCCAGAGGCCTGAAAATAGAAATGTGAATGTTGTGGATGTGTTGATGCCTTTCAATCTAATTTGGCTTTTCAATATTAAGCTGTTAATCGGTTAAGGCATGATAACCGGAAACGGAACGGAAACTATATTAAGGAAGTTGTGTATCTATGTGTGTGTGTGTAGTTGGAGTATATATGGAGTTTATATTCGTATCAGATACAATGTAGTGAATTAAGACAAACTACAATTTAAAGATCTGGATAAACAAATTTAAATTTTGATTAAATTTAAGAGCTTGTCCATTGATGATTTAGCTATAAGTAAGTGTAAGTTGTTGTGATTAAATTTTTAAATACTAATATGAAATACTTTTCTTATTTATTTGCAGGTATGTTGATTTGGACAGACATAAATTTGAATTTTAAGGTCGTAAGTGTATATATCATACTCTTTTGTAAGATGCACAATACCATAAGAAAATATATCAGCGGTGACAGTCTCAAAAATGAAATCCTAGGTTAGGTTAGGTTGGAAAGAGGATTCAGTTTGCCCTATCTGGTGTCGGCTTATTGGGCGCTATAACTTCCCAGCAAAAAAAGAGCTTCCAAAAAAGTAGTTTGGATCCCCAATTAGTGATCCGGAAGTAGTGCAAACCTGTATCATCTCCAATGATTTTTATATGGGCTTGTCATAGGACGGAAGTACTTCATTTTTTATCCTTTGCATTGCTTTAGAAGTTGTGCCTTGGCAGTTCATTTGGATGAAGAAATTAAAAAAAACTACACGGACGAAAAAGTCTGTTTTTCATATGTTTGGGTGTAAAAATTATATGTTTGGAATTCAAAATTTTTAACACAATATTTTTAAGTGCAAGCATATAATGTTCATAAACTACCATAACATGTTTGGAACATATATGTTAATATGTTAGAACATATTATGTTTGGGACATAAAATGTTTGTAAATATAATATGCTTAGATGCAAACATATATTAATTTGGAAATAACCTATAAACATATATGTGTTTAGAAAGAGAGACCTAGAGAGTATGCCGCAAGTAAAATAATGGAAGTAACCAATTGGCGCCTTAAAAATATATCCACACAAAGAAAATTTCATTAAAATTTTTACTACCTGTATACCCTAAGGTGAAACATAATATGTTTGAACAATACAAACAATATTTTGTTTGAACCAATCCTGAAAATATATATGCTTGAAGCAAAATGTGTGGTATATGTTACAAAAGCGATTTTTTTGAGAGTGTGGAAAACAATTTTTTTCACTTTGTTATTTTTTCAGTATTTTTTGTTACACTTTTACAAATTGTTACACTTTCCACCGGAGGTTGAACCTAGGTCTGTTGGCACCATAACAGAACGCTTAGCACACTCAAACGTCTATTCAAATGGGAGCCACCGTGGTGCAATGGTTAGCATGCCCGCCTTGCATACACAAGGTCGTGGGTTCGATTCCTGCTACGACCGAACACCAAAAAGTTTTTCAGCAGTGGATTATCTCACCTCAGTAATGCTGGTGACATTTCTGAGGGTTTCAAAGCTTCTCTAAGTGGTTTCACTGGAATGTGGAACGCCGTTTGGACTCGGCTATAAAAAGGAGATCCCTTGTCATTGAGCTTAACATGGAATCGGGCAGCACTCAGTGATAAGAGAGAAGTTCACAACTGTGGTATCACAATGGACTGAATAGTCTAAGTGAGCTTGATACATCGGGCTGCCACATAACCTAACCTAACCTAACCTATTCAAATGTTTGTAACATGAACCCAATATGACACCACAGCATGACTCTCTAACTACTTTCTGACATGTTCTTTATTAAAGGGTGATACGGTCAAAATTTGGCCAAGGGAAAACGCGTGTAAATCGGTGAAATCGTTTATTTAAAAAATCAAATTAAATTTCTTTTTCAAGTTCAATTAGTATAAAATTCAGGAAAAATATTCAGTTAGGCTTTCGCTTTTCCAAATCCGAATTGCCGCACCTCACGCTTGACACCTGCCATCAGATTTTGTACAGCCTCCTTGTCCACCTTCTTCGCCGCAGAAAGCCAGTTTGCCTTGAACTGCTGCTCGTCCTTAGCAGTTTTTTTGGTCTTCTTTAGGTTCCGCTTGACAATAGCCCAGTATTTCTCAATTGGGCGGAGCTCTGGCGTGTTGGGAGGGTTCTTGTCCTTGGGAACCACCTGCACGTTGTTGGCGGCGTACCACTCCATGGCCTTTTTACCGTAATGGCAAGATGCCAAATCCGGCCAAAACAGTACGGAACAACCGTGTTTCTTCAGGAAAGGCAGCAGACGTTTATTCAAACACTCTTTCACGTAAATTTCTTGGTTGACAGTCCCGGAAGCTATGAAAATGCTGCTTTTCAAGCCACAGGTACAGATGGCTTGCCAAACCAGATATTTCTTTGCGAACTTTGACAGTTTTATGTGTTTGAAAATATCTGCTACCTATCCCCTTCCTTTTGCCGTATAAAACTCCTGTCCCGGAAGCTGCTTGTAGTCGGCTTTGACGTAGGTTTCGTCGTCCATTACCACGCAGTCAAACTTCGTCAGCATCGTCGTGTACAGCCTCCGGGATCGCGCTTTGGCCGTCGTATTTTGTTTATCATCGCTATTTGGAGTCACTACCTTCTTGTAAGTCGATAGTCCGGCTCGTTTTGTGGCTCGATTCACGGTTGTAGACGATACACCCAGCTTATTTGCGGCATCTCGGAGAGAGAGGTTAGGGTTTCGCTTGAAACTACCGGCAACTCTCTTTGTCGTCTCAGCGGCTTCCGGTTTTCGATTTCCCCCCGATCCAGACTTCCTGGCTGTCGACAAACGTTCCCCAAACACTTTAATTACATTTGCAACGGTTGATTTGGCAAGTTTTAGCGATTTTGACAGCTTTGCGTGCGAGTAGCTCGGATTTTCGCTATGCGCGAGCAAAATTTTGATGCGCTGCTCTTCTTGCTTGGACGGCATTTTGACAACTGAAGAGTGAATTCCAAAATCAAAATAGGAGCAACCCAGCGGCGTAGTTCATGTGGTTGGAAGGCCTCTTTCCAGGCCTGTCTAGGCATTACAGAGGCCTGCTTAGGACATTACACCTTCCTTTCCATTTAACATAGGGTGAGATTGGAAGGCAAGGCCTTATTTGTAGCTTCCATAAAAGACCCTTCACCAGCCCTCCAAAAAGAAGGAGGCTTACAGTAGTGTATATAAAACACCTACATAATTACTGATAATATAACTACTTCTCACGTCCTTCCTATTGTAGGCATGTTGTAGCGCTAAACGGGTTCTCGTTTAGGAAGGCCTTCCATACACATTCCCAAAATAATGCCTTTATGATAAATAAATAATCCGGTATTAAATTTTTATGCTTTTGTTTCAAATTTATTTATTTTTAACATTAAAAAAGATTAGCGTTCAGAGATATATAAAAACATAAAGAAAATGTCAAGTCACTCCCCAAGATATCACTATATTTGATTCGTCTGGGCTCTATATTCTTTCTGCGTTTCGGTAAATTTATTGTCAAGATCTGAAAGAACTAAAATGCATTAAAAAATGAAAATAATAAAATAAAATTAAAGACTTACCGTTAGAGTTTTATACTTAAGGTTACTATCGCAAATGCGAAACACTTTATAATTTGGAAGACGTACGTACTTTACCAGATCAATAATTCAACTAACGAATAGCATGTACGCTAAATTATTATCCACATGGCATTAATGAAAATATTTTCTGACATAAATAGTTATAAATTTCAAATGTTGCTATGTTTCATTTTTGTTTTTGTTTGGGGTAGAAAATGTTAAAATACAATTCCTCTAACATACACGAAATCCTACGCATTCCTAATAGCTTATTTTTGGAAGTGGAAAGCAATGTAATTACATGCCTATTCATTTCTATTTGTAAGTCGGGGATTGTCATAATATGAAATAACCGTTTGACTTCCAAAGGCATTACAAATGCATTCTAATTATAAATTAATAGGAATGTAAACAATTTTAAAGCGCTCTTTTAAACGAGAGCACAAGACATCTCTCTTGCTACATAATTTTAACACCCATGCTATACAACTTTCTATAAAGAAGGCAGAGAGAATGTCCGTGTGCATAAAATGAAAAAAGTAAATGAAACGCAATGCTTAAATACAGGTCTGATTTTAGAAGGCTTCCGATGAATGTAAAATCAGTACACATGCATGCCTTATAAACACAACTCCTTCCAATTTAAGGCATTTAACATGCCTGAATTTGCAAGGTCCTTCTCGATTCCGCCGCTGGGAACATTCTACACACACACACCTTCAAAATGAGGGGTGTTCAGGTCTTTTAAATGCAAAATTGAAAGAAATACGTCAAGTTTATATTGACCAAATTTTGACCGTATCACCCTTTACAAAGTGGTGCAGGGTATAATATAGTCGGCCTCGCCCGACTTTAGACTTTCCTTACTTGTTACATTCTGTAAAAGACATGCAAATTTATCGCAAAAATAATATAATTTTAATTTAATCAAATTTTTTTGCCACGAAAAAAATTTCAAACGATGTTCATTGGCTCACAAATTTTTTTTGGAAGGAATCGGTTTTTCTTGTATCAAATACCATGTTCCATGTCAAAGTCAATTTTGACATATTCTAAATAAACCGATATGACAAATATGCATTGAGACATCAACATGACATTTCGTGTTATTTATACAGAACGAAAATAAAAAAAAGGAAAACAATTACATCACCATCTTCTCATATTGCAGAATTTGTTGGTTTAATTTAAAATGAAGTACATGACATGTTTTTTTGCCTTGATTTTTAAATGCTGGTGGTGGTTAAAACCACCAGACACCCACAAGCCATGTTGTTTTGTAGTGTTTTGCTTACTCCCATTGTGGTTTTATTTAAGTCATTCGATACTTTGGCAATACGGTTTTGGTATTTGTTTATATTCAATACAAAACACTCTGGTTAGAAATACAAAGCTTCCATTGATGAGCTTCGAGACAGTTTGACTCTCAGGCTGTCATTGATTATGTGAACATTTAATTTCGTTTTTCAATTTCAGTTACATTTCAATTTATTGCGCAATATACGTACTCGATTACATTACGAGTGTGGTAAACTCTGTTTCCCGCATTGCATTGCGCTTATTTAGCAATGTTTCACCAACATCTCCCTTAATAGGAATGGTCCAAGAGAGGAGTAGATGAAATGGATTTGGAAAAATCTTTAGTGTAATCATTTGTTAAATTGCTAAACCACAATCCAATATCGAAATAAGATGGGAAAATTCGTTCGTTGACCATAAATACTCTCATAGTAATTTCATGTATTACGATTATAACCGAATACAATTGCAAGTCGATTCATCCATTCATTCATTTGATAAGTCTTTCATTCATTCATTCATTCATTCATTCATTCAACCACATATATTGGGTCAATCATTCATTCGCTTGCTATTGTATTTGCCTATTCGATTAGTTACGGATCGCTTGTTTACTGTCCACTACATTGAGGGAGTGAGATTTATGAGATTAATATAAATTGACAGTAGTTGGGATAATAGAATAGTAGACCATGAAATCGATGGATTGGAAAAAATTGCCCAGTATTCGATAGATATATTGAAAAATAACAACTATACAAGAGTATTCATAATAAATATTTTCCGTTTATACAATTGCAGAGATTTTATTTTATTGGAATTTTTCAATTAAGATTTTTGTTACTGGTGGAGAGTTTTTAGCATACAAACAAATACATTGAAAAAACTAATTTATTTTCTCCGGAAAAAAATTATAGACAAACACAATAATTAACAAGTATATACAGCAGTAAGTTCGGCCGGGCCGAATCTTAAATACCCATGAACCAAATATTAGGGTTTCCTTTGAAATTTCAGGAGGACTTGAGGACACTTCCTGAAGATAAATTTAAAGATTTCACCTATGAGGACTATATCAGATTCTGGATTTATAAGAACCATTTTTGTTTGAGTTTTAGAGGAATCATTAACATCTCTTGTAAGTGTGCAAGAAAATTATAAAATAACGTCTTGATTTGAAATTTTAAATCTGTAGATTTTCACCCGAGAAGTAAAATCTGGAAATTTTACTTTGAGTTTCATACAATTTTCATGATCATTGCGCTTTCTACACCCTCAAGAAGTGAAGTCGGTCTATATGGAGGCATTACCAAATGGACCGATAAAAACTTAATCCGATACACGTTTTTGTGAGCCTAAAATACCAGAATATTTACAATTTCAGGCAAATCAGATAAAAACTACGGTTTCTAGAGACCCAAGGAGTTAAATCGGGAGATCTGTCTTATGGGGGCTATACTAAAGCATGGACCGATACCATTTTCGGCACACCTCTTTAAGGCCCAAAAATACCTCTAGATTTCCAATTTCAGGCAACTTGGATAAAAACTTCGGATTCTAGAAGCCCAAGAAGTAAAATCGGGAAATCGGTCTATATGGGGGCTATACCAAACTATGGACCGATACTCACCATTTTCGACACACCTCTTTATGGTCCTAAAATACCTCTAGATTTCCAATTTCAGGCAAATTGGATAAAAACTACGGTTTCTATAAGCCCAAGGCCCCAAATCGGGAGGTCGGTTTATATGGGGTCCATACCAAAGCATGGGCCGATGCTCACCATTTTTGGCACACCTCTTTACGGTTCTAGAGTACCTCTCGATTTCCAATTTCAGGTAAATTGGATAAAAACTGCGGTTTCTATAAGCCCAAGAAGTAAAATCGGGAAATCGGTCTATATGGGGGCTATACCAAAATATGGACCGATACTCACAATTTTTGGCACACGTATTTGTGGTCCTATAATACCTCTAGATTTCCAATTTCAGGTAAATTGAATAAAAACTGCGCTTTCTATAAGTCCAAGAAGTAAAATCGGGAGATCGGTCTATATGGGGGCTATATCAATACATGGACCGATACTCACCATTTTTGGCACACCTCTTTATGGTCATAAGATACCTCTAGATTTCAAATTTCAGGCAAATTGGATAAAAACTACGATTTATATAAACCCAAGAACCCAAATCGGGAGGTCGGTTTATATGGGGACTATATCAAAACCTGGACCGATATAGCCCATCTTTGAACTTGACCTGCCTGCAGACAAAAGACGAGTTTGTGCAAAATTTCAGCACGATTGCTTCATTATTGAAGACTGTATCGTGATTACAACAGACGGACAGACGGACATCGTTATATCGTCTTAGAATTTCTCCCTGATCAAGAATATATATACTTTATATAGTCGGAAATCGATATTTCGATGTGGTACAAGCGGAATGACAAACCTATTATACCCCCGTCACCATTCTATGGTGGTGGGTATAAAAACAAAAGTCCAATGGATTTTATTTCTATAGAAAATTTTGACAAAATTTAATTTCTACAGAAAATTTTGTCAAAATTTTATTTCTATAGAAACTTTTTTCAAAATTTTATTTCTATACAGAATTTTGTCAATATTTTATTTCTACAGAAAATTTTCTCAAAATTTGACTTCTATAGACAATTTTTTTAAAAATGTTATTTCTATAGAAAATTTTGTAAAAAAAATTATTTCTATTGAAAATTTTGTAAACATTTTATTTCTATAGAAATTTTTTTTTTTAAATTTTATTTCTGTAGAAAATTTTGTCAAAATTTTATTTCGTTTGTTATTGTTGGTTTATTCTTCAATCATTATTGTTGTTTTTGATTTCAGCATAAAACCATGCATTGACTAAAATACAAGTGTAGCTTGTCCACTTCGCTGAGTATCCCTTAGCATATTTTCGTTAACTTAGTCAACCATAACCCTCGATCTGAAAACAAATTCGAAAAGATTTGAACTCTTTTTAAAGAGTAGGGTCAGGGGAAATCCGGCACAAAAACTGAAGTACTGGTTAATCACTCCATGCTTTCCACACACGTGTCCCGTACATTTCCAAAAAATCGGAATACTTCCTTTCATTTATATACAGAAATAGGGCGGTTATGCAGATGTAAAACGGACCGGCTTTATAAACGTCGGGTAGGGGGTATTCCCTTTCAATCAATTGTTATACCCTCCACCATAGAATGGGGGTATATTAACTTTGTCATTCCGTTTGTAACATATCGCAATATTGCTCTAAGACCCCATAAAGTATATATATTCTGGGTCGTGATGAAATTCTGAGTCGATCTGAGCATGTCCGTCCGTCCGTCCGTCTGTTGAAATCACGCTAACTTCCGAACGAAACAAGCTATCGACTTAAAACTTGGCACAAGTAGTTGCTATTGATGTAGGTCGGATGATATTGCAAATGGGCCATATCGCTCCACTTTTACATATAAACATACCCCCAAATTTGGCTTGCGATTGCTCTAAGAGAAGTAAATTTCATCCGATCCGGCTGAAATTTGGTACATGGTGTTAGTATATGGTCCCTAACAACCATGCAAAAATTGGTCCACATCGGTCCATAATTATATATAGCCCCCATATAAACCGATCCCCCGATTGGGCTTGCGAGGCCTCTAAGAGAAGCAAATTTCATCCGATCCGGCTGAAATTTGGTACATGGTGTTAGTATATGGTCTCTAACAACCATGCAAAAATTGGTCCACATCGGTCCATAATTATATATAGCCCCCATATAAACCGATCCCCCGATTTGGCTTTCGGAACCTCTAAGAGAACCAAATTTCATCCGATCCGGCTGAAATTTGGTGCATTGTGTTAGTATATGGTATTTAACAACCATGCAAAAATTGGTCCAAATCGGTCCATAATTATATATAGCCTCCATATAAACTTATCCCCAGATTTGGCTTGCGGAGCCTCTAAGAGAAGCAAATTTCATCCGATCCGGCTGAAATTTGGTACATAGTGTTAGTTATGGTCTCTAACAACTATGCAAAAATTGGTCTACATCAGTCAATAATTATATATAGCCCCCTTATAAACGGATCCCCCGATTTGGCTTGCGGAGCCTCTAAGAGAAGCAAATTTCATCCGATCCGGCTGAAATTTGGTACATGGTGTTAGTATATGGTATCTAACAACCATGCAAAAATTGGTCCACATCGGTCCATAATTATATATAGCCCCCATATAAACCGATCACCAGATTTGACCTCCGTAGCCTCTTGGAAGACCAAAATTCATCTGATTCAGTTGAAATTTGGTACATGGTGATAATATATGGCCTCAAAACTCTCATGCAAAAATTGGTCTAAATCGGTCCATAATCATATACAGGCCCCATATAAACCGATCCCCAGATTTGACCTCCAGAGCCCCTTGGAAGAGCAAAATTCATCGGATTCGGTTGAAATTTGGTACGTGATGTTAGTATATGATATCCAACAACCATGCATGAATTGATTCATATCAGTCCATTATATATAGCCCCCATATAAACCGATCCCCAGATTTGACCTCCGGTGCCTTGTGGAGAAGCAAAATTCATCCAATCTGGTTGAAATTTGGTACATGGTGGTGGTGTATGATATTTAACAACCATGCCAAAAGTGGTCCATATCAGTCCATAGCTATATATAGCCCTCAGATAAATCGATCCCCAATCACACAAAAATTGGTCCATAACAAGTTCATAATTGTATATAGCCCCCATATAAGCGACCCCCATATTTCAATTCTGGCTCCCTGCGTACCGTGCAAAAGTCCATATCGATTCGTAATTATTTGTAGACTTACATACCTTTTTGTCTAAAATATAACACGTGTGGACTAACTCACAATTTAGAAAACGATTTAAGATACCACAACCCAAGTAATTCGATTGTGTATAACAGTCTTTCGTAGAAGTTTCTACGCAATCCATGGTGGAGGGTACATAAGATTCGGCCTGGCCGAACATACAGCCGTTTATACTTGTTATATATTAGATTAGATATAAAAATATTTTTATGATTTTGCCATATATAAATATAAATATATTTCTAATGTTTTATAACTTCAACGAACTTGTAGGTCAATAATTGGAAACCAAACCAACATATTTTTTTATAGTTAGTAAAGCCGAATGTATCTTAAAAGCAAACGAAATCGCAAATATTCATTTTTATGAGTATCTAATAAATATTGTAAGCTGAAGGACACACTTACTTCACATTGGTTTGAAGGAGGCAACCAAAAAGCCTTATTCTATATGCCCCCTCTCTATTCCACATTCAATTCATTGGGGAGTAGATATGAGAGTATGTTTTTGTGTAGGTGATATGCTGTTATTGAGTGTAGTCGTCCCCTCCAATACACGTATAAATAATATTATTCATACGCATGAGTGCTTATTGCAGCGATTAGGATGTGTTTCCATATTTGTTTTCATTTTCGTTGCGGTTGCGATACAGGCATCATAAGGTTGATTTTTTTTTCTGTTACCAGAGGCAATGCCATTGGAATTTTATTAGTATTCCCATAGTTTAGTTTCATATGTCAATAGGGATATTAAATGAGACCGCAAGATTCTGTGTGAAATTGAAATATCTTAGAGTTTCATAGTGGCGGATTTAAATCATAAAGCTACCCTGTCTTATGATACTAAAATATTTTCGATAGGGACCGCTTTGCAAGAACTTGTCAGCAATTGGGAAAATTTCTTTTATATAACCTTCATATTTATTTTGCAACTTTCCATCCTCTTATTAGATAACCCATTCCTCAGCAAAAACACATTGCGTTCGTAACGTACATTTATTTGTGTATGGTTGGTTCTCTTCGGGGATGTTTATTTTGAAATGACACGTAAAAATCGTAAAATACTTAATATATGTACAATGTTTGGTTTGTCCCAATATTGAGAGAAGTGTTTCCCGGAAAATGTATGTGATTTAGTTGATATGTGTATGCAAGTGTTCGAGTTCGAGTGTGTGTGAGCCAAATGTTCTATTTACCCAAAGCCTTAGGGTATACATACATGAGTGTGTGTGTATGAGGAAGTGCTCGTGTGTGATACTCACGAGATATGAGAATAGTTTTTCTATTGCCTTCTTTTTCTTGCTTCATTTCCGTTTCCGCTTCATATCTGTTATCAAGCTGTGCGTATAAGTTTGCTGCTACTCCTCGCTATGGATATTGTCCATGTTACTGTTGTAGTTGTTGTTGGATCAACTGTTATTGGCTTAAGCGTAAACAAATTGTTTTTAAATGGTTGCAAATAGTTTTATTATATGTAACCATATACATAAGTTAGTCAAGTATAATTTTAGCACGTATTGTTTTCAAATCGCATTTATATTCCATGAAAATCGACTACAGTGTGTAACAAATGAAGAGGAATGGTTCTGAGAATTTTTTTTTTCAAATTCATAGTTCCTTTAATTACGAAACTTTGTTTTGAATATTGATAAACCATAGGATGGGAGGTATGTTAGGATTAACTTTGTCATTCCGTTTGTAACACATCGAAATATTACTCTAAGACCCCATAAAGTGTATATATTCTGGGTCGTGGTGAAATTCTGATTCGATTTAAGCATGTGCGTCCGTCCGTCTGTTGAAATCACGCTAATTTCCGAACGAAACAAGCTATCGCCTTGAAACTTGGCACAAGTAGTTGTAATTGATGTAGGTCGGATGGTATTGCAAATGGGCCATATTGGACCACTTTACCGTATAGCCACCATATAAACCGCCCTCTTGGAGGAGCAAAATTCATCCGATCCTGTAGAAGTTTCGCACATGGTGTTAGTATAAGGTCTCTAACAACCATGCACAAATTTGTCCATATCGGTCCATAATTATATATATCCCCCATATAAACCGATCCCCCGATTTGGCTTGCGGAGCCTCTAAGAGAAGCAAATTTCATCCGATCAGGCTGAAATTTTGTACATGGTGTTAGTATATGGTCTCTAACAATCATGCAAAAATTGGTCCACATCGGTCCATAATTATATATAGCCCCCATATAAGCCGATCACCAGATTTGACCTCCGGAGCGTCTTGGAAGACCAAAATTCATCTGATTCAGTTGAAATTTGGTACGTGGTTTTAATATATGGCCTCAAACACCCATGCAAAAATTGATCGAAATCGGTCGATAATTATATATAGCCCCCATATAAACCGCTCCCCAGATTTGACCTCCGGAGCCCCTTGAAACAGCACAATTCATCCGATTCGGTTGAAATTTGGTAAGTGATGTTAGTATATGGTATCGAGCAACCATGCAGGAATTGGTTCATATCAGTCCATAATTATATATAGCCCCCATATAAACCGAACCGCAGATTTGACCTCCGGAGCGTCTTGGTTGAGCAAAATTCATCCAATCCTGTTGAAATATAGTACGTGGTATTAGTCTATGGTCTCTAACAACCATGCAAACATTTGTCCATATCGGTCCATAATTATATACAGCCCCCATATAAACCGATCCCCAGATTTGACCTCCGGGGCGTCTTGGATGAGCTAAATTCATCCGATCTGGTTGAAATTTGGTACGTGGTATTAGTCTATGGGGTCTAACAACCATGCAAAAATTGGTCCATATCGGTCCATAATTATATATAGCCCCCATATAAACCGATCCCCAGATTTGACCTCCGGAGCCTCTTGGAGGAGCAAAATTCAAACAAGCCCGTTAGGTTAGGTGGCAGCCCGATGTATCAGGCTCACTTCGACTATTCAGTCCATTGTTATACCACATTGGTGAAATTTTCTCTTATCACTGAGTGCTGCCCGATTCCATGTAAAGCTCAATGACAAGGGACCTCCTTTTTATAGCCGAGTCCGAACGGCGTTCCACATTGCAGTGAAACCACTTAGAGAAGCTTTGAAACACTCAGACATGCCACCAGCATTACTGAGGTGGGCTAATCCACCGCTGAAAAACTTTTTGGTGTTCGGTCGAAGCAGGAATCGAACACACAACCTTGTGTATGTAAGGCGGGCATGCTAAACATTGCACCACGGTAGCTCCAGGTTGAAATTCGGTACGTGGTGTTATTATATGGTCTCTAGCAACCATGCAAAACTTGGTCCATATCGGCCCATAATTATATATACCCCCCATATAAACCGATCCCCAGATTTGACCTCCAAAGCATCTTGGAGGAGCAAAATTCATCCGATTCGGCTGAAATTTGGTACATTGCACTAGTATATGGTCCCTAACAACCATGCTAAAATTGGTCCATTCGGTCTATATTTATATATAGCCGATCCCCAACCACACAAAAAATGGTCCATATCGGTTCATAATCATGGTTGCCACTCGAGCCAAAAATTATCAAGATTTTATATCTATAGAAAATTTTGTCATTTTATCAAAATTTTATTTCTATAGAAAATTTTGTCAAAATTTTATTTCTATAGAAAATTTTGTCAAAATTTTATTTCGTTTTGTTTGTTATTGTTGGCTTCTCTTCAATCGTTATTGTTGTTTTTGATCTCAGCTTAAAGCCATGCATTGACTAAACTACAAGTGTAGCTTAACCAACAGAGGAAAAGTATGCTTGTCAAATTTATTTGGGCAAAGACCTATAGACTGCAAGATGGTTGGATGTACAGCTGTTTCGGAATTACCACATTCCTCATCAGCATCCTCTACTTGCAGCAAAACTATCAACCAATTATCAGAATAAATTCGTATAATTCACTCAACCCAACGTAAAATACACTTGAACCTTCCCAAAAGCTGAGATCAAAAACAACAATAAAATTTTATTTCTATAGAAATTGTTGTCAAAATTTTATTTCTATAGAAAATTTTTTCAAAATTTTATTTCTATATAATATTTTGTAAAAATTTTATTTCTATAGAAAATTTTGTCAAAATTTTATTTCTATAGAATATTTTGTCAAAATTTTATTTATATAGAAAATTTTATCAAAATTTTATTTCTATAGAAAATTTTATCAAAATTTTATTTATATAGAAAATTTTATCAAATTTTTATTTCTATAGAAAGTTTTATCAAAATTTTATTTATATAGAAAATTTTATCAAAATTTTATTTCTATAGAAAATTTTGTCAAAATTTTATTTCTATAAAAATTGTTGTCAAAATTTTATTTCTATAGAACTTTTTTTTCAAAATTTTATTTCTATATAATATTTTGTAAAAATTTTATTTCTATAGAAAATATTGTCAAAATTTTATTTCTATAGAATATTTTGTCAAAATTTTATTTATATAGAAAATTTTATCAAAATTTTATTTCTATAGAAAATTTTATCAAAATTTTATTTATATAGAAAATTTTATCAAAATTTTATTTCTATAGAAAGTTTTATCAATATTTTATTTATATAGTAAATTTTATCAAAATTTTATTTCTATAGAAAATTTTGTCAAAATTTTATTTCTATAAAAATTGTTGTCAACATTTTATTTCTATAGAATTTTTTTTTCAAAATTTTAATTCTATATAATATTTTGTAAAAATTTTATTTCTATAGAAAATATTGTCAAAATTTTATTTCTATAGAAAATTTTATCAAAATTTTATTTATATAGAAAATTTTATCAAAATTTTATTTCTATAGAAAGTTTTATCAAAATTTTATTTATATAGAAAATTTTATCAAAATTTTATTTCTATAGAAAATTTTGTCAAAATTTTATTTCTATAGAAAATTTTGTCAAAATTTTATTTCTATAGAAAATTTAGTCAAAATTTTATCTCTATAGAAAATTTTGTCAAAATTTTCATATTTTGGTATTTATCTCATATAGACCGATCTCCAGATTTGACCTGTTATCCCAAGTTGTATGCGATTTGCCTGAAATTCAAAATTAAGAGGTATTTTGGGTCCATACATATGTAAGCCGAATATGGGGCGTATCGATCGATTTTGATATACGGATATACAGACCGATCTCCCGATTTGATGTCGACATACCGCAATTTTTATCCGACTTGCCTGAAATTCAAAATTTAGAGGTATTTTCGGTCCGTGTAGCGAATATTATGTGGATCGGTCCACGTTTTGGTATAGCTCCCATGTGAAAGTCTCCCGATGTCCATGCTGGTATATATGTTTGCTTGGCAGAGTATCTCTTATCAAATTCACCTGAAATTCTATATATGTATTTTCAAGTAACCTGACGAAAGTCGACCTTCTTCTTCCCCAATATGTCTTCGAAATACTTCGCGATTATGTTCCAATTCCATTCATCTTCTCTATCAGGTTTCGCTTATCTATTTCGCCCACTTGTTCCTCCATTTCCGATCTCGCGGTGCCCCATCGTATGCATCTGAAAAACGTGTTATGCGCATCATCGATAACATTCCCCTCTTCATAGAGGCAATATGGACTATCACATTTGCCCATCTTATGCAAATACATAAGTATTCGTGCTATCTGGGTTATACAGTAGTTCACGTTTCCGTGACTTATGTTCGCCCACTTCTCTAAGTCTTGTTGTCCACCTGCCATATATATCGATGTTCGTCAGTAACTTAAATTTAATTGAATTAATTTAAGTTAAATGACGAGTGCTTATTGCTTCTTTCAATTTTGTTCCACTGTGTGACTTGCAATGTTTCCTTCTCTTCTCCCAACGAATTGAGTTTTGGCACAAACTTTTAATCCTTTCGACAGAATTCTCAATGTGTTTGTTGCATGCTCCATTGAAAGTAACGTCTTAACATGGCCAAAACAAATTTCTACTAGGTCATTATAGGCTTCGCAATACAGCTCAATAATGGTGTTATTGCTTAATAAAGTTAGACTGACTCTATACCTAACACTCATACACACTTGAGTATACAAAGATTAAGGCCTCTCGCTAGGAGAACCATTTAACACTTGAAACAATTATCAGCGATAAATCTTTATACGCAGCTTAAATGGGGCTTTTAGCATTTAGCCAAAAGTATTGGGAAAATGAGTTTTGCCATTGTGGCAAAATTACTTTCGAACATACTAACAAATCTTGAGTAAATGTGTGTGTGTGCGTGTTAAAGTTACAACGACAATGTCGCTGATACTACATTATCCTTTGAGAGTTTCCTGGTAGGTGTGAATTTACCAGTGAATTGTTGATAGAGGTTTCGTTTTATTGCTTTGACGATATCATTGAACCAAAATACCTATAAATTGATGTTAGCAAGTGATGCCTCTATGAGCTCAGATAATAAATTGCAATTTATCTTAAGTGTTTCCTCGTGGCTTGGCAAACGGTTCCTTTCTTTGTGGCTATAGTGTTGCAGGAAAAAAATATGAACAGACTTTGAAAACAAATAGCAAAATAAATTTCTTCCTTAAACAATTACTTGTAAGTAATTGTATTAGAGTGTTCAGATTAGAACTGAAGTATGTGGTTGATTATCAATGTGTCTTAATTCTTGAGGTTTTGGCTTAGGATTGATAATGATAAACCAAATTGGGTTCTCTATTCTTATAAAGTGTATTTTCTATGAGTTGTTTTTGTTTTTTAATGTGAATCACTCTATTGTCTGACATCTGTATTGACAGTTTAAAGTGACGTCTCTACTCAGTATTGTTTGGTAAATCATCATCAATAGGTTAATACCAACAACAATTTTGCGCTTTTTTACCGCATAATTCTCTTCAGTGATGATATAATAACATGAAAGAAAAAATGTTTGGGCTAAGGTCAACTTGGCTTTAATAATTTAGAAAAAATCTTTAAATTTAATGAAATTGTCTTTAAATTTGTTGTCTTTTTGCATCTTGACTACAAAGCAAAAAATCGTTCAAATATAGGACATGTTTTTCAACACTTTATTTTAAAGACGTTTTTACTTGAAACACAGCATAATTTCTACTAGAAGTCGAGTTTTAATTTGGAAAATAAAGTCGTCGTTAACTTGTTTTTAAAGGACTTTGATAGCATATGAAGAAAAAAAGCTGAAAAAGCGAAAAATTTGCTTCCTAGAAGCAAGTACACAAAAGCCGATTTTAAAAGAGAATTGGGTCTTAAATGTATCCTTACTTGTATTCTCCGCTTCTCTGGCTCGGAATCAATAGCAAATTTTTTAAAGTAAAGACAAAATCTTTGGAACCGGGTATGCTTTTTTTCAGTGAATATTCAATGTATCATTGCTGAAATACGTCCTAAGATGCTTGAAAAGGTGGTCAAAAATTGGACCTCCAGAATGACCTTTGTGTAAAATCGTCGTGATTGCCATATGACCAAAATTATATTTAAATGTTAAATGATAAGAAATTATCTACCAAATTAAAAAAAAAAAAAAAAAAAACAAATATAAACGGCCGTAAGTTCGGCCAGGCCGAAGCTTATGTACCCTCCACCATGGATTGCGTAGAAACTTCTACTGAAGACTGTCATCCACAATCGAATTACTTGGGTTGCGGTAACACTTGCCGATGCCAAGGTATCTTAAAACTTCCTAACACCGTAATATATACCACTATACCATACGTGGTATATATTAAACTAAAAAAAGCCGATTAAATACGTATATAATTAAGTTTAAAGTTTCTATAAAAAATAAAATTTTGAAAACATTTTCTATAGAAGTAAAATTTGGAAAAAATTTTCTATAGAAATAAAATATGGAAAAAATTTTCTATAGAAATAAAATTTTCACAAAATTTTCTTTAGAAATAAAATTTTGACAAAATTTTCTATAGAAATAAAATTTTGACAAAATTTTCTATAGAAATAAAATTTTGACAATGTTTTCTATAAAAATAAAATTTTGGTAGATTATTTTTGGCTCGAGTAGCAACCATGATTATGAACCGATATGGACCAATTTTTGTGTGATTGGGGATCGGCTATATATAACTATAGATCGATATGGACCAATTTTGGCATGGTTATTAGCGGCCTTATACTAACACCACGTTGACAAAATTTTCTATAGAAATAAAATTTTGACAAAATTTTCTATAGAAATAAAATTTTGACAATGTTTTCTATATAAATAAAATTTTGGTAGATTATTTTTTGCTCGAGTGGCAACCATGATTATGAACCGATATGGACTAATTTTTGTGTGATTGGGGATCGGCTATATATAACTATACACTGATATTGACCAATTTTGGCATGGTTATTAGCGGCCTTATACTAACTCCACGTTGCAAATTTCAACCGGATCGGATGAATTTTGCTCCTCCAAGAGGCTCCGGCGGACAAATCTGGGGATCGATTTATATGGGAGCTATATATAATTATGGACCAATTCTTGCATGGTTGTTAGAGACCATATACTAACACCACCTACCAAATTTCAACCGGATCGGATGAATTTTGCTCCTCCAAGAGGCTCCGGCGGACAAATCTGGGGATCGATTTATATGGGGGCTATATATAATTATGGGCCGATATGGACCAATTTTGGCATGGTTGTTAGAGACAATATACTAACACCACGTACCAAATTTCAATCGGATCAGATGACTTTTGCTCCTCTAAGAGGCTCCGGAGGTCAAATCTGTGGATCGCTTTATATGGGGGCTATATATAATTATGGGCCGATGTGGACCAATTTTTGCATGGTTGTTAGAGACAATATACTAACACCACGTACCAAATTTCAATCGGATCGGATGACTTTTGCTCCTCTAAGAGGCTCCGGAGGTCAAATCTGTGGATCGGTTTATATGGGGGCTATATATAATTATGGGCCGATGTGGACCAATTTTTGCATGGTCATTAAAGAACAAATACCAACACCATGTACCAAATTTCAGCCGGATCGGATGAAATTTGCTTCTCTTAGAGGCACCGCAAGCCAAATCTGGGGATCGGTTTATATGGGGGCTATATAGAATTATGGACCGATGTGGACCAATGTTTGCATGGTTGTTAGAGACCATATAACAACACCATGTACCAAATTTCAGCCGGATCGGATGAAATTTGGTTCTCTTAAAGGCTCCGCAAGCCGAATGGGGGTCCGTTTATATGGGGGCTATATGTAAAAGTGGACCGATATGGCCCATTTGCAAAACCATCCGACCTACATCAACAACAACTACTTGTGCCAAGTTTCAAGTCGATAGCTTGTTTCGTTCGGAATTTAGCGTGATTTCAACAGATGGGCGGACGGACGGACATGCTCAGATCGACTCAGAATTTCACCACGACCCAGAATATATATACTTTATGGGGTCTTAGAGCAATATTTTGATGTGTTACAAACGGAATGACAAAGTTAATATACCCCCATCCTATGGTGGAGGGTATACAAATACCTACCAAATGACCTTTTTATAATTCAGCATGGGTTTTATTTAAATTTGAAATCAGCAAGCTCTTTGGAAAACAATTAATATTGTGTATAAACAAGAAATTTGAAGAATTTGAACTTTAAACCTAAAACTTTTACAATATAAATTCACTCTAACCTGACTATAAATTGTACGGAATATTCGCAGTCACTAACATAATATTTTTCCTTATTTTTCAGGTATTTTCTTTTATATTTTGCATCTGTAAAAACTAATAGATGAGAATTGTAAATGTCCATTAAATAAAGGCTATTTCATTAAAATATTTTATGTAAATTGCAAAGTCCCTTACCTAACCGAATTTTCATAACTGTAAAGCGGATTTAGAGAAATGTCTTAGCACCAAAAATATATCAGAAACAAACACCTACCATTCATTTAAAGAACTCTATTCGAAGTTACAGTGTTATCCTCGAGAATTTCTAATAAGTTGCAAAACAGCGTCCCTCGAAAAAGTTTACCTTAAAGTAGTGGCACATTTTTATGTTATAAGAAAACCAGTAAGGAAAGTCTAAAGTCGGGCGGGGCCGACTATATTATACCCTGCACCACTTTGTAGATCTAAATTTTCGATACCATATCACATCCGTCAAATGTGTTGGGGGCTATATATAAAGGTTTGTCCCAAATACATACATTTACATATCACTCGATCTGGACAGAATTTGATAGACTTCTACAAAATCTATAGACTCAAAATTTAAGTCGGTAATGCACTAGGGTGGAACACAATGATAGTAAACATATATGGGAAACATTTAAATATGAAGCAATTTTAAGGAAACTTCACACTTTTACTTATGATTTATCGCTCGCTATATATGTATTAGAAGTAGAGGAAAATTAGAGCAATTTTTACAACTTTTCGACGAAACAGAGGCGATTTTAAAAGGGAAATGTTCGTATTTTGACCATTTTTGTCGAAATCAGAAAACCATATATATGGGAGCTATACCTAAATCTGAACCGATTTCAACCAAATTTGGCATGCATAGCAACAATGCTTATTATACTCCCTGTGCAAAATTTCAACTAAATCGCAGTAAAAAAATTGGCCTCTGTGGTCATATGAGTGTAAATCGGGCGAAAACTATATATGGGAGCTATATCTAAATCTGAACCGATTTCAATCAAATTTGGCACACTTGACTACACTACTAGTTGTACTCCTAGTGCAAAATTTCCATCAAATTGGGCCAAACCTCTGGCTTCTAGGACCATATTAGTCCATATCGGGCGAAATATATATATGGGAGCCATATCTAAATCTGAACCGATTTCAACCAAAATCAATAGGGTTCTATTCTGACCCAAATTAGGAACATGTGCTAAATTTGAAGGCGATTGGACTTAAATTGCGACCTAGACTTTGATCACAAAAATGTGTTCACAGACAGACGGACGGACGGACCGACGGACGGACGAACAGACGGACAGACGGACATAATTATATCGACTCAGGGACCCACCCTGAGCATTATTGCCAAAGACACCATGTGTCTATCTCGTCTCCTTCTGGGTGTTACAAACATATGCATTAACTTATAATACCCTGTTCCACAGTGTGGCGCAGGGTATAAAAATATGACTTAATTCATTCTATATAATTCATTCTATATAATTTGTAACTATAAGTTTTTTTGAAATTATGTCCTAACATATCAAATATTGTCTCCATTTGATCAAAAATCATTCCTTGACAATTCCGTAAAGTAACCTGGTTTATCTACTATACGTGCCCACTTGACTTGGGTATTAAAAAGTTCTCAAAAAGACTAGGGTGGCCACCGTAGTGCAGTGCTTAGCATGCCCGCCTTGTATACACAAGGTCGTGGGTTCGATTCCTGCTTCGACCGAACACCAAACATTCTTTTCAGTGGTGGATTATCCCACCTCAATAATGCTGGTGACATTTCTGAGGGTTTCAAAACTTCTCTAAGGGGTTTCACTGCAGTGTGAAACGCCGTTCGGACTCGGCAATAAAAAGAGGTCCCTTGTCATTGAGCTTAACATGAAATCGGGCATGGAATTGAGCTTAACATGGAATCCCTTGTCATTGAGCTTAACATGGAATCGGGCAGCACTCAATGATAAGAGAAGTTCACCAATGTGGTATCACAATGGACTGAATAGTCTAAGTGAGCCTGATACATCGGGTTGCCACCTAACCTAACCTACCTCGATAATCGGGCAAAAAAAGAAAACACAAATGCATTTTTGAGCCCTCAAGCCATCGATTTGATGGGTCATCCGACGTAAAATCCGAACTTGATACCTAATGACTTCTGTTTATCACCGTACGTAAAAAATAAACCGAGGGGTCAAAGTTTTTCGAATCGATTAAAGCATTCGAATATATTTGGAGATTCATCAATCAGAGTGGCAAAAGTGCTTTGGTAATAAATTTTAATTTGATAATATTTTTAAAGACATTAAAGCAATTTCCGATAATTAATATTTGTTCTCTAATCCCAAAATATAAAACACAACTCCCGTATATGTAAATTGAAGAAAGGCGACTGCATAATTTTGTACAAAAAATTGATCAAATTCCATTTAACTCGTTTTTTCGTTTCTTTATAAAAACGTTTGCTGCTTTTCTACAATTAGTGCCTCATTTTTTTTTATAGTGTGTGCCGCTTTTTTTGGAAATTGTCAACGGTAGCGATAAGCTCAATATAGAATTTATCAGCATTCATTAGCAAGAGTAAAGTTGGCCAAATAGGGTTTACAAAATAAAGTTGCTAATCTAGATGGGTCTGTAACAATAAGCAGTCACAATTGCCTCACTTTAAATCACTTTCTTTATTAATTTAAAAATTTCCAATTTTATTTCAAATGTCAAGAAACCTTAATTATTACTCGTAGTGCCAAGGTGTTGCTTTAGCAATTTAAGATTCCCAATATTTCAATTAATTTTATTTTTCATTTCTTTCTATTTTCTCTTTACTATAATTGTATATATGTGTGTGTGTGTGTGTGTTTGTATTTTTGCTGGGAAGGTAGACGATGGAAGCCTCATTTTAATTAATTACTTGTTCTATGCTAATAATATAATCCAGGCCAGATGCCATTTCCTTTTGCCATTTCGCTAAATTGCAAAGCCTTAAATAAATTTATATCTCAACTTCCCATACTGCAGGTCCTATTTGATTGTATGTCTGCTATTCTTGTAAGCACACTCACACACTGACACGACTACAAAACAGGCTCTCATTGCTCTTGTTTCGTTTGCGAATAATAGCAATCATTAGGTTTCTTGGAAAGACATCAAGCCATCAGCTGAACTAGCAACTCGAGAATGCATGTCCTAGATGATTGCACGGAATGATTTGAGTGTTTCTCTCATTCGTAATTTGCCAAAAGGAGTTTCATCTGGACACTGAGAGAAAAAAATGGTTGATATTAATTTCATTTTTCTATAATTTAAAAATATTTAGAATTTTTATTTTGTATATTTCTATTAAGTCCTATTAATGGCTATGGGCTTTCCTAAATTGTAGATAAGGACAGTAGGAATTAAAAGATCGTCATCAGTTCCGCCATTTTTTAAAGGTAGCCACTCCCTATCTTATCTTGTGACTTTTTAGAATATTTCCTTTTTATTTACAAAGATTTTTAGAATATCTTCTTTTTTTGCAAAGCATCTGTCTTGACCATTTCTCCTATATAGTAGGTAGAGACAGTAGGAATTTAGATATCACACAATCGTCATCACAATCAGTATAAAATAGATTTTTAAGATACTCAGCAAAAAAAGCGTCGCCAAAAAATTAATAGATCCAATTAAAAAATTAATTGTTACTATTCTTTTTTTTGTGATAGATTTTTGTTTCAATTAAAAAAAAATCTGTTAAATCAATTAAATATTTTTTAAAACTCACTTAAGACTTTAATTGGAAAAATTTCCATGAACGTTTTTTCGGTGTAAGGAAGATGTCACAATAAGTAATACCTTCGAGAATTTCCAAAATTTTATTTCTATAGAGAATTTTGTTAAAATTTTATTTCTATAGAAAATTTTGCAAAAATGTTATTTCTGTAGATAATATTTACAAAATTTTATTTCTATAGTAAATTTTTAAAAAAATTTTATTTCTATAGAGAGTCATGTCAAAATTTTAATTCTATATTAAAATGTAACACTGATGACGATATGGGCCGTGTTGGAATAAAAGACCAAAACTTTTTCAATTGGGTATAAATCCCTGATTACAGTGCCATTGACAGTTTCTGGGGAATATTTAAGCTAATATCTTACTTTCTCTTAAGTCCTATTAATGGCTAAGGGCTTTCCTAAATTGTAGATAAGGACAGTAGGAATTAAAAGATCATCATAAGTTCCTCCATTTTTTAAAGGTAGCCACTCCCTATCTTATCTTGTGACTTTTTAGAATATTTCCTTTTTATTTACAAAGATTTTTAGAATATCTTCTTTTTTTGCAAAGCATCTGTCTTGACCATTTCTCCTATATAGTAGGTAGAGACAGTAGGAATTTAGATATCACACAATCGTCATCACAATCAGTATAAAATAGATTTTTAAGATACCCAGCAAAAAAAGCGTCGCCAAAAAATTAATAGATCCAATTAAAAAATTAATTGTTACTATTATTTTTTTTTTGTTGTGATAGATTTTTGTTTCAATTAAAAAAACTCTTAAATCAATTAAATTTTAATTAAATATTTTTTAAAACTCAACTAAGACTTTAATTGGAAAATGTTTCATGAAAATTTTTTCTGTGTAAGGAAGATGTCACAAGAATTTCCAAAATTTTATTTCTATAGATAATTTTTCCAATATTTTACTTCTATAGAGAATTTTGTTAAAATTTTATTTCTATAGAAAATTTAACATTGCTGACGATATATTGCAAAAAGTTATTTCTATAAAAAGTTGTGTCAAAACTTTTTTCTATAGAAAATTTTGCACAAATGTTATTTCTGTAGATAATTATTTATTTCTATAGAGAATCATGTGAAAATTTTAATTCTATATTAAAATTTAACACTGATGACGATATGGGCCGTGTTGGAATAAAAGACCAAACCTTTTTCAATTGGGGATAAATCCCTGATTATAGTGCCATTGACAGCTTCTGGGGAATATTTAAGCTAATCTCCTACTTTCTCTTAAGTCCTATTAATGGCTATGGAATTTTTTTAAATTATAGATAAGGACTGTAGGAATTAAAAGATCGTTATCAGTTCCGCCATTTTTTAAAAGTAGCCACCCTCTCTTATCTTGGGGCTTTTTAGAATATTTCCTTTTTATTTTCAAAGCTTTTTAGAATATCTCATTTTTTATTGCAAAGCATCTGTCTTGGCCATTTTTCCAATATAGTAGGTAGAGACAGTAGGAATTTAGATATCACACTATATAAGATAGTTGTCATAAATTCAAACGTTTTAGTGCTAATCCCATAGCCATCCTCGGCAAAAATATTGGAAAAGGCAACGGACAGCCCTCCTTGGCAATATATCCAAATTTTGCATTAATTTTGTATGTGTGATTTAGGATATAGCAATTGTTTAAATGCTACCTTATTTGCCTTCAATTTCATTTTATAGAAAACAAATAATTTGTTGTGATTATAAAATCATTCGGATACACAACAAGCCAACTTCGAAAGTTCATTCAATTTTTCAATGGGAGTCCTGCCCCTCTCTCATCTAGGGGCTTTTTAGAATATTTCTTATTTCGTAGTGCAAAACATCTACCTTGCAAATGATTTCTCCTACATAGTAGGTAAGAACAGTAGGAATCTAGATATGAAATTGATATTATTTTTCAAACTGTCGTCGTTAAAATCAGTACATAGTATATTTTATTGATAATTCTAATAAATTTAAAGCATCAGCCTATATCGCTTAAGATTTAGAGTTTAATCGCATACCCGAAGTCGGCATACCATTGGCTAAACGCATAGTTTGTCCTTGGCAATTTGCCAGGCCTAATTGTTATCAGTTAAAAAATTTTACAATAATGTCCATCTCCCTCTCTGATCTTGAAGCTTTTTAGAATATTTCCATTTATTTTTCCAAAGCATATGCCTTGACCATGGTTTATCCTAGATAGTAGGTAGGGACAGTAGGAATCTAGATATGATGTCAATTACCAAATGGACACATTTCACAACCTGTCTTCGTCAAAATCAGTACAAAGTAGACAATTTTCAGAAATTTTAAGCTTTAGTCATATCGCTTATGATTAAGACTTTATTCACATTCCCGACTTCGGCAAAAATATCAGTAATGCTATTATTGGCGAAAAGCATAGCTTCTCCTTGGCAATATATCCAAATATACAGAACAACATCAATTTGGCTGGAGTGGTTTAGGATATAAAAATTATGTAATTTTAATGATTTAAAATAAATTCTTTGCTTTAAATTTTATTTAAAAAAATTATCATTCGGATACTCAAAACTAAATTTCAAGATATTTGGATCATCTTCGTTTATCAAAAGTTTAACCAAAAAAAAAAAAAAATATCTATCTGCCAATATATATTTTTTTTACAAAATTGTTTTTTAAATAACAAAAAAAAAAAATACAAAACTTGTATCTTACGGGTACTCGAAAAGTAATTAAAAATATCGATTTATATGGAATCAGCATTGGAAAAAATCTCTAAGATAAACTCAATTGAAATTTTTTCTTACTGTACTGCCTTCTATTGATGCGCCAACCATTGTCGGCACGTTGAAATTATACTGCATAGAAATACCTTTTGGCAAACTACAAATTAATTGATAAAAGTACAATAAATAAATAACTAACAATAGAAAACGTAAAGAAAATTGAAATGAAGAGGCATCTCAAGGATCCATTCAGAAATGGTGGACAAAAGAGATGTGAAAATAGAATTTAATAAAAATTCAAGAAAATTGCAAAAGATAGTATTAAGATTTGTTTCTTAAGTGGAGTGGAGGAGATATTACGTCTGAAGCCCTTTTTTTACGAATCTCTTAATTCTTAAATGGTTGGTTTGGGTTGAAGAACTCTTTTAATTGAATTGAACATAAGTGGTAAATTAAAATACTAAGTGCTACAAATTAAATAAATTGCGCAAAAAAGAAAGTGGGAGAATGTATATGGAAAGGTTGGAGAATTATTTTCTATTTTTTTTATTAAGTCCTATAAATGGCTATGATTTTTTCCTGTATAGTAGATAGGGACAGTAGGAATCTAGATTCACTAAGATAAATTAAATTAAATTAAGTTATTGAAAAACTTGAACAAATACATTGGTCGTAGGAAATTTAATTTTTAAATAATATTTTAGTTTAAAATTAAGTAACGCAATTTAAAGTATTCTTTGACTCTTGCATTTTCAAAATTGCACATTTAGCCATTTGAAAGGTCATTGCTAAAATGGACAATCATGAAAATGCCCTCTGTGTGTGCGTGGAATTTTTCAATTGAATTGTACAATTGAACCCTTTCGCAGAGACATGCTCTTCGTACTATATTTGAATCCATAGGTTTATATATATTCGCCAGGATATAACAATACCAACACAAGTAATGACATCGACTGTGCAAAATTATTCGATGGTATTGCTGCCAACGACAACATCGACAACATTTTTATCATTTGGTCCAAATACCAACCAGTTTTGCAGTTCTTGCATTTTTCTCCCATTTGCTCGTTGCGAATTACATGCGAAGATAACCAAAAACCAAGGCAACATAAGCAAAGCGCAAGTTCCCATATAAGGATGATGCACATGATGATATTGGAGTGAGCGAGTGAATGTAGGTTGAGAATTTGTTTCTTTCGACATATTTATGTAAACAGGATATTAAGGATTTTTACCATACACAGACTCACACCGAAACGTAGGCCACAAATCTATAGTCATGTCTGATATTTTTTTCTGAATTTTAACCAGAGGGGTATTTGTACACCCAGAAAAGCAACATGATCACCACAAACATGTGTCAAGAGAACAATGTTATTTTTGGACAATGAGCATGGAACATTGTAGTCGCAAAAATGTGCTTTTCTCGGCAAACATATACAAGGTTGCCGAAATCAGATACATAATTTTCGAGAAAGTAACATTTTTGTGACAAACATGTTTCATGTTCTCCGTCCAAAACTAACATTTTTCTACAATAAACATGTTTGAGGTGATCATATTCATCCTTCTCTGGATGTAATTGCCCATTGTCGCTCCCCGCTCGTACTCATCGATAGTGGAGTCAAAAGATGCGACCTTAGCTGTTTTTATTCGAAGAGCTATCTGCTCTTCAGTTTTATAGGATCTTTTATAAGAAGGCCTTCTGGATTATCTTCGCCATCATTATTTCTCTTATTACTGACAAATTTCCTCGATATTGCTGCATGTATTCTCTCCACCACTGATGCTGGTGATGATGAAGGAGTTGTTACCACGTGCAGTGATGCAAACGAAGAAACGGAAGTTGGATAGTTGAAGTAAAATGGCACAGCATTAAATAACAACGACATCCGTGATGCCACTACAACTTGCATTCGTCGAATTGTTCAGACGAGTAGAGGACAATAAGAAGAAGGAAAGGGAAATACACTCTATGCTCACGTTGCTCTACTCATGCTGTGAAGGCGAATGGTAGAAGGATGACATACCAACAAATGTTTTATGTGCGAACAGGATTAATGTCATCGATGCCATTGCAATGGAATGCGAGCAAATATTTAATGTTCAGTGCATTTTTAGGTCACATCAATAACAAGCGCATGAAATCGAAGGATCGATAAGCCCGAAAACGAGCATATGTATATACAAACGACATGGTCCCACTCACATACACACATACACACACACACAAAGCAAAAGGACATAATTCCTTATGCTATTTAAGTTATGGTGTTTTCGAACTATTTCTTTCATCACGTTTTCCTTGGCCGACTCTTTTTTAAAGGGATAAAGATTAAAGATTTGTTGAAAAAGTGTTGAGGATTTCTTAAAACAGAAAAAAGTCCGATTAAAAAATTGGAAGGAGCCGACTAGACGATACTCTGTGCTAGTTCTGAGCAGGACTTTTCCAAACATCAAAGTCGGACAAAATTTATTTCACTCCTCAGCCCTTGTTTTTGAGTCTAACAGGTTTTTATGTAAAAAAGTCCCAAATATATACGCAAGGGCAGAGTTTTTGAACTTGTAGAACTAAAATTTTGACAAAATTTTCTTTAGAAATAAAATTCTGACAAAAGTTTCTCCAGAAATAAAATTTTAACAAAATTTTCTCTAGAAATAAAATTTAACAAAATTTTCTATAGAAATAAAATTTTGATAAAATTTTCCATAGAAATAAAATTTTGACAAAATTTTCTATAGAAATAAAATTTTAACAAAATTTTCCATAGAAATAAATTTTTGCAAAAATTTTCTATACAAATAAAATTTTGCAAAAAAATTCCATAGAAATAAAATTTTGCAAACATTTTCTATAGCAATAAAATTTTGCAAAAATTTTTCTGTAGAAATAAAGTTTGACAAAATTTTCTGTAAAAGTAAAGTTTTGACAAAATTTTCTAAAGAAATAAAATTTTGACAAAATTTTCTATAGAAATAAAATCTTGCGAAATTTTCTATACAAATAAAAGTTTTGCAAAATTTTCAACAGAAATAAAATTTTGACAAAATTTTTTATTTAAATAAAATTTTGACAAAATTTTCTATAGAAATAAAATTTTAACAAAATTTTCTATAGAAATAAAATTTTGACAAAATTTTCTATAGAAATAAAATTTTAACCAAATTTTCCATAGAAATAAAATTTTAACCAAATTTTCCATAGAAATAAATTTTTGCAAAAAAATTCCATAGAAATAACATTTTGCAAAAATTTTCTATAGCAATAAAATTTTGCAAAAATTTTCTGTAGAAATAAAGTTTGACAAAATTTTCTGTAGAAGTATAGTTTTGACAAAATTTTCTATAGAAATAAAATTTTGACAAAATTTTCTATAGAAATAAAATCTTGCGAAATTTTCTATACAAATAAAAGTTTTGCAAAATTTTCAACAGAAATAACATTTTGACAAAATTTTTTATATAAATAAAATTTTGACAAAATTTTCTATAGAAATAAAATTTTAACAAAATTTCCTATAGAACTAAAAGTTTGACAAAATTTTGTATAGAAATAAAATTTTGACAAAATATTCTATAGAAATAAAATTTTGACAAAATTTTCTATAGAAATAAAGTTTTAACAACATTTTCTATAGAAATAAATTTTTAATAAAATTTTTTATAAAAAAAAAAATTTTGACATCAATTTCCTTTAGAAATAAAATTTTGTCTAAACTTTCAATAAAAATAAGTTTTGACAACATTTTCTATAGAAATAAAATTTTGACAAAATTTTCCATAGAAATAAAATTTTGACAAAATTTTCTATAAAAATAAAATTTTAACAAAATTTTCTAAAAAAATAAAATTTTAACAAAATTTTCTATAGAAATAAAAGTTTGACAAAATTTTCTATCGAAATAAAATTTTGACAAAATATTCTATAGAAACAAAATTTTGAAAAAATTTTCTATAGCAATAAAATTTGAACAAAATTTTTGTAGAAAAAAATTTAACAAAAATTTCTTTTAGAAATAAAATTTTGACAACCTTTTCTATAGAAATAAATTTTTAACAAAATTTTTTTATAGAAACAAAATTTTGACAACAATTTTCTTTAGAAATAAAATTTTGTCAAAATTTTCTATAAAAATAAGTTTTTCCTTAGAAATAAAAAAGTTTGGAAAAATATTCTATAGAAATACAAATTTGCAAAAATTTTCTATAGACATAAAATTTTGACAGAATGTTCAACAAAAATAACATTTTTACAAAATTTTCTATAGAAACAAAATTTTTGCGAAATTTTCTATACAAATAAAAGTTTTGCAAAATTTTCAATAAAAAAATTTGTAACAAAATGTTCTATAGAAATAAAACTTTGACAAAATTTTCCATAGAAATAAAATTTTGACAAAATTTTCTTTAGAAATAAAATTAAAAAGTTTGACAAAATTTTCTATAGAAATAAAATTTTCACAAAATTTTCTATAGAAATAAAATTGTGACAAAACTTTCTATAGAAATACAATTTTGACAAAATTTACTATAGAAATAAAATTTTGACACAATTTTCTACAGAAATAAAGTTTGATAAAATTTTCCGTAGAAGTAAAGTTTTGACAATTTTTTTTTAGAAATACAATTTTTGCGAAATTTTTATACAAATAATGTTTTGCAAAATTTTCTATAGAAATAAAATTTTTGACAAAATTTTCCATAGAAATAAAATTTTGACAAAATTGTCTATAGAAATAATATTTTAACAAAATTTTCTATAGAAATAAAAGTTTAACAAAATTTCCTTTAGAAATAAAATTTTTGACAAAATTTTCTATAAAAAAATTTTTGACAACACTTTTCCTTAGAAATAAAATTTTGACAAAATTTTCCATAGAAATAAAATTTTGACAAAATTTTCTATAGGAAAAAAATTTGACAAAATTTTCTACAGAAATACAATTTTGACAAAATTTCCTACAGAAATAAAATTTTGATAAAATTTTGTATAGAAATAAATTTTTGCACAATACTTTCTATAGAAATAAAATTTTGACAAAATTTTCTATAGAAAAAAAATGTTGACAAAATTTTCTACAGAAATAAAATTTTGACAAAATTTTGTATATAAATAAAATTTTAACATAATTTTCTATAGAAATAAAATTTTGACAACATTTTCTATAGAAATAAATTTTTAACAAAATTTTTTTTTAGAAAAAAAATTTTGACAACATATCCTTTAGAAATAAATTTTTGCACAAAATTTTCTATAGAAATAAAATTTTGACAAAATTTTCCTTAGAAATAAAATTTTGACAAAATTTTTTATAGAAATAAAATTTTGACAAGATTTTCTATAGAGATAAGATTTTGACAAAAAAATTTATAGAGATAAAATTTTGTCAAAATTTTATTTGTGTAGAAAATACAAATAAAGTTTTGACAAAATTTTCTATAGAAATAAAATTTTGCACAAAATTTTCTATAGAAATAAAATTTGAACAAAATTTTCCATAGAAATAAAATTTTCTATAGAAATAAATTTTTAACAAAGTTTTCTATAGAAAAAATAATGTGACAACATTTTCTATAGAAATAAAATTTTGCACAAAATTTTCTATAGAAATAAAATTTTGACAAAATTTTCTATAGTAATAAGATTTTAACAAAATTTTCGATAGATATAAAATTTGAAAAAAAAATTCTATGGAAATAAAATGTTTACAGAACATTTCTTTCAAAGAAAAGTGTTTTTATAATAAACACATCGAAGAAATACGATTTTTTCTAGTTGGTAGTTTTTTTTTGTCTGTAAAATTGTCTGTAAAATTTTTATAGATTATTTTTGTCCCTATATATCATATAGTTTAAAGTTTTTATTTCTGTAGTTAAATTTAGAAAAGGCCTAGATTTAATCTTTGAATTATGACCCGGCTAAATTCAGAGCAAGATTTTTGTTATTTATATTTGAAATCGATTTTTAGACTTGAAAGAAAATTTCTATTGATACTGAATTCTTATCATAAATATCATTTCAATAAAAATATTCAATACACACTCTATGACCTTCATCAATTTTTTGATTATTATTTTTTTTTTTGTTTTTTTTTTTTCATTCCAAGCAATATATCATTTATAATAATTCCATAAATTCCATATCAATATGTTCAACCAGAAAAAGAAAATCTTTTGTAAATTGAGCATAACATCTAAATAAAATAGGTTTCATGATGAAATAAACGTTGATGATATATGGGCAAGGATATTGTTATTTATGATATAAATGTAATTCCCGCCTGATTGCCAGCCTTCATTGTCGGTATCGTCGTCTGTTTTATTATTAGCCGTTGATATTTGTATTAAAGCATTTTCCCTTGTATATCCTTTTGAGCCTCAAAGGATCAAACGCCCTTGGCCCAATAATGTAGTGTCGTTAAATCATATTGATTTATGGAGAATATGGTTGGTTTTATGGCTAACACGCAATGCAGAAATAGGCGACATTTTCCTTGCGTATGGGAATGTCTCTAAGGCTACCCTCGGCAAGAAGAAAAATATTTACTGTTCGGGAGTTGAAAATGGATAAAGATGACATTTGAACCACAATACAATATCTTTATTGGTGGTTTGTAATTTATTTAGTGGAGTTTTATATTCTTTGGGTAACCTATAAAAAGTAAATAAAACGATAGAACACGCAATAGTTGAATAACTATTTTGTTATTTCTTCGATGCCAAATACCGATATTGGGAAGCCGAAAATATATCCGACAACTGGAAATTTTACCGTTAAATAAATCGTCTTTGATATCAGAAAATCGGCCTATATAGGGTCAATATAATAGAGTGTTATCGAAAGTCTTCGAAAATACTCAATTGCTGGGAAAATTAGGTAGAATGAGTTTTCTCTAAAGGTGAGTATTAAGTTCGAGTTTAGCCACTAAAATCGCTAAAGTGAAAACTAAATCAGTAAGAAAAATGCATGAAATTATACTTATTTGTTGCAAATTTTATTATAACGTGATGGGAAAAGCCCAAAGCAAATTTTCACAAAGTTTGTATTCCTTAAAATGGATTATTAAAGAAAAGTAATCGTGAAAAAATGACGTTTTTAGCGGCTAAACTCGAACTTAATACCCACTTTAAAATGGGAAAATCTTCCAACTCACGTCGAAAAATGACCGTGTAGAGAGCTCACTATTTGAGAACTACGGTGTGGTTGCTATATATTGCAACCAACTTCAGTATAGAATGGCCTAAAACGAAGATTAAATAACATTTTAAACATATTGACTTACTATTGACTTTATATAAATTTTCTGTAGCAATTATTGTTACAATTTTATCTCTATAAAATAATTTGTTCAAAAATTTATTTCCATAGAAACTTTTTGCAAAATGTTATTTCTATAAAAAATTTTTGCAAAATTTTTTTCTATAGAAAATTTTTCCAAAATTTTATTTCTATAGAAAAGTTTGCGAAATTTTATTTTTATACAAATGTTTTGCGAAATTTTTTATTTCTATAGAAAATTTATGCAAAATTTTATATCAATAGATTTTTTTTCAGAATTTTATGTATGTTGAAAATTTTGTCAAAATTTTGTTTCTATAGAAAATTTTTTCAAAATTTTATTTCTATGGGAAATTTGTCAAAATTTTATTTCTATAGAAAATTTTGTCAAAATTTTATTTATATGCTAAATTTTGTCAAAATTTTATTTCCATAGAAAAGTTTTACGAAATTTTATTTCTATAGAAGTTTTTGCGAAATTTTATTTCTATAGAAAATTTTGTTTCTATAGAAAATTTTGTCAAAATTTTATTTCTATAGAAAGTTTTTGGAAAATTTTATTTCTATAGAAAATTTTTGCAAAATTTATGTCTATAGCAAATTTGTGAAAAATTTTATTTTTGTAGAAAATTTTTGCATAATTTTGTTATGGAAAATTATGTAAAAATTTTATTGCTATAGAAAAATTTGTCAAAATTTTGTTTATCTAGAAAATTTTGTTATAATTTTATTTCTCTAGAAAAATTTGCCAACATTTTATTTCTATGTAAAATTTTGACAAATTTTTTTTCTATGGAAAATTTGTCAACATTTTATTTCTATAGAAAATTTTTGAAAAATTTATTTGTATAGAAATTTGTTCAAAATATTATTTCCATAGAAAAACTTATCAAAATTTTATTTCTATAGAAAATTTTTGCAAAATTTTATTGCCATGGAAAATTTTTGCAAAATTTTATTTCTATAGAAAATTTTTGCAAATTTTATTTCTATAGAAAATTTTGTCAAAGTTTTATGTCTACAGAAAATATTGTCACAATTTTATTTCTATAGAGAATTTTGTGAAAATTTTATTTCTATAGAAAATTTTTGCAAAATTTTATTTCTATAGAAAATTTTTGCAAAATTTTATTTCTATAGAAAATTTTTGCAAAATTTTATTTCTATAGAAAATTTTTGCAAAATTTTATTTGTTGTTGTTTGTGATTTCAGCTTAAAACCATGCATTGACTAAACTACTAGCGTAGCTTAAGCAACAGAGGAAAATAATGTTTGTCAAATTTATTTGGGCAAAGCCCTCTAGACTGCAAGATGGTTGGATGGACGCACGTTTCGGAATTACCACATTCCTCATCAGCATCCTCTGCTTGCAGCAAAACTATCAACCAATTATCAGAATAAATTCAGGCAGTTCACTAAACCCAAAAGTGAACCCCACTTGAACCTTCCGAAAAAAGGTTTACAAATTTTATTTCTATAGAAAATTTTTGCAAAATTTTATTTTTATAGCAAACTTTTGCAAAATTTTATTTCTATAGCAATGTTTTGCAAAATTTTATTTCTATAGAAAATTTTTGTAAAATTTTATTTCTATAGAAAAATTTTGTAAAATTTTATTTCTGTAGAAATTTTTTTAAAAACTTTATTTCTATAGAAAATTTTTGCAAAACTTTATTTCTGTAGAAAATTTTTGCCAAATTTTTTTTCTGTAGAAAATTTTGTTAAAATTGCATTCCTATAGAAAAATTTGTCAAAATTTTATTTCTATAGAAAGGAGATTTGTACGCCCAAAAATATAAGATTCTACTGAGGGTCATGTTTTTCGGCTAATATACGATATTATCTTAATTTCTAAAAAGTTTTAAATGGCATATAAGATTATGCAATATTCTGTAATGAAAGCAGTTTTCTCATTTCAACCTCCCAAAATGGATCAAACTTTTCAAAATGAGATTTTTTTTTAATTTTGGTAGACCTTTTGGAAAATTCTTGTATATTATTCTTAACTTGAAGGGCAACCGTGTACACAAACTCTACTTTTTACGATTTAGAATAGACAAAAAGCAATGTGTTCAGTTTGTTTAACATATGCTGCAGATTTGTTTACATGAACTAAAATATTTTCTATAAATTTTTCCAAAAGGCCACATTAGAGTGAATCGAAATTCGATATGGTCAGATGTCAATGGCTAATCCATACACCAAGACAAATTGATATTTTCATTTCGCCGACATTCCTACACTTCAATGTGATTAATTCACGTGTGGAGTGTGAAGTGTTGAGTGACACAGTGATCTTGCTTCCTGACATTGAGTACAAAATTTCCATAATGTATCACAAATCTCCTACACCACCTACAAATGTCAGTATTACAAACAAAAATAAAATTCCATTCTTGGATAAAGAGTGTTTGGTTGCATTGCTTTGACCCAATTCAATCAAATGTTGTTTGTTTTTCTTTAAAAAAAAAAAAAAAACAAAAAAAAAAAATCTCAACAACTACAGAAGTAACACAAAAAATCCCTCTAGGAAAAATTTACATTTTCAAACTCGAGAGTGTGAGAGCATCTAAAATTGTTCATAAAAATAAATATTCCCCTTGGAGTATGGTTTTTTGTTTTGTTATTTTTTACACCAAGTTATAACATCTCCCTGGGGAAAAGCGTAAACACAAATGCAATGTACCTTTTTCTGAAAATAAACAAAAACAGACGGAGAAAAAAAACTCCAAATATAAATACAAAGGTAGAAGTGCAAATGGAGGCTTCTTAACACGTGCGTGATTTATAGGGAAAAATAAATTAATAGAAGACGGAAAATAAAGAAAAAGTGAAATGAATGAAAACTTTTAATCCATTCACATTTACACACAAAGAAAACAATTTTGTCTAGTAGAGAAAAAGTCTTAATAATAGATTCTACAAACATTAAATATCAATTAAATACAGACATTAGCTCGAAGAAAAAATTTAGTTCATTGTTAAATTTATATTCACGTTGAACGAACATTTCATTAGAGACAAAATGACATTTTTCTGATATCAATTAATGCCATCAGATTTTAATTGTATAAGGGATAGCCCAGCCATCTACATAGTGGATAAGAGATAGCATGAGCCATCTACATAGTGGAATCAGACAAAAAACTAGTAAATAATTATCCCTTTTGTCAGTTGTCTCTTTGTAATTTCGAATTCTTGCACTGACAAAAAACATTTACTTGTATCCAAAGATTTTGACCTTCCCTTAGGGATTTTGGTATTAATTTCGTTTAAATGAAGGAATTCTTAAGAGCTATAAACTTAAAATTAGGATGCAAATTTTATATATCGAATATTCATTTTCTTTTTGCGATTAAGAAAGATATTACAGTCAAAATAAATGTCAGTTTGAAAATCCAAAAAATAAAAAATACTTTACAGTAAAATTTTTTCAGGTTTTCAGTGTAGAGATGACGTGCGTTGTGGTTACAAAGCATTGGTTGACCTTACACTAAAAAAAAACAAAAAAGTTCACAAATTCAAAGATGTAAAATCCTCAAAAAAAAAGTCGTGGCCTATATTTGAAGTTTTTTTTTTATCACTAATCCAAAGATTCAATATCTCAGTTAATTTTGAAATTATTTCTTTGTTTGTTTGTTATTTACTTAAAGCAAAAAATGTTTTTCTTTACTTTAAGCAAAAGATTTGTAGAAGATTTAATTTTTTCAAAATTTATAAAAATCGACTTTTCTAGCTTCGACGATTTGAAAGTTTACAAAAAAAAAAAAAAAAAAAAAAAAACATTGAACAACACTCAAAATAAATGATATCGTCTATACACTCTTTAAGTTACCATAAAAATATTTGAATGGTATTCCCCAGTTATAAGAAAGTCGACTTTTCGAATTTTTGTTAAAATTTGGTCAGTCAATTTGGTGAACATCATAAATCTATTAGTCGATTTTCAGAGATGGACTTCTCATACGACTAGTCGATTGTAAAGATTCCAAACAGTCGATTGTGTGAAAAGTTGGTTTTCGACATTTCTAGCCCTAACTCGAATTGGTTTTCCAAGTTTTGACAAAATTTTCTATAGAAATCAAATGTTGACAAAATTTTGTTTCTATGGAAAATGTTGTCAAAATTTTATTTCTATAGAAAATTTTGTCAAGATTTTATTTCTATAGAAAATTTTGTAAAAACTTTATTTCTATAGCAATTTTGTAAAAATTTTATTTCTACAGAAAGTTTTATTTCTACAGAAAATTTTATTTCTATAGAAAATTTTGTCAAAATATTATTTCTGTAGGTTTTTTGTAAAAATTTTATTTCTTTTGAAAAGTATTACAAAATTTTATTTCTATAGAAAATTTTGTCAAAATTTTATTTCTATAGCAAATTTTGTCAAAATTTTGTTTCTATAGACAATTTTGTCAAAATTTTATTTCTATAGAAAATTTTGTCAAAATTTAAGCTACACTTGTAGTTTAGTCAATGTATGGTTTTAAGCTGAAATCAAAAAAAAACAACAACAATGATTAACGAACAAAAACCAACAATAACAAAACAAAACGAATGAAAGAAAGAAGAGGAAGCACGCTCAAAATAAAAACCAGCCAACTTCACTCAAATCGATGATTTGACGGTGGCAAAGGAAAAGAGAGATGTTTGTACGAATTTATTTCGGCATAAGCCGGCTATCAATGTAAAACCTTTTTTCGGAAGGTTCAAGTGTGGTTTATTGTTGGGTTTAATGAACTGCCTGAATTTATTCTGATAATTGGTTGATAGTTTTGCAGCAAGTAGAGGATGCTGATGAGGAATGTTGTAATTCCGAAACGTGCGTCCATCCAACCATCTTGCAGTCTATAGGGCTTTGCCCAAATAAATTTGACAAACATTCTTTTCCTCTGTTGGTTAAGCTACACTTGTAGTTTAGTCAATGTATGGTTTTAAGCTGAAATCAAAAAAACAACAACAATGATTAAAGAACAAAAACCAATAATAACAAAACAAAACGAATGAAAAAAATTTTATTTCTATAGGAAATTTTGTCAAAATTTTGTTTCTATGGAAAATTTTGTCATAATTTTATTTCTATAGAAAATTTTCTCAAAATTTTATTTCTATAGAAAATTTTCTCAAAATTTTATTTCTATAGAAAATTTTCTCAAAACTTTATTTAGATAGAAAATTTTGTCAAAATTTTATTTCTATAGAAAATTTTGTCAAAATTTTATTTCTATGGACAATTTTGTCAAAATTTTATTTCTATAGAAAATTTTGTCAAAATTTTATTTCTGTAGAAAATTTTGTTAAAATTTTGTTTCTATGGAAAATTTTGTCATAATTTTATTTCTTTAGAAAATGTTGTCAAAATTTTATTTCTATAGAAAATTTTCTCAAACTTTTATTTCTATAGAAAATTTTCTCAAAACTTTATTTATATAGAAAATTTTGTCAAAATTTTATTTCTATAGAAAATTTTGTCAAAATGTTATTTCTATAGAAAATTTTGTCAAAATTTTATTTCTATAGAAAATTTTGTCAAAATTTTATTTCTATAGAAAATTTTGTCAAAATTGTATTTTTTTGTCAAAATTTTATTTCTATAGAAAATTTTGTCAAAATTTTATTTCTATAGAATATTTTGTCAAAATTTTATTTCTATAGAAAATATTCTCAAAATTTTATTTCTGTAGAAAATTTTGCCAAAATTTCTATTCTATTCTATTTCTATATAGTATATTATGGCAAAATTTTATTTCTATAGAAAATTTGTACAACATTTTATATCTATTAAAAATGTTGTCAAAATTGTATTTGTATCGATTTATTCTATTTTGGCAAAATTTTATTTCTATAGAAAATTTTTACAAAATTTTATATCTATACAAAATTTTGTCAAAATTTTATTTCTATCGAAAATTTTGTCAAAATTTTATTTCTATAGAAAATTTTGTCAAAACTTTATTCCTATAGAAAATTTTGTAAACATTTTATTTCTATAGAAAATTTTGTCAAAGTTTTATTTCTGTATAGAATAATTTGTCAAAATTTTATTTCTGTATGGTATAATTTGGCAAAATTTTATTTCTATAGAAAATTTTGTCAACAATTTATTTCTATAGAAAATTTTATTTCTATAGAAAATTTTGTCAAATGTTATTTTTATAGAAAATTTTGTGAAAATTTTATTTCAATAGAAAATTTTGTCAAAATTTTATATCTATAGACAAATTTTTATTTCTATCGAAAATTTTGTCAACATTTTATTTCTATAGAAAATTTTGTCAAATTTTTATTCCTATAGAAAATTTTGTCAAAATTGTATTTCTATATAAAATTTTGCCAAAATTTTATTTCTATAGAAAATTCTGTCAACATTTTATTTCAATAGAAAATTTTATCAAAATTTTATTTTTATAGAAAATTTTATCAAAATTTTATTTCTATAGAAATATTTGTCAAAATTGTATTTTAATAGAAAATTTTGTCAAAAAATTTTTTCAAAATTTTATTTCTATAGAAAATTTTGTCAAAATTTCATTTCTATAGAAAATTTTGTCAAAATTTTATTTTTATAGAAAATTTTGTCAAAATTTTGTTTCTATAGAAAATTTTGTCAAAATTTTGTTTCTATAGAAAATTTTGTCAAAATTTTATTTTTATAGAAAGTTTTGTCAAAATTTTATTTATATATAGAGTTGTCAAAATTTTATTTATATATGGAAATTTTTGTAAAAATTTTATTTATATATAGAAAGTTTTGCACAATTTTATTTCTATAGAAAATTTTGTCAAAATGTTATTTCTATATAGAATAATTTGTCAAAATTTTAGTTTGTCAAAATTTTATTTCTATAGAAGATTTTGTCAAATCTTTATTTCTATAGAAAATTTTGTCAAAATTTTATTTCTATAGAAGATTTTGTCAAAATTTTATTTCTATAGAAAATTTCGTCAAAATTTTATTTCTATAGAAAATTTTGTCGAACAATTTTTCTATAGAAAATTTTGTCAAAATTTTATATCTATAGAAAATTTTATCAAAATTTTATTTTTATAGAAAATTTTATAAAAATTTAATTTCTATAGAAAATTTTGCAAAAATTTGATTCCTATAGGAAAAAAAAATTATTTCTATAGAAAATGTTGTCAAAATTTTATTTCTATAGGAAATTTAGCAAAAATTTTATTTCTATAGAAAATGTCAAACTTTTATTTCTATAGGAAATTTTTTCAAAATTTTATTTCTTTAGCAAATTTTGTCAGAATTTTATTTCCATATAAAATTTAAGTAACTAGAGAGGAATGGTGTGAAACCTATGCTATATTGAATCAATCAACCTATGCTATATTTAATCAATTAATTTCGTGATTGAAGACAGACATTATATTTTTGTGCATATCTAAAATAACACTAATTTTCCCCAACAAATTAAAATTTATTTAAGGATATTTCTGTATATAAGGACTGCTTTTAGAAGTTAAATATATCTTTTCAAACGTATACTCTAATTTTAATGATATTAACTATTTTATTTATCTTCAATTAAAATTTAACAATTTTTTATAATGTTACCTTAATTTTTTCCTATCTTTGCAGGTAATATTTCATCTATAATTATTTAAACAACATTAAAATCGGTATGTTTGCTTTGAACATTCAATTTCCACATTGGAGAACATTTGCTTTTGATTTAAATAACTGTATGACTCAATATACTTTATAATAAAGAGACATCATTCGTCGAGTGTATACACCTAAGAGCAAGCGAAACGTAACTGCTAGAGAACAAAATATCACAAAAAAGTACTACTGCAAAGTTAAGACCAATCATCCAACGTAAAAAGGGTGCAACATGCAATTTACGAATTACTTTTATTTACATTAACATTTTCTAAGTGCTTTGGTGCCAGTGGCTGGACGCCTTCATCAGTGGTATTGGAAACAGGTAGTCCATATATATTTTTTGGTGCTAATGCATCGACCCACGGACAGACTGACTGGCTTAAGTGACTCAATGACTTTTGTAGTTTTCTTCGACAATGGATGTGAAAAGGTTTCTAAGGGCACTTTGGGTGTTAAAGCCACCGTCATCATCGTTGTAAACCAAAGTGTGAGTCGTCCAGCGAATTGTTTGTGTGTGTTTCAGACACATCAAGACCATACCACGTAATTTTCCACTTTTAGCACTAACAGTGGGAATTATTTTCTTAAGGGATGGGGTTCCTTTCGGGATCGTTTTCGTGGGTAGTAAGTCGTTTGAAATTGTATAAGAATTTTATTTAATTTAAAATTCTAACTCAGTAACGTTTTAGAATTGCCCATACATATGCGAAGGCGGCCCGATAAATACTTTCTAGCCTCGCCGATGCCCGTTAGCATGTCATGGGTTCAATCCCAGTTTCGACGAAACACCAACGAGTTTTTCAGCGATGGATTATCCCCTCTCAGATCCATCATTATAAAATGGATAGCTTCAACACCTTACCTACATAGGATCGACTGTCACGAACCAATGTAGAAATTCCCTCGGATTTTGATAAATTGGTCTCTAGAATTTCAGCTATCAAATGATCTCACTCACATGGTCTTTTGAAATGACCACTGTCTCTTTTTTATTCGATCCCTTCAATCAGTGGTATGCTCGTACGAAATTATGGCTTTATCTTCCCTGACAACAAATAAATATTTCAATTATTCCTTTTATATCCTAGAGAACTTCGATAGCGTCCAATAGGGTCGCTTTCGCCCTAATGCTCCTAAAGAAAAAACAAATAATACTAATGCCCCAAAAACCACATAGAACAAATGCGGAACAAATTGTTATTTGTAGCTGTGATTTCATAGCAAATTCAACTAAAAAACAAAGTAACCGAAAAAAAAATTAAAGGAACATACACACACAAAGAGATTGAAAAGGGCAAAGTACAGGAATCCAAAGAAGATTTATGGCCACAATTAAAAATGAGAGCGACCGTCATTTTAAGGAAACTAAAATTGGAAGATAAATCACCAAAAGAAAAAATCATTCATAAAAGTGATTTATCAATCGAAACAAGAGGGAGGATAAGTCGAAAAAGAACCCTAAAGGGAAAATGACAAGAAAGAAGCAGGGAAAATTAGTGCAATTTGTTATTCACACAATCACATACCATGCTGTCAATCATATAATGGAACTATTAGTAAAATGCAGAAATAGAAGAGTAGGAATGAAAAAGGATTAGAAAACTAGATGTCCATTAAGGGAATATTTTCTATGAAGGCCATGTAATTCTGATCATGTTTTGCTAACAAAAATATTAATAATAAGTAAAAAAAAAACCAATAGCTTGAATAACAATTTCAATAAGTGGAAAAAAGGGAATGAAAACGTGAAATGCCTGATGGACAGGTGGCCCTTTACTCCTATAAAAGAGTTCTTCTTTATTCTCGATTATTATCGAACGATACTTTTTCCCAATGTATCTAGTTGCTATTATTTCTAAACTGCTCATCTGGTAGCTGATCGATTTATTCCAGTGTTGACAATCTTACAAAAGTGGTTTGATCTATTTCATACCGAAAAAAATTTATTCGTGATGAAACGCACGCGTGATAGTGTGACTACTTTATATTTGTTTGGAAAACTACAAGAGGCTGTCGTTATAACCCTTTGGAATTTAAATATAAATACAATTTTTATTTCTCGTACCATTGCTCGTTACTGTGATACTGGCAGTGTTGCATCGCGTTCAAAAAGTAAACGACAAAACCGTAATCACTCCAGAAGTGATCCGAAAAGTGACAGCCAGATTTAATCGGAATCTAAATTAGACTGGAGAGCTAGGTTAGGTTAGTGGGTGGCAGCCCGATGTATCAGGCTCACTTAGACTATTCAGTCCATTGTGGTACCACATTGGTGAACTTCTCTCTTATCGCTGAGTGCTGCCCGATTCCATGTTAAGCTCAATGACAAGGGACCTCCTTTTTATAGCCGAGTCCGAACGGTGTTCCACATTGCAGTGAAACCACTTAGAGAAGCTTTGAAACCCTCAGAAATGTCACCACCATTACTGAGGTGGGATAATCCACCGCTGAAAAACTTTTTTGTGTTCGGTCGAAGCAGGAATCGAACCCACGACCTAGTGTATGCAAGGCGGGAATGCTAACCATTGCACCACGGTGGTGGAGAGAGCTAAAGAGTTACTTCGTTTTCACGAAAGTTTCCGAATTTGATTTTCGCCGATGAGAGGCCATTCCAAATTGAGCAGATTGTAAACAAACAAAATTACTTGCCGCAGAGGTCAGCTTAAATTTCATTGTCCACCACAACTCAATGGCCATTGTGTTAGCCATCGTAACAGCCGATGGTCGCTACCCAAACAAATGTCCTAAGCCACGCCCTGAGCAGACAGCCATTCGGGCGCCGACCACGGACATCGCTTAAAACGGAGGTACCTCGCTTCATTTCATTTCTATAGAAAATTTTGTCAAAAGTTTATTTCTATAGACAATTTTGTCAAAATTTTATTTCTATAGAAAATTTTGTCAAAATTTTATTTCTATAGAAATTTTTGTAAAAATTTTATTTCTATAGAAAATTTTTTCAAAATTTTATTTCTATAGAAACTTTTGTAAAAATTTTATTTCTATATAAAAATGTTGTCAAAATTTTATTTCTATAGAAAAATTGGTCAACATTTTATTTCTACAGAAGATTTTCTCAAAATTTTATTTATATTTAAACTTTTTGCAAATTTTTTTTATAGAAAATTTTGTCAAATTTTTATTTCTATAAAAAATTTTGGCAATATTTTATTTCTATAAAAAATTTTTCTCAAAATTTTATTTCTATAGAAAATTTTCTCAAAATTTTATTTCTACAAATATTTTCTTAAAATTTTTTTTCTATAGAAAGTTTTCTCAAAATTTTATTTTATAGGAAATTTTGTCAACATTTTATTTCCATAGAAAATTTTGTCTAGATTTTGTTTCAATAGAAAATTTTTGTCAAAATTCTATTTCTATAGAAATTTTTGACAAAATTTGTTTACCCTCCACCATAGGATGGGGGTATATTAACTTTGTCATTCCGTTTGTATCCCGTCGAAATATTGTTCTAAGACCACATAAAATATATATATATATATATATATATATATATATATATATATATATATATATATATATATATATATATATATATATATATATATATATATATATATATATATATATATATATATATATATATATATATATATATATATATATATATATATATATATATATATATATATATATATATATATATATATATATATATATATATATATATATATATATATATATATATATATATATATATATATATATATATATATATATATATATATATATATATATATATATATATATATATATATATATATATATATATATATATATATATATATATATATATTCTGGTGAAACTTCAAGTCGATCTAAGCATGTCCGTCCGTCCGTCTGTTGAAATCACGCTAATTTCCGAACGAAACAAGCTATCGACTTGAAACTTGGCACAAGTAGTTGTAATTGATGTAGGTCGGATGGTATTAATGGGCCATATCGGTCCACTTTTACATATAGCCCCCATATAAACGGACCCCCAGATTTTGCTTCCGGATCCTCTAAGAGAAACAAATTTTATCCGATCCGTCTGAAATTTGGTACATGGTGTAAGTATAAGGTCTCTAACAACAATGCAAAAATTGGTCAACATCGGTCCATTTCTATATATAGCCTCCGTATAAACCGATCCCCAGATTTGGCTTGCGAGCCTCTAAGAGAAGCAAATTTCATCCCATCCGGCTGAAATTTGTTACATCGTGTTAGTATATGGTCTCTAACAACCATGCAAAAATTTGTCCACATCGATCTACGGATCGATCGATTTCTATTGACAATTTTTCAAAATTTTATTTCTATAGAAAATTTTGTCAAAATTTTATTTCTATAGAAAATTTTGTCAAAATTTTATTTCTTTAGAAACTTTTGTCAAAATTTTATTTTTATAAAAAAAAAATTTGTCAAAACTGTATTTCTATAGAAAATTTTCTTAAAATTTTATTTCTATAAAATTTTTTTCAAATTTTTTTCTCTATAGAAAATTTTTTCAAAATTTTATTTCTATACAAAATTTTGTCAAAATTTTATTTCTATACAAAATTTTGTCAAAATTTTATTTCTATAGAAAATTTTGTATTTTTTTTTTAGAAAATTTGCAAAAAATTTATTTCTATAAGAAATTTTGTCAAAGTTTTATTTCTATAGAAAATTTTTTCAAAAGTTTATTTCTATGGACAATTTTGTCAAAATTTTATTGCTATAGAAAAATTTGTCAAAATTTTAATTTTATATAGAAAATTTTGTCAAGATTTTTCTTTACAAATTTTTTGTCAAAATTTTATTTATATAGAAAATTTTGTCAAAACTTTATTTCTATAGAAAATTTTGTCAAAATTTTATTTCTATAGAAAATTTTGTCAAAATTTTATTTCTATAGAAAATTTTGTCAAAATTTTATTTCTATAGAAAATTTTGTCAAAATTTTATTTCTATAGAAAATTTTGTCAAAATTTTATTTCTATAGAAAATTTTGTCAAAATTTTATTTCTATAGAAAATTTTGTCAACATTTTCTATGGACAATTTTGTCAAAATTTTATTTCTATAAAAAATTTTGTCAAAATTTTATTTCTAAAGAAAATTTTGTCAAAATTTTATTTCTATAGAAAATTTTGTCAACATTTTATTTCTATAGAAAACTTTGTCAAAATTTTATTTTTATAGAAAATTTTGTCAAATTTTATTTCTATAGAAAATTTTGTCAAAATTTTATTTCTCTATAAGATTTTGTCAAAATAATATTTCTATAGAAAATTTTGTCAAAATTTTATTTCTAAAGAAAATTTTGTCAAAATTTTATTTCTATAGAAAATTTTGTCAAAAATTTTATTTCTATAGAAAATTTTGTCAACATTTTATTTCTATAGAAAATTTTGTCAAACTTTTATTTTTATAGAAAATTTTGTCAAATTTTATTTCTATAGAAAATTTTGTCAAAATTTTATTTCTATAGGAAATTTTGTCAAAATTTTGTTCCTATTTTATTTTATTTCTTTTCTATTTTGTTTATTTCGAATTTTTGCATGGGATCGGATGAAATTTGCTTTTTCAAAAGGCTCTGGATGTCAAATTTGGTAGTCGGCTATACCTAGAAGTGCTCCGGTATGGCCCATTTGCAATACAATCCAACCTATATCGATAATAACAGCATGTGGCAAGTTTCATGTAGATAGCTTATTTCTTTCGAAAGTTAAGGTGATTTCAACAGCCGGGCGGACGGACATTTCTAGATCAGCTCAAAATTTCACCTCGACCCAGAGTGCATAGTGAAACCTCCCAGAATCCGTACAAAACAGCAAATCATTCATATCGATTTTTGATCTTTTCACTCGGAAAATAGTTTCATGAATTCCTGCAAAGAAGGAGTACTTGTTATAGCACCTATCAATCTTTATAACTCATCATCGTGAAAAATGTAACTAATTTTTTCAATTATTATCGAAATTGAAAGAAAACAATGCGCCATAAGAATTTTCAATTAGTACTCTCCCCCTTTTAAGAAATTGAATTGTCTAATTTTTTGTTTGTTTTGTTATTGGAACCCAAAAATAAATCCTAAGAAATCTCTGAACAATTAAATTTACGAAACATTTGAAAAATTTATAAAATCAAACAAATCATACCGCTTCAAAGTGATTCGAGAATTCCCTTCGAAGTCATTGTCGTCTCTATACGTGTGTGTGTGTGCCTAAGTTGGTCATTGTTTCTGTTGTTGAATGTTGCCGGCAATTTATCAATTGCAGCAGCAACATTATCAGAACAATCGAAGCCATAGAGCAGCCATGGGCAGACAAATAGGCAAACAGCACTCGACTTATTCTTCTTTTGAATGTTGGAAAATTAATGAATTGTTTTGTGTTGGGTCATTCAGACAGTTCGAAGTTGTTTGCAGATACCGATAGGGATGACCGTAGGGAATAAATGGGGAAAATTGTCGGCAATTAAATTATATTGATGAAAAATTAAATTAAACTATATTAGATTAAATTAAATTAAATTAAATTAAATTAAATTAAATTAAATTAAATTAAATTAAATTAAATTAAATTAAATTAAATTAAATTAAATTAAATTAAATTAAATTAAATTAAATTAAATTAAATTAAATTAAATTAAATTAAATTAAATTAAATTAAATTAAATTAAATTAAATTAAATTAAATTAAATTAAATTAAATTAAATTAAATTAAATTAAATTAAATTAAATTAAATTAAATTAAATTAAATTAAATTAAATTAAATTAAATTAAATTAAATTAAATTAAATTAAATTAAATTAAATTAAATTAAATTAAATTAAATTAAATTAAATTAAATTAAATTAAATTAAATTAAATTAAATTAAATTAAATTAAATTAAATTAAATTAAATTAAATTAAATTAAATTAAATTAAATTAAATTAAATTAAATTAAATTAAATTAAATTAAATTAAATTAAATTAAATTAAATTAAATTAAATTAAATTAAATTAAATTAAATTAAATTAAATTAAATTAAATTAAATTAAATTAAATTAAATTAAATTAAATTAAATTAAATTAAATTAAATTAAATTAAATTAAATTAAATTAAATTAAATTAAATTAAATTAAATTAAATTAAATTAAATTAAATTAAATTAAATTAAATTAAATTAAATTAAATTAAATTAAATTAAATTAAATTAAATTAAATTAAATTAAATTAAATTAAATTAAATTAAATTAAATTAAATTAAATTAAATTAAATTAAATTAAATTAAATTAAATTAAATTAAATTAAATTAAATTAAATTAAATTAAATTAAATTAAATTAAATTAAATTAAATTAAATTAAATTAAATTAAATTAAATTAAATTAAATTAAATTAAATTAAATTAAATTAAATTAAATTAAATTAAATTAAATTAAATTAAATTAAATTAAATTAAATTAAATTAAATTAAATTAAATTAAATTAAATTAAATTAAATTAAATTAAATTAAATTAAATTAAATTAAATTAAATTAAATTAAATTAAATTAAATTAAATTAAATTAAATTAAATTAAATTAAATTAAATTAAATTAAATTAAATTAAATTAAATTAAATTAAATTAAATTAAATTAAATTAAATTAAATTAAATTAAATTAAATTAAATTAAATTAAATTAAATTAAATTAAATTAAATTAAATTAAATTAAATTAAATTAAATTAAATTAAATTAAATTAAATTAAATTAAATTAAATTAAATTAAATTAAATTAAATTAAATTAAATTAAATTAAATTAAATTAAATTAAATTAAATTAAATTAAATTAAATTAAATTAAATTAAATTAAATTAAATTAAATTAAATTAAATTAAATTAAATTAAATTAAATTAAATTAAATTAAATTAAATTAAATTAAATTAAATTAAATTAAATTAAATTAAATTAAATTAAATTAAATTAAATTAAATTAAATTAAATTAAATTAAATTAAATTAAATTAAATTAAATTAAATTAAATTAAATTAAATTAAATTAAATTAAATTAAATTAAATTAAATTAAATTAAATTAAATTAAATTAAATTAAATTAAATTAAATTAAATTAAATTAAATTAAATTAAATTAAATTAAATTAAATTAAATTAAATTAAATTAAATTAAATTAAATTAAATTAAATTAAATTAAATTAAATTAAATTAAATTAAATTAAATTAAATTAAATTAAATTAAATTAAATTAAATTAAATTAAATTAAATTAAATTAAATTAAATTAAATTAAATTAAATTAAATTAAATTAAATTAAATTAAATTAAATTAAATTAAATTAAATTAAATTAAATTAAATTAAATTAAATTAAATTAAATTAAATTAAATTAAATTAAATTAAATTAAATTAAATTAAATTAAATTAAATTAAATTAAATTAAATTAAATTAAATTAAATTAAATTAAATTAAATTAAATTAAATTAAATTAAATTAAATTAAATTAAATTAAATTAAATTAAATTAAATTAAATTAAATTAAATTAAATTAAATTAAATTAAATTAAATTAAATTAAATTAAATTAAATTAAATTAAATTAAATTAAATTAAATTAAATTAAATTAAATTAAATTAATCAGTATATGTCACCAATTCATGCATTGAGTGATATAACTTTTTAATTATATTCGAACAGTCAGAAATACGGTGTTGAAAAATACGACATGGGTCATCAAATGACCCCAACGTTAAACAAAACCAACATAAAACGAAATTGTAAAGGGTGATACGGTCAAAATTTGGTCAATATAAACTTGACGAATTTCTTTCAATTTTGCATTTAAAAAACCTGAACAACCCTCAATTTGAAGTTGTGTGTGTGTGTAGAATGTTGCTCCTATTTTAATTTTGGAATTCATTCTTCAGTTGTCAAAATGCCGTCCAAGCAAGAAGAGCAGCGTATCAAAATTTTGCTCGCGCATCGCGAAAATCCGAGCTACTCGCACGCAAAGCTGGCAAAATCGCTAAAAGTTGTCAAATCAATCGTTACAAATGTAATTAAAGTGTTTGGGGAACGTTTGTCGACAGCCAGGAAGTCTGGATCGGGGGAAATCGAAAACCGGAAGCCGCTGAGACGACAAAGAGAGTTGCCGGTAATTTCAAGCGAAACCCTAACCTCTCTCCGAGATGCTGCAAATAAGCTGGGTGTATCGTCTACAACCGTGCATCGAGCCAAAAAACGAGCCGGACTATCGACTTACAAGAAGGTAGTGACTCCAAATCGCGATGATAAACAAAATACGACGGCCAAAGCGCGACCCCGGAGGCTGTGCACGACGATCCTGACGAAGTTTGACTGCGTAATGGACGACGAAACCTACGTCAAAGCCGACTACAAGCAGCTTCCGGGACAGGAGTTTTATACCGCAAAAGGAAGGGAAAAGGTAGCAGATATTTTCAAGCACATAAAACTGTAAAAGTTCGCAAAGAAATATCTGGTTTGGCAAGCCATCTGTACCTGTGGCTTGAAAAGCAGCATTTGCATAGCTTCCGGGACTGTCAACCAAGAAATTTACGTGAAAGAGTGTTTCCTGAAGAAACACGGTTGTTCCGTACTGTTTTGGCCGGATTTGGCATCTTGCCATTACGGTAAAAAGGCCATGGAGTGGTACGCCGCCAACAACGTGCAGGTGGTTCCCAAGGACAAGAACCCTCCCAACACGCCAGAGCTCCGCCCAATTGAGAAATACTGGGCTATTGTCAAGCGGAACCTAAAGAAGACCAAAAAAACTGCTAAGGACGAGCAGCAGTTCAAGGCAAACTGGCTTTCTGCGGCGAAGAAGGTGGACAAAGTGGCTGTACAAAATCTGATGGCAGGTGTCAAGCGTGAGGCCCGGCAATTCGGATTTGGAAAAGCGAAAGCCTAACTGAATATTTTTCCTGAATTTTATACTAATTGAACTTGAAAAAGAAATTTAATTTGATTTTTTAAATAAACGATTTCACCGATTTACACGCATTTTCCCTTGACCAAATTTTGACCGTATCACCCTTTATCAAATATAATAAACTTAATAAAATTATTATTTTAATTACTTATACTTAATTCATTTATTAAATTTAATAATTATCCCGGATTACAAAAAACAAAATTCTGAATATTTTTAACTGTGTTCCCTAGTGTTCGTCATTTACTGGTTCAGCTTCTTGAATACACACATACATTTGCAGAGGCATCTATAGCTGCAAAGTACTAAAGCTTCTATGGCATATTGAAATTTTACGTGTATTGCTTTTCTGTTGTGTGTTGAATATAGGCCCAGATCATTGTTTCTTAACCAAATTTTGACCGTATCACCCTTTATCAAATATAATAAACTTTATAAAATTATTATTTTAATTACTTATACTTAATTCATTTATTAAATTTAATAATTATCCCGGATTACAAAAAACAAAATTCTGAATATTTTAACTGTGTTCCCTAGTGTTCGTCATTTACTGGTTCAGCTTCTTGAATACACACATACATTTGCAGAGGCATCTATAGCTGCAAAATACTAAAGCTTCTATGGCATATTGAAGTTTTACGTGTATTGCTTTTCTGTTGTGTGTTGAATATAGGCCCAGATCATTGTTTCTTAACCAACCAACGGGGGAATTCCCCGTACATAACATGATAGTGATGCCTTTGATGGTGATGGTGTATTGTACGAGTGTCTAGCCTTTTTGAATTGCATACATCCCTGGAACAATGCTAACAATATTGAGAAGTCCAGAACAATGGGAAACGAACAATTGAAAAACTATCGAATCTATGATTTTATTGTGTTTATCTCGTTACTGGACTACCTTAACACTCCATTGTTTATGGGCCAAAAGAACATGTAACATAATTTTTGTACTTCTTTTCAGGGAGGTCGTTTCTAGCGGCTCCTCTCTTAGGTTTAACACGTACCTCGGGCGTGAATGAAGTTGTGTTTTGAAGGTAGTTGTGTAATATTGCCTTATAGAAAAACTTCATGGAATAGGCATACTACCCAGAAGAGTCACAAAGTCTATGAAATGGCTTTTGCCCTCTATTTTATTTAGCGAACTCAAAGTCCAAATAGCTTTCCTCTACACTTTTCTCACCCTCACTACAGCTCAAGTTTTGCTTAATGTTAAGTCAAGCATATATTATTCGTGCTATTTGTTAGGTGTCCTCAGGGAGACTGTCTGCTGATTTTCAAAATGGTGTGCAATTTCCATTTGTTAGTGCTCCTTAGAGAAAGGCATTGGCCAAGAAGATGCTATCCATGGCGGCACAAACGAAAGCAAAACAATGCTGACTTTAGTCCCAAATGATTTGGAATTTTATTGCTTTACGAGTTTTGCAAATTAAGTAAACTCGAATATCAATATTAAATGAGTTCACAAGTTGAAAACGATTACATCGATTTTGAGTTTGATTTAAAATGAACTAATTTCCAATATTTTTGTAAAGGGATGTAAAAATTTAAACAATATCTAGATGTTAACAATGGTAGCGTAAATATTTTTTGTGGAGTCACAATTAAAATTTAAAATTTTTTGGACTCAGAAGTTAGAAAATTTTGAAAATGGTGAATTTCATGAGACTGTCACCGATTTTTTAGAATCTTTAGAATATCTTTCAAATCTATCAAATATCAATTTAAGGAGCTAAAATAGTCATAATTAATTTAAAAATTATATTATCTGAAAGTCCTCGAAAATGTGTGTGAAGATAAATTCGAATTTAAATTGTGGCAGAAGCCTTAGCCAAGACACTTTTTTGGAAAACACTAAGAATTTTAAATTGAATTTTATATAATTCGTTAGAGACTTTCATAAGTATCCATACTTGGAATAAATGTCATCTCAAAAGTACTTTAGAAACCGGCAAAATTCAAATGTAATTGAAAAAAAAAAAACAAAAACAAGAATATACGACCGTAGGTTAGGTTAGGTTAGGTGGCAGCCCAATGTATCAGGCTCACTTAGACTATACCACATTGGTGAACTTCTCTCTTATCACTGAGTGCTGCCCGATTCCATGTTAAGCTCAATGACAAGGGACAACCTTTTTATAGCCGAGTCCGAACGGCGTTCAATATTGCATTGAAACCACATAGAGAAGCTTTGAAACCAGTCACCAGCATTACTGAGGTGGGATAATCCACCACTGAAAATTTTTTTGGTTTTCGGTCGAAGCAGGAATCGAACCCACGACCTTGTGTATGCAAGGCGGTGGCTCCCTACGACCGTAAGTTCGGCCAAGCCGAATCTTATGTACCCTCCACCATGGATTGCGTAGAAACTTCTACTAAAGGCGGTCATCCACAATTGAATGACTTGAATTGCGACCGATGGCAAGGCATCTTAAAACTTCTTAAGATCATCTTCTAAATTGTAAGTTAGTCCATGCGGGAAATATATTAGACAAAAGAAAGGTCGATTAAATATGTATATATTCAGTTCTTGACCGGTATATATAGGGAAGAAATAATTACGAACCGATATGAACTTTTGTGCGGTAATTATAGAGCCAGAATTGAAATATGGGGGTCGAATTATATGGGGGCTATAACATATACAATTATGAAAACGAGTCTAGAGTCAGAATTTAAATCTGGGGATCGTTTTATATGGGGGCTATATATAATTATGGTCCGATGTGGACCAATTTTAGCATGGTTGTTAGAGAGCATATAGCACAACCATGTACCAAATTTCAGCCGGATCGGATGAAATTTGCTTCTCCTTGAGGCTCCGCAAGCCAAATCTGGGGGCTATACGTAAAAGTGGACCGATATGGGCCATTTGGAATACCATCCGACCTACATCAATAACAACTACTTGTGCCAAGTTTCAAGTCGATAGCTTGTTGTGTTCGGAAGTTAGCGTTATTTCAACAGACAGACGGACGGACGGACGGACATGCTTAGATCGACTCAGAATTTCACCACGACCCAGAATATATATACTTTATGGGGTCTTAGATCAATATTTCGATGTGTTACAAATGGAATGACAAAGTTAATATACCCCCCATCCTATGGTGGAGGGTAGAGGTGTGCGCGTGAGGGAGTTTTCCCGCACGCTCACGCACGCTCACAAATTCAAAATGCCATTCACGCACAATCACGCACGCCTGTTTTAGAATTGCTCACACTCACGCACGCTCACGAATGAATTCGTAACATTCACGCACGATCACGCACGCCCGTTTTTGAATTGCTCACACTCACGCACGCTCACGAATGAATTCGTAACATTCACGCACGATCACGCACGCCCGTTTTGGAATTGCTCACACTCACGCACGCTCACGAATGAATTCGTAACATTCACGCACGAAGGTTTTTATTGATTCACGCTCACTCACGTTCACGAACCAAAATCCTGCAAAGATAAACACTCACGATTGCAGAATAGTGACTACCGCACGCTCACGACGGGATATATCAACTCACGCACGTTCACGAACAACAAACTTATTCACGCACACTCACGATTCGAAAAAAAAACTACTTACGCACGTTCACGAACAATGAAACGTACTTCCACACACTCACGATTCATAAAAAAACTATTCACGCACGCTCACGATGTAAAATGCAACTCACGCACGTTCACGACTATTATACTTACAAAACAAACGAAAAAATGTAATTCACGAATGAGTACGAACTTAAAAACTTACTCACTCTCGCTCGTGATACAAATGAGCTACCCACACAAATTCGCCAAAATATTTCTAATTAAAAATCTGAAGTTGAAAACGTACTCAATTAAAAAATTAACAGATACAATTAACATTTTAATCAAATCAAAATATAAATTCAATTAAAATTTGGATTGATTTTGGCCGAAAAACTTAATTAATTTTTAATTGAGGCAATCAATGATTTATAGTGTTATTGTTTACTTATTTTATTTTTTATTATATTATAATTACATATATTATAACTATACTATATAGAATTATTTTTTTTACATCTAAGCCAAAATTTAATGAACCAATGAAACCAATTATTTCTGAAAATTATTAATTTTTTATTTGGAAGTATGTTTTCAATTTAAAAATGTAAAAATGTTCAATCATTATTATACCCTTCACCACTACTGTGGTACAGGGTATAATAAGTTTGTGCATTTGTATGTAACGCCAAGAAGGAAAAGTCTGAGACCCATCGTTTAGTATACCGATCGTCTTAGAATTAAATTCTGAGTCGATTTAGCGATGTCTGTCTGTCCGTCTGTCTGTCTGTTGATGTATTTTTGTGTGCAAAGTACAGCTCGCAGTTTTAGTCCGATTGTCCTAGAATTTGGTATAGGGTCCTGTTTCGGCTCAAAGACGATCCCTATTGATTTTGGAAAAAATCGGTTCAGATTTAGATATAGCTGCCATATATATTTTTCACCGATCTGGTCATAATTGGCGTGTATATCAACCGATCTTCCTCAAATTCCGTACATCCGAATATTTTATGAGTCTCGAAAAACTTGCCAAATATCAGCCAAATCGGTTCAGATTTAGATATAGCTCCCATATATAGCTTTCGCCCGATTTACACTTATTTTCCCACAGAGGCCAATTTTTTGCTCCGATTTAGTTGAAATTCTGCATAGGGAGTAGAATTAGCATTGTAACTATGCGTGCCAAATTTGGTTGAAATCGGTTCAGATTTAGATATAGCTCCCATATATAGCTTTCGCCCGATATGAACTTATATGGCCCCAGAAGCCAGAGTTTTACCCCACTTTGCTTAACATTTTGCACAAGAAGAACGTGAATTTCATCGTGAGCGTGAATTTTTCGTGAATGTGAGTTTCTTCGTGAGCGTGAACTTTCTCGTGAGCGTGAATTTTTCGTGAACGTGAATTTTTTCGTGAACGTGAATGTCATCGTGAGTGTGAAGTTTTCGTGAATGTGAATTTCTTCGTGAACGTGAATTTCTTCGTGAGCGTGAATTTTGTCGTGAGCGTGAATTGTTCGTGAATGTGAATTTTTTCGTGAACGTGAATTTTGTCGTGAGCGTGAATTTGAAAAAAAATTACTCACGCACATTCACGAACAGAATTTGATGTTCACGCACGATCACGCACGACACATTTTTGTTCAGTCCCATTCACGCACATTCACGTGATTTGGTCAAAATTTCATTCACGAATCACGTGACTCACGCGTGAATCACGCGTGTCACGAAAATTTCGTGTCACGCACACACCTCTAGTGGAGGGTATAAAAATGGGTAAAATAAAAAGAAAACTTTTCAAGAGGCTTTACAGCATATACTGAATTTTACCGTATAAATTTTTCTTGTTTCGTTTTTTGCTGTTGTGTTAACATCAGGGATCCGAAGCGGAGCGGAGCAACCCCTTTTTTTGCCGGAGCGGGAGCGGCATTTCTAAAATCCGGAGCGGAGCGGGAGCGGTTTCCAAATGAAAAACCGCTCCGCTCCGAATAAAATATAATTTGAATGAAATGAGTAACTTTGAAATTACACTGTGTAGGTAATTTCAAATATAGCTAGTACTTAGTGTAGTGTGAGTAAAGGTTTAAAATGTACGATATGTATTTTTGTACGTACGTACATTGGGGAGAACACAACGTGTTTTTTTAGTAATTGTTTTCAAAAACGGCAAATGTCAAAATATATCTCTAGTATGTGTTGTAAAAGTAACAACAGTACTTTCGATCAATTTCATCCCGTATTACTACAAAGATCTTTGTAATGAACGTCAAATAAAAGCAACTAAACGATCTTATTTATATTTAATTTTTTAGTTTTCTACACTGAAAAAAATATTGTCGTGAAGTCAAAGATTTCATGTCCTTAGAATAATAATGCAAATTTTGCTTAGCATGGAAGACGCATTTCTCTAAAATAAAGTTTTTTTCCTTGTCCAAATGTCAATAAACTTTTGAATGAAGTTGTAATGTCCTTATAATTAAGTGATTTTACTTAAAAATGTGTATCATAACATGAAAGATAAAATTTTTGAGTAAGGTCAACGTGACTTTAATAATTAAGAAAAATTCTTTAAAATTAATACAATTGTCTTTAAATTTGTTTCCTTTTTGCATCTTGCCTACAAAGCAAAAAATCGTTAAAAAAATAAGACATGTTTTCAACACTTTATTTTAAAGACGCTTTTTACTTGAAACATAGCATAATTTCTACTGGAAGTCGAGTCTTAATATGGAAAATAAAATTGTCGTTAACTCGTTTTTAAAAAATTTTGATAACAACTGACGAAAAAAATCTAAAAAAATGATAAATTAACATTTGCTTCCTAGAAGCAAGTACATAACCCCCAAATTTAAAAGAGAACTGCGTCTTTAAAGTATCCTTACTTGTATTCTCCGCTTCTTTGGCTCGGAATTAATACCCAAACTGTTAAAGTAAAGACAAAATCTTTGGAACCGGGCATGTTTTGCTGTTTTGCGGGCATGCTGTTCGAAAATGTATTTTTACAATAAAGGGGAAAAAAGCGAAATTAGGTAACACTAGATCTGAGTAAGAATATTCGTAGGTATACCACGGACTGATTTCGATGGAGGTTGTTGCAAACATAAACACACACACATTACAAATATAACAAAACCTCTTTCGGAGAGTAGTTACTTCTCTCTGTATAGACTTTCAATTCCAATCAGCGTTGCCGTTTTGGTCCGATCGGACCAAAATTAGTCCAAAAGATTTCTAATTTTTTAATTTGGTCCGATGGTCGGACCAAAAAGAATTTGGTCCATTTTGTTCCATTTTCATAAATTTGGTTTCTATCACATATTAAATAGTAGATGGTGCACCGCAAAGAATATTGTCGGGAGGCCAAATATTTCACATGCTTAAAATACGAATACGAATTTTGCTTAGAATAGAAGACGTATTTCTCTGAAAAAAAGTTTTTCCTTGTCTAAAAGTCTCTAAACTTTTCAATGAAGTCTGTTTGTCCTTATAGCCAAGTGATTCGACATAAAAATGTGTATCCTAACATGAATGAAAATTTCGTTTTGAATGAAGTCAAAATGGATTTAATATTTCTGAAAAAATCTTCAAAATTAATAAAATGTTTCACACATTGTTTTAAAGTCATTATACCCTAAACCACATAGTGGTTAGGGTATAATAAGTTTGATCTGCCAAAAAATGTGCCTACCAGAAATATTCATTTTAAACCCCATAAAATATATACCGATCGACTCAGAATCACCTCCTGAGTCGATCTAGCGCTTGGTGTCCGTTCGTCCGTCCATCTGTCCATGTATTTGTTGTTCACAGGATTCCGGTCGCAATTATTAACCGATTATGATGAAATTTGGTACAGGGAGTTTTTTGGGCACAAGGACGAACGCTATTGAATTTGTAAGAAATCGGATCAAATTTAGATATAGCTCCCATATATATGTATCGCCCGATTTCGGCAAATGGGGTCACGCTGTGCTTTTTTTCAAACGGATCGTCGCCAAATTTGGCAAAAGGTAATCTTTTTCATCGCCCTTCAAGTCTGCAAAATTTCATCCAAATCGGTTCAGATTTAGATATAGCTCTCATATATATGTATCGCCCGATTTTCCCACATTTAGCTATAGCTCCCATATATATGTACCGCCCGATTTTTCTAAATTTGGCCATAAAACCCTTATTTATCAACCGATCTTACTCAAAGTTTGCTAAATTTAATCTTCTATAGCACTAACTATATGTGCGAAATATCATCGAAATCGGTTCAGATTTAGATATAACTCTCATATATATGTATAGCCCGATTTTCCCAAATTTGGCCATAGAACCCTTATTTACTAACCGATCTTACTCAAAGTCCACTATAGTACTAACGGTATGTACAAAATTTCATCGAAATCGGTTCAGATGTAGATATAGCTCCCATGTATGTATCGCCCGATTTTGAAAAATTCGCCCCTAATAACCTTATTTTTGCACAAGGTAACCTTTTGTGGTATTAATTAAACCCGCAAAATATTACGCAAATTGGTTCAGATTATATAATTATATAATATACTATAATTTTCTCGAAGAGGAGCGGAGCGGAGCGAAAAAAATGGACCGCTCCGGATCCCTGGTTAACATTGAATATTTTATCATCTGGCAAGAAAAAATGTGGCATTATGTTAGAGGGTTAATCCTGTAGAAACATATTTGGACTGATTATATGCCAAGAAAAACTGAAAACTGTTAACCGAAACTCATCCTCATTTGGGTATCATTAAATTCAATAACATCAGTTTTAGTATATTAAAAAATTAAATTACATTATTCAACAAAACTCATATTGAATGAATGATTATCGATATCACTATTGCACTTTAAGGAAAACATCATTCACACTTTGCTTTTATACAGAATCTCTGATAACTTTGCTCTCCAGTATCGCTAAAACAAGCAACGTTCGTATTTGGAATTTCGCATGCTATCAACTTTCCGTCACTAATAAAGTATGGATGGTAAAGATGAAGTCACATAATACAACTCCTCTAACGATATATGCTATGTGCAAAGAAAAAAACTCACACTCCTAAAATTCAAAGCAATTTTTTTGTGTTTTTGAAAGATAGAAATGCAAGGATTTTTTTTCGAATGATTGCATTCAGGACTCTAACAAACTTCCTCACTACAGCAACCCATCGATATGATAGTCCATTTGCTATTCAGACATTACACCATACATCTCATGTTTGAACTATTCTCAAAACATGCGAGGAAGAGTAAAAGATGGCCATAAGGAAGAACAGACGGGGAGCAATCATCAAGGTAAATTCAATATTGTTATGTTTGCAGAGCTATTCCCTTTGGGTACAACCCAAAGTGTAGGTACCACCTACAACGTGAGGAAAATCCGTGAAAAATCCGATAGACACTCGACGATTTTTTTTTTCGTCTTCATTTTCTTTGTTTGCTTGCTTTGTTTATGCAAAACTAGTCGCACCAAATGCAGGTATGAGAAAGTTCTGTGATGCGTCCATAGATGGTGAAGGCAAAGAAAGGTAAAAATAAACCTAACGCTAAGCGAATGTGAGGATTTTTTCTATGTTATGGAAATTGTTGCTCTGCGAACAATTCAGTACAATGTCGAAGCCATGAACTAGGAATTTTTTAATATGATGATAACATAACTTTGCCTTGTCTATTCCATGTTGGCGAAAAAGAATGCTGGATTATGAATAATACCCAACGAATGGTAATGGAGCCATAGAATTCAACGTATGTGTGGAGTTTTCTACATTTGAAGGGCTTACATTGGCCAATGTTGTGTGTGTGTATGTGTGTTTTGGGATGGAAATCAAAAGAATTTGATTACACAGAGATAACAAAAAATATGCATTCGATGGTGAAAGGGTTGGAAAGGGGATTCAGTGATGATGGAATAGATTCAATGGAGTTTAACTAAATCCTTAAATGTAAAGAACTTTATCACATTACAGTTCAATTCCAAATGGAGGATTTAATTATGTGGTGGGTTGATATGGATTATGGATTTTAGACTACACTATCCCAACGGAATTTTAGTGAAAATTGCCACCTATCGTAGGACTGCTTCAGTTTATAGCAATTTTTCTACCCTCCACCATTGGTATGGTGGATCCAATCAAAAGATACTTCAAAGATTAGTTATTTATTATTATTGTTTTGATTTCAGCTTTAAACCATGTGTTGATTAACCTACAAGAGAGCTTAACCAACAGAGAAAAAGAATGTTTGCCAAATTTATTTAGACAAAATCCTTTAGACTGACTGCAATATGTATGGATGGACGATCGTTTCGGAACCACGATTGCTACTCGAGCCAAAAATAATCTACCAAAATTTTACCAAAGAAACCATATATACAATTTTATTTCCCAGTTTTTGATCAATTTTTTGAGGTTATCCTATAAAAAAATTTCTAAATTTTTTTCTGTAGAAAATGTTCGAAAAATTTTATTCCTATAGAAAATTTGGTCAAAATTTTATACCAAAAGACCTTTTGTGGAAATTTTATTTCCATAGAAAATTGTGTCAAAATTTTATTTCTATAGAAAATTTTGTCAAAATTTTATTTCTATAGAAAATTTTGTCAAAATTTTATTTCCATAGAAAATTGTGTGAAAATTTTATTTCTATTTTGTCAAAATTTTATTTGTTGTCAACATTTTTATCGAAATTATCTTTCTATAGAAAATTTTGTCACAATTTTATTTCTACAGAAAATTTTGTCACACTCTTATTTCTACATAAAATTTTATCAAAATTTTCTTTCTATAGGAAATTTTGTCAACATTTTATTCCTATAGAAAATTTTCTCAACATTTTATACCTATAGAAAATGTTGTCAAAATTTTATTTCTATAGGGAATTTTGTCAAAATTTTATTTCTATAGAGAATTTTCTCAAAATTTTATTTCTAAAGAAAACTTTCTCAAAATTTTATATCTAAAGCAATTTTTCTCAAAATCTTATTTCTAAAGAAAATTTTCTCAAAATTTTATTTCTAACGAAATTTTCTCAAAATTTTATTTCTATAGAAAATTTTCTCAAAATTTTAAATCTAAAGAAAATTTTCTCAAAATTTTATTTCTATCGAAAATTTTCTCAAAATTTTATTTCTATAGCAAATTTTCTCAAAATTTTATTTCTAAAGAGGTCCCTTGTCATTGAGCTTAACATGGAATCGGGCAGCACTCAGTGATAAGAGAGAAGTTCACCACTGTGGTATCACAATGCACTGAATAGTCTAAGTGAGCCTGATACATCGGGCTGCCACATAACCTAACCTAACCTTCTCAAAAGTTTATTTCTAAAGAAATTTTCTCAAAATTTTATTTCTTTAGAAAATTTTCTCAACATTTTATTTCTATAGAAAATTTTTTCAAAATTTTATTTCCATAGAAAATTTTGTCAAAATTTTGTTTCTATAGAAAAGTGTTTCAAAATTTTATTTCCATAGAAAATTTTATTTCTAAAGAAAAATATCTCAAAATTTTATTTGTATAGAAAACTTTCTCAAAATTTTATATCTAAAGCAAATTTTCTCAAAATTTTCTTTCTAAAGAAAATTTGGAAAAATTTTATTTCTATAGAAAATTTTGTCAAAATTTCATCTCTATAGAAAATTTTGTCAAAATTTTATTTATATAGAAATTTTTTATAAATTTTATATCCATAGAAAATTTTTGAATTTTTGAATCATATAAAACAATTACAATTAATTTTATGTTAGTTAGCTGATGGCCTCTGTAGCCAATGCTACTATTGTAATATTATTCTTATATTATACTATAAGTCTAATTATGTAAATAGATAAATAAATAAAATTTTTGAAAAATTTTATTTCTATAGAAAATTTTTGAAAAATTGTATTTCTATAGAAAATTTTTGAAAAATTTGATTTCTATAGAAAACTTTGTCAAAATTTTATTTTTATAGAAATTTTTCTCAAAAATTTATTTCTAGAGAAATTTTTCGAGAGAAAATTCTTGCAATATTATATTTCTATAGAAAATTTTTGCAAAATTTCATTTCTAAGAAAATTTGTGCAAAATTTTATTTCTATAGAAAATTTTTGCAATATACACAATTGTATTTCTATAGAAAAATGAGTCAAAACTTTATTTCTATAGAAAATTTTGTCCAAGTTTTATTTCTATAGACAACTTTGTCAAAATTTTATTTTCTATATAAAATTTCCACTTTTGGTTAAGATAATCTTGTAGTTAAGTCAATGATTAAAAAAAACCAACAATTACAAAGTAAAACAGATTATTTAGTTAAAAAAAATTTTTCCGTATCCAAAAATTTAGATTGCATTATCTAAACTAAATTTAAATGGTGATAAATTTTCGCAAATTTGCCACCATTTTAATTATGAATTTTGTTCCAGTATGGATGTGAAATGAATTTGCAAAACCGATAAGTCTTCAATTCGTCTAATCCATCTTTTTAACCATTTTTCATATTGCAAACATCTAAGCAACTTTCATCCAGTAAGTTCAATTCTAAAGAAATCAGAAAAACTTTTTGGTCATGACAAAAAATTATGCCATTTCATTGTCTGCTTATATCGTTTCAACTCTGTGAAAAATTAAAATTTTTTAATTAGCCAAATTTATTCTCACTCACCCTTTCTCACTCCTTTGTGGAATCAAAAATAAAACTGTCATAACTTTTTATGTAAAAAAATGTTCTTCTTTATTACTTTGCATGCTAACAAATTAATTTCAACTTTTTTTTCATCCCGGATTTTTTCTAATTCTCTCTCTCTCTCTTTTCTTATCGTTCCAGGTATGTTCAATTGTTGTTAACACTTCCAAATATTTTACAACTTTTTACGCACACTTCGTCTATTGTAAGTACCAGCAGCAGCAAAAGTGGTGGAAATCCACCAAGTAAACCAAACACAATCCAAAGGATATTGGGAAAACAAGTGGGGTTTATTGAGAGAAAAGTGGCGGGTTGCCATCAAAAACCGCCGAAAAACCTTAATTAAATCCTATTCACAAGTTAATTTATTTTTGTTATTGTTGGTGAACAAGAAAGAAAACAATTTTTTTTAGACAACAATGACTGGTATTATTGGGATTAGACCAGGCTACATACATTTTTGTTTGAAAGTTTGTTGACTATATTGAAAATATTTGGAAAGTATTGTTTGTGAATAGGATATTTTGAGCCTTAAAATGGGTGTGATAAGTGCCCAGCCTCACCTCCTGATTCAAGAGTATCGAAAAGAGTTTTCTTGGCGCCAACACGGATGCTACTCATGCCAGAAATAATTTACTAAAATTTCAAGAAAATTTTACCAAAAATCTACCAAATAAAAAAAAATAGTTTGAAGTTTTTGTCAACTTTTTGTATTTGGTATAAAAAAAAAATGTTTTATTATTTTATTTTAGAAGTCTATCTCCCATTGGCGACATTTTTTGAGTGTATAAATATCCCCTGTACTGCAAATATATCGATTTTTAAATGTTTCACAATGACCTAACACTAAAATTCAAAATTTTTCAAATATAAAAAAATATTTATTGCTGTAGAAAATTTTGTCAAAATTTTACTTATATAGAAAATTTTGTCAAAATTTTATTTCTATAGAAAATTTTGTCAAAATTTTATTTCTATAGAAAATTTTGTCAAAATTTTATGTCGATAGACAAATTTGTCAAAATGTTATTTCTGTAGAAATTTTGGCAAAATTTTCTATAGGGATATACTATCAAAGATCATTGCGGGTAAATTCTCTCTTTTTGTAACAGTATCAATTTTCGGAGTTTGGATTTTTTTTTTTTAATTTTATTTCTATAGAAAATTTTGTCACAAATTTTATATACATAGAAAATTTTGTCAAAATTTTTTGTCTATAGTAAATTTTGCCAACATTTTATTTCTACAGAATACTTTCTCAAAATTTTATTTTTATAGAAAATTTTGTTAAAATTTTATTTCTATAAAAAATTTTGTCTAAATTTTATTTCTATAAAAAATTTTTTCAAAATTTTATTTCTATAGAAAATTTAGTCAAAATTTTATTTCTATAGAAAATTTAGTCAAAATTTTATTTCCATAGAAAATTTAGGCAAAATTTTATCTCTATAGAAAATTTTGTTAAAATTTTATTTCTACAGAAAATTTTATTAAAATTTTATTTCTATGTCAAAATTTTTTTCTAAAGAAAATTTTGTTAAAATTTTATTTGTATAGAAAATTTTGTTAAAATTTTATTTTATAGAAAATTTTGTCAAAATTTTATTTCTATAGAATTTTTTTGTATACTTTTATTTGTATAGAAAATTTGGCAAAATTTTATTTCTATAGAAAATTTTGTCAAAATTTTATTTGTACAGAAAATTTTGTCAAAATTTTATTTCTGTCTAAGTTTTGGCAAAATTTTCTCTAGTAATAAAATTTTATAAAAATTTTATAAAAATTATACTATCAAAAAACCATTGTGGGTAAATGCTCTCTTTTTGTAAAAGTAGCAATTTTCCGAATTGAGATTTTTTTAAATTTTATTTCTATAGAAAATTTTGTCAACATTTTCTGTCTATAGTAAATTTTACCAAAATTTTATTTCTATAGAAAATTTTTCAAAATTTTATTTCTACAGAAAATTTTGTCAAAGTTTTATTTCTGTCTAAGTTTTGGCAAAATTTTCTCTAGTAATAAAATTTTGTAAAAATTTTCTATGGGAATATACTATCAAAGACCATTGTGGGTAAATTCTCTCGTTTTGTAAAAGTAGCAATTTTACGCATTTCGATTTTTTTTTAATTTTATTTCTATAGAAAATGTTGTCAAAAATTTTATGTCTATAGAAAATTTTGTCAGCATTTTTTGTCTATAGTAAATTTTGCCAAAATTTTATTTCTATAGAAAATTTTGTTAAAATTTTATTTCTATAGAAAATTTTGTCAAAATTTTCTTTCTATGTCAAAATTTTATTTGTATAGAAAATTTTGTTAAAATTTTATTTCTACAGAAAATGTTGTCAAAATTTTATTTCTGTCTAAGTTTTGGCAAAATTTACTCTAGTAATAAAATTATAAGTTTTTTTTTGGATAAGTTTTTTTTTTTTTGTTAATTTACTTGACTGATAATTCATAGTCGACCGATTCATAATATTGACGTTGGCAACAATATTCCGTTTAGACATATTTTGATGCCGAGTGTGGTTATACCAATTTTTATTCTATACCTACAATTTAATATTGCTGCGTTTTTTTTGCTTCTTCAAGAAATCAGCATAATATAAAGGTGGGAGAAAATATGTTAATGAATGACACTGAAAAGAGCTTTCAAATGCTCACAAAAACAGCACAAAAATACCATAAAACGTCAAATCCCACACTGTTTGTCAAAGGAGTTGTATACCATAGACCACATTCTATTAAGAAAATATATAAACTTCCCCCTCTCCGACCAACACTTCTCCGGTCATAGAGAAAAGAAAAATAATTTACCCCCCATGACACGCACAAGACTCCATTGATGAGTTTGTTAAAGGTTCGCAGTTTGCTTACTTTCTGTTATAACCATTATTATATTTTTTTCTTTTGTTCCTTAATGTTGTTCACAGACTTGTGGTGCTTTCTTTCAAAATTAGAAAATTTATCTAAGAAACAAATTTAAGGTTTTTAGAATTTCATATTATATTTTGAAATTGAAATGCTCTGGTTACACCCTTTCACTACAACAATGGCATAAGTAATGAGAATTTTTTTGGCTGGGAACAGTGGGAGATTTTCAATGAAGGATATGAGTTAAAGGACGAATCTCAGAAAATTTCTTCAAATTTTGGAGAACGTATAGAGCAAATCTTCATGACAAAATACCCTAATACTCTCATCCAGGGTATTGAAGACTACCTAGTTCAACCATTTTCTAAAATCCTAACAATTTCCACCCCATTGTTACAAATTCATTTCCATCGAAATTCACCTTCAGCTGTTTTCCCTTTTTTTTGTTTATAGCAATCATTTCATTGTAGGCACAAAACAAAATTTACATACTTTAATTAATCTCAGTTGCTTGGGAGTCTTTTGATGGCGATGCTCCCGCCGCTGTCTGCTATTTATACCAGCATTATGTGACTTTAGTCACGAGCCTTGATATACAAATGAAGTTTGTGCGTAGGTTCATTTCACGAACACCTCTTATTAACTCCTTGATTTCCCCACACGTACAAACGATGCTCCAAGCACGTGTCAAAGGTACGATGCCAACAGTCTTAGAAAAACACCATTAGATTTGTTGGCCTATGTGGAGGATAATAGAAATCTTTTAAATTTTCCTAAACTAAGTGTGTTGTTGCTTTAAGGCTCTAGAATTCTATTTATATAGAATGCACTTGCGTGTGATACAATAGGGCATCATTCATTGAACCCACCCACCACCATCACCACCTACTCTTCAACCGCCTTCGCGCAGCCCATTAAAGTTTGTAATTCAACAGCAAATGCTATTGAGGGGCGAAATTTCCTACATTACAGGTACAGCTATCTCATCATTTACCCGTCTTATTAAATGTCATGTACTCGCATTTGCACAGCTAAAGGAATTATTTTATATAGGTACACTGAGAAACATGCTAGACCATGCTTTCCGGCGATAAAAGTTCTTAAGGAGATGTTCGTAAGATTGTTGATGACCTTAATTAAATTTGATTTAATTTTTTTGGCAGGTGGGGATGGGAAAATGCTTTATGCACCTGCATCCATATGTCGTGTGCCGGACTCCATCGCAGTTGACGATACCTACAAAAAAACCATCCTACCTAGCCCCGGGCTATACTTTCCACCTCGGAAGTGCTTTCACATTACTGCGAGGTAGAAACCGTGGTGGTTCATGTTCATATCTTCATAGTCTGCGTCCAAACTCCCGCTTTCCTTTATCGCATCGCTACATCCACATCGGATTTCTTCTTGCGAAGAACATATTCTGCATATCCACTTACAACATCCTAGTGTCTCTCATTCAGTAACATTTTGTCGACTATGTTTCGGGGGCAGATGCGATCAATCTCATTCTCCACTTTCCTGTGTCGTTCTTTCCATCGGCTGCATTTGAAAAATGTGTGTTCTGCATTATCGACAATCTCCTTTTCCTCGTATATGCACATATTTGTACTGCATTTCCCCATATGGTTCAAATATTTACGAAATAGCTGTGGCCGGTTAGCATCTGGGTTATGTAGTAGTTCATCTCGCCGTGTTTTCTGTCTACCCATACTCGGACATCTGTTACAAGCCGATTGCGAAGAACATATTCTGCATATCCACTTACAACATCCCATTGTCTCTCATTCAGTAACATTTTGTCGACTATGTTTCGGGGGCAGATGCGATCAATCTCATTCTCCACTTCCCTGTGTCGTTCTTTCCATCGGCTGCATTTGAAAAATGTGTGTTCTGCATTATCGACAATCTCCTTTGCCTCGTATATGCACATATTTGTACTGCATTTCCCCATATGGTTCAAATATTTACGAAAATAGCTGTGGCCGGTTAGCACCTGGGTTATGTAGTAGTTCATCTCGCCGTGTTTTCTGTCTACCCATACTCGGACATCTGTTACAAGCCGATGTGTCTACCTGCTTCTACTTTCGTTTCTCCAGCGTTCTTGCCATTTCTATAGGGTTTCTCGCTAGATGTCTTCTGTCAGGGTTGTCGCGCCATATTGGTTGGTAAGAAAAATCTACCTCCGCTCAAATGCCTGAAGGTCTATTGGAACCATTCCCGCTTTCACTAGTACGGCTTCTCCCGATATTGTGCGGTACGCTGATGTAACCCAAAGGGCTGCTGTTCTCTGCACAAAGAGAGGTTTATTGGCTCGGGTCTGTCGTTGTAGTTTCGGCGTCCAGATTTCAGATTGATGTAGGACTATGCTGTTTGTTGTCTCCATGAGTACTTGTCTTCAACTTATGGAGCGGTCCTCCAATATTAGCCATAAGGCTGTTTAATCGTATCAGCTTTTGTCGTCGCATATTCGCCATGAGGCGGTTTAATATTTCCGTTATCGTGGCAGTCTTTGTCGTCGCATAAAAGGTTGGCTGATAAGTCCCCGGTCTAACAAAGAAAAACACATTTTTTTTAATTCGGTTTTATTATTCAACATAGTTCCCTTCAAGAGCGATACAACGATTATAACGACCTTCCAATTTTTTTATACCATTTTTGTAGTACTCCTTCGGTTTTGCCTCAAAATAGGCCTCAGTTTCGGCGATCACCTCTTCATTGCAGCCAAATTTTTTCCCTGCGAGCATCCTTTTGAGGTCTGAGAACAAGAAAAAGTCGATGGGGACCAGATCTGGAGAATACGGTGTGTGGGGAAGCAATTCGAAGCCTAATTCATGAATTTTTGCCATCGTTCTCAATGACTTGTGGCACGGTGCGTTGTCTTGGTGGAACAACACTTTTTTCTTCTTCATATGGGGCCGTTTTGCCGCGATTTCGAACTTCAAACGCTCCAATAACGCCATTTAATAGTCACTGTTGATGGTTTTTCCCTTCTCAAGATAATCGATAAAAATTATTCCATGCGCATCGCAAAAAATAGAGACCATTACTTTGCCAGCGGACTTTTGAGTCTTTCCACGCTTCGGAGACGGTTCATCGGTCCCTGTCCACTCAGCCGACTGTCGATTGGACTCAGGAGTGTAGTGATGGAGCCATGTTTCATCCATTGTCACATATCGACGGAAAAACTCGGGTGTATTACGAGTTAACAGACAGCAAACACCACTCAGAATCATCAACACGTTGTTGTTTTTGGTCAAATGTGAGCTCGCGCGGCACCCATTTTGCACAGAGCTTCCACATATCCAAATATTGATGAATGATATGACCAACACGTTCCATTGATATCTTTAAGGCCTCTGCTATCTCGATCAACTTTATTTTACGGTCATTCAAAATCATTTTGTGGATTTTTTTTATGTTTTCGTCGGTAACCACCTCTTTCGGGCGTCCACTGCGTTCACCGACCTCCGTGCTCACTTCACCACGCTTGAATTTTGCATACCAGTCAATTATTGTTGATTTCCCTGGGGCAGAGTCCGGAAATTCATTATCAAGCCAAGTTTTTGCTTCCACCGTATTTTTTCCCTTCAGAAAACAGTATTTTATCAAAACACGAAATTCCTTTTTTTCCATTTTTTCACAATAACAAAAGTTGCTTCACAAAAGACGCTCTATCTCACAAACTATTGACTTACAGACGTCAAATTTTGACACGAATCATTTGAAGTTTGGTACTATTTAAAAGTAATATGCATTTAATACTAGCGACGCTACCTATGTGTCAGACCGGGGACTTATCAGCCAACCTGTTACTCTATCTGTTTGAAGTACGTTAGTTTTGTGTCTAGTCTTAGCCCCAAATACTTAATTGAAAGTCTTGTACTTATAACTTAGTCGCCTATATACAACTCTATTACTAGTTGCAAATGTCGCCTTGTCATCAGTAATAATTCCGTTTTTTGCAAGGCTGAGTCCAGCCAGGTTTTCGTTCGTATCATAGTTTGACACAGTTTGCGTAGGGCTTCTTCCGTGTTTCTAGTTCTTATTATCGCAGCTATATCCCACTAGGAATGTGTCGTATGACATATCTATCCCTAAAATCTCGCCGTAAGTTGTGTTCCAACGGTCTGGTCGTAGGATTGATCCCTAAGGTGATTTCCTTCTTCTTGGCTCTTGTTGTTGTCTCGTATATCATTACGCGGTCCTTTAGGTAATCTCTTAGGAGCGTCATTTCTGTTGTAATACTGGTTCCACCGGGGTGCATACCCGCCTTGCATACACAAGGTCGTGTGTTCGATTCCTGGTTTCACTGTAATGTGAAACGGCGTTCGGACTCGGCTATAAAAAGGAGGTCCCTTGTCATTGAGCTTAACATGGTATCGGGCAGCACTCAGTGATAAGAGAGAAGTTCACCAATGTGGTATCACAATGGACTGAATAGTCTAAGTGAGCCTGATACGTCGGGCTGCCACCTAATCTAACCTAACCTAGGAGCGTCATTAGGTATTTCGGTATACGGAATATACTTTCCAGAGTGTGTATAACTTCTGTCCATCTAAAGTTGCGTTTTTGATGTCCAGAGTCGCCAATAGGATGATATGTCTCGATTGTTATACGTTTACTACATCCTTTAGTACTGCTAGTGTCAACATTCCGGGTCTGAATCCATATTGTTTATCTGACAGACGTCCGCCTGTCCTAATGGTCTCAGCAAGTCTAGGTTGTATTAGCTGCTCAAATAGTTTCCCAGCTGTGACCATGCACAAGGATCTGTATGACGATGGAAATGGAAGGTTCCTTTTGCTAACAAGTCCAGAGTCACCAGTAGGATGATATGTCTCGACGATTATACGGTATCTACTACATCCTTTAGTGCTCCTAGTGTCAACTTTCCGGGTCGGAATCCATATTGTCTATCTGACAGACGTCCGCCTGTCCTAATGGTCTCAGCAAGTCTAGGTTGTGTTAGCTGCTCAAATAGTTTCCCAGCTGTGACCAGCATGCACAAGTATCTGTATGACGATGGAAATGGTAGGTCCACTTTCCTTTTGCTAATAAGTACTAATCTTTGTTCCTTTCATGCTTTCGAGAAAATAACTGTTCCTAGACAGCTATTGTATATGGCAAGTAATGTACTGGGGCGTCTTATTCCTATCTCTTTCATGACCTCTGTGGGTATGCCATTAGGGCCGGGAGCTTTCGTATCCTTAAGGCTCTTTACGGCACATTACAATTCGTCCATTGTAAACAGCTGTATTTTTGTCGATTACTTCATCTGTGCTCTCATGTGTATGGAATAGCGTGTCCACACTATTTAGCATTGTGTTCTCGCCCATCTTATGTACGGAACTTTTTATGCCAAGTTTCTACATTACAATTTTATATTCCAGTCCCCAGGGGTTTTTATTAATGTCTGTTTTGTTAAAGTCTGATCTGTTCCCATTTAGCTCTTTTGCTCCTACATATGCAGTGCGCCAGGTCCCTCTTTGCATCTTTGTAAGCGTTGTTCCGCCTCTGCTTCGCTCCTTCGCCCTGGTGTATTTTCCGCTAGCCTTTATACAATTACGCCTACATTAGTTGTGTTCTACCAGTAAATGGCCTTGCGTTTTGAGTTGTTCCTCTTTATTGTCATAGCCTTGTTACAGCAAGTTTTTATTGTCGCCATAGTGCGATCTACAGTCTGGTTCGCATCTTGCTGATTTGTATTTTCGCCCAGAAACTCGGAGATAAAGGGTGATACGGTCAAAATTTGGTCAAGGGAAAACGCGTGTAAATCGGTGAAATCGTTTATTTAAAAAATCAAATTAAATTTCTTTTTCAAGTTCAATTAGTATAAAATTCAGGAAAAATATTCAGTTAGGCTTTCGCTTTTCCAAATCCGAATTGCCGGGCCTCACGCTTGACAACTGCCATCAGATTTTGTACAGCCACCTTGTCCACCTTCTTCGTCGCAGAAAGCCAGTTTGCCTTGAACTGCTGCTCGTCCTTAGCAGTTTTTTTGGTCTTCTTTAGGTTCCGCTTGACAATAGCCCAGTAATTCTCAATTGGGCGGAGCTCTGGCGTGTTGGGAGGGTTCTTGTCCTTGGGAACCACCTGCACGTTGTTGGCGGCGTACCACTCCATGGCCTTTTTACCGTAATGGCAAGATGCCAAATCCGGCCAAAACAGTACGGAACAACCGTGTTTCTTCAGGAAAGGCAGGAGACGTTTATTCAAACACTCTTTCACGTAAATTTCTTGGTTGACAGTCCCGGAAGCTATGAAAATGCTGCTTTTCAAGCCACAGGTACAGATGGCTTGCCAAACCAGATATTTCTTTGCGAACTTTGACAGTCTTATGTGCTTGAAAATATCTGCTACCTTTCCCCTTCCTTTTGCCGTATAAAACTCCTGTCCCGGAAGCTGCTTGTAGTCGGCTTTGACGTAGGTTTCGTCGTCCATTACCACGCAGTCAAACTTCGTCAGCATCGTCGTGTACAGCCTCCGGGATCGCGCTTTGGCCGTCGTATTTTGTTTATCATCGCGATTTGGAGTCACTACCTTCTTGTAAGTCGATAGTCCGGCTCGTTTTTTGGCTCGATGCACGGTTGTAGACGATACACCCGGCTTATTTGCGGAATCTCGGAGAGAGAGGTTAGGGGTTCGCTTGAAACTACCGGCAACTCTCTTTGTCGTCTCAGCGGCTTCCGGTTTTCGATTTCCCCCCGATCCAGACTTCCTGGCTGTCGACAAACGTTCCCCAAACACTTTAATTACATTTGTAACGGTTGACTTGGCAACTTTTAGCGTCGGATCGGATTTTCGCGATGCGCGAGCAAAATTTTGATACGCTGCTCTTCTTGCTTGGACTGCATTTTGACAACTGAAGAGTGAATTCTAAAATCAAAATAGGAGCAACATTCTACACACACACACCTTCAAAATGAGGGGTGTTCAGTTTTTTTAAATGCAAAATTGAAAGAAATACGTCAAGTTTATATTGACCAAATTTTGACCGTATCCCCCTTTAAGTACCATTCTGTCAAGCTTGTTAACATTCCATCGTATAGAAGTATCGCGTTGCCCTATTGACTGTATAGTAGCATTGCTTTCCACATGGAAAGCTAAATACTGATGGCCATTCCCGGTGTATGTATCCAGTACCTTCCACTCCTTCGTGTCCCGTACGCTGTGACAAAGGTAACATCCGGGATGGTGCCTTCGCACCATGGTCGTCGAAATGTTGCTGTGTTGCCGATATTTGCAACTGCCAAACCTTTAGAGCATCTCCAAAATTCTTTTTCCTCTCGAGTCCATTGTTCACTCTCCGCACTCTATACCGTGGCAGTTAAAGCCGCCTGCTATTGCCGCCTTTAAAACGTACAAAGTCCTCAAGATTTTTAAGTTTCTCTTTGGAATTGATCGATACTTTCCCTTGGTGTTGGATAACAGCTTACTATCGTGAATTTTTCAGTTTGTATCCACACGAATCCATTTCCTCATCCACTGTCCTTTGTAAGATGTCTGCAAGGGGAGGGGGGGTCCATATTGCACCAGTTCCAGACTCGTCTTCAATCCACAGTCCATTTACCATGCTTTCGTATTGTTCGCTGATACTTACAAAATCTGCATCCTCATAATCTTCACAATCTACGGCATGAGAGCGTGAGCCACTTTTCCTCTGAGCATGTTGGCTTGTAAGAACCTCAATTTTTGCCGTTTGGAGTGGGCTTACATCTGCGAGAACCCACCATGTGATCCGTTGATTTGCCCTCGCTCTGTGAGTAAATGCAACATTTCAGGGGATTCAGGGGATGTGGCCTGCCATGCCACATCTTTTACAGAGATCCATACTCTTCCTGTCGGTACCTTTGCATTCTCATTGTAGGTATCCCAATCCGAAACATCGAAAGCATCGATTTATTTTTTCCTTGTATCTCATACGGCAGTTCGTCCACCCTATTAAGATTCTCTGTTGGCTTAATAGCACATTTGCCTCGGCTGCTGGCATGGAAACGAAAACTCTCTTCTGTTCTCTGAAGTTTACAGCTGTGAGACGTACGGCCATGTCTTCATTCGTTGTCTTCGTTACCTTTTTAAAAGGTTCCCTAACTTCCTCTATGGTTGCATTTGTCTTAATGCTGTGTACCATTGTTTCGTTCTTCAGAGTGACCGTAATAGTTTCCCGGAAGGTTTCTTTGTTTCCGCCTTTCCCCACTACCAATAGTATTTAATTTATTTTAATTTAATTAATTAGTTTAATTAAATTTAATTTACTTTATTATAATTTTTATACCCACCACCATAGAATGGTGATGGGGGTATAATAAGTTTGTCATTCCGTTTGTAACACATCGAAATATCGATTTCCGACTATATAAAGTATATATATTCTTGATCAGGGAGAAATTCTAAGAAGATATAACGTTGTCCGTCTGTCCGTCTGTCTGTCTGTTGTAATCACGCTACAGTCTTCAATAATGAAGTAACCGTGCTGAAATTTTGCACAAACTCGTCTTTTGTCTGCAGGCAGGTCAAGTTCGAAGATGGGCTACATCCGTCAAGGTTTTTATATAGTCCCCATATAAACCGACCTCCCGATTTGGGGTCTTGGGCTTATAGAAATCGTAGTTTTTATCCAATTTGCCTGAAATTTGAAATCTAGAGGTATTTTATGACCATAAAGAGGTGTGCCAAAAATGGTGAGTATCGGTCCATGTTTTGGTATAGCCCCCATATAGACCGATCTCCCGATTTTACTTCTTGGGCTTATAGAAACCGCAGTTTTTATTCAATTTACCTGAAATTGGAAATCTAGAAGTATTGTAGGACCACAAATACGTGTGCCAAAAATTGTGAGTATTGGTCCATGTTTTGGTATGGTCCCCATATAAAACGACCTCCCGATTTGGGGTCTTGGGCTTATAGAAACCGTAGTTTTTATCCAATTTGTCTAAAATTGGAAATCTAGAGGTATTGTAGGACCACAAATACGTGTGCCAAAAATATTGAGTATCGGTCCATATTTTGGTATAGCCCCCATATAGACCGATCTCCCGATTTTCCTTCTTGGGCTTATAGAAACCGCAGTTTTTATTCAATTTACCTGAAATTGAAAATCTAGAGGTATTGTAGGACCACAAATACGTGTGCCAAAAATTGTGAGTATCGGCCCATGTTTTGGTATGGTCCCCATATAAAACGACCTCCCGATTTTGGGTCTTGGGCTTATAGAAATCGTAGTTTTTATCCAATTTGTCCAAAATTAGAAATCTAGAGGTATTTTAGGACCATAAAGAGGTGTGCCGAAAATGGTGAGTATCGGTCCATATTTTGGTATAGCCCCCATATAGACCGATTTCCCGATTTTACTTCTTGGGCTTCTAGAATACGTAGTTTATATACAATTTGCCTGAAATTGGAAATTTATAGGTAGTTTAGGACTATAAAGAGGTGTGCCACAAATGGTGAATATCGGTCCATGTTTTGGTATAACCCCCATATAGACCGATATCCCGATTTTACTTCTTGGGCTTCTAGAATCTGAAGTTTTTATCCAATTTGCCTGAAATTGGAAATCTAGAGGTATTTTCGGGCCATAAAGAAGTGTGCCGAAAACGGAGAGTATCGGTCCATATTTTAGTATAGCCCCCATAAGAAAGATCTCCCGATTAACTCCTTGAGTTTGTAGAAACCGTAGTTTTTATCCGATTTGCCTGAAATTGTAAATATTCTGGTATTTTAGACTCACAAAAACGTGTATCGGATTAAGTTTCTATCGGTCCATTTGGTAATGCCTCCATATAGACCGACTTCACTTCTTGAGGATGTAGAAGGCGCACTGATCATGAAAATTGCTTGAAACTCAATGTAAAATTTCCAGATTTTACTTCTACAGATTTAAGATTTCAAATCAAGACGTTATTTTATAATTTTCTTGCACACTTACAAGAGATGTTAATGATTCCTCTAAAACTCAAACAAAAATGGTTCTTATAAATCCAGAATCTGATATAGTCCTCATAGGTGAAATCTTTAAATTTATCTTCGGGAAGTGTCCCCAAGTCCTCAAGCCCTCCTGAAATTTCAAAGGAAACCCTAATATTTGGTTCATGGTGGTGGGTATTTAAGGTTCGGCCCGGCCGAACTTACTGCTGTATATACTTGTTAAATATAATTTAAATTAAAACAAATTTGTTTACAGTGTAGAAAAATATTGCTTTTGTACCAGTATCTTCTGCTAGTGTGGCCCAGATCTTCTTAGATTTTAAATTCCTCCTAAGTCTTTGCCATAGGTTTTGGTGTTCCATTTGCCAAGAAAGAGCTACACTTAACCCAATTTGAGAGAATGAGTGTTTGTTCCTGGTAATTGTCTGAGTACCAGTGGATGTGTGTGTGTGTATGAGGGAAATTATTTTCCAAGAAAATGGTTTTTAATGTACACCTATTCACAAATACATCCCAAACATAATCTATAAGCACACACATACCGAGGTATATGAAAATCTTTCCCACACACACACACACTAAGCCAGACATATGTTGTTTATGTGTTAATTCCACCATCATGTCAACATATAATTTCTCTTTGTAATGCTTGGTTGTTGGCTCTTGGCCTGGCTTTATGTTGTCGCCTCTGAGTTTTTCTCAAGGATGGAGAATTTTCGCCTACATATATCTGTGGGAGTGCAAGGTGTAGAAGTATACACTTGTCTATGTGTTCAAGTTCTTGCCTTTGGCTGTGTGTGTGTGCGTATATTAATATAAGTGTATTTCAAGGAGTTGATGTTGTTGCCAACAAACCATTGAAACTGTAGTAATTTTCTGTTGAAATTACTTCTGTTGAAAAACACTTCGTACTTCCACTTTATGAGCATAGTTAATTGTTGATGAATTTTTCTGTCTACCCTAATGATAAGGTGATATTATTAAATAGATTTGTATCCTTTCCGGTTGGTGAGTAGTATATATGGCAATTTATTGCTGTTATCCTGCTAGGTTGTGTGATGTAATGACTCGTGACAAAATTTTTATATTTAATTCGTTTGCCAGACGATATGATGTGAACTTTTGAGGGGAAAATTTTTTAAAGGAAATATTTAGGGCAATTATTTTGTAAAAGATAACTTATTTTTAAGCGAAGAGCAATGAAGTATTATAAATTGGCATAAACAGCAATTTAATTATGTTTATATTATTGACTCTGTTTTACAGAGTCAATAATAAAAACACACAAAGTCAAAGAAATTCATATGAAACAATTAAGGAAAGTCTAAAGTCGGGCAGGGCCGTCTATATTATACCATTCACCACTATGTATACCAACATTTTTGATATCATCTTAACACCTTCAAATTTGTTAAAAACTATATAACGGTTTATATTCCCATATACCAATATTTAAATATGAACCGTTATGAACAAAATTTTTTAAACTTTCACAAAATGTCTAGACTTGAAATTTAAATTGGTTAATGACCGGAACGGACCACAATGTTAGCAACAAAATATTGGAAATATTTAAATTGCATAAAATTCTGCATTTTAGATTTATAGGACGATATATACGAATTAGAGTATAGGTGAATTTGAGTCATTTTTGCTTGTTTTCGACAGTGTTACCAGAGAAATTTTTCGGTTTACCCTACAAGGACAACATAGTTCCCTACTTTCCCCCACATTCCCAAAAAATTTTTCCCTACAATATTTTTCGTTCTATAAAATAAAATTTTGACAAAATCTTCTATAGAAAAAAATTGGAAATTTTTCTATAAGACTAATATTTTGACAAAATTTTCTATGGAAATAAAATTTTCTATGGAAATAAAATTTGGAAAAAATTTTCTACGGAAATAAAATTTTAAATAAAATTTAAACTAAATTTTCTATAGAAATAATATCTTGACAAAATTTCTATACCTGCTCTAGAGTAACCAAAATGTAAAAAATATTAAAAACTGTGTTGAGTGAAAAAGTCCCTACATTGTGTTCATACGTCCCTACAAGACGCTAAAAATTAGAAAATAACCTACATGCAACACTGGTTTTCGACTTAAGATCGACGATTTTACAAGGAACATGTGGGTATTTTGGCCACATAACAGGTTGGCTGATAAGTCCCTGGTCTGACACATAGATGGCGTCGCTAGTATTAAATTCATATTATTTTTATATAGTACCAACCGTCAAATGATTCGTGTCAAAATTTGACGTCTGTAAGTCAATTAGTTTGTGAGATAGAGCGTCTTTTATGAAGCAACTTTTGTTATTGTGAAAAAAAAAATGGGAAAAAAGGAATTTCGTGTTTTGATAAAATACTGTTTTCTGAAGGGAAAAAATATGGTGGAAGCAAAAACTTGGCGTGATAATGAGTTTCCGGACTCTGCCCCGGGGAAATCAACAATAATTGATTGGTATGCAAAATTTAAGAGTGGTGCAATGAGCACGGAGGACGGAGAACGCAGTGGACGCCCGAAAGAGGTGGTTACCGACGAAAACATCAAAAAAATCCACAAAATGATTTTGAATGACCGTAAAATGAAGTTGATCGAGATAGCAGAGGCCTTAAAGATATGACAATGGATGAAACATGGCTCCATCACAACACTCCTGAGTCCAATCGACAGTCGGCTGAGTGGACAGCGACCGGTGAACCGTCTCGGAAGCGTGGAAAGACTCAAAAGTCCTCTGGCAAAGTAATGACCTCTGTTGTTTGGGATGCGCATGGAATAATTTGTATCGATTACCATGAGAAGGGAAAAAAACCATCAACAGTGACTATTATATGGCATCATTGGAGCGTTGGAGGTCGCAATCGCGGCAAAACGGCCCCATATGAAGAAGAAAAAAGTGTTGTTCCACCAAGCCAACGCACCGTGCCACAAGTCATTGAGAACGATGGCAAAAATTCATGAATTGGGCTTCGAATTGCTTCCCTACCCACCGTATTCTCCAGATCTGGCGCCCAGCGACTTTTTCTTGTTCTCAGACCTCAAAAGGATGCTCGCAGGGAAGAGGTGATCGCCGAAACTGAGGCCTATTTTGAGGCAAAACCGAAGGAGTACTACCAAAATGGTATCAAAAAATTGGAAGGTCGTTATAATCGATGTATCGCTCTTGAAGGGAACAATGTTGAATAATAAAAACAAAAAAATGTGTTTTTCTTTGTTAGACCGGGGACTTATCAGCCAACCTGTTATGCTAAAATCGGAACAACATATATATGGGGGCTTTGTCAAATTCGTAGCCGATTTTGATAAAATTTGGCACACATTGCTAAAATTTTAATTTAACCAAATTCGATATGCATATATATAATGTTAGTTCCACTCCTTGTGAAAAATTTTTCGTAACTCGGGGTAAAACTTTGGCCTCTGGGGCCATAGGATTGTAAATCGGGTGAAAGCTATATATGGGAGCTATATTTAAATCTGAACCGATTTCAACCAAATTCGGTACGCATATTTAGAACGTTAATTCTACTCCCTGTGAAAAATTTCACGCAACTCGGAGTAAACCATTGGCATCTGGGGCCATAGAATTCTAAATCGGGCGAATGCTATATATGAGAGCTATATTTAAATCTGAATTCTAATCCCTGTGCAAAATATCACGTAAATCACAACAAAATATTGGCCTCTGGGGTCATAGGATTGTAAATCGGGCGAAAGCTATATATGAGAGCTTTATATGAATCTGAACCGAATTGACTGATATTCTGCAAAATTTTTCGAAACTCACAAAATATTCGATATACGAGATTGGAAGAAGATCGGTTGATAAATACGTCATTTATGACCAGATCGGCTATAAATATATTTTTTTCCAAAATCAATAGTGATCGCCTATTAGCCGAAAAAGGACCCTATGCCGATCGGAGTTTGCACACACAAATACATCAACAGACAGACAGACATTCGGACATCGCTAAATCGACTCTCAATTTGATTCTAAGCCGATCGGGGTGTATGATTACTCCTTGGCGTTACATACAAATACACAAACTTATTATACCATGTACCACAATAGTGGTGAAGGGTATAAAAACATCAGAACATCAAAGTTATCCAGCAAAAAAATTTGGAAGTTCTTCCAAAGGCACAGCTTTAAAGCACTTCTAGAAGATGCACTCCCAATGATGTTCTTTATTTTAACTATCCTGGAAGTTCTTTTAATTCAATTTTTATAACTTGTGTTTTTCATACTTTTAATGGGTAATTTTAATTTTGTTGTTGTTTCAAATATGTTAAAAACAGAGTAAGAATTCATAAAATGGTACAAATTAATTAAATTTTGTCTAAAAAAATGCTAAATCCAATCTGAAAAAATTGTGAATTTTTGAAAATATTTGAGGTCAAACGTTTCCGACAAGCGTTAGAATCTATTAAAAATTATAAAAAATTATTTATTTGACAAAATATCACAGAATTTGTTAATTTACATCCAAAACATTGAATTCGGATCAGACCTAAAAAAGTGATGCAAATTCAGTGCAACGGATATTGAAATGGAGGACTTCCGTCCTATGACAAGCCCATGTTAAATTCATCGCTTCTGCGTCAATTTTGCACCACTTCCGGATCCAAAAAGAACATTTTCATTACTTTTTTGGCGACGCTTTTTTTGCTGGCTAACTTTGTTTAATGTTAAAATTCGATAAGCTAAGCTAAGCTGTTCTAATACAATTTCAAATTGAATTGTAAAGTTCAACTTCTGACTTCCGTTCATATTGAATCCATATTGTATCGTTCGTGACTCCTACCATCCCCTTTGGGTAAACACACCGAATTGTGTCTCCCTTTAATATTCGCTATGTGTACTAAAAGAGCTCCTACATCATAACCATCAATTTCCATTTTGCAATTGGTTCCACTTCAAACTAAATATCAATATGTCATCCATAATTTGTCACAAGTTTCATTTAGAAATTCCAAAAAATAACGAAAAACTTCTGCATACCTTTAGGCAAGCAATGAAAAACTATTGCAAAGCATATGTATGCTCATGTATACTTTTTGGCTCTGTACTTTCATTGCATATGCAGCATACTTTTAGATGCAGACAAATATACAAACATAGCCTAAATAGATTGAAACAAAATATTGGCAAAGTTATTGTACGAATAAATAGTCTATTGTATCAGAAAACTATGTATGCACATTTTAAAGTTAAATTGAAATTAAAAATAAAAATTGTTTTATAAGGAAAATAAAAAGGAATTAAATTCAAAGAATACGACTCTTTGGCTTTGTAAATAAATTGTTTTAATAGAAATTTGTTATGATTTTTCTATTGAAGGGCTTCGAAAACTTTAATTAACTTTAGTGAAAAGTTAAATATGTTTTTCTTGGAGTTTACACTGCATACACGGAAGAAAAAAACTGTTTTTCATATGTTTAAGGGACGACATGTAATATCTGAAGTATTGAATGAAAATTGTCATTTAGTAAACTAAAAAGCTGGTTGATTTTTTTAGTTAACGCAAGAAGCTTATTGATTTTGGTATAGATAAATTACCGGAAACGCAAGAAACTGGTTGAGTTTGGTATAAATAAATTGCCGGAAACATGTTCCATGAGTAATCATAGAGAGTTTCCCCATACCGGGAGATCCTCTCAAATATTTTGTCAATTATCTTGCAAGAGACGAAATATATTGCAACCAATTTCAGGTTACTATCATTTCGAACCCGCTTGTCTGATAGATGACAGATTTATTACATTGCAGGTTCATTTTACCCGAAATAACCCGAAAAGATTTGATCGGGTCAATTTTAATAGCGAATATTTTCGGGGAAATGTCCCAAACTTAGTATTTAAACCCTGGGCAGATATGTTATACATTGCGGAGTCATTTAAACGTAGGACTCAGCACCAGTCAACTGCTTGAAAAGGAGATTCCTTGTCTCATTTCTACCGCACAATGGCCACCGAAATCTCAGGATTTTGCAGAGTAAGATTGGCACTAAAATATATCAAAGTATAGCTAATCTCAAGATGGCGCTTCGCCGTGCATGGGACAAACTAACGCAGGGCTATTTTCGTACAGCGTGATGGCCAAAAAGTCAGGTTTACTTCTTTGGTCCATTTTTTTGTACGACCCCATCCATTGGAAGTGTAGTGGTTCGCCATGGGAAACTATCCACCCTACGAAATGGCTGGGCAGTAAAATTGCCAATTACACATTCGCTATTGCGCTATTGCGTTATACCTGAATATGTTTTACTTGCGGTATAACTCAGCGTTGCTTTTCTATAGAAATAAAATTTTGACAAAATTTCCCATAGAAATAAAATTTTGACCAAATTTTCCAAAGAAATAAAATTTTAACAAAATTTTCTTAAGAAATAAGATTTTGACAACATTTTTTATGGAAATAAAATATTGACAAAGTTTACTATAGAAATAAAATTTTGGCAAAATTTTCTATAGAAATAAAATTTTGACAAAATTTTCTAAAGAAATAGAATTTTGACAAAATTTTCTATAGAAATAAAATTTGGACAAATTTTTCCATACAAATAAAATGTCGACAAAAATTTCTATAGAGATAAAATTTCGACAAAATTTTCAACACAAATAAAATATCGACAAAATTCTCTATAGAAATAAAATTTTGACAAAATTTTCCATGAAAATAAAATTTTGACAAAATTTGCCATAGAAATAAAATTATGACAAAATTGTCCATAGAAATAAAATTTTGACAAAATTGTCCATTGAAATAAAATTTTGACAAAATTTTCCACAGAAATAAAATTTTGACAAAATTTTCCATAGAAATAAAATTTTGACAAAATTTTCCATAGAAATAAAATTTTGACAAAATTTTCCATAGAAATAAAATATTACCAAAATTTTCTTTAGAAATAAAATTTTGACAAAGTTTTCTATGGAAATAAAATTTTGACAAAATTGTCAAAAGAAATAAAATTTTGACAAATTTTTCTTTAGAAATAAAATTTTGAAAAAATTGTCAAAGGAATAAAATTATGACAAAATTGTCAAAAGAAATAAAATTATGACAAAATTGTCCACAGAAATAAAATAGTGTCAAAATTTTCCATAGAAACAAAATTTTGACAAAATCTTCTAAAGAAATAAAATTTTGACAAAATTTTCCATGTAAATAAAATTCTTACAAAATTTTCTATAGAAATAAAATTTTGACAAAAATTTCTATACAAATAAAATTTTAACAGAATTTTCTATACAAATAAAATTTTGGTAAAAAACAGTAATAAAATTTTGATAAAATATTCTATGGAAATAAAATTTTGACAAAATTTTCTATTGCATAGAAATAAAATTTTGACATTTTCCCTAGAAATAAAATTGCCAATTACACATTCGCTATTGCGTTATACCTGAATCTGTTTTACGTTCGGTATAACTTAACGTTACTTTTCTATAGAAATTTTGCCAAAATTTCCCATAGAAATAAAATTTTGACCAAGTTTTCCAAAGAAATAAAATTTTGATAAAATTTTCTTTATAAATAAAATTTTGACCAAATTTTTTATAGAAATAAAATATTGACAAAGTTTTCTATAGAAATAAAATTTTGGCAAATTTTTCTATAGAAATAAAATTTTGACAAAATTTTCTATAGAAATAAAATTTTGACAAAATTTTCCATACAAATAAAATGTCCACAAAATTTTCTATAGAGATAAAATTTTGACAAAATTTTCCATGCAAATAAAATATCGACAAAGTTCTCTATAGAAATAAAATTTTGACAAAATTTTCCATAGAAATAAAATTTTGACAAAATGTTCCATAGAAATAAAATTTTGACAAAATTGTCCATAGAAATAAAATTTTGACAACATTTTCTTTAGAAATAAAATTTTGACAAAATTTTCTTTAGAAATAAAATATTGACAAAATTTTCCATAGAAATAAAATGTTGCCAAAATTTTCTTTAGAAATAAAATTTTGACAAAGTTTTCTGTAGAAATACAATTTTGACTAAATTGTCAAAAGAAATAAAATTTTGACAAAATTTTCTTTAGAAAAAAAATTTTGACAAAGTTTTCTATAGAAATAAAATTTTGACAAAATTTTCAAAAGAAATAAAATTATGACAAAATGTCCACAGAAATAAAATACTGACAAAATTTTCCATAGAAACAAAATTTTGACAAAATCTTCTAACGAAATAAAATTTTGACAAAATTTTCCATGTAAATAAAATTCTTACAAAATTTTCTATAGAAATAAAATTTTGACAAAAATTTCTATACAAATAAAATTTTAACAGAATTTTCTATAGAAATAAAATTTTGACAAAATTGTCAAAAGAAATAAAATTTTGACAAAATTTTCTTTAGAAATAAAATTTTGACAAAGCTTTCTATAGAAATAAAATTTTGACAAAATTGTCAAAAGAAATAAAATTATGACAAAATTGTCCACAGAAATAAAATAGTGACAAAATTTTCCATAGAAACAAAATTTTGAAAAAATCTTCTAGAGAAATAAAATTATGACAAAATTTTCCATGTAAATAAAATTCTTACAAAATTTTCTATAGAAATAAAATTTTGACAAAAATTTCCATACAAATAAAATTTTAACAGAATTTTCTATACAAATAAAATTTTGGTAAAAAAATCTACAGTAATAAAATTTTGATAAAATATTCTATGGAAATAAAATTTTGACAAAATTTTCTATTGCATAGAAATAAAATTCATAGAAATAAAATTTTGACAACATTTTCCCTAGAAATACAATTTTGACAAAAAAATGTCCATGGAAATAAAATTTCGACAAAATTTTCAGGAAATTTTCTTTAGAAACAAAATTTTGACAAAATTTTCGTTAGAAATAAAATTTTGACAAAATTTTCGTTAGAAATAAAATTTTAACAAAATTTTCTATAGAAATTAAATTTTGACAAAATTTTTTAAAGAAATAAAATTTTGACAAAACTTTGTAAAGAAATAAAATTTTGACAAAATTTTGTAAAGAAATAAAATTTTGACAAAATTTTCTTTTCGAATAAAATTTTGATAAAAATTTCCACAGAAATAAAATGTTTACAAATTTTTGGTGAGTAAGATTTCCTTTTTTGTAGAAGTGATAACTTTTCCTTTGTGGCGCAAGCTAAAATCGTCAAAACATTTAAAATTCTATAATTTACAATCTGAGAGATATTTATACAGATGTTTTTTATTTGAATTTGGTAGATTTTTGGGAATCCATGTTGGCCCCATTTCGTAGAGTGTATTGATTCGCCATTTTGTTCAGACCGTCTAGAGAAGTCACTGCTATGATTAAAAAATCCTTACAGTAGGTTATATATAGGGCATAGCTTCCAACTACCATTTCATTTCGTACTCTTCTCAATTGTAATGGATGATTTGGGCACGTGTTGGTTATTTGGCCATTTTGCTCTAATAGAATTGAATTCTGACCAGAAGATAACGTTTGCATAGACAAAGAATGACTTGGTTTTTACTGCACTTACTTCCTTCTTCCTCTCCAATATACTGCACTCTAGTTCATCTTTGGACTCAAATGATGTATGAACTTCAGCTAGGAGCCTAGGAGTTCGAGTGCTGTGTGTTTCAGATTACGGATACCTTGGCAATGTGTTTATCTATTTTCACTGTCAGTTTTATGGACATTGGACAAATGATGCCACTGGCATAGTAAGTCATAGACCGACCGACAGAATGGTTCGATATGAAACGAATGGATGGATGGATGGATGAACTCCTAGACGGATAAGTACTATCTACACTCTTTGGTAGAACAATAAACCATAATAAGGTTTTTGACTTTGACTTATCGAAAGGCAAATGGAGTGCGTGCCCGTATAAATAGGAGTATTATGTGAAGGTAGATTGATTATCAACTGTTACACTTGGTTGTCCATAGTTATGGTCATATACTACCGTCTCTCTTTTGAAATCACCATATGCTTTTGTGCAATTGGTGCTTCTATGCATATCTGGTTCTCTTGAATGATTTGCCAATATGTTGGATACTGCCTTTTTTGCTATAACGAATGTTGAAGTTGAAATTGATATGGCAAGCAGATATCAATGGCTCAAGGAAGAAATAATTCATATGGAAAAGATTTCTAAATACAAAAATCCATTTATATGTGATTCTTCTCTGCAGACATTATGCAAAACCAAAACAGAAGTGTATCAAAAACCATATTGTTCAGGTTAACCCAGTGAACGATTTGATTAAGTCGTTGAAGTAAAAATTTTCATTTCAGTCATTACTGATCATGATTATTTCAACCATAACTAGATGTTTGTTTTTTTTTTTTTTTAATTTGATTGTTCAAAAGCAAACATATGGGAAAGAACATAACATTTTAGAATCAGTTTAGATTCGTTCGAGTGGGATGCCTTTGGCACGCATTATGGCCTTCAAACGGCAGTACAAGCCATCACACCTTAGAAGAAAGTAGCTCTGCGGTATTTTGGGCCTTAACTCTTGAGATGATCGACACTTTGGCATAGTTTTGTGCCAACCTTACTATCCACAATGCATCAGGCTCAACAGTAGAGGATCCAACTCTTTAAAGCCTTCTTGGTTGATGTGTGCTGACTGCGATGTTGGGAAGTCCAGTTTGAATGTCACTGGTCTGTAGCTGAAATGGTTATCTGCCCATTACCATCAACGGCTTGCATTCTGGTGGTCAATCGGAGGTGTACATTTTCCAAAAACTGCACGATTTCGAATGAAACTCCTCATTGGAGAAAACCAAATCCGGGTTTGGTCCAAGCTCATTTTTTAATATATGTTGCATCCATTCTCGCGATATGTTCAGCTCCACTTTTGGGACGCGATGCAACACTGCCAGTATCATGGTACACTCCTCTTCCCTCGGAGTGTTATTACCATTTTGTAACCGCTTTGTCATTACTTCGAGGTGGATCCCATGTGGTCAGTGACCATTTCCTTCTAGTCCGTTTCCAGATTCAAGTTTCCATTACTCAAGTCGTAGTGTGTATTTGTGAATCTTTTTCCGCGGAGAAATTGTTCTACAAATCGCCCTATGGCCTCCCAGTTTCTCACACTCTGTACCACCTTCTGGATTATATTTTTCGGAGAGTCATGTCGTATTTCATCTTCTAGCGCTGCCTGTCGTTCTGCCTACCCGACACATCTAAAGAATAACAGGTTGGCTGATAAGTCCCCGGTGTAACAAAAAAAAAACACATTTTTTTTTGTCAAAATTCGTTTTTATTATTCAACATAGTTCCCTTCAAGAGCGATCTAACGATTATAACGACTTTCCAATTTTTTGATACCATTTTGGTAGTACTCCTTCGGTTTTGCCTCAAAATAGGCCTCAGTTTCGGCGATCACCTCTTCCTTGCAGCCAAATTTTTTTCCTGCGAGCATCCTTTTGAGGTCTGAGAACAAGAAAAAGTCGCTGGGGCCAGATCTAGAGAATACGGTGGGTGGGTGGGTGGGGAAGCAATTCGAAGCCCAAGTCATGAATTTTTGCCATCGTTCTCAATGACTTGTGGCACAGTGCGTTGTCTTGGTGGAACAACACTTTTTGATTCTTCATATGCCGTTTTGCCGCGATTTCGACCTTCAAACGCTCCAATAACGCCATATAATAGTCACTGTTGATGGTTTTTCCCTTCTCAAGATAATCGATAAAAATTATTCCATGCGCATCCCAAAAAACAGAGACCATTACTATGCCAGCGGACTTTTGAGTCTTTCCACGCTTCGGAGACGGTTCACCGGTCGCTGGCCACTCAGCCGACTTCGATTGGACTCAGGAGTGTAGTGATGGAGCCATGTTTCATCCATTGTCACATATCGACGGAAAAACTCGGGTATATTACGAGTTAACAGCTGCAAACACCGCTCAGAATCATCAACACGTTGTTGTTTTTGGTCAAATGTGAGCTCGCGCGGCACCCATTTTGCACAGAGCTTCCGAATATCCAAATATTGATGAATGATATGACCAACACGTTCCTTTGATATCTTTAAGGCCTCTGCTATCTCGATCAACTTCATTTTACGGTCATTCAAAATCATTTTGTGGATTTTTTTGATGTTTTCGTTGGTAACCACCTCTTTCGGGCGTCCCCTGCGTTCACCGTCCTCCGTGCTCATTTCACCACGCTTGAATTTTGCATACCAATCAATTATGTTGATTTCCCTGGGGCAGAGTCCGGAAACTCATTATCAAGCCAAGTTTTTGCTTCCACCGTATTTTCCCCTTCAGAAAACAATATTTTATCAAAACACGAAATTCCTTTTTTTCCATTTTTTTTTTTCACAATAACAAAAGTTGCTTCACAAAAGACGCTCTATCTCACAAACTAATTGACTTACAGACGTCAAATTTTGACACGAATCATTTGAAGGTTAGTACTATATAAAAATAATATGCATTTAATACTAGCGACGCCATCTATGTGTCAGACCGGGGACTTATCAGCCAACCTGTTATATGTTCGGCATCATTCGCGATATCTTCTTCTCCTGAGCTGCATTTCCCCATACGATGCGGATACTTTCGAAAGTATTCGTGATCAAAGAGCATCTGAGTCATGTAATACGTCACTTATACCTTATCGGTGTTTCCATCTGCCGTTTGTTTCGTTCCTCAACCGTTCCTGCTTCTATATCTGGTGTCTTGTTGAATGTTCGGTACCAAGTCCGTCGTGTCTTGATGTTTAACCATTTGCCGCTCAATCGCCAGGAGGTCTATTAATGCGGCTTCCTACGATACCGTGCGGTATACTGACGTGATTCTCAGACCTGCCGTTCTCTCTATTGAAAGCAGCTTTTTCGCTCTAGTCCGTCTCTATAGGGTCGACGCCCACATTTCACAGAGGAGCATACTATTACTCATTTCCGAGAGTATTTTTCTTCTGCTTGAAAGAGCACCTCCTACATTTGCCATCAGCTTGCTCAGTCACTACGTTATCGTAGCAGCTGTTTTTGTCAAAAGCTAAAAAAAAAAATTAGTTTAAATAAATGAAAATAGCTGACAAACTGATCCCGTTTGCTTTAGTTGCAAAATATGTTCGCTGGTTTTCAGCTGGAGGTGTTACAGAAAGCTCTTGTTAGAATTTTCTAATACCAAATCAAATAGAAGAACTTCCACCTACCATATGCTCATTTGTAAAGTATTGAATTGCATTTCCTTTCCATTCGACATATACCATTGCCAAAACTATCGTTACTACCTTCTACTGCTCGTTCACTCTTGGTTAGGCATTATGCGGTTTCCTCACCTGGACATAGAATAATGAGCAACCAGCTGAATACTCCTTGTCATCTATGATAGTAGGATAAATGCAGCAGCTGGACAGCAGGTTTTGTTGATGATATGGTATGGTTTACACAGTATCCACTATAGTGACCATCATCATCTTTCTCCAGGTAACCATTGGCTTTTATTTAAAGTCATCATTACTTGAATACGCATTTGGATACATCCGACATATCCGATTTGTGGGTGTGCTGCGTTGGCAAAACATAAAATCCCATCCCAATTTGAGACTGCGGATGGCAGCAGTGATGACTATGTTCGTTCAGTGCAAAAGCTCAACATCTGCTCGTATATGATTTCCTTTGGGGATGAGGATTTACCGTTCTGTTCTCCACTCTAGCCCATTGTGGATCATGGAAGGCATCATTAATGATGCCATATCAATTTCACTGTATATTCGATTTTCTTTCACTGTGTAACAAAGCCCTTTCGTAGCAGGGCAATTTATTGCAAGGCTTCATCCATGGAGGAACAAATAATGTTTCTATTTTTGGGAAAAAAAAACAAACAAAATACTCCAAGCTAGAGGAAAATGGCAATAACAGTTAGTGGAAGAAGAATTTTACAAATTTGGGGCAAATGCAAATTTGGTATTTGGAAACTTTAAAGGAGTACATGAATTGGGATGTTCAGAGATCCCACATTTGAGGAAGAAATAACTTTAGAATATTTCTCATAGGAGTTGCAAAGATGTTTGAGATTCTTACTAGCTGGCAACTTAATTTGCAACTTAATTAACAAAATATTTTTCTTTATTTTTTTTTCAGGTATGTTCCATTGACTTTAATATCAGATTGGTAATTTAAGTATGTATGCGAGGTGAGTTATTAGCAGAAGATTTTTACATCTAGACGGGGACGGCAAACCCAATTCATAAAACTAGAACCACAAGAATCTTCAAATTGCACATCAAAAAATAATTTTCGGCAGGGAAAATCATGAAAATAGAAAAAACTATAGTTATTTTACTTTCTCCAAATGTGAAATTGTCGTTTAACCAGTCAATATTTGCAAAAGACGAATTTTTTCATATACTCGATTTTCGACTTTTTATCAATTGAATAAGTCTTCCTCAGTAACAGTCCATCTATCACGCCATACTAAAGTAGAAAATTTGAACCTCCAGTTCCGAAGAGAAGACGATTACTCGATTTTGACCATTATCAAAAGTTAAAAAAATTCAACAGTCCACTCGACGATTTGGAACATTAAAAAAAAAGTTGATTTAAAATTTTCTGCTCTTTTTTTTTTTGCAAAAAGTAAGGTTAAAATGGCAGCCCGATGAAGTTTCAGGCTCACTTAGACTATTCAGTCCATTGTGATAAGATTTTGTTAAAATTTTATCTCTATCGAAAATATTGTCAAAATTTTATTTCTATAGAAAATTTTGTCAACATGTTATCTCTATAAAAATATTGTCAAAATTTTATTTCTATAGAAAATTTTGTCAAAATTTCATTTTTATAGAAAATTTTGTCAAAATTTTATTTCTATAGAAAATTTTGTCACAATTTTTTTATAGAAAATTTTGTCAAAATTTTATTTCTATAGAAAATGTTGTCAAAATTTTATTTCTATAGAAAATGTTGTCAAAATTGTATTTCTAAGAAAATTTTGTCAAAATTTTATTTCTAATAATTTTGTCAAAATTTTATTTCTATAGAAAGTTTTATCAAAATTTTATTGCTATAAAAATTTTTGTCAATTGTTTTTTTCTATAGAAAATTTTGTCAAAATTTTATTTCTATAGAAATTTTTGTCAAAATTTTATTTCTAAGAAAATTTTTGCAAAATTTTATTTCTATAGAAAATTTTTGCAACATTTTATTTCTATGGAAAATTTTGCAAAATTTTATTTCTGTGGAAAATTTTACACAATTATTTCCATAGAAAAATATAGTCAACATTTTGTTTCTATAGTAAAATCGGCAAAATTTTATTTATATTTCCAAATGTGAAATCAATATTTCACATTTTGCAAAAGTCGGCTTTCGAATTATTTCCATATACTCGATTCTCGACTTTTTAACAATTTGAATAATTCGTCGTCAGTAACAGTCGATCTATCACGCCATACTAAAGTAGAAAATTCGAACCTCCAGTTCCAAAGAGAAGACGATAACTCGATTTTGATCATTATCAAAAGTTAAAAAATTCAACAGTCCACTCGACGATTTGGAAGATTACAAAAAAAGTTGATTAAGAATTTTCTACTTTTTTGGCAAAAAGTAAAGTTAAAATGGCGGCCCGATTATGTTTCAGGCTCACTTGTGATAAAATTTTCTCAAAATTTTATCTCTATAGAAAATGTAGTCAAAATTTTATTTCTATGGAAAATTTTGTCAAAATTTTATTCCTATAGAAAATTTTATCAAACTTTTATTTCTATAGCAAATTTTGTCAAAATTTTATTTCTATAAAAAATTTTGTCATAATTGTATTTCTATAGAAAATTTTGTCAAAATTGTATTTCTATAGAAAATTTTGTCAAAATTTTATTTTTATAGAAAATATTTGCAAAATTTTATTTCTATAGAAAATTTTGTCAAAATTTTATTTTTATAGAAAATTTTGTAAAAATTTTTATTTCTATAGAAAATTTTTGCAAAATTTTATTTCAATAGAAAATTTTTGCAAAATTTTATTTCTATAGAAAATTTTTGCAAAATTTTATTTCTATAGAAAATTTTGTCAAACTATTATTTCTATGGAAAATTTGGTCGAAATTTTATTTCTATAGAAAATTTTTGCAAAATTTTATTTCAATAGAAAATTTTTGCAAAATTTTATTTCTATAGAAAATTTGTGCAAAGTTGGATTTCTGTAGGGAAAATTTTTGCAAAATTTTATTTCAATAGAAAATTTTGTAAAAAATTTATTTCTTTAAAAAATTTTGTCATAAATTTATTTCTGTAGAAAATTTGTCAAAATTTGATTTCTATAGAAACTTTTACCAAAGTTTTATTTCTATAGAAAATTTTGTCAAATTTTTCTTTCTATAGAAACTTTTGTCAAAATTTTATTTCTATAGAAAATTTTGTCAAAATTTTTTTTCTATAGAAAATTTTTCCAAAATTGGATTTCTGTAGAGGAAATTCTTCCAAAATTTTATTTCTTTAGTTTGTACAAAATTTGAAATTTTGTCAAATTTTTATACCTATAGAAAATTTTGTCCAAATTTTATTTCTATAGAAAATTTTATCAAAATTTTATTTCTATAGAAAATATTTGCAAAATTTTATTTCTATAGAAAATTTTGTCAAAATTTTATTTCATATAGAAAATTTTGTCAAAATTTTATTTCTATAAAAAATTTTGTCATAATTGTATTTCTATAGAAAATTTTGTCAAAACTTTATTTCTATAGAAAATTTTATCAAAATTTTATTTTTATAGAAAATTTTGCAAAAATTTATTTCTATAGAAAATTTTCGCAAAATTTTATTTCTATAGAAGATTTTTGCAAAATTTTATTTCTATAGAAAATTTTGTCAAAATTTTATTTCAATAGAAAATTTTTGCAAAATTTTATTTCTATAGAAAATTTGGTCGAAATATTACTTCTATGGAAAATTTGGTCGAAATATTATTTCTATAGAAAATTTTTGCAAAATTTTATTTCTATAGAAACTTTTTCCAAAGTTTTATTTCTATAGAAAATTTTGTCAAATTTTTCTTTCTATAGAAATTTTGTCAAAATTTTATTTCTGTAGAAAATTTTGTCAAAATTTTATTTCTATAGAAAATTTGTCACAATTTTTTTTTGTATAGACACCTTTGTCAAAATTTTATTTCTAATATCTATGGAAAATTTTGTCAAAATTTTATGTCTACGGAAAATTTTGACAAAATTTTATGTCTACGGAAAATTTTGTCAAAATTTTATTTCATATAGAAAATTTTGTCAAAATATTATTTCTTATATTATGGATGTTTTTATTATATCCGACCTGTATATAGATTTTCCAATCGATAATTGTTGATAAAAACGAGCTCGAGGTCGTTGTTATCAATTGGAAAATTTTATTTCTATAAACATTTCTGTCATAATTGTACTTCTATAGAAAATTTTGTCAAAATTTTATTTCTATAAAAAATTTTGTCAAAATTTTATTTTTATAGAAAATTTTGTAAAAATTTTTATTTCTATAGAAATTTTTTGCAAAATTTTATTTCTATAGAAAATATTTGCAAAATTTTATTTCTATAGAAAATTTTCGCACAACTTTATTTCTATAGAAAAGTTTTGCAAAATTTTATTTCTATAGAAAATTTTTGCAAAATTTTATTTCTATAGAAAATTTTTGCAAAATTTTATTTCAATAGAAAATTTTTGCAAAATTTTATTCCTATAGAAAATTTGGTCGAAATTGTATTTCTATAGAAAATTTTTCCAAAATTTGATTTCTGTAGAGAAAATTCTTGCAAAATTTTATTTCTATAGAAAAGTTTGTACAAAATTTATTTCTATAAAAAATTTTCTCAAAAATTTATTTCTGTAGAAAATTTTTCAAAATTTGATTTTTATAGAAAATTTTTCCAAAGTTTTATTTCTATAGAAAATTTTGTCAAATCTTTATTCCTATAGAAAATTTTGTCAAAATTTTATTTCCACAAATATTAATTTTGTCAAAATTTTATTTCTAAAGAAAATGTTTTAAAAGTTGTATTTCCATAAATATAAATTTTGTCAAAATTTTGATTCTATAGAAAATTTTGTCAAAATTTTATTTCTATAGAAAATTGTGTCAAAACTTTAATCTATAGAAAATTTTACACAATTATTTTCATAAAAAAAATTTAGTCAAAATTTTATTTCTATAGAAAATTCGGCAAATTTTTATTTGTATAGAAAATTTTGTCAAAATTTGTTTTCTGTAGAAAATTTTGTCGAAATTTTATTTCTATAGAAAATTTTTGCCAAATTTTATTTCTATAGAAAAGTTTGTCGAAATTTTATTTCTATAGAAAATGTTTGCAAAATTTTATTTCTATAGAAAATGCTTGTAAAATTTAATTTCTATAGAAATTTTTTGTAAAATTTTATTTCTATAAAAAAATTTTTGCAAAATTTTATTTCTATTTAACATTTTGGCAAAAGTTTATTTCTATAGAAAATTTTGTCAAAATTTTCTTTCTATAGAACATATTTGCAAAATTTTATTTCCATAGAAAATTCTGTCAAAATTTTATTTCCATAGAAAATATAGTCGAAATTTTTTTCCATAGAAAATTTTGTCACAATTTGTTTTCTATAAAAATTTTTGTCAAAATTTCATATCTATAGAAAACTTTTGTCAAATCGAACGTACCTAACTTAGGAAATTTGTAACTAAAGGATTTGTTTATCAGACCTCGTATTCTTATCGCCCTGTTATCTGAAATATTGCAATATTAATCCAACCATAACCGAATATCTTTGTACTTTGGTAGAAGTACCCATTATAAAGGAATTAATTAATTACTTCTTATACCCAATAGGATCGAACTCTTTCTGTAGTTTTACCTTAGTTGTTTTAGAAAATATAAATGTAGTACTTAAACACATCTTCTCCTTATGCTGTTACCAATATTTACATTGCATACAAATCTTTTAAACAAATATTTTAAAGGATTTCTTAAATCAACTTCTTTTACCATTTAATTTATATTATTTATTATTATTTGTTCATCAAAGTTTTATGCCATATATTGAAGTGCCTAAACAATTTATGTCAATTTGTGGTCATTCTGTCCAAAAGAATAAGAGTGAAAACCACAATTTAATATTTAAAATTCAAGTGTTGACAGAGAAATTAAATTTCATTTTCATTAGATTAATACTTAAAAATTCATTTTTTAATGTCACGGATATATTTAAGTTTTTTTTTTTTTTTTGATTTTTTCTATTTTGAAAAATTAATTAGGTGAAAAATCGAATCGAATTATGAGTAAATGGTATGCCATTTAATTTTTTAGAATTTGATATTTGCAATTACAACAAATCAAGTAATTATTAAAGGGAAATTGTAACAATAATATGATTTCATTGGATTTCCCAAAAATGTCAATGCAATTTTGGCATCATTTCCGCTATATACATTTTTTCCTATTTACTGAGTTATGTTTACTTTAGAAAAATTGTTGTATTCAAATCTGTTAAATGGATTATCTTTTCACAAAAACTATGAATAGATATCCTTTAAAAATTGTAAAACAATTTATCACAAAAATGAATTGTTCCGTACAGAGGCGGAAGAAGGCTACCGATGCATGATCACATTCCATCGCATTATGGTAATGAGGTTCTTTATAAGAAAATCTTAATCGTACAATATCTTACAGTTATCATTAGATTTTTTCGTCTTCATTTTTCCCCTTTTGCTGCTGCAAACGTCATAATTATCCATTAGATGTGAGGCCCCATTAACATCCCCCTATTTATATCACCTTCAGAAAAAGATCCTATGTATTTGCATATTGCCAAAATAAAGCATAAATTAAATCTGTGATATCAAATTTATTACACATGAATAAACTTTCAAAAGGAAGCTAACTATTCCAAGAAATTCGAAAAGACATCCCAAGTTTTTCGAAAGCAGACAAAATATGAATTTTTGCCTAAAAGTGTTGAAATATCTTCCATGTACGTCTATAGTTTGTGAGTTCTTATTCTTTTATTCAAAACTTTCAGAAACTCGTTTCAACAATTTTGCTGTTAGTAAAATTCTTCATCATATGTTTCAAATATAGGGCTTTACATACCAAATAATTTTATTTTATTTTATTGTGTTTTTAATAACAATTACAAGAATTGATTCTTATAATTACAGTAAAGGCATTTTGATGACAAATAATATCTATCCTTAGATTTCATAAATGAAAATAAAAAATTTTTAATATTCCAGAGACTTATTGCATTTATGAAGACATACCAATATGTAATATGGTTTTTATACCGAAATGGAACAATTATTTTCCCTCTATTAGACCTAGCTAACCTTATTCTTCCGTATAAATAATATGGCTTATGTGAATAAATTATCCGATGCTTTTTTTTTTTTTTTTTTTTTTTTTGAGTGCTAGTGACATGGAACGTACTTTTTATAGCCGAGTTCGAACTTCAAAACACTCAGAAATGTAACCAGCATTACTGAGAGAGGAAAATCCACCGCCAAATTTTTTTTTTTGGGGTTCTGTCGAAATTGGGGTTGATCCCACGACCCTATGTATTGAAAGCGGGCATGCTAACCATTGCACCACGGCACCTCCGTTATACTACCTCTTTGTATCATTAGGAATTTTGACTTTGCAGGGTTAAGACATAGTCCATTAGCTTTTGCCAATTATTCTCTCGGACAATTTATTATCGAAATAAAATTTTAAAAAAAATTCTATTGAAATAAAATTTTGAAAAAAATTTTCTATAGAAATGAAATTTTGACAAATTTTTCTATAGAAATAAAATTTTGACGAAATTGTCAATAGAAATAAAATTTTGACATAATTTTCTAGAGAAATAAAATTTTGACAAAATTTTCCATAGAAATAAAATTTTGACAAAATTTTCCATAGAAATAAAATTTTGACAAAATTTTGCATAGAAATAAAATTTTGACAAAATTTTCTATGGAAATATATATATTTTTTTTTTGTTGTTTCGATTTCAGTTTAAACCATGCATTGACAAAACTACAAGTGTAGCTTAACAAACAGAGGAAAAGAATGTTTGTAAACTTTATTTGGGCAAAGCCCTATGGACTGCAAAATGGTTGGATGGACGCACGTTTCGGAATTACCACATTCCCAATCAGCATCCTCTTCTTGCAAACTATCAATAAATAAGAAAATTTGTACAAACATATCTCTTTTCCTTTGCCGCCGTCAAAATTTTGACAAAAATTTCTATAAAAATAAAATGTTGACAAAATTTTCTATAAAATATTCTATAAAAATAAAATGTTGACAAAATTTTCTATAGAAATAAAATTTTAACAAAATTTTCTATAAAATAAAATTTGGACAAAATTTTGTATAGAAATGAGATTTTGAAAAAATTTTCTATAAAAATAAAATTTTGACAAAATTTTCTATAGAAATAAAATTTTAACAAAATGTTCTATAGAAGCAAAATTTGACATAAATTTTGTATAGAAATAAGATTTAGACAAAATTTTCTATAGAAATAAACTTTGACAAAAATTTCTATAAAAATAAAACTTTGATAAAATTTTCTATGGAAATAAAATTTTGACGAAATTTTCTATAGAAATAAAATTTTTATAAAAAGTTTCTATAGAGATAAGATTTTAACAAAATTTTCTATGGAAATAAAATTTTAACAAAATTTTCTATATAAGTAAAATTTTAACAAAATTTTCTATAGAAATAAAATTTGACAAAATTTCCTATAGAAATAAAATTTTGAAAAAAATTTCTATAAAACTGAAGTTTTGACAAAATTTTCTATAGAAATAAAATTTTAACAAAATGTTCTATAGAACCAAAATTTGACATAAATTTTGTATAGAAATAAGATGATGACAAAATTTTCTATAGAAATAAAATTTGACAAAAATTTCTATAAAAATAAAACTTTGATAAAATTTTCTATGGAAATAGAATTTTGACAAAATTTTCTATAGAAATAAAATTTTTATAAAAAGTTTCTATAGAGATAAGATTTTGTCAAAATTTTCTATACAAATAAAATTTTAACAAAATTTTCTATAGAAATAAAATTTGACAAAATTTCCTATAGAAATAAAATTTTGAAAAAAAATCTGTAAAAATAAAATTTTGACAAAATTTTCTATAGAAATAAAATTTTAACAAAATTTTTTATAGAAATAAGGTTATTGCAAAATTTTCTACGGAAATAGAGTTTTGACAAAAATGTATATAAAGATAAAATTTTGACAAAATTTTCCATGGAAATAAAATTTTGACAAAATTTTTCTATTGAAATAAAATTTTGACAAAATTTTTCTATTGAAATAAAATTTTGACAAAAATTTCTATAAAAATACATTTTTGATAAAATTTTCTATGGAAATAAATTTTTGATAAAATTTTCTATGGAAATAAAATTTTGACCAAATTTTTTTATAGAAATTAAATTTTGACAAAATTTTCTATAGAAATAAGATTATAACAAAATTTTCCATAGAAATAGAGTTTTGACAAAAATGTCTATAAAAATAAAATTTTGACAAAATTTTCTATGGAAATAAAATGTTGACAAAATTTTCTATTGAAATAATATTTTGACAACATTTTCTATAGAAATAAAATTTTTATGGAAATAAAATTTTGACAAAAATGTCTATAAAAATAAATTTTTGATAAAATTTTCTATGGAAATACAATTTTGAAAAAAAATTCTATAGAAATACAATTTTTTTCAAAAATTGTCTATAGAAATAAAATTTTGACAAAATTTTCTATAGAAACAAAATTTTCTATCAAATCAATATCTTTAAAAGCAAAGTCCATTTTAAATATGTTTTGCTTTTTTGGTGCAAGGTAAAATCGTTAAAACATCTAAAAACAGACACATTTACAATTCAAGGGAAATTTATACACCCAAAAATTTGTCGCTTATAGGAGAGATCATAATATTGTGTAATATTTAAATAAATTTCTAAAGTAAAAAATTAAACATTTGTTTCGAAGAAAAAAACATTTTTTCATAATAACCACAGAAAAACTCCAAAATAAGAATTTTTAAATTTGGTAGATTTTCGGTAAAACTTTCTTCAAATTTTGGTATATTATTTTTGGCAAGAGTGGTAATCGTGGTAAGACATCGAAACTTAAAGCTGTCCCCGCTGTCAAAATATCGGAAATGTGCGTCAAATTCGGTATCCACTATACCCGATGGCAGATCCGTACAACTTTTACTTAATGCATGGCATTCAAGTGACAACCTTTCCCACTAGTTGTACTAACGCCTATATGTGGTGTTCGGTCGAAGTAACATAGGATCGAACGCACGTATGCGAGGCAGTCATGGTTAGGTTAGGTTAGGTTAAAGTGGCAGCCCGATTAAGATTCAGGCTCACTTAGACTATTCAGTCCATTGTGATACCACATTAACTAAAAGTACCTATTACATATGGGCACTTCTAGTTTTAACCGCTGAACCTTCTTGATTATTTTTCTTTGTTGAACCAACCTGATTGTTCCAAAAATATTAGCAGACTGCTTAAGTTAACGTTTTCCAGATCCGCCAGTAATCTGAAGCTATATGCTCCTAAAAGTTGCTTGCGCTTTACACAAAATGCAGGACACTCACACAAGAGGTGTTTAATTGATTCTTTTTCCTCCGCATCATGACAGCTCATACAATAGTCATTATACTTCGCGCCAATCGTTTTTGCAAAATCTCCTATCAGGCAGCGACCCGTTATAGCAGATATCAGGAGTGATACCTGACGTCTCGAGAACATTAGCATATCTAGTGTGCGGTTTAAGTTGAAATGGGGCCATATTTGCTTGGTGTCGTTACAACCCTTCTCCCATCGAACATTTGCCATCATAACAGCCTTCTCACGCAGCATGAGCTTGCAGGTAGCTAGGGGCATACCAACAAATTCTAGTTCCCCTGGAATATGTAAGGTAGTCCCTAGCCTTGCCAACTCATCCGCTTCGCAGTTCCCCGGTATGTTCCTATGGCCAGGCACCCATATTAGGTGAATATTGTACTGCTCAGCCATCTCATTGAGAGATTTGCGGCAATCGATGGCCGTTTTCGAGTTGAGGAACACAGAGTCCAAGGATTTTATTGCAGGTTGACTGTCTGAGTATATATTAATGCCCACATTTTTTGGAACATTACTTCTCAGCCAATTCGCCACCTCTCTTATTGCTAATATTTCAGCCTGAAAAACACTACAGTGATTAGGTAATCTTTTCGCTATTTGAAGTTCCAGATCATTAGAATATACTCCGAAACCCACTTGTCCATCCAATTTGGAGCCATCAGTGTAGAAATCTATATATTCTTTATTCAGTCATGCTAACCATTGATCCACGAATGAATGTTTCTGTGAAATAAAGTTTTTTAATTCGGCTCGTGGGTGCCGAAAACTATGCTTTATAAATATAATTATTGACTGTTTGTGTTGCTTGTGCGTTGCTGGCTATAGCGAAAATTGTCTGTTGATGAAAATATTAGCTACTTAGTCCAGTGGCTAGTGTGTTGGCTTACAAACTGTATGACCCGCGGTTCGTCCGCCGTTCTCCGTGCAAGCGAATGATAAAATTAAAAGAAAACAATTATAAACTCGAATAAGCTTAAATTTTATCTTCAATGGTCTCCCCCATATATGTCTATGCCAGCGCTTCGTACAGTCTATCTATTAATTTATACAATGTTGATAGAATATATAAATCCACATTGCCTTTCTTGATTAAAATAGAATATATCCCAATTGAAATATTATTTAAATTGACGAATATTTTCATTTAAATATATATTATTGAAAAATTCCATAGTTTATTTAATTTTGACTTAAATCCAAAGAAAAATCCAACTATAATTGTAGCCGAAATATGGAAGTTCTTACTCCCATAAAATGACACAAAAATTATTCCATTTAAGGGAAACATTATAATTTGATAAAAATTATAAAAAAAAATCATAGAATTGCTTCATTAGAATCTAAACTACTGAATTCTGATAAGATCTTAAGACATGATGCAAATTCAGTGCAACGTCTGTTGAAGTATTGCTATTCCTATTATTTTAGGTTATTTTTATAATTTATTAAGAATTATATGTCCACGGTTACCACTCGTGCCAAAAATAATCTACCAAAATTTCAAGAAAATTTTACCAAAAATCTACCTAATTAAAAAAACTCTTAATTTTTCTGAAATAAATCCCTTGCCGATTTTAGCTTTCACCAACAAGAGAAAGTTTCTACTTCTCTAAAACGGTGAAACTTTTTCACAATGGACTTTGATAGTATTACCTATCACTAAAATTAAAATTGTTACGGATATTGAATTTATAGTAAATTTTGTCAAAATTTTATTTCTATTGAAATTTTTGTCAAAATTTTATTTTTATAGATTTTTTTCTTAAATTTTATTTCTATAGAAATTTTTTCCAAAATTTTATTTCTATCGAAAATTTTGTCAAAATTTTATTTCTATAGAAAATATAAGCAAAATTTTATTTCTAGCGAAAATCTTGTCAAAATTTTATTTCTATAGAAATTTTTTCCAAAATTTTATTTCTATAGAAAATTTTGTCAAAATTTTATTTCTATAGAAAATTTAAGCAAAATTTTATTTCTAGCAAAAATCTTGTCAAAATTTTATTTCTATAAAAATTTTTGTCAAAATTCTATTTCTATAGAAACTTTTGTCAAATTTTCATTTCTATAGAAAATATTGTCAAAAATTTATTTCTATAGAAAACTATAGCGAAAATTGTCTGTTGATGAAAATATTAGCTACTTAGCCCAGTGGCTAGTGTGTTGGCTTACAAACTGTATGACCCGCGGTTCGTCCGCCGTTCTCCGTGCAAGCGAATGATAAAATTAAAAGAAAACAATTATAAACTCGAATAAGCTTAAATTTTATCTTCAATGGTCTCCCCCATATATGTCTATGCCAGCGCTTCGTACAGTCTATCTATTAATTTATACAATCTTGATAGAATATATAAATCCACATTGCCTTTCTTAAACCTTAGATGACATGGAAGTAGTTGTATACATGTTCTTATGTTAAATAAATATTTACAATTTAATTTGTAAGCAAATTTATTTTATCTCTAAATATTTATCAATGTACGTGTGAGTATTAGTGATGTTGATAGTTGAAGATACTATGTGTATGTCTGAGATGTGATAAATAATCTTCTTGCCAAATAATTGTATACATTCTCCTTGGAAATTATCATCTAGATTTTGGTTGAATAAATCTTTGCCCCGAAAAATATGCAAAACAAATCTAGGGAAGTTTGTCAACATTAAAGCCTTAAAATATGCTTTAAATTTCTTGCAAAACTTTTTGATTATTATGATTTTGTAGGTATAAAGGAAGAAAGTTTGCTTTCACATTTAATGCTCTACTTATTCGATGCCTGGATGTACAGAAGAACATTATCATTTCAGTTGGGGCTTTATCCAATTTGGGAGGGAGAAAAAAAAGAAGATTTTGCCGTTTTGTTGGTTTAACCAAATTACGTTTATATTTTCGCCTGCTCTATGATGGCTTGTTCGTTCCATAGCCTGCAGCCAGGATTATGAGACTTTTGTAAAGTGCAATGATAGGACTTTGTGTTGGCTCATACAATCTCTGCTTTGTTGATGCACTTCGTTCTTTTTTTTTTTTTGTTGAACTTTTTTTCAGTCCTTCTTTTTTGGCCATTCCCAAAGGAAAGGATAAAGTTTTCGGAAATTAAGTCAGTAGTAAGCAGTAGTGACTTAACTTCTCCCTGGAGATGGAAAAAGGGATAAAGTGTGTAATTAATTGAATACCCAAAAATATAGAGTATGGATTAAATTTACCAGTTGTAGTCTAACTGCAAATTCATATATTGTAGTTATCAAACATTTTAAATTTTTTCCAAGAAAATTAGGTATGTAAGGCTAATACAATAGGGAAGGGGATTGAACGATCCAAAGAGCAATAATTTAAGCTGATAATGAGTTTTTGTTTATATTAGAAATTTTGCGATTAAAATAAATTTTGAAATTTATGAGTTTCAGTAACCTTCTTATAGTTAGGTACACAGACAAGATATCAACGTACATATACAACATATTCCTATTTAAAATGTTAAAAACGTAAAAACCAATGTGGTATCACAATGGACTGAATAGTCTAAGTGAGCCTGATACATCGGACTGCCACCTAACCTAACCTAAAAACGTAATAAATTAAAATATTAATTTATACAATTGACTTTTTCATCAAATTAAAAAATAAAGTCAGTTAAGAAAATTATTGAAAAATATATAAATTTTGTCAAATAAAAAAAAGATTATTTACAATTAAATATACTATTGAAAATTTTAGTCAGAAATAATTTCTGATGTCACATGATTAGGGCTTTGATTAAAATAGAATATATCCCAATTGAAATATTATTTAAATTGACGAATATTTTCATTTAAATATATATTATTGAAAAATTCCATAGTTTATTTAATTTTGACTTAAATCCAAAGAAAAATCCAACTATAATTGTAGCCGAAATATGGAAGTTCTTACTCCCATAAAATGACACAAAAATTATTCCATTTAAGGGAAACATTATAATTTGATAAAAATTATAAAAAAAATCATAGAAGTGTTCATTAACATCCAACCTACTGAATTCTCATCAGACCTTAAGACATGATGCAAATTCAGTGCAACGTCGGTTGAAGTGTTGCTATTCCTATTGTTTTAGGTTATTTTTATAATTTATTAAGAATTATATGTCCACGGTTACCCCTCGTGCCAAAAATAATCGACCAAAATTTCATGAAAATTTTACGTAAAATCGACCTAATTAAAAATATCTTAATTTTTTATGAAATAAATCCCTTGCCGATTTTAGCTTTCACCAACAAAAGAAAGTTTCTACTTCTCTAAAACGGTGAAACTTTTTCACAATGGACTTCGATAGTATTACCTATCACTAAAATTAAAATTGTTACGGATATTGAATTTATAGTAAATTTTGTCAAAATTTTATTTCTATTGAAATTTTTGTCAAAATTTTATTTTTATAGATTTTTTTTCTTAAATTTTGTTTCTATAGAAATTTTTTCCAAAATTTTATTTCTATAGAAAATTTTGTCAAAATTTTATTTCTATAGAAAATATAAGCAAAATTTTATTTCTAGCGAAAATCTTGTCAAAATTTTATTTCTATAGAATTTTTTTCCAAAATTTTATTTCTATAGAAAATTTTGTCAAAATTTTATTTCTATAGAAAATTTAAGCAAAATTTTATTTCTAGCAAAAATCTTGTCAAAATTTTATTTCTATAAAAATTTTTGTCAAAATTCTATTTCTATAGAAACTTTTGTCAAATTTTCATTTCTATAGAAAATATTGTCAAAAATTTATTTCTATAGAAAACTTTGTCAAGATTTCGTTTCTGTAGATAATTTTGTCAAAAATTTATTTCTGTAGAAAAAAAAGAGTTGTTTCTATAAAAAAATTTATCAAAATTTTATTTCTGTAGGTAAATTTTACAAAATTTTATTTTTAACGAAAATTTTGCCAAAATTTTATTTCTAACGAAAATCTTGTCAAAATTTTATTTGTATAGAAAATTTTGTCAACAAGGAAAATTCTACAAAACGGGAAAACTTGCTCACAACGGATTTTGATAGAATGACCTTTCACGAAATGGATGTTAAATTTATAGTTAATTTTGTCAATATTTTATTTCAATAGAAACATTTGTCAAAATTGTGTTCCTATAGAAAATAGTGTGAGAAATTAGTTTGATAGTATGACCTATCACTATAATTAAAATTGTGAAGGATATTGAATTTATAGTAAATTTTGTCAAAATTTTATTTCTATTGAAAATGTTGTCAACATTTTATTTCTATAAAAGATTTTGTCAACATTTTATTTCTATAGAGGATTTTCTCAAAACTTTATTTTTAAAGAAAATTTTGTCAACATTTTATTTATATAGAAAATTTTGACAAAATCTTATTTATATAGAAAATTTTGTTAAAATTTGATTTCTATAGAAAATTTTGTCAAAATTTTATTTCTATAGACAATTTTGTCAAAATTTTATTTCAATAGAAAATTTTGTCAAAATTTTATTTCTAAGAAAATTTTGCCAACAAGGGAAAGTTTATACTTCTACAAAACGGGGAACCTTGCTCACAACAGACTTTGATAGTATGACCTTTCACGAAAAGGATATTGCTTTTATAGTTAATTTTATATAAAAAATTTTATTTATATAAAAATTTCAAAATTTTATATCTATAGAAATATTTGTCAAAATTTTATATCTATAGAAATTTTTGTCAAAATTTTATTTCTATAGAAAATTTTGGCAAAATTTTATTGCTATAGAAAATTTTGTCAAAATTTTATTTCTACAGAAAATATTGTCAAGAATTTATTTCTATAGAAAACTTTGTCAAAATTTCATTTCTGTATAAAATTTTGTCAAAAATTTATTTCTGTAGAAAATTTTGGCAAAATTTTATTTCTATAGAAAATTTGGCAAAATTTTATTTCTGGCGAAAATCTTGTCAAAATTTTATTTCTATAGAAAATTTTGTCAAAATTTTATTTCTATTGAAAATTTTGTCAAAATTTTATTTCTATAGAAAATTTTGCCAAATTTTATTTCTATAGAAAATTTTGTCAAAATTTTATTTCTATAGAAAATTTGGCAAAATTTTATTTCTATAGAAAATTTGGCAAAATTTTATTTTTATAGAAAATTTTACAAAATTGTATTTGTATAGACATTTTTGTCAAAATATTATTTCTAAGAAAATTTTGCCAACAAGGGAAAGTTTCTACTTCTACAAAACGGGCAACCGTGCTCACAACAGACTTTGATAGCTTGACCTTTCACGAAAAGGATTTTGCTTTTATTGTTAAATTTTATAAAAAATTTTATTTATATAAAAAATTCAAAATTTTATATCTATAGTAATTTTTGTCAAAATTTCATTTCTGTAGAAAATTTTGTCAAAGATTTATTTCTGTAGAAAATTTTGTCTAAGGTTTATTTCTATAAAAAATTTTGTCAAAATTTTATTTCTGTAGAAAATTTTAGCAAAATTTTTTTTCTATAGAAAATGTTGGCAAAATTTTATTTCTAACGAAAATCTTGTTAAAATTTAATTTCTATAGAAAATTTTGTCGAAATTTTATTTCTATGGAAAATTGTGTCAAAGTTTTATTTCTAGAGAAAAATTTGTCAACATTTTATTTCTATAAAAAATTTTGTCTAAATTTTATTTCTATCTAAAATTGATGTACCTCTTAGTTTGAATTTTTCCTTACTTCTACTTAATTTGTGATTTTATAAAACTAATTTCGTAAATGATAGATAAAACTGCAAAAATAACAGTATTTTTTTATTTTTATTTTAATGAACATCTCCAAAGCTGAATTAAAATTTTCTTAAATTTTCTCATAAAACTGTTAAACAATAGAACTCAACCACGCATAACTTGTAGTGAGTTTTTGAGAGTGTACAAAATATATTCATACGTATTTTTTCGCTTAATATATGATGCGAATTCATAGTAAAATCGCAACATTTATTTTAAATGCAACCTTACATCGTACTGTCCATAAAAATCCCAAATTAATTGAATAAATTTATATACAGACCTTTTAAAATTCAATCAAACCATTTCCAATCAAAATTAATTTGTCCTAAAAAAACAGCTTTCGGCATCTTTTTCATGCCTCAACACCAAAATGTCCTCGATATTCAATGAAATGTTGCAGATTAAATATCTCTTTGTTTAATTTGCATTGCATATCCATATTAATTTCTAGTAGGTTTTCGCTATCGTATTTTCAATGAAAAAAAATTCTCATAGGTAAAATTGAAATTATAGTTATATGAAAATCTGTGGCATCAAAGAAAGAAAATAAATTACATTTTTTTTATTGCAGCAAAGGATTTGAATTGCATACACAATATTTTCCACTGAATTAATTGCCATATATGTTTTTTTTTGTGTATCGTTAAAGCCAGATTTTGTTGGCTTTAAATTGAATTGACTATACCGTAACTACTTTGATTTATATGAAAATGATCCCGTTGGTATAATAGACAGCCAACTTCAGCTTGCCAGTATTTCTCAACCGCTCTCGTGATAGCTGACATATTTATTCCAATGACAGTTCATTTTATTTTTTACAATCCTACAAAAACATTTTGATCTATTGCATGCAGAAATATATATAATATAATATATATAATTATAGACCGATATGAAGCAATTTTTGCATGGTTGTTAGAGCCGATATACTAATACCGCGTACCAAATTTCAACTGGATGAGATGAAATTTGTTCCTCCAAGAGGCTTCGGAGTTCAAACCTGGGGATCGGTTTATATGGGGGCTATAGGGTAAGTGCAGCAAATGTGGTATACCCATTTGTTTTTCGAAAGCCAAATTTTTTGTTTTTCTTCGACGAGGCTAAGATTTTACCACATTCATTTTACTAGTGTTAGCCATCCACGCAACTATGAGCGAAAAATTAGAAACCCATAATTTCGGATATATTTGCGAATTTATTAAAAAACACATTAAGCACGGATTCATAAAATGTGCAGGTAATGTGGTACACCATAATGTAGATGTGTATCGCAATTGCATAAATTTTTTGCTTATTTAGTACTCGTCAGTTATTTACATTCGAAAATTAATAAATTTAAAATATATCTTCACACAAAACGAAATGATTAAGAACCACCAAAAAAACCTTCGAGCACGGGTAAATGTGAATTCTTTCAACTGGCACAAAAAAGAGTTGCAAAAATCAAATTGATCTTTTATAGCTTCATTTTCTGACAGCCACAATCTATTCAGCTTGGTTTAGTTCTTAGTATGTTGTTAGATAGAGAAAAAAGCTACTATACCACATTACCAGCCTATACCACATTTGCTGCACTTACCCTATATAATTATGGACCGATTTAGACCAATTTTTGCATATGTATTAAATACTATATATCAAAACCAAATGTCAACCGAATCGGGTGAAATTTGCTCCTTCAAGAGGCTCATGGGGCTTATATATAATGATGGACCGATTTGGACCATTTTTTGCATGGATGTTAGAAGCCATACGTAAACACCACGTACCGAATTTCATCCGAATCGGATGAAAATTGTTCCTCCAAGAGGCTTGGGAGGTCAAATTTGGGGATCGATTTATATGGGGGCTATACATAATTATGGACTGATATGAAGCAATTTTTGCATGATTGTTAGAGACGATACACTAACACCGCGTACCAAATTTCAACCGGATCGGATGAAATTTTCTCCTCCAAGAGGCTTTGGAGGTCAAATCTTGGGATCCCTTTATATGGGGGCTATACATAATTATGGACTGATATGAAGCAATTTTTCCATGGTTGTTAGAGACGATATACTAACACCGCGTACCAAATTTCAACCGGATCGGATGAAATTTTCTCCTCTAAGAGGCTCTGGAGGTCAAATCTTGGGATCCCTTTATATGGGGGCTATATATAATTATGGACCGATTTGGACCAATTTTTGCATGGATGTTAGAGGCCATATATAAACACCACGTATCGAATTTTAACCGGATCGAATGAAAATTGTTCTTCCAATAGGCTGCGGAGGTCAAATTTGCGGATCGGTATATATGGAGGCTATATATAATTATGGACCTATATGGACCAATTGTATCGTGAATATTGGAGACCGTATACTAACACCACGTACCAAATTTCAACCGGATCGAATTAAAGTTGCTTCTCTGAAAAGCTCCGCAAGGCAAATCTGGGGGTCCGTTTATATGGGGGCTATACATAAAAGTAGTCCGATATGGCCCATTTGCAATACCATCCGACCTACATCAAGTTATGGCAAGATTCAAGTCGATAGCTTTCGTTCGGAAGTTAGCGTGATTTCCACAAAATGACTACCAATGTCAAAAACACTACGATATGCGTGTAATTCGCAAACATTTCATTTATTAAATGATTGTACACAAAATTGTTCAGTTATACCAAAAAAAAAAAAAAAACATGGGACATGATTCTGTCCATTTTTGAAAAGAGAACGATCAAAAAAAATCAAATAAAACCCCCAAGAGCATCACTAACCGAATAGCGGGATATGATTTTTCCTATGGCAAGTTTTTTTTTTTTTTTGTTTTTTTTTTTTGATTTGGTCCTTTGGATCAACTATTCAACTATTATTAAAATGTTTTGTTTGTTCATCGTAGTTGGGCATAGCATAGAGGCCTGAAAGTTGGCGATTGTGATATGCACCATAGAAACCAATAAAGTGGAGGATACATGGAAACTTCAATGGTGATGCATAGAATACAAGTTAGCATAGTACAAGTCAGCAAAAGAGCTTACAACTGTTATAGCACACGCACATGGATACCAAATTTCCACGTGAAAACGGATATTGAGTTCATGCTTAAATTGACAATTTAATGAAAAATAGCAATTCGTACTTTGATTCATACCTGGCGGTTTCGGGAGTGTATAGTTACGTTTTATTTGTTAGTTTTTGTTCTTTTATTTTCTTTTGTAGTCACAAGCAAAATTCTCGAATAGGAAAAAAACCTAAAAGTTTTATTTAGAAAAACTTTAAAGAAAGCCAATGTGGTTATTTGTATGATATAGGCTTTAGTTGTTGAAGCGCAAATACTTGTGAAAGGGAAAATCGGAAGATCAACTACAGCAATTCTACTTGACCTCTTGTTGTACCACACATTATGAAACTTTTGATCACAAAAATCAATTCTTATTCATCAAATTGAAAAGCTGAAGAAGCAATCGATACAACCTATAACAATGTTATCATGTTTGGGTTGTCAATGCGTTTTCAAAACAATCGGAAAATCGTATACTACCGCTTCTTACGGCTTTGGAAATGCTATTAAATACAATCGATATATCGAAGAATGATGTTCTCATGTTGGGGTTGTAAGAACGCTTTCTCCCACAGTTTACAAAGCGTTCACAATGCTTTCACAACGCTTTTCCGTTTCGATTTTCAAAAATAAACCGGACAGCTCTTTTAAAGAGTAGGACCTGTGGAAGTCATTTTCTTCCTCCTGTGTGTAACGCATAAAACCCTTTTTGCGTTTCCTGTCAAATAAATGAGAAAAGGTCGGGTACAGCTTTTACATACAAAACTCTGGCAAGAAGAAGTTTTCCCTCCTGTGGAAAAAATATCAAAAAAATGTTGTCCTTCCCTGCATATTTCAAGAAAATAGGAAAACTCTCAATATCCAAAACAAAAATCGGATATGGAGGAGGGCCCCCCCGCTCTCGTTCCCAGCAAATTTCAAGTAAATCACAGAAGTTTCAAGAAAATTTAAAAACTTTAAATTTTCAAATTATCGGACAAATGGAGAGGAAGTGTACCTCCTCGATCATATATCACGTATCCTATATTCATTTATTCACCTTCTCTCACGTTCCCTGTAAATTTCAAGTAAATCGGAGAAGTTAACACTCAGAGAAGGAATATTATCACCCCAAACATTTTTCAAGGGCATAATTTTATTTTTGGCCGATGAACATAAAACATGTTTGATGCCACCATGTTATTTTCTCCATATTTATGTAGCTGCTTTCAGCAGCCATGTATATGTTTGCCGAGAAAACAACATATTTGCGATAAAAATGTCCCATATTCACCGTCCAAAAGTAACATTTTGCTTTTGAAACATATTTGGGGTGATCATATTACTACTCTGCGTGTAGACTTTGCTCCATTGTTTCAAAAATGATGACGTACCTTTCCCGAGCAAATAGCGAACAACAAATCAGGCGCTTTTTGTCCAGAGTAGAGGTGTGCGCCTGACGCGAAATTATCAATGAGTCGTGAACAAAATCTGAAGAATTCTCGTGAATGTGTGTGAATGGGACTGACACAAATATGTCGTGCGTGAGAAATAAAATCGGTTCGTGAATGTGCGTGAATAAAATTTCTGAAAATTCACGCTCACGAAAAAAATCAAGATTTAATTCTTACTCGTATGTTAACTGAAATTAATTTAGCTTTCGAACTATATTCTATTCATGAATTTTGTTACCTTTGCTCATACCCGGTTGGAAAATGTCGTGAGTTTCGTGAATTTGTCGTGAGTTACGTGAATTCTCGTGAATCGTGCGTGAGCGTGAGTCTGTAGTAGTTCGGGAGCCACCATGGTGCAATGGTTAGCATGCCCGCCTTGCATACACAAGGTCGTGGGTTCGATTCCTGCTTCGACCGAACACCAAAAAGTTTTTCAGTGGCGGATTATCCCACCTCAGTAATGCTGGTGACATTTCTGAGGGTTTCAAAGCTTCCCTAGGTGGTGTCACTGCAATGTGGAACGCCGTTCGGACTCGGCAATAAAAAGGAGGTCCCTTGTCATTGAGCTTAACATCGAATCGGGCAGCACTCAGTGATAAGAGAGAAGTTCACCAATGTGGTATCACAATGGACTGAATAGTCTAAGTGAGCCTGATACATCGGGCTGCCACCTAACCTAACCTATATTCATTCACTCACCTTTTCCCACGTTTCCTGTAAATTTCAAATAAATCGGAAAATTTCAAGTAACCAGAGAAAAATGTTTCAAGAGCAAAACATGAATATGAGACATGTTTGTGGCAGCCATATTATTTTCTCGAAAATTATGTAGCTGACTTCAACAACCATGTATATGTTTTCCGAGAAAACAACAAATTTGTGATAAAAATGTTCCATATTCACCGACCAAAAATAACATTTTGCTCTTGAAACATGTTTAGGGTGATCATATTACTTCTCTGCATGCAGATTTTGCTGCATTGTTTAAAAAAAACGTGACATAACTTTGCCGATCTAATATCGAACAACAAATCAGGCGCTTTTTGTCCGGAGGTAATTCTATACTTCCCTGAAATTTCAAGCAAATCGGGGAATTTTTCTACAAGATTCAAAATTTCGGGCATGTCCCTTTCCCCGACCAAATTTCCTTAACATTTCAAGTATATCGGAGAACTTTGGGTCGATTTTTAAAAAGTCGGGCAATGGTTAGGTCCTCCTTCCCGTCCAAATATTAAAGACTCAGGTACCCCATATTAACGTCATAACCTCCGCCACGCCCTCTGTAAATTTTAATTAAATTGGAAATGTTTAGTTTTTTTCACTTTAAAAAAAGTGGGCAAAGGAGTGGAACCCAGATCAAACATCGAAAACTAAAGTAACAAACTTTTGTCTAGACGTCACTCCAACCTTTCCCAAATGTTTCAAACGATTCGGAGAATTTTGGTCGTTGTCTAGACGTCACCCCAACCTTTCCCAAAAGTTTCAAACCATTCGTATAATTTGGGTCCAATTTAAAATTTTCAAAAGGCCAAACTTGACATAGGCGTCGATGGTCGAAAACTAAAGTAGCAGACCTTTGTCTAGACGTCACCCCAAACTTTCCTGAAAATTTCAAACAATTCGGAAAAGTTTGGTCATTGTCTAAATGTCACCCCAACATTTCCTGAAAATTTCAACCAATTCGAAGACTTTTGGTCCAATTTTCAAAGGTCAAACCTTACATAGGCGTCGATAGTCGAAAACTTAAGTAGCAAACCTTTGTCTAAACGTCACCTCAACCTTTCCCAAAAGTTTCAAACAATTCGTAGAATTTGGGTCCAATTTAAAATTTTCAAAAGGTCAAACCTTACATAGGCGTCGATAGTCGAAAACTTAAGTAGCAAACCTTTGTCTAGACGTCACCCCAACCTTTCCTGAAAATGTTAATCAAGTCAGAGAATTTACCCCGAACCTGACATGGGCGTCGTTAGTTTAGTGGACACCAGTGGGCACGAGAAACACCTAAAGCACCCGTTGCATTGAAAGAATGACGAAAATACTATGGGCTGACCCTGAAATGTAAATATATGGATAACTACTCATGGAGGGTAGGACGGCAATTAGGAGTGCCATTTTTGTTGAATTAACTCTGAATATGGCTTATATCTGATACTGGTACTATTCTCATATATCTATTTGCTATTTATCCATCTTCTCATTTGATTGGAATATCAAGTATTTTGAGATTTGCTATTTTATAGGATACTAATGGATGTTCTGAAACCCATAAAAAAGAGATTTAGTTTGCCTGCACTCGTCATTTAATACCAAAGATTATTTTCCCCTTTTTCTCAGTTGTTTCAACCGCAGATTACAAGAAACCTATTAATTTTACCATTCATTTCTTAAGAACTTATTTTCTATTGTTTTTGACAGCCATTGTTTTGTTATCCTTTCGAAAATCTCATTCTCATCAATATTTCAAACAACAACAAAAGCAGACATAGAATTCAATCCATAAAATTGAGGTGAGATGTTGGTGTCGTTTACACCATATTTTGTTTTGTTTTTTCCCTGGGCATTTCAACCACCATCGTTGGCATGGACATGGTATTTGCCCAGTTAAATGGCTGTCATGGGCACACATTTTAATTAAAAATATTTGATCAACCTTACGAAAAATCCATTAAGAAATCTCAGTCATTTCATAATTAATAACAAAACATGACCCTAGTGAGTACATTTACACTGTACTGCTGCAATACATGGACACATATCAGTGTTTGTATTTTCTTAACCATATACAATTACCCATACTGCTAAGTATGCCTTTGATATTAATTTAATTGCAAAAATTTACACGAATATTTTGTATGAATGTCTGTGTGTGTTAAATCTTGCCTTATTGCCGCCTACTAAGACCAATATGGCCACATTGGTCATTATCTGTTATCTATGGCATCCTTAAGGACTCTCTCTGAGAGGGTTGTGTGTGTGTGTGCGTATCGGTGTATTTTTGTGGCAGATGAGATAAATTGGCCAATGTTATAAATTTTACAAACCACTAACTTTAATAACTTACTCCCAAATGAACTGACAAGGGACCTTTATTACTACATACATAAATATTTGTGTCTATGGGTATGTAGGTAGATACATACACATGTATGTGGTAATAAATTCCGATAGTAATAAGAAAAACATGCAGCGTCAACATGCAAAACAAGAAGTGTGTGAATGTTTCTAGAAAGGGCAGAGGATCCACACTGCAAATGTATTTCCTGGTAGGTTTTCCTCTTATCATCATTCTCATCATCTATTTATAGAGTTGTAGGCGTGTGTGAGGGTGTGTGTGTATGGAAAAGTTTCTGGAAAATAAAGGCCTGCCTAAATAAATTTTCTTCAACATATTTACCACAGTAAATCATCATTTATATTATTATTAACATGAGGTCAGAACCGTAAATTGGCACATACAAATACAAGCAAATATACTCACATAAACAAATACATATGTATGTGTGTGAGTTTGTTACAGTATTTCGAGATATGTTTTTCACACATTTCCATACGAACAAACAACTCTCATGGTTATACAAGAGAAATACTTGAATGTGTGGTTTTTAGTTAATATAAATGTATGGGACTTTTCTTAAATTTCTTGAACAAGATTAAGATACAAAAAAAGTAAAAGTAGCACTTTAACATTTTAATAAAAAATTCCACATTTTAAAACAACCAAATATTACTATTTTACGTGTTCTTAGTGATGTTCGTCTCTTTGTCACATAAAGAGTTTCATCTCGCCAAAAAAATGAAATTAGATCGTGAATATTTTCTTGCGATTATTTTATACAATTTTCGACGTGGATTAACTCTGCAACAGTTCATAGATGAAATGAATTAAATTTTTGGCGATTAAACCGTCCACCAAGGATCTGGAAGTGCCCATATGTAATAGGTACTTTTAGTTAATGTGGTATCACAATGGACTGAATAGTCTAAGTGAGCCTGAAACTTAATCGGGCTGCCGCTTTAACCTAACCTAACCTAAGGATCAATCTTTATCGGTGGTATGGTGAATTCAACTGAATAAAGATAAAAAAAGTCGTAGCTGAATTTCGTGAAGGTCCCCAAATCAGTTGTCCTTCAGGAAACCATTGCAAGGTCTTCATGTGACCTATCGTGAAATTGATTCAAGCTTAGGCATTAGAGGGACCAGCATACATTTGTTCTCTTTGGATCCCTCAAAATTTGATAATCGCCCGAAAAAAGGCTCGTGTCGATTGGACGAAAGAAATGCTCCAAAAACACGATTACGGTGCTTCGAAATAACGGGTGATTTGTTAAGAGCTTGATAACTTTTTTTCTAAAAAAAACGCATAAAATTTGCAAAATCTCATCGGTTTTTTATTTGAAACGTTAGATTGGTCCATGACATTTACTTTTTGAAGATAATTTCATTTAAATGTTGACCGCGGCTGCGTCTTAGGTGGTCCATTCGGAAAGTCCAATTTTGGGCAACTTTTTCGAGCATTTCGGCCGGAATAGCCCGAATTTCTTCGGAAATGTTGTCTTCCAAAGCTGGAATAGTTGCTGGCTTATGTCTGTAGACTTTAGACTTGACGTAGCCCCACAAAAAATAGTCTAAAGGCGTCAAATCGCATGATCTTGGTGGCCAACTTACCGGTCCATTTCTTGAGATGAATTGTTCTCCGAAGTTTTCCCTCAAAATGGCCATAGAATCGCGAGCTGTGTGGCATGTAGCGCCATCTTGTTGAAACCACATGTCAACCAAGTTCAGTTCTTCCATTTTTGGCAACAAAAAGTTTGTTAGCATCGAACGATAGCGATCGCCATTCACCGTAACGTTGCGTCCAACAGCATCTTTGAAAAAATACGGTCCAATGATTCCACCAGCGTACAAACCACACCAAACAGTGCATTTTTCGGGATGCATGGGCAGTTCTTGAACGGCTTCTGGTTGCTCTTCACTCCAAATGCGGCAATTTTGCTTATTTACGTAGCCATTCAACCAGAAATGAGCCTCATCGCTGAACAAAATTTGTCGATAAAAAAGCGGATTTTCTGCCAACTTTTCTAGGGCCCATTCACTGAAAATTCGACGTTGTGGCAGATCGTAAGTCTATTCATGATGAAATGTCAAAGCATACTGAGCATCTTTCTCTTTGACACCATGTCTGAAATCCCACGTGATCTCCAAATACTAATGCATGAAAATCCTAACCTCAAAAGAATCACCCTTTATGTCTGCAAAATCATGACAGGTAATAAGTCGTGAATTGACGCGTATGAGCCCAAAAGTAAACAGCAGTCGACTGTATGGTTATTTCAAGATGAACCAAATCGAACAAAGGTTGCTCTCGCACGATGCACTTCCAAGCAAATGATCATCTGTTCTTTGGCTTTGCAGTAAAGACGAATTATTAAAGCCAAGTTGACCTTAGTCGAGCAAAATTTTCTTTCATTTTAGGATACACAATTTTAAGTCAAGTCACTTAACTATAAGACAAAATGACGCCATTGAAAAGTTTAACGACTTTTGGACAAGGAAAAAAGCTGTTAATAGCAGATAAATGCGTCTTATATGGTAAGCAACATTCGGATTCGACTTTTACGGACATGAACACTTTGGCCTCACAACAATAATTTTTCAGTAGACGATGTGACCACTTCCTCTCAAGTTTCGCATTTGCTCAGAAGCGGATGGGCACACTTTTCAAATATTTTTTGGAGGTTTCCAGTATTTGCCCCTTATTATACCCACCACCATAGAATGGTGATGGGGGTATAATAAGTTTGTCATTCCGTGTGTAACATATCGAAATATCGATTTCCGACTATATAAAGTATATATATTCTTGATCAGGGAGAAATTCTAAGACGATATAAGCATGTCCGTCTGTCTGTTGTCTGTTGTTGTTATCGTCCTGAAATTTGGCACAGATTCGTTTTTTGTTTGCAGGCAGGTCAAGTTCGAAGATGGGCTATATCGGTTCAAGTTTTGATATAGTCCCCATATATACCGATTTCCCGATTTGGGGTCTTGGGCTTATAAAAGCCGCAGTTTTTATCCAATTTGCCTGAAATTGAAAATTTAGAGGTACTTGAGGACCATAAAAAGGTGTGCCGAAAATGGTGCCCATCTCCATATAGACCCATCTCCCGATTTTGCTTCTTGGGCTTCTAGAAACTGTATTTACTATCCGATTTGCCTGAAATTGGAAATCTAGAGGTATTTTGTGACCATAAAGAGGTATGTCGAAAATGGTCCGTATCGGTCCATGGTTTGGTATAGCCCCCATATACACCGATCTCACGGTTTTGCTTCTTGGCCGTCTATAAACTGTATTTTCTATCCGATTTGCCTGAAATTGAAAATCTAGAGGTATTTTAGGACCATAAAGAGGTGTGTCGAAATTCGTAAAGAGGTATGTCCGTATCGGTCCATGTTTTGGTATAGTCGTCATATAAACCGATCTCCCGATTTTTATTTTTGGGCTTATTTCTTTAAACTTTATTTATTACCCGATTTGGCTGAAATTGAAAATTTAGAGGTATTTTGGAACCCCAAATATGTGTTCCGAAATTGAGGTGTATGGGTCCATTTTTTGTATAACTCCTATATAGACCGATCTCTCGATTTTACCTCTTGGGCGTCTAGAGACTATATTTTCTGGACGATTTGCTTGAAATTGAAAATCTAGAGGTATTTTAAGATCACAAATAGGTGTGTCGCAAATGATGCCTATTGGTCCATATATTGGTATAGCCCCCATATAGACCGATCTCCCGACTTTATTTCTTGGGCTTCTAGAATCCGTATTTTTTATCCAAATTGCCGGAAATTAGAAGTATAGACGTATCTTAGGATCATAAAGAGGTGTGTCGAAAATGGTCCGTGTCGGTCCATGTTTTGGTATAGCCCCTATATAGACAGATCTCCCGATTTTACTTCTTAGGCTTCTAGAATTCATAGTTTTAGTATAGCCTGCCGATAGACCGATCTCCAGATTTAACTCCTTGGGCTCCTAGAAACGGTAGTTTTTATCCGATTTGCACAAAATATACTGGAATTTTAGACCCTCAAAATTATGTATCGCATTTATTTTTACCGGTCCATTTAGCAAGTCATTGATATAGACTGATTTAACTTCTTGAGGGTACACCCAAAGAAAAAATATTTTCCTCCGGAATGAAATTTTAGACAAACGAAATTCCCCTTCCATATAAAGTATTTTCGTTTAGAGCAAACTAATCCGAATTTTTGATAAGCGACTCAACGATTGTCTCTAAAATTTGTGTCAAAAGAAAACTTTGATTGTCTAAAATTGTGTTCCTCAGAAAAGAAAATACTTCTTTCAGGCTATAGCAGGCGCACTGATCATGAAAATTGCTTGAAACTGAAAGTAAAATTTCCAGATTTTACCCATCGTATTGATTTAATTTATTTCATTGATTTCATATCAAGGCGTTCTTTCATCATATACTATTTTCTTCGGGAAGCGTACTGGTAGAAGTGACAAGTAACTCGCTACCACAAAGAGTTTTCAAAGTAAACTATTATATTTGATTCATGGTGGTGGGTATTTAAGATTCGGCCAGGCCGAACTTACTGCTGTATATAATTGTTTTTAAATTCGGTATTTATTACAAAATCGGCGAAAAATAAATAATATTTCTGTATTATCTCAAGAGAACATTTTGTGAAGTGAAAACAAAACCTATCTGTAATAGAATATTTTGGGATGTACATTAAAAGTAATGACCTTCGAATAGTTTCCAATTTTTCCAACTCTTAAAACTCTGCATAATTTTGAGGATGCCAGACCAAATGTATATGTGTTACGAAAACAAGGCTGAAAAGGCTGATACATCCTGAATTTAAGTTTTAGGTTCAAACGAAAACTACCTGTTTTGCTTTCAAAGACATGCTAGACATGCTATTATATTCCATTTACGTATCCACTTTTTATTGCCAGATTACTTAACAAATATTTTTACTTCTCTTTACAGGTATTAAATTGTATTTATTATAAAACAACTACGCAGTGAGTAGATTGAAGAATTGGACGATATCCACAACGACTCTGGAGATTGCATTATATATTTGTTCCAAACATACAAAATTTTTCAGTTGCTAGAAATTATCGATTTTGCTCTACAATTTTGTACAAAACTAATAGTTTGCAAAATTTAAATTTCCACAATTCGCCATATCAGTGTTATAACCCATATTCAAATCAATATTCGTATATGCAAATACAAACTACATGGAAACTGCTATCGTTACAACATGTAGGCACTTATACGCATAATATACAATCTCACACATAAACAACATGAGCATAATTTACTAGCGACCCTGTGCCAACACTCATATTCCTCAACCAGATGTGGGATTCTTAAGGGCGTTGGTGCCCATGTAAGAAGGAATAAAAAACAAACAAACAAAAACACCTTTTTGGTCTTCATCTTCCTTTTGTTGTATTCTTGAAACTCAAGGGAAACATAAAATTTCTATGACATTGCCTATCCACTAACGATGTTAATATGCGTATATGTGTGTGTTTATTTGCATATGGAAGTGTGGGTGAGGTTTGTGATGATGGGTATTGAGGTACGAGGACCAGTTATGAAAGGAGGTGCTATTATTATCTTAAAGTTAATTAAATTAATGGAATTGAACTAAATTCAGTTGACCAAATTAATTTAAATGAAATGAAATGAAATGAAATTAAATTAAATTAAATTAAATTAAATTAAATTAAATTAAATTAAATTAAATTAAATTAAATTAAATTAAATTAAATTAAATTAAATTAAATTAAATTAAATTAAATTAAATTAAATTAAATTAAATTAAATTAAATTAAATTAAATTAAATTAAATTAAATTAAATTAAATTAAATTAAATTAAATTAAATTAAATTAAATTAAATTAAATTAAATTAAATTAAATTAAATTAAATTAAATTAAAATAAATTAAATTAAATTAAATTAAATTAAATTAAATTAAATTAAATTAAATTAAATTAAATTAAATTAAATTAAATTAAATTAAATTAAATTAAATTAAATTAAATTAAATTAAATTAAATTAAATTAAATTACATTACATTACATTAAATTAAACTAAATTAAATTAAATTAAATTAACGTATATATAATAATTTTAACAAAATCAAAAAAAAAAAGAACAAGTATTTACGGCCGTAAGTTCGGCCAGGCCGAATCTTATGTACCCTCCACCATGGATTGCGTAGAAGCTTCTACGAAAGATTGTCATCCACAATCGAATTAATTGGGTTGTGGTATCTTAAAACTTCTTAACATCGGTTTCTAAATTGTGAGTTAGTCCATGCGTGGTATATATTAGACAAAAAAGGTATGTATAGGTAAGTCTACAAATAATTACGAATCGATATGGACTTGTACACGGTACGTAGAGAGCCAGAATTGAAATATGGGTGTCGCTTATATGTGGGCTATATACAATTATGAACTTGTTATGGACCAATTTTTGTGTGATTGGGGATCGATTTATCTGAGGGCTATGTATAACTATAGACCGATATGGCCCTAGTTAGGCATGGTTGTTAACGGCCATATACTAGCACAATGTACCAAATTTCAACTGACTCGTATGAAATTTGCTCCTCCAAGCGGCTCCAAAATCAAATCTCGCGATCGGTTTATATGGGGGCTATATATGATTATGGACTTATATGGACCACTTTTGGCATAGTGGTTGTTAAATATCATATACGACCAACACGTACCAAATTTCAACCAGATCGGATGAACTTTGCTTCTCCAAAAGGCACCAGAGGTCAAATCTGGGGTTCGGTTTATATGGGGGTTATATATAAGTATGAACTGATATGAATCAATTCCTGCATGGTTGTTAGAGACCATATATTAACACCACGTACCAAATTTCAACCGAATCGGTTGAATTTTGCTCTTCCACGAGGCTCCGGGGGTCAAATCTGGGGATCGGCTTACATATATGGGGGCCGTATATAATTATGGACCGATGTGGACCAATCTTTGCATGGTTGTTAGAGACCATATACTACCACTACGTACCAAATTTCAGCTGGATCGGATGACATTTGCTTGTCTTAGAGGCTCGGCAAGCCAAATCGGGGGATCGGTTTATATGGGGGCTATATATAATTATGGACCGATGTGAACCAATTTTTGCAGGGTTGTTAGAGACCATGTACAAACGCCACGTACAAAATTTCAACCGGATCGGATGAAATTTGCTTCTCTTAGAGGATCGGCAAGCCAAATTTGGGGGTCCGTTTATATGGGGGCCATACGTAAAAGTAGACCAATATGGCCCATTTGCAATACTATCCAACCTACATCAATAACAACTACTTGTGCCAAGTTTCAAGTCGATAGCTTGTTTCGTTCGGAAGTTAGCGTGATTTCAACAAACGGACGGACTGACGGACATGCTCAGATCGACTAAGAATTTCACCACGACCCAGAATATATATACTTTATGGGGTCTTTGAGCAATATTTCGATGTGTTACAAAGGAATGACAAAGTTAATATACCCTCATCCTATGGTGAAGGGTATAAAAACTAACTAAAAGTTCCAACACATTTCCATACCACCCTCCTATTATTCTCTCCTTAACCTCTACACCCATAAAGGTATTTCCCTGGCTATTGCCGGTGTATGTACATATGGATGTGTGTAAAGTCCACAACTTGAAGAACATCAACTAAATTGGAAAACATGATGAACACAAAACTTTGCACTGTGAACTCATTTAGGCAAACAAAAACACCTTTACATACATAGGCCATTCCATCCATTCGCTCCAACACTACTCCATCTAGTGTCCATCATCACAAATACACATATAGGCCAAGTTACAAAACCTATTTACCTTGGGTCGAGATATACAACTATACCAAAGATAAGCATATTTTATGTTAACTAATACGGCAATGAAAGCCAACGAAGGACTACACTATCTTAAGCATATGGTCTTTATGGAGCTAAGATGTGTTACTTTTACCATAGACTCCATAGTTCCTGAGATCCTAAGAGGAAGTAGAAACCTCAATTCATACATAAGGAAAAAAATGGTGGATATTGGATTAAAGTGAAATAGGTACATGTGTGTACGCTGGTGTTGGTTTGTGATGACGTTGGCATTGGGAACCATTCAAAATTATGACCGGTCTTATGTTTTCATCTGAAGGTTATTTGTTATGGGTGTATTGTTCTATAGTTTTTCATAGAGTGTAAAGTTTATTGCTTTAAGGAGTCTTAGTGAAATTTTTCATCTGTCCGTGTGAAAGAAGGAAATGTCCTTAGCAAAGATTACAGCTTAAGGTGTTTAAAACATGTGTTCATTACTGGATTGAAATTTAGGATAGAGAATTTATAACTAAGAGTCATGCAAGATTGCTCTGAAAACGCGAAAAACATTATTGACCCAAGGACATCTCTACAGATAATCATTTCTGAGGAGTAACCAGTATTTGGTTCTATAGAACATTTTCGGTACATACTTTTAGGCGTACTCATGTCTCATATATGACATTCGAAGCGTAAACTCATTTAATTTCACAAAAAAATGTTTGTTTAGCATCTTCGAGAAAATTTAGTTGCCATAACAAATTTTTTTCACTTGATAAAAAAGATTTCGTAATTCAAAGCAAAAAAAAAAATGTGGGTAAACATGGCTGTTTATGTTTAACATTTTACATTGCAGTGCACTGAAATGAAATGAATTAATTTATATTGGAACGTAAATATAGTTTGAGTTAATTTTTCTGCACAACAAAAAATGTCCGTTGTTAAATTGATGCTAAAATTAACTTATGCTTATTGAAAAAATTATTTTATTTGAGTTTATTTTACTTATTAAGAAATTTTGCTCAGCCCAACGAAATTATCTTTATTCGTATAAAGAACTAAACGCGTGTATAAATTTCAATGACCATAGAAATCAGTTCAATGCTAACTACAGCAAAACTGATGGCGCTTATCAGACGCTCTCCATCTCCATTTATATTCAATTGCAGTCCAAAATTACAAAAATGTAAATATAATAAAAATATAAAAAATTCTGAACTATTAAGAAATATGAAATCTTTATTTCCATATGAATTCCCCCCTTTGTGAGTTTATTTAACGAACGTATTAAAAAAATGTAAAAAATTAAAATTATTGGAAAATCAACTTTTCATGTCACAATCCATCAATTTCGACATGATTTGTCATTTAGTCATCTTTCAAATGTCGATTAGTCAATTTCGATCAACATAAAAACAACGAAAAGTTTGTTTCCTCCACCGACTTGTCTGAAAATTGGCATCGGGTGCCATTTAGAAACTAAAAAATGTTTAACATCTGGGAAACAATTGCTGAACACCTATCGCCTTTAACTCTCAAAGAACTAGGTAACCGTATATGATTCCCTTAGCATTAGCAGAGTTTTAACATAAAGGGCTGCCGATCACAATAAATAACGGTTTCCAGTGGCCGACTGCGAAATAGAGGTGTGCACGTGACACGAAATTGTTGTGACTCACGAATATTTTCACGCATGTGTCGTGAGTCACGCTCATGGCAACGGCGTGAGTGTGCGTGAGCGTAATTAACAAACCAAAATGTCGTGCGTGAGCGTGAGTCACGAAAATATTATCTTCGTGAGTGTGCGTGAGTAAAGATTTACGCTCACGAAAATAATCCCGCTCACCAACATAAAACGCTTAAGAGTTAAATTCATTTACAATTCTAGTGATACCTGGGATGTTAAGAGTGTAATAACGCTCTCGATTTTAATAATGCTTATGTTTTCAGACACGTCGCTAAGGTAAATTGCTCAAAAAATTGTTCGTGAGTCACGACATTTTTCGTGAGTCACGACATTTTCGTGCGTGAGTGTGGTTGAGTACAATTTTTCTTTTCGTGAATGTGCGTGAGCAAGAGCCCTACCAACCAGTATCGTGCGTGAGTATGATTTTTCCGTCGTGAGTGTGCATGAGTAACATATTACTCTCGTGCACACCTTTAATGCGAAACACATCATAACTTGTGGTGCATTCGAATTTTGCCTATACCCTCCTTTTTTAAAAGGATGTGTTTTTTATTCTTTTTTATACCCTCCACCATAGGATGGGGGTATATTAACTTTGTCATTCCGTTTGTAACACATCGAAATATTGCTCTAAGACCCCATAAAGTATATCTATTCTGGGTCGTGGTGAAATTCTGAGTCGATCTGAGCATGTCCGTCCGTCCGTCTGTTGAAATCACGCTAACTTCCGAAGGAAACAAGCTATCGACTTGAAACAAGTAGTTGTTATTGATGTAGGTCGGACGGTATTGCAAATGGGCCATATCGGTCCACTTTTACGTATAGCCCCATATAAACGGACCCCCAAATTTGGCTTTCGAGGCCTCTAAGAGAAGCAAATTTCATCCGATCCGGCTGAAATTTGGTACATGGTGTCAGCATATGATCTCTAACAACCATGCAAAAATTGATCCACATCCGTTCATAATTATATATAGCCCCCATATAAACCGATCCCCCGATTTGGCTTGCAGAGCCTCTAAGAGAAGCAAATTTCATCCGATTCGGCTGAAATGTGGTACATGGTGTGAGTATATGGTCTTTAACAACCATGCAAAAATTGGTCCACATCGGTCCATAATTATATATAGCCCCCATATAAACCGATCCCTCGATTTGGCTTGTGGAAACTCTAAGAGAAGGAAATTTCATCCGATCCGGCTGAAATTTTGTACATGGTGTGAGTATATGGTCTCTAACAACCATGCAAAAATTGGTCCACATCGGTCCATAATTATATATAGCCCCCATATAAACCTATCACCAGATTTGACTTCCGGAGCCTCTTGGAAGACCAACATTAATCTGATTCAGTTGAAATTTGGTACGTGGTGTTAATATATGGCCTCAAACACCAATGCCAAGATTGGTCGAAATCGGTCCATAATTATATATAGCCCCCATATAAACCGATCACCAGATTTGACCTCCGGAGCCTATTGGAAGACCAAAATTCATCTGATTCAGTTGAAATTTGGTACGTGGTGTTAGTATATGGTATCCAACAACCATGCAGGAATTGGTTCACATCAGTCCATAATTATATATAGCCCCCATATAAACCGATCCCCAGATTTGACCTCCGGTGCTTTTGGAGAAGCAAAATTCATCCGATCTGGCTGAAATTTGGTACGTGGTGGTAGTATATGATATTTAACAACCATGCCAAAAGTGGTCCATATCAGTCCATAATCATATATAGCCCCCATATAAACCGATCTCGAGATTTGGTTTTAGAGCCTCTTGGAGGAGCAAATTTCATCCGAGTGAGTTGAAATTTGGTACATTGTGCGAGTATTATATGGCCGTTAACAACCATGCCTAACTAGATCCATATCGGTCTATAGTTATATATAGCCCTCAGATAAATCGATCCCCCAATCACACAAAAATACGTCCACATCAAGTGCATAATTCTATATAGCCCCCATATAAGCGACCCCCGTATTTCAATTCTGGCTCTCTACGTACTTACCTACACATACATTTTTTATCAAATATATACCACGTATGGACTAACTCACAATGTAGAAAACGACTTAAGATACCACAACCCAAGTAATTCGATTGTGGATGACAGTCTTTCGTAGAAGTTTCTACGCTATCCATTGTGGAGGGTACATAAGTTTCGACCTGGCAGAACTTACGGCCGTATATACTTGTTTCGGAGTAATCTTATAACATCCAACCAATCCAACTTATAACAGATACTTCAAAGCTAAAATTCCTCAAAATAAGTTCTAACCTATATTCAATGTCAATATCAATTAATTGAAAGATTAATACTTCGAAAATGTTTTTCTTTGCTTTAAGGAAAATTTGACTTACTTCGAAGATATACGGCTTTAGCGGAGGGACGCAAATTTCAAGGATTCCTGTCCTAAATTTTAAGAAAAAAAATTTTAAAGCAAAGTTTATAAACATTCTTTTAACAAGATTTTCTTTTTTTAGTATTGGGGAAATAGGAATGACTCAATTTAAACTTATTTTCCTATGAAAAGGAGAAATTCTATAAAATAGGTATTTAACTGGCTAAATCTCCAGCTTAGTACCGCTTGACCACCAATGAATAACTAATTAACACATTTTCATCACTATGGTCAAATCTCCACCCTCAAAATAGGATTATTATTACAAATCACATAATGACCCGTGTTGCAATAACCTCAAAACCTTCCAAACCCAAAACCACAAATCACTAACCAAAACAAATATTAGCTTTTTTCGCTTCTCTGTCTTTCCCTCGTGTTTTGCTTACAATATCGTCCTTTAAGTATATAATTAAAAGAAAGAAGCTTATAAAGGATTATAACACGCACCCTTTTTATTGTGGACTCTCTCAGACTTCTTCAACCAGGAAAGAGGATTTAACTTTTCCTCTAACGTACACCCACAATCACACACCCACACGTAGACATTGTTTATGCACCTGAAACCTCAAAACGGCAATTGTATGACAACAACAAGGACATAAAGTAGCCACATAGTATTTTATATGTATATCGTGTAGTGTAGTGAGGTTGGAGAAGGATATAAAATGACAGGAGCAAGCACTTAACTTTAAATGACATGATGACAATTATAGCAAAGACACTAACAGGGGGCCACCAACAGCAACAACAACATCAGCTGTAAATGCAGTATGAAAATAGATAACAGTTTTTATGTCATATTTAGTTTGCACATGCATGCTGAAATAGGGGATAGATAAGACTCTGAGAAGTCAACTATTAAACCTGAATGACCTACGCTCAACGAATCGCAATATGAAAATGTAACTGCAACATGATATGTAAGGCATCAATTTAAAGCGCTACATTTTTTTAAATTTTATTTGTTCAAAATCAAAAATTTTCGGAAATAACAACAAATTGTTTAATTCGGTTAGATTAGTCCCAATTGGCTACCTTTGGCTTTTAAATAGCCGGCAAAGTCATCATACTCCGCACAAATGTGGCTCTGAATTCAATACAAAATTTTGTCGAAATTTTTGTTGTGTTGTTTCTATAGAAAATTTTGTCAAAATCTATAGAGAATTATGTAAAATTTTTGTTTCTATAGAAACTTTCGTCAAAATTTTATTTATTTAGAAAATTTTATCACAATTTTATTTCGATAGAAAATTTTGTAAAAATTTTATTTCTATAGAAAGTTTTGTCAAAATTTTATTTCTATAGAAAAAAATTTATCAAAATGCCATTTCTATACAAATATATTGTCAAAATTGCATTTGTATAGAAAATTTTGTAAAAATGTTATTTTTTTTGAAAATTTTGTCTAAATTTTATTTCTATAGAAAATTTTGTCAAAATTTTATTTCTATTGAAAATTTTGTCAAAATTTTATTTATTTAGAAAATTTTATGAAAATTTTATTTCCATAGAAAATTTTGTCAATACTTTATTTCTATAAAAAAATTTTGTCAAAATTTTATTTCTATAGAAAAATTTGTCAAAATTTTTTTTTCTATAGAAACACTGTGGAACAGGGTATTATAAGTTAGTGCATATGTTTGTAACACCCAGAATGAGACGAGATAGACACATGGTGTCTTTGGCAATAATGCTCGGGGTGGGTCCCTGAGTCGATATAACCATGTCCGTCTGTCCGTCCGTCCGTCTGTCTGTCTGTGAACACATTTTTGTGATCAAAGTCTAGGTCGCAATTTAAGTCCAATCGCCTTCAAATTTAGCACATGTTCCTAATTTGGGTCAGAATAGAACTATATTGATTTTGGATGAAAACGGTTCAGATTTAGTTATAGCTCCCATATATATCTTTCGCCCGATATGCACTAATATGGACCCAGCAGCCAGAGTTTTATACCGATTTGCTTGAAAGACTTCGTCGTATAGTCAAGTGTGCAAAATTTGATTGAAATCGGTTCAGATTTAGATATAGATCCTATATATATATATATATATATATATATATATATATATATATATATATATATATATATATATATATATATATATATATATATATATATATATATATATATATATATATATATATATATATATATATATATATATATATATATATATATATATATATATATATATATATATATATATATATATATATATATATCTTTCGTCCCATATTTTTTTTCTAACATTGTGTTCCACCCTAGTGCACTAGCCGACTTAAATTGTGAGTCTACAGATTTTGTAGAAGTCTATCAAATTCTGTCCAAATCGAGTGATATCTAAATGTATGTATTTGGGACAAACCTTTATATATGGCACCCAACACATTTGACGGATGTGATATGGGATCGAAAATTTAGAACCACAAAGTGGTGCAGGGTATAATATAGTCGGCCCCGCCCGGCTTTAGACTTTTCTTACTTGTTATTCCTATAGAAATTTCTTTCTATAGAATTTTTTGTCAAAATTTTATTTCTATTTAAAATTTTATCAAAATTTCATTTCTATACAAAATTATTGTCAAAATTTTATTTCTATAGAAAATTTGATCAAATTTTTATTCCTATAGAAAATTTTGTCAAAAATTTATTTATTTAGAAAATTTTGTCACAAATATATTTCTCTAGAAAATTTTGTCAAAATTTTATTTCTATAGAAAATTTTGTCAAAATTTTATTTCTATAGAAAATTTTGTCTAAATTTTATTTCTATAGAAAATTTTGTCAAAATTTTATTTCTATAGAAAATTTTGTCACAATTTTATTTCTATAGAAAATTTTGTCAAAATTTTGTTTCTACAGTAAATTTTTTCAAAATTTTATTTCTATAGAAAATTTTATTAAAATTTTATTTCTATTTTAAATTTCATCAAAATTTTATTTCTATTTTAAATTTCATCAAAATTTTATTTCTATACAAAATTTTGTCAAAGTTTTATTTTTATAGAAAATTTTGCCAAAATTTTAATTCTATAGAAAATTTTGTCAAAATTTAATTCTATAGAAAATTTTGTCAAAATTTTATTTCTATAGAAAATTTTGTCAAAATTTTATTTCTATAGAAAATTTGTCAAAATTTTATTTCTATTGAAAATTTTGTCAACATTTTATTTCTATTGAAAATTTTGTCAACATTTTATTTCTATTGAAAATTTTGTCAAAATTTTATTTCTATTGAAAATTTTGTCAAAATTTTATTTCTATAGAAAATTTTATTTCTATAGAAAATTTTGTCAAAATTTTATTTCTTTAGAAAATTTTGTCAAAATTTTATTTCTATAGAAAATTTTGTCAAAATTTTTTTTCTATAGAAAGTTTTGTCAAAATTTTATTTCTATTGAAAATTTTGTCAAAATTTTATTTCTATAGAAAATTTTGTCAAAATTTTATTTCTATAGAAAATTTTGTCAAAATAACTGTCAGACGAACGGTTTAGAAGTAATAGCAACTTGACGTTGGTTGTAATACATATCAGCCACACTGTATGCTTTTGCTGGAAGGTCCTCCAAATACTGTATATACAGTCTCATTACTGAAGAGGACAATATAAAAATCACGGAAATGTATTTTTGTTTGTTTTTGTTTTTCCTTTTTTTAATTTCGTACGCTGACGATCATTTTGTTAATTTTACTGCCTATCGATATATCATATGGCTACATTAATTTAAGGCACACCATTCCCAGCAGTAAGATTGATCTCTTCGAAAGCCATAGTGGTTCCGTCTCCATTCAATAAATTCAATTAAAATGTAATTATGCTCATGGCAAATAAGCTTAACGACTGACAGCTTGCCAATATTAACGAAATCCCAATTTCCCATCCAATTTTCCATAGAATGGAAAAACTTGTAAATAACGCGGCCAGATACTTACAACTTCCTTAAAATGCAGAAAAGCATGAAAACAAAAACGACACACCGGTGATGGAAATGGTTAAAGTGACATTGATACATGACAATTGGTTCGACAATTAGTTTAACATTGCATGCTGGGACAAGAGCCCGAAAGCCGACAACGCATAGTTTGCTGGAATACAACAAAATTGGTATTCCTTTGGCACGTTCGCCAACACTTGACATGAACCCAAATAGACTTTAAATGAGTTTAAACGAATGCAGTAAAAGCCATAAAGCTACCACCTCCAGATGTCAAGCTATGGACGGCTACTACTATAGAGCGCTATGACCATTGCCTCGACGTCATGATTCCAGCTACACCCACTCCAAACTTACTTACACTTTTCATTTCCATGGGAAATAATTTATTTGAAAACTTTCAGTGGAGAAGTAGTTAAGTGTGTAGACAATGGATATTGTTAGGTTTCTGGATGTCAATTCTGAGATTCATAAACAGTGGTTAAGGTTCACAAAAATTTTTAATGTGCCACAAAAAAACAACAAAAAGGCATGGAACAATAATAGGCGTAGACAGGGGGAATTGACGACTAGACCGATCACCATGGACGACATACTAGCAATTTTCATAAGACATCTCGAAGATTGGTGTAATTTTTATCTATAGCTTTGCATCTAAATTATCCCATCAACCTTTCTATTTGTATTCAGGGTTACCGCAAAAAAATCCTAAACAGTTGCACAAAAAGTGTCATTCAAAATTAAAAAGTTGTTCCTTTTTTCATACACAAAAATTAAATATCGTTTAAATCTAAATTACTTTTCCAGCCATTTAATCTCCTAGACATTGACTTTTCAGGGGAGTAGTGATACCGTTTTGCTACTTTAGTGGCAAATGTGCAACTTTTTTAAAGCGTTGCTACTTCAGTGCCACTTTTTTATAATGCTCGTATTATCGCTATGTTTTCACGGTTAGTTTTCTTTAATAATTCACAGAATATAAAGTTCTTGAGTTATGTCCCAACAATTTCATAAATACAATGAAAAATTTTATTGTTATGATTTTTTATTTAAATAATAAAAACCATTCATATCTTAATAAAAAATTTCATTGTCTTAATGAAAAATGTTCGTTATACAATTGGCTCAATTTTAACGAATTTTTCTTTCTGTATAACGACTAAAATCGAAAATTTAACATAAAATAGAATCAATTCGTTTAACACTACAATTGTGAGCACCTTTTATCTCTTAAACCATAGTCATATCAAACGGACAAATGTGGCGCCTGAAGATATGCAAAAAAATGTGGCTGTAGTAAGTAAACCGTTTTTCTCCTGAGCTATTAATTTCAAGGATTGATTTTCGATGAAGTGGGGATAAAACCGGCTTCCAAATTTCGTAGAAAAAACCGAGATCGATCGTCTGTTTATACAAATGTGTGCCATTTTTTTTAACAGAGTGTGCCACCTTTTATTCTATAGAAAATTTTGTATCTATAGAAAATTTTGTCAACATTTTATATCTATAGAAAATTTCGTCAAAATTTGATTTCTATAGAAAATTTTGTCAAAATTTTATTTCCATAGAAAATTTTGTCAAAATTTAATTTTTATAGAAAATTTTGTCAAAATTTTATTTCTATAGAAAATTTTGTCAAAATTTTATTTGTATAGAAAATGTTGTCAAAATTTTATTTCTATAGAAAATTTTGTCAAAATTTTGTATCTATAGAAAATTTTGTCAAAATTTTATTTGTATAGAAAATGTTGTCAAAATTTTATTTCTATAGAAAATTTTGTCAAAATTTTATTTCCATAGAAAATTTTGTCAAAATTTAATTTTTATAGAAAATGTTGTCAAAATTTTATTTCTATAGAAAATGTTGTCAAAATTTTATTTCTATAGAAAATTTTGTCAATTTTTTTTTCTATAGAAAATTTTGTCAAAATTTTATTTCTATAGAAAATTTTGTCAAAATTTTATTTCTATAGAAAATTTTGTCTAACTTTTATTTCTATAGAAAATTTTGTCAAAATTTTTTTCTGTAGAAAATTTTGTCAAAATTTTATTTCTATAGAAAATTTTGTCAAATTTTTATTTCTATAGAAAATTTTGTTAAAATTTTATTTCTATAGAAAATTTTGTCAAAATTGTTTTTCTATAGAAAATTTTGTCAAAATTATATTTCTATAGACAATTTTGTCAAATTTTTATTCCTATAGAAAATTTTATAATATATTTATTTAGAAAATGTTGTCAAAATTTTATTTCTATATATAATTTTTTGCAAATTTTACTTCTATAGACAATTTTATGAACATTTTTTTTTTGTCAAACATTTTGTTGAAATTTTATTTCTATACAAAATTTTGTCAAAATTTTATTTCTATAGAAAATGTTGTCAAAATTTCATTTCTATACAAAATTTTGTCAAAATTTTATATGTATAGGAAATTTTGACAACATTTTATATCTATAGAAAATTTTGTCAAAATTTTATTTCTATAGAAAATTTTGTCAAAATTTTATTTCTATAGAAAATTTTTGTCAAAAATTCGTTTCTATAGAAAATTTTGTCAAAATTTTATTTCTATAGAAAATTTTGTCAAAATTTTATATCTATAGAAAATTTCGTCAAAATTTGATTTCTATAGAAAATTTTGTCAAAATTTTATATCTATAGAAAATTTTGTCAAAATTTTATATCTATAGAAAATTTTGTCAAAATTTTATTTGTATAGAAAATGTTGTCAAAATTTTATTTCTATAGAAAATGTCAAAATTTTATTTCTATAGAAAATTTTGTAAATTTTTTTTCTATAGGAAATTTTGACAACATTTTATATCTATAGAAAATTTTGTCAAAATTTTATTTCTATAGAAAATTTTTGTCAAAAATTCATTTCTATAGAAAATTTTGTCAAAATTTTATTTCTATTGAAAATTTTGTCAAAATTTTATTTCTTTCGTTTTGTTTGTTATTGTTGGCTTCTCTTCAATCGTTATTGTTGTTTAACGATTGAAGAGAAGCCAACAATAACAAACAAAACGAATGAAGATAGAGGAAGCACGCTCAAAAACAAACCCAGCCAAATACATTCAAATCGATGATTTGAGTTTGGCAAAGGAAAAGAGATATGCTGGCAAATTTGTTAGGCAGTAGCCGACTATCAAACCCTTTTTCAGGAGGTTCAAGTGTAGTTCACTTTGGGTTGAGTGAATTACCCGAATTTATTCTGATAATTGGTTGATAGTTTTACTGCAAGTAGAGGATGCTGATGAGGAATGTGGTAATTCCGAAACAGCTGTACATCCAACCATCTTGTAGTCTATAGGGCTTTGCCCAAATAAATTTGACAACCATGGTTGGTTAAGCTACACTTGTAGTTTAGTCAATGCATGGCTTTAAGCTGAGATAAAAAAAAAAAAAAAAAAAAAAATTATTTCTATAGAAAATTTTTTCAAAGTTTTATTTCTATAGAAAATTGTGTCAAAATTTTATTTCTATAGAAAATTTTATCAAAATTGTATTTCTATAGAAAATTTTGTCAAAATTTTATTTATATGAAAATTTCGTCAAAATTTTATTTCACCAAAGAGTCACTAATGTAACTCTGTCTCGATTTCATCAAAAATTGATTTCCCCTTTAAATATATTTTATTCCCCATAATCATATGATATTTGTCTAATTCAAAATACAAAATTAGTCTAAAAAAATTAAAACTTTTTGGTTCATCATCTTCTGATTTTTCTCTTAACCCACTGTTATCATACTTGTCTCCAGCCTTAACTAGCATCAATGAACACGTGGATGTAAAGGAAACTTTAAAATTGTCTTGTCTTACAGTTGTGAAACGGAAACAAACCCGTAGTGGCCATAAAACTGTCGATTCAAAATATATTATTGACTTGATAAATGCTCCCCTGTGGATTCGTTTTTCGGCACCGGCAGCATATACAAATTGACTTGATCTACTTGGTCTCTCCTGGCCAAATTTGGCCACCCCATTTAACACACATAGATTGACCTCTGGATGGATGGATGGGGGGTAACAAATTGCTACCAAATTTGTTACCTCCCCATACATACAGTAGGATTAGCCAAGGAGGGCAGTGGAATATGGAAATTTCTTTTGGTGATTTTTTTTTCTTAAATTTTGTGGTAGGAAAGAGATGGATAATGTAATTTCGTTGCATATTTTTGTTGGTAGTAGAGCAACATGCATTAGTGTATGCCACAAAAACCACCGGAAACAAAGAGATTTTTATCAATCATTGAACTGACACAGTTGGCAGGAGTATCCAATATAGCATCTGTATGGCAGTGAGGTCATATTGTGGGGTGATTATCCTATTTTACGTAGTTATTGGCATCACCTTATCGGACCCTAATGGACATTCATATGAATGAGTGTGAGATAAAAGATGTCTCTGGTTATGTCTCTGTTATATGCAAAACAAAAAAACGGAGGACGAAAGTCCAATGAAAGGAAGATTTTTCAATTGAAAACAGTATGCTGGAAACAAAATATCGGTAATCTAGTTTTGTGTTTTATCATGTAACCGAAAAGTTTTCTTTATTCCATTTCGACTTGTGGACAATTCAAGTAACACTACCAGGTTCTCAAACGAATACACTGAGAAATATAAAATGGAACATGCAAGGGTATTGTATTTATTCTCTTTACATACCAAAAGAAGAAAATCAACTTTTTTCGTCGTCTTTACTTTTTTTAAATTTGACAAAAATTGATGCATCATATTCAATTAACTTTATATTTTTCCTCTGTGTATCGCTGGGCAATTTTCACTCTTACGTTTAAATGATTTCATAACAATATTTCATTTGCATCATAGCCATAAGTTTCCTGGGTTCTAGCCAGGGATCTTAATCCCTGGGCATTATATGAGAATGCAGCCTATATGGCTGGTGATCATCGAGACTCTCGAACAAATTGTCCGCAAAACTGTGGCACGAGGCAAGCAACTCTGACAAAAGCTACTCGATGTGTGGAAAACACAATTAGTGCTGTTGATTTCGATGCTCTGGATAAACACACGATACATGAGCCACAAACACAATGCCCTCAGTGCAAACTACGCCAGGGTTTAGTATGAATGCAAAACATTCACGAAATTATTGTCATTTATTTGTGAATAAAATACAGATGTGGTGAAAATTGTAGCATGGTCTTTATTTGAATTATTAAATTATTTTTGTTTTTGCGGGTAAGGATAGGAAAATGCTTCATGCACCTGGCATTCTGTTCACCCTTGTGTCGGACAAAGCCACGTGGCTACTGGCTAAAAACCCATCCCTCTTCCTTCTGGGTGTGATTACCACCTTGGAGCCGCTCTCGCATTACATCGAGGTGGACCCCTCCTGGTTTGTGATCATCTCCTTCTAGTCCTCATCGAGATTCGAGGTTACATTACTAATCTCATAATGTCCATGTTAACCTTTTTCCTGTGTAGAATGTGTTCTACAAAGCGCCCTATGGCCTCGTAGTTCCTCTCACTCAGTACCATATTCTCGATTATATTTCTCGGAGAGACATTTCCAATTTCATCTTCTAGCCCATATCTTCTCTCTCCCCATAACTGTATGTGCCTGCCATCTATCTCTGATCTCTTGTGAAATGTTTGGAATCAAGTCCATCGCGCCATGTTGGTCTATTGGGATCGTTCATACTATCAGTAATATGGCTTCCCCCGATACCGTGCGGTATGCTGATGTGATTCTCAGAGCCGCCGTTCTATGTACTAAATAAAGATTTTTCGCTTCAATCCGTCTCTGAAGGGTCGACGCCCAAATCTCACACCCACAGAGGAGTATACTGTTCGTCATCTCCATAAGTATCTTTCTGCTTGGAAGAGGGCCTGCTTTGTTTACTATTAGCCTGCTAAGTCGCGACGTTATCGTAGCGGCTTTCTTCGTTGAGTACTCTTTTTGCCAGGGTGGTGCAATGGTTAGCATGCCCGCCTTGCGTACACAAGGTCGTGGGTTCGATTCCTGCTTCGACCGAACACCAAAAGTTTTTCAGCGGTGGATTATCCTACCTCAGTAATGCTGGTGACATTTCTGAGGGTTACAAAGCTTCTTTAAGTGGTTTCACTGCAATGTGGAACGCCGTTCGGACTCGGCTATAAAAAGGAGGTCCCTTGTCATTGAGCTTAACATAGAATCGGACAGCACTCAGTGATAAGAGAGAAGTTCACCAATGTGGTATCACAATGGACTGAATAGTCTAAGTGAGCCTGATACATCGGGCTGCCACCTAACCTAACCTAACCTAGGGGCTATACCAAAACATGGACCGATACGAACCATTTTCGACACTCCTCTTTATGGTCCTATGATACGTCTATATTTCTAATTTTCGGCAATTTGGATAAAAACTACTGATTCTAGAAGCCCAAGAAATAAAGTCGGGAAATCGGTCTATATAGGGGCTATACCAAAATATGGACCAATAGGCACCATTTGCGACACACCTATTTGTGATCTTAAAATACCTCTAGATTTTCAATTTCAAGCAAATCGGCTAGAAAATATAGTCTCTAGGCGCCCAAGAAGTAAAACCGAGAGATCGGTTTATATGGGGGTTGTACCAAAAAATGGACCGATACACCTCAATTTCGGCACACATATTTGGGGTCCCAAAATACCTCTAGATTTCCAATTTTAGGCAAATCGGGTAATAAATACAGTTTATAGGAGCCAAAGAATACAAATCGGGAGATCGGTCTATATGGCGACTATACCATAACATGGACCGATACGGACCATTTTCGACACACCTCTTAATGGTCCAAAAATACCTCTAAATTTCTAATTTCAGGTAAATCGGATAGTAAATACAGTTTCTAGAAGCCCAAGAAGCAAAATCGGGAGATCGGTCTATATGGGGGCTATACCAAAACATTGACCGATATGGACCATTTTCGTCACACCTCTTTATGGTCCTAAAATACTACCAGATTTTCAATTTCAGGCAAATCGGATAGTAAATACAGTTTCTAGAAGCCCAAGAAGAAAAATCGGGAGATAGGTCTATATGGGGGCTATACCAAAACATGCACCGATACGGACCATTTTCGACACACCTCTTTATGGTCCTAAAATACTACTAGATTTTCAATTTCAGGCAAATCGGATAGAAAATACAGTTTCTAAACGCCCAAGAAGCAAAATCGGGAAATCGGTCTATACCAAAACGTAGTCCGATGGCACCATTTTCGGCACACCTCTTTATGGTCCTCAAGTACCTCTGATATTGACTTTGAATGAATGCTTTACTGATAAATTATCGTATATTCAAAAATACTTCCCATTGATTTCGTCGTAGTTGCTTCTACAATTCTTATCTGGAGTATAACTGCATAACCGCTTACAAAATGGTTCAGCTGAACAATTATATCCATACGAGCGTTGCCAGCGGTGACACATATACGCATTTCCCCGAGAACTATTGTTGTAGGCTTATATGGGAACAAACAACAAAAACAGCGACATCTATATATGCAAACTCACCAATACATGAGAGATAGAGATTTCAAACATGTTATGATAAAATCCTAAATTTGCGGATATTGGGATTTTTCAATAAATTTTGAATGACAACATTTTTTGTCGCAACGTTTTATAAAATCAATTTGCACAATCTAGTGAAAAGTTTGAAAGGACTTCATTTTGAAAATTCTTCCAAATTGGCATACCTAATATTCCCTAGAGTTTCCAAAAATTGGTAACGTGTTTGCCTCATTGCACCTGGGTACCTACAACATGATAAATTGCCACTTGCACACCCAAAAGGAATAAGCGGTTTTTGGCCAGCATTGCTGCTTTCTCTCTCGGTCTCTCTCTCGTTCTCCTCGCAAAGTCTCACATTGGCCTGCAGCATTACACCACTGTATGTGTATGTGTATGCGTGTGAGTGATTGTATCGTTGTCGCTGAGTTTTATTTTAAAATTCCCAAAGGATTTAAGACAACATTAAAATTTCATATAATTCTTTTTTTTTTCTTTTCAATATGAAATAGGCCCAACATAAACTTTCCTCAAAGAAAGATAAACGTTGTCTATGTGGTAATGCTGAATGATTAAATATTCACCATGGAAACTATACGCAATTATCTTAAGTGCTGCAAACAAATAGGGACAATCACTACGGCGAGGTAGAAAGCATTTTTACCGCTATAAAATCTAATTAATTGCTAAATTGAGATGAAAGAATTTATCGCTGCTTAATGTTGTTGCTCTTGGTTTTGTGAATAAATTACAATTTTAATTGAGTATCAAAACGTGTTGTATGGCCATGACAATTGCTGTGGAATGGTTGTCTGGTCGAATTGGTGTTGGCTGTAGGACGTGATTAATGCCATTTATTCGTGATTAGGTATACATTTTGCATATTGGAATTAAAGCGGCAAAAGGCATGAAATTAAATGTTGCATAAGGACACTTAATCTTCGATAAGGTTGAGTTGATTTTTGATGTATCAAACTAATCGAAATTAATTGGCTTGAAGTAATTAAAATGAAATGTTGGGAGTTAGGAGGATACTATTTTAGATTATTTGTGGCACAAAGGGTTAATTACATATATATAATCTATAAATTTTTTATGTAATTTAAAAAAGGGTGATCAGTTTAGTATTTAGCAAATACATATTGTGTATAAATTGGTATTTTTTTGTACCCTCCACCATAGGATGGGGGTATATTAAAGGGTGATACGGTCAAAATTTGGTCAAGGGAAAACGCGTGTAAATCGGTGAAATCGTTTATTTAAAAAATCAAATTAAATTTCCTTTTCAAGTTCAATTAGTATAAAATTCAGGAAAAATATTCAGTTAGGCTTTCGCATTTCCAAATCCGAATTGCCGGGCCTCACGCTTGACATCTGCCATCAGATTTTGTACAGCAACCTTGTCCACCTTCTTCGCCGCAGAAAGCCAGTTTGCTTTGAACTGCTGCTCGTCCTTAGCAGTTTTTTTTTTTTTGTGTTCTTTAGGTTCCGCTTGACAATAGCCCAGTATTTCTCAATTGGGCGGAGCTCTGGCGTGTTGGGAGGGTTCTTGTCCTTGGGAACCACCTGCACGTTGTTGGCGGCGTACCACTCCATGCCCTTTTTACCGTAATGGCAAGATGCCAAATCCGGCCAAAACAGTACGGAACAACCGTGTTTCTTCAGGAAAGGCAGCAGACGTTTATTCAAACACTCTTTCGCGTAAATTTCTTAGTTGACAGTCCCGGAAGCTATGAAAATGCTGCTTTTCAAGCCACAGGTACAGATGGCTTGCCAAACCAGATATTTCTTTGCGAACTTTGACAGTTTTATGTGCTTGAATATATCTGCTACCTTTCCCCTTCCTTTTGCCGTATAAAACTCCTGTCCCGGAAGCTGCTTGTAGTCGGCTTTGACGTAGGTTTCGTCGTCCATTACCACGCAGTCAAACTTCGTCAGCATCGTCGTGTACAGCCTCCGGGATCGCGCTTTGGCCGTCGTATTTTGTTTATCATCGCGATTTGGAGTCACTACCTTCTTGTAAGTCGATAGTCCGGCTCGTTTTTTGGCTCGATTCACGGTTGTAGACGATACACCCAGCTTATTTGCGGCATCTCGGAGAGAGAGGTTAGGGTTTCGCTTGAAACTACCGGCAACTCTCCTTGTCGTCTCAGCGGCTTTCGATTTCCCCCCGATCCAGACTTCCTGGCTGTCGACAAACGTTCCCCAAACACTTTAATTACATTTGCAACGGTTGATTTGGCAACTTTTAGCGATTTTGCCAGCTTTGCGTGCGAGTAGCTCTGATTTTCGCGATGCGCGAGCAAAATTTTGATACGCTGCTTTTCTTGCTTGGACGGCATTTTGACAACTGAAGAGTGAATTCCAAAATCAAAATAGGAGCAACATTCTACACACACACCTTAATGCAAAATTGAAAGAAATACGTCAAGTTTATATTGACCAAATTTTGACCGTATCACCCTTTAACTTTGTCATTCTGTTTGTAACGCATCGAAATATTGCTCTAAGACCCCATAAAGTACATATATTCTGGGTCGTGGTGAAATTCTGAGTCGATCTGAGCATGTCCGTCCGTCTGTTGAAATAACGCTAACTTCCGAACGATACAAGCTTTCGACTTGAAACTTGGCACAATTAGTTGTAATTGATGTAGGTCGGATGGTATTGCAAATGGCAAATGGGCCATACCGGCCCCCATATAAACAGACCCCCAAATTTGGCTTGCGTGGACTCTAAGAGAAGCAAATTTCATCCGATCCGGCTGAAATTTGGTACATGGTGTCAGCATATGATCTCTAACAACCATGCAAAAATCCACATCGGACCATAATTATATATAGCCCCCATATAAACCGATCCCCCGATTTGGCTTGCGGAGCCTCTAAGAGAAGCAAATTTGATCCGATCCGGCTGAAATTTGGTACATGGTGTTAGTATATGGTCTCTTATGATCATGCAAAAATTGGTCCACGTTGGTCCATAATTATATATAGCCCCCGTATAAACCGATCCTCAAATTTGACGTCCGGAGCCTCTTGGAAGACCAAAATTCATCTGATTCAGTTGAAATTTGGTACGTGGTGTTTATATATGGCCTCAACCACACATGCAAAAATTGGTCGAAATCGGTCCATAATTATATATAGCCCCCATATAAACCTATCCCTAGATTAAACCTCGGGAGCCACTTGGAAGAGCAAAATTCATCCGATTCGGTTGAAATTTGGTACGTGATGTTAGTATATGGTATCCAACAACCATGCATGAATTGGTTCATATCAGGCCATAATTATATATAGCCCCCATATAAACCGATCCCGAGATTTGGTTTTGGAGCCTCTTGGAGGATCAAATTTCATCCGAGTCAGTTGAAATTTGGTACATTGAGCTATTATATGGCCGTTAAAACCCGTGCCCGATTTTATCAAATTTCATTTAATTTTATTTTTCTGCGCCTAAGGACGATAGGACAGTGTTTTATGCACCTGACAGTGTATCCACCCGTGTGCCGGATTCCATCACAATCGACAACACCGGCTAAAAACCCATTCCTCTTCCCTCGGGGTATGAATACCCCAACGGAACTGTTTTCGCATTACTTCGAGGTGACCCTACGTGGTCCGTGATCATCTTTTTCTAGTCCGCATCCAGACTAAAGGTTAAATTACTCGTCGTGTCCATGTGAACAATTTTCTTGCGGAGAACATGTTCTAAAAAACGCCTCCCAGGTGCTCCCACTTTGTACCATATTATGGATTACATTTCATTTTCAAGCACTGTCCGCCGTTTTGCCCACCGGCTATATCTAAAGAATGTATGCTCGCCATCATCTGTGAGCGCTTCTTCTTCGTAAATATAGTTTTCTGAGCTGCATGTCCCCATACCATCTCTCCCGCCGATGGTATTTCCATCGGCCCTTTGTCTAGTTCCAGCCATTTATCTCTGGTCTCTTGTTCGGAAGTTCGGTATCAAGTCTGTCGTGCCTTTGCAGCTCAATAGCCTGGAGGTCTTCTGGGATCGTTCTTGCTATCACTAAAGCGACTTCCCCCGATACCGAGCGGTATGTTGAAAGATCGCTACTGGTGAGGAATTCTAAATAATAAATTCCACAATTGAATTCCCCTAAAATTGGATTAGTTTTGCTTTTCTTCGAATCAATCTGCATATTGGGACTGGGTTTTTCGAGCCTCTGCTGATATTGCGTAGCAAGACATATTTGCCTCTCTTCCCTTCTTTGACGATCTCTAAAGGCAAATATAATCACCAAATCACCTTTGCAAATATAAACACACCACGGTGCAATTGTTATTATCAATCTCCATTATTCTCGCTACTTAAAACAGTTTTTTCGCTCTAGTCCGTCTCTATAGCGTCGACGCCCAGATCTTAAATCTATAGAGGTGTATACTGTTAGTCATCTTCATGAGTATCTCTGGTCTCTTGTCCGATGTTCGGTATCAAGTCTGTCGCGCCTTGTTGTTTGGCCTCGAAACCCCTTTGCGGCTCAATAGCCTGTAGGTCTACTGGGATCGTTCCTGTTATCACCACATCGGCTTCCCCGATACCGAGCGGTATGCTGAAGTGATTCTCAGAGTTGCCGTTCTCTATACTGGAAGCAGTTTTTTTTTGCTCTAGTCCGTCTCTGTAGCGTCGACGTCCGGATCTTACATCCAGAGAGGTGTATATTGTTAGTCATCTTCATGACCATCTCTGGTCTCTTGTCGGATGTTCGGTATCAAGTCTGTCGCGCCTTGTTGTTTGGACTTCAAAACCCTTTGCGTTTCAATTGACTGGAGGTCTACTCCGATCGTTCCTGCTATCACTAAAGCTGCTTCCCCGATACCGAGCGGTATGCTGAAGTGATTCTCAGAGTTGCCGTTCTCTATACTGAAAGCAGTTTTTTTGCTCTAGTCCGTCTCTGTAGCGTCGACGCCCGGATCTTACATCCATAGAGGTGTATACTGTTAGTCATCTGCATGAGTATCCTTTTACTGTTCGGAAGAGGGCCTCCTATATTTGCCATCAGCCTGCACAGTCGCGACGTTATCGTAACTGCTTTCTCCGTTTCGTACTCTCTCTGCTTGGAATATTAGTCCCATGTACTTCATTGACTGCTTCAGTATCTCGTCGTATGTTGTAATCCGAGGATTGAGCCTTGTGCGGTTACTTCCATTCTTCTTGGGCCCTGTATAATGTCATATACCAAAATTGGGTCCTTATGATAGTCTTTAAATATTCTCGTTAAGTAATTCGGTTTGTGAAATATCATCTCTACACTGAAAAAAATATTTAAGTGGTATTAAAACAATTTGCAAACTATTAAGTACAAATTTCTTTAAAATAATGAAGTTTTAATTAAAAGAAAGTTTATAATATTTGCTTCAAAAATTTTTTTTTATTATATTTATTAATTTTTTTATTATACTACAAATATAAGTTTAGACTTATTCTGAGGAATTTGTATCTTTGGATTTTGTTTTAAACTGAAATTTAGTTATACGTGAATAGCTTTATTAATATGGTGCAAAAAGAAAATTAAAATTCCATAAATGAGATCTGTATCCTAATTTTAATTTTATTGATCCTAGATTTTAAACTACATATATCCCTAAAAATTTCTTTATTTTGGCTCGGAATCGGAATCAAAATCCTTAAGGGAAGGCCTTAGGTTGTTGAAAGCGTTCTTTATATCTAGTGTCACCAGTAGATATATAGATCAGAGAACTGCAACCGGTGGCTTTTTTCGTATAGCAATCCTACCCACAATATGTCGGTGGCAGTGAGTAAGACACCAATTACCGTGCGATCTTTTACATTCATACAAATGTAAGAAGCAAAAAAACACGACTAGTATATACCCATGTTCGTTTGCAGTGTTTTGCGGTGTTACACCAATCGGCATCGTAGCAATGCTCGGTAAACAAAAAACGAGTGTGGTAGTATACATACACTTAAGTGTGATTGTACTCAACAACAACAACAACTACCAGCAGTTGGTATTAGTTTAATAGAATTGAGAGAGTACCAATGAAGAGAGTACCAAACTGCTGAGATATGAGGTAACCAATGAGTGATTGTTTTAGTACGTTGTTTTCGAGAGACTAACAACTACCGACAGTTGTCGGTTCCGTTGGATATTGGTGGTTGCAATTCATTTTACCAATTGGTGTTTTAAGATTGCAAATATTGGTGTTTACTAAATACACTACACTGGTCGGTTGCGGTAGATCGCAGCCGTTCTCTAATAGAGACCTCAAAGCGTGGATAGTGTCGATTTTCCACGACACTAGCAGCATCAGATTAATTTAATTTCATTTCATTTAATTTTGCTTAATTTAGTTTAATTTAATTTATTTTAAACTAATTTAAATTAATTTCGTTTCACCTTAGTTTAATTTGAATATCCATATGAGAAAGAAGTTAAAATCTGCTCATGTGTTTTCCTTTTGTTTTACCACATATAGAAAAAAACAAAAGCAGGCATTGTCTCAAAATGGTATTTAAATCAATCAATATCCACGTAGAACAGTCATTAAACAATGAGTTTTTTTTAATTTCTATTTGTGCTTCAAATACACAAAGTTTTTTCGCCATTTAAGCATTTATTCAAACTAAAGCCTTTGAAAGCTCCAGACAATCATAAAAATATTTTATTTTGTTTTTAATTTTTCTTTTTTTTTTTTTGTTAATAGACTCGCCGTTCTATTCGCAAAACAATAAAATTTATAACGTTCAATAAATTTTCAAATATTTTTTTCTCTCTATAGAATTATTTAAATCTCTACAAATTGAATATTTTATTTATGTACATGTGTTCGCATGTTGTCGATGTTGAAAATGCAAAAAAAAGAAGCGAATTTATTTACAACAACTGCATATAGTTTCGTTTTTATGATATTAATCGGACAAATTTTTATGAGCCTTTAGACGAAATACCATAAATCCACCCAAAAGTATAGTTTTGTGTAGTCTGATATTAGGATGAGACGACCGAAAACGGGAAAATTGTGTTAGACAGAGGAAATTAGAATAGGAAAGTTTGTTAAAAACTTTTGATATTTTGTCCTAAAATAGTTTTGAATAATTTAGAAACTAGCGGGAGGTCCATGCTATGTAATAAGACTAAGATGGTATTTGAAAATACTGGCCTTAATACAAAATTCGACTCTGTTCTCAAGTCGGCAAATCTGCAGTTATTGACAATGGTCTTTCAACGTATTCCTTAAAATTATGCTTGAACGTTTTAATTGTAAGTTTTAGTTTTTAATTGTAAGTTTTAGTTTTTAATAAAACTGAACATATAAGTACACTCAACAAAAGTTTACTTGGATCCTTAAGGATTTTGGTATTGATTCAGAGTCAAAGATTCGGCTTCTTTAAAATAATGACACTTTTTAGAGAGCTTTTTAGCATCAAATCTAGGCTCTGTCAAATTAAAATTGGAAAACATACCTAATTTATTAAATTTTCATTCTTGTTTTGCGATACACACAAAATTTTTTTTTCTGATTCAATCACCAAATTAATTGATCCAATTAATTTTTTAATTGAAATGTCTTCCATCACGAAAATGATAGTATCAATCACAGTTTTAATTGGGCATAGAAAAAATTCTTGATTAAAAAATTAATTGATTTTTTTCAGCAAATTTCAATTAATTTTTTAACTGATTCAATTAAAAATTTAATTGATGTTGATTGCAAAACTCAATTAATTTATTAATTAAAAAAAGGTAACTATTTTTATTACTTTCTGAATTGACTTAGAGTTTTCATTGGGATTAACAAATGATTGTTTGAAATACATCATTAATTAAAAATTAAAAAAAAAAATCAGCACTTTTTTAACTGAATTAGTCTTCCGAATTTGATTGAAAAGTTAATTGTATCAATTAATTTATTAATTGAAAAAATTTTCAACTTCAATTAACTTTTTAATTGGAAATATTTTGGTGATATTTTTGCTGTGTATGTCAATTAAACTATTCACGTACAAACAACTGTCAATTTAAAAATAAATAAAAGTTTTCATCTTTAATCTAAAGCGTCAATATATCAGGTAATTTAAAAACGACTTGAAACTTGGCACAAGTAGTTGTTATTGATGTAGGTCGGATGGTATTGCAAATGGGCCATATCGGTCCATTTTACGTATAGCCGCTATATAAACGGATCCCCAAATTTGGCTTGCGAACCTTCTAAGAGAAGCAAATTTCATCCGATCCGGCTGAAATTTGGTACATGGTGTTAGTATAGGGTCTCTAACAACCATGCAAAAATTGGTCCACATCGGTCCATAATTATATATAGCCCCATATAAACCGATCCCCAGATTTGGCTTGCGGAGTCTCTAAGACAAGCAAATTTCATCCGAACCGGCTGAAATGTGGTACATGGTGTAAGTCTATGGTCTCTAACAACCATGCAAAAATTGGTCCACATCGGTCCATAATTATATATAGCCCCCATATAAACCGATCTCCAGATTTGACCTCCGGAGCGTCTTGGAGGAGCAAAATTCATCCGATCCGGTTCAAATGTGGAACGTGGTGTTAGTATATGGCCGCTAACAACCATACCAAAATTGGTCCTTATCGGTCTATAGTAATATATAGCCGATCTCCAATCACACAAAAATTGGTCCATATCGGTTCATAATCATGGTTGCCACTCGAGCCAAAAATAATCTACCAAAATTTTATTTCTATAGAAAATTTTGTCAAAATTGTATTACTATTTACAATTTTGTCAAAATTTTATTTCTATTTACAATTTTGTTAAAATTTTATTTCTATAGAAAATTTTGTTAAAATTTTATTTCTATAGAAAATATTTGTTAAAATTTTATTTCTATGGAAAATTTTGTCAAAATTTTATTTCTATTTACAATTTTGTTAAAATTTTATTTCTATAGAAAATTTTTGTTAAAATTTTATTTCTATAAAAAATTTTGTCAAAATTTTATTTCTATTTACAATTTTGTCAAAATTTTATTTCTATAGAAAATTTTGTCAAAATTTTATTTCTATAGAAAATTTTGTTAAAATTTTATTTCTATAGAAAATTTTGTTAAAATTTTATTTCTGTAGACAATTTTGTCAAAATTTTATTTCTATAGAAAATTTTGTCAAAATGTTATGTCTATAGAAAATTTTGTCAAACTGAATTATATACGTATTTGATCGATCTTGTTTTGATTTAATATATACCACGTATGGATTTACATACAATTTAGAAGACGGTGGTAGGAGGTTTTAAGATACCTTGCCATCGGCAAGCGTTACCGCAACTTAAGTACTTCGATTGTGGATGGCAGTATTTAGAAGATGTTTCTACGCAATCCATGGTGGAGGGTACATAAGCTTCGGCCTGGCCGAACTTACGGCCGTATATACTTGTTATAACTGATTTAGTCTTCCTAGTTTGATTAAAAATTAATTGTATCAATTAATTTATTAATTGAAAAATTTTTCAACTTCAATCAAATTGTTAATGGCAAATATTTTGGTAATATTTTTTCTGTGTTTATTTTAAGGATAATTTGCCTTCATTCAAAGACGTACGACTTTAACGAAGGAACGCAAATTTCCAAGATTCGTGTCCTTAGTTTAATGACATTAAACTAAGATTATAAACTTTCTTTTTATTCATTATATTAAAGCATTTTGTCCTTAATACTTTATAAATTGCGCATGTTAAAATTTATATCGCATAATCTTTCATATTAGGTGAATATTTTTTCAGTGTATGTTTTACGAAACGTGTCCTTGCCAACGAAAATAAAAACTTTTTGGTATTCCATAATTTATAAAAATTTTCTGTACACACAAACAAATTTTTTCTGATTCAATCACGAAATTAATTGATCCAATTAATTTTTTAATTGAAATATGTTCAATCACAAAATGTCAATTAAAAAAAATTATTGATCCAATTAAAAAATTAATTGATACTATTAATTTTTGTGATTGATTTTTGTTTCAAATTTGTTCAATCAATTAACTTTTTAAATGAATATTTTTTAAAAGTCAATTAAGATTTTAATTGGAAAAATTTTCGTGAAATTTTTTTCTCTGTACATTTCGTAAAAATGAAATTTTAGGCCAACGAAGTTATATTTTTTTTTTTTGTTAAATTTGTGCCCCTAAACAAATATTTACTAATTACATTACATACTTACATTACATTACATTACATTACATTACATAAAAGAAAATTGTATCTGTCTCAAATTTCGTTTCGGAGGAAAAAAATTTAGTGGTAAATACACACTAAAACATATACACTCTAATATCAAAAATTTTGCACACAAAGAAAATATAAATAATAAATCCAAAAATACTAAATATCAGGAGGCTTCCACAACTGTTCAGTAAACTTGTGTTCCAAAAGGATTCACAATAGAATCACATGTGGCCTTTATGTGTCCATATTGCCAGGATACTCATTGCATTCAAATACAAACAACAATCGCTTTGCAATAGAGGTTTGTTGATGGTTACGGTTTGGAGGTTTTTCTCTCCATTTTTTTTTTTTTATATTGAGAATTTTAGCAAAAGTGTTCTAGCATCATTATGTTCGGCAATTCGCATCTGCGGGAAATGAAAAGTTTAGGCTTTGATTGAGTTTAGTCAGTCAAAGACTTAAACAAATAAACCAAATTTTGTCGTTTTCTATGAATTCAAATGTGGGAGTGAAATACAGTATGCTTATGATGGATCTAAATAACTTTTTTTATACCCAATAAACATAATTAACAGAAATATTGAATCTATGAATTAAGGATAAAAAATACTTCCAACAATTTTTTAATAGTTTTTGTAATTTAAGAAATCATGTTTTGTTTTGAAGTGTCTGTTATAATTTGGATTTATAAGCTGATAATTTTATATTCGATAAATTAGGTCTGCAGCCAAATTTTAATTTTTTGGAGCCCACATTTAAAGCTAGCTCCCCAAAAAAATCGTTATTTTACAGCAACTTTCTCCCGGTATTAATACCCAAAAAAACATAAAATGTTGGTGTTTTGTTTTCCATATAATTTTTTGGGATCCTACTTCATTTAGATTTTGGGGCCAATTTTCATGGTGTCCATATTCATAGCGCCAATGAAGTTTTAAAATTTAAAAATTTTTCACAAAAATCTTTTCAAACTATAAAACTATTTTTTGTCTGATATGTAATACAACAAAGTAAAGCGCTACATTTTTAACTTTATTTTTTAAATTTATTGTTCAAGAGCAAAATAAAATCGGATTTTAAAAACAGTTTAATTTTTTTCGACTTTACTACCATTGGTCCGAATTATGGCATTTAAGCGGCTGAGAAAGCCATCACACCCTGCACGAAAGTAGTTTTGCGATATTGTGACTAATTCCCGGCGAAGTGCCGTCTTGAGAAGATTGCCACTTTTATATTTTTAGTGCCAACCTCTTTATGCAAAATGCCCAGGCATTAAAGTTCGACTGGCTTCTTTCGTGGAAGTGATGCAACTCCTTGGCTCTTTTCAGTCCAACTTGTTTTATGCTCTTGCATGGCTTTAGTCCAAGCTTATATTCAAATATGAGGTCCGTCCGTAATCGCAATATTTTCAGCTCACGAACCAGTTCTCAACGACTGAGGCGTGGATTTGTATTGAATCTGTTCTCCACTTTTCGGACAATTTCTTGGCCTCCACTTTCGGATAATTTCTTCGTTCTATTCGCCCACTTTATTGACGCGATGCAACATTGTCAGTATCAAGGTAACGAGAAACAAAAGATGTATTCACACTTAAATGCTGGAGAGCTCTAAGTATAACCACTTGTGGATTCCTAGCAAAATATAAAACAATCACACTATCGCACTCGTATTCGATTAGGAACAATCTTATTTCTGAATGCAAGAGATCAAAATGCTTTTGTAAGCTTGTAAACAATAAAGTGAACTGTCGCTGGAAAAATGATAGCCACCTGAAGTTGGTTGTTATACATATCAGCCACTCTGAACCTTCACGAAATTCGTCTTGGAGTGAACTACGACTTCGGAATTCACTATCGATACCATCGATAAACATAGGTCCTTGACGGAACTTCAGTGGCAAAAATTTAATTATGTTAATCGATGCACCGTGGCGGAATTAATTCACTTCGAAAGTTGTAGAAAATAATTACCTCAAAAAATAATAACCTCAAAAATGTCAAGCTCTTCGATCAGCTCAGTTGGTACATTGCAACACTAGGCATGCCCAATCCTGAAATTTTAATATAATTGGACATTTCTAACTCGAGATAAAAATAACGAGATATCTCAAAAACTGTTCCATAAAAAAATTAATTTTTTTTTTTTTGAATTCACCAGATTAAAATACATAAGAGAAGTCACATCTCATCAAATGACACATGAAAAAAAATTCTTTTTGTAAACTAATGTAATTTAACGTCAAAAGTTGTTAAAAATAATAGCCTCAAAAATGTCAAGCTCTACGATGAGTTCAGTTGGTACATTGCAAAACTAGGCATACCAAATCCCGAAATATATCGCCTTTTATTTTGCTCATTTTTGTTGTCTTAAGGTGTGTTTTACTAAAAGCTTCCCTATTAAATAAAGCCCGCCTAAAGGCGGGCTTGGGCATTAGAGGGTTAACAAAAATTGTCATCACTTTTTTAACTGATGTACTGCGTGTTCGTGGAATTTTCGTTCGCCTCGAGACGAACGATTCGTAAAAACTCTAATATTGATATCTCGAAAATCAGAGTCTGTGGAATCCCAATTGTTTTGGTGTTCGATAGTAAATCATAAATAAGGAGTTCATGACATATTTCAGGATTTTCTAGCAAATGTATCTAAAGTTATTTTAGTTTCAATCTAGACGAACGATACGTCTCGAGTCAATCAACTTATTAATTGGAAATATTTTGGTAATATTTTTTTCGGTGTAAGGGAAATTGCATATATATGTTTTTTTTTTTTTAATTTTAATCATTTTTAGAAAAGAATTTCAAACAAGTATATACGGCCGTAAGTTCGGCCAGGCCGAAGCTTATGTACCCTCCACCATGGATTGGTTAGAAACTTCTACTGATGACTGTCATCCACAATCGAATTACTTGGGTTGCGGTAACACTTGCCGATGGCAAGGTATCTTAAAACTTCCTAACACCGTAATATATACCACATAGTCCATACTAAAAACTAAAAAGGCCGATTAAATACGTATATAATTAAGTTTAAAGTTTCTATAGAAATAAAATTTTGACAACATTTTCTATAGAAGTAAAATTTGGAAAAAAATTTCTATAGAAATAAAATTTGGAAAAAATTTTCTATAGAAATAAAATTTTGAAACAATTTTCTATAGAAATACAATTTTGACAAAATTTTCTATAGAAATAAAATTTTGACAAAATTTTCTATAGAAATAGCATTTTGACAATGTTTTCTATAAAAATAAAATTTTGGTAGATTATTTTTGGCTCGAGTGGCAACCATGATTATGAACCGATATGGACCAATTTTTGTGTGATTGGGGATCGGCTATATATAATTATAGACCGATGCGGACCAATTTTGGCATGGTTTTAGCGGTCTTATACTAACACCACGTACCAAATTTCAATCGGATCGGATGACTTTTGCTCCTCTAAGAGGCTCCGGAGGTCAAATATGGGGATCGGTTTATATGGAGCTATATATAATTATGCACCGATGTGGACAAATTTTTGCATGGTCATTAGAGACCATATACAAACACCACGTACGAAATTTCAACTGAATCAGATGAATTTTGCTTCTCTTAGAGGCTCCGCAAGCCAAATCGGGGGATCGGTTTATATGGGGGCTATATATAATTATTGACCGATGTGGACCAATTTTTGCATAGTTTTCAGAGACCATATACCAGCACCATGTACCAAATTTCAGCCGGATCGGATGAAATTTGCTTCACTTAGAGGCTCCGCAAGCCAAATCGGGGGATCGGTTTATATGGGGGCTATATATAATTATGGACCGATATGGACCAATTTTTACATGGTTGTTAAAGACCATATACTAACACCATGTACCAAATTGCAGCCGGATCGGATGAAATTTCTTCTCTTAGAGGCTCCGAAAGCCAAATCGGGGGATCGATTTATATGGGGGCTATATATAATTATTGACCGATGTAGACCAATTTTTGCATGGTTGTTAGAGACCATATACTAACACTACGTACCAAATTTCAGCCGGATCGGATGAAATTTTCTTCTCTTAGAGGCTCCGAAATCCAAATCGGGAGATCGGTTTATATGGGGGCTATATATAATTATGGACCGATGTGGACCAATTTTTGCATGGTTGTTAGAGACCATATACTAACACTACGTACCAAATTTCAGCCGGATCGGATGAAAAGTGCTTTTCTTAGAGGGTCTGCAAGCCAAATTTGGGGGTCCGTTTATATGGGGGCTATACGTAAAAGTGGACCGATATGGCCCATTTGCAATACCATCCAACCTACATCAATAACAACTACTTGTGCCAAGTTTCAAGTCGATAGCTTGTTTTGTTCGGAAATTAGCGATTGCAACAGACGGACGGACGGACATGCTCAGATCGACTCAGAATTTCACCACGACCCAGAATATACATATATACTTTATGGGGTCTTAGAGCAATATTTCGATGCGTTACAAATGGAATGACAAAGGTAATATACCCCCAATCCTATGGTGGAGGGTATAAAAATATCACAGCATTGATTTATGTGCAAGTTGGTAGAGTAATTAAATATTGTGCGTATGCCCAAATACGAATACATACGTGTCAATTTTTTTTTCACAAATTGGCCATTGTTTTAGAGGGAAATTCAGAAATTTTGTAAAAATTAAAAAAAAGATGAAAGAAAAAATAAATGGACTTGGATTGCTAAACGGTAGCTACACATGGTTATTCTTATAACAATCTGGTACTTGGTCGTAGAAAGCAATCGTTGACAGTATGTCATTATTTCCAAGTTGAATGCATTGCTGGGGGTAAATGCACAAGAGGTTTGGGTAAGGAGTTTTTCACCTCTACTACTTCTCAAGTCTTTGGTGACTAGGAGAGTGTCCCTGCTCGAACACCTTTGGATGCTTGGATGAGCTGGTTTGGCTATAATACAATAACATTTGCCTTTAATGAGGTCATGTGGTCGTTTTTTTCTGTCTTTATTTTATTTTATATAATTTAAGTTTTTAATATTTCATATAATTTAATTTTTTTATTAATTTTTATCTCTTGGTTAAAATATTTTTTCTGAGTAAAGAATTTGTTTCTTTGCATAAAATCTCCTTTATCAAAATCTAAGCAATTCAATCAATATGCAATCATGTGTTGTTCTTTACAAAATGTTCGCTGGGTATTATCATCATCGATGGCTCTGATGATCAGGATGTTGGTTGGATGGCTATAGTGATGGTCAACGGACAACAATGGCTACAAATCACGATATCACAGCCACATTCACGAATGTCTATGGCTTTTGTTTTCAGTAGATTCATAATTTTTTTTTCGTCGCTCCCTCTCTCTCTCTACCACCGGTCAGTGGTAGTCTGGTGTGCTGATGTGGTCGCTGTTTGGTTGGTCCTTCTAAGCTTTTGTGCAATAATAAATTCATTTGTGACTTTTGTTTTGTTTTGTTCTATGTCGTATGGTTGCAATGGTCAGTTGTTAGGTTGATTCGATTGTGTTGTTTGCCTGGTTTAGCTGCTGCCTGCCTAACAACATTCACATGTGATGATTGTTTGGCCGCTTGGTTGTACGCGGGGACCTTTGGTATGTGAAAAACCCATGACAACCTTTGTATGTTGACTTTGGGCAAACGCGGCCCATCGCATGCTCCTCCTGGAGCCCATTTGCTCTTGTGGTTAACCGCAATTGGGTTGATTTCTGTTTAGAAGCAGCACTAACAATGTATGAAGGTAAACAACAAAATCGCACAATGCTCTCAAATGAAATGTGGTTTGGGGTGCGTTGGTTATTTGTCCATCATCATGTAAGCTTTGAGTATGGATTCTAGGTGGTTTTCTGGTGACGGTCCCTTTCCGTCATTGTGTATACTCTTTTGGCTTTTACCGGCGGTAGCCATCACCATAAACTAACATTGGTGATCAAATGACCCGTGATTTATTTGAAGCATAATTGAATTGTTACTGGTTGGGAAGGTAGGGAAAAATATTCAATGGTGGTTATTAGAGTTTTTTTCTTCTGGAAAATGATATGGTGGTTGGGAGGAGGACAAATGACAGATAGGACAGACTTCAGTTATGATGTGGTCAATTCCACTTCAATGAGTTAAAATCATTCAATATTGCGGGGGGAGGAGATGGTCTTAATTTATAGATGTTTCCCAGTTCATCTACATTACCCTAAGAAGTACTGCTCAAATATGTCTGATTAAGAACAAGGAGAACTTTCATTAGTACCAAATATCTCGCTCCCAAATTAATCGAGCTCCTAAAAGTATGCAACAGATTCTCAAAATGTTTGAACAAAGTTTTCTTTCATATTTTTTATTATTTCGAGTAAGAATCAAAACTCTATGCTAGTCAAGAAAAACTAAAAAAAATGAATATTAAATGAATTTTCTTAAAAATACGCATTTTTGTAAATCTAAGTATACTCATACAAAATAAACGAAATTTAAAAAAATTCGAGTGACTGATTTTTCTTTTGAATGGCTATTCTTCCGATTTACAGGAATAGGATATTATTTTCGGTTTTTTCTTCACTTTTAAAATATTTTTATTTCATTAACACAAACAATTTTCTTTCACTTTTTTAGGTTAATGGTGGCAGTCTTGCCGAAAAGGCTGGTCTAATGCCCGGTGATGCTGTGATCAAAATCAACGATGTCGATGTATTCAATTTGCGTCACAAAGATGCCCAAGATATTGTCGTACGCTCTGGCAACAATTTCGTTATGACAGTTCAAAGGTATGCTACAATTCATTTCAATAAACGATTTTTTTCTAAATAATTCGCGACTTCCAAATTTTACAGAGGTGGTTCAACTTGGCGTCCACATGTTCAACTCACCGGAAATGTACCTCATCCCAATGCTGGTAATTTACATACAGTGACAAAGACCTCATTGGCTCACAAACAACAAGAAGTTCAACATATTGGTTCCGGTTATAATAATTCGGCCAGACCTTTCGTAAGTAAAAAGTAGAAGGCTATTTAGAAAAAATTTTAAGATAGACTTAAAATTTATACTTAAAGTAGTAAGAATAACGATTTATTTTTATTTTTCGGTACCTACCACCATAGGATATTGATGGGGGCTATTATAAGTTTGCCCATCTGTTTGAAACACATCGAAGTATTGATATCTGAAAATTTTAAAGTATATAATTAATGATCAAGGAAAAATTATACGATGTCCGTCCGTTCATATATCTGTGTGTTGTAATCACGTTACGGGCTCCAAAAATTAAGCTATCGTGGTGAACTTTTTTAGATTAGGCTACTGGCAGCCCGTTATTTCAGACTCACTAAAACAAGGGAGCTCCTTTTTATAGCTGGGTCTAAACGGCATATTCCATTCACGGTTACCACAAATAGAAATAAAATTTTGACAAAATTTTCTATAGAAATAAAATTTTGACAAAATTTTCTATAGAAATAAAATCTTGACGAAATTTTCTATAGAAATTAAATTTTTACAAAATTTTCTATAGAAATAAAATCTTGACAAATTTTTCTATAGAAATAAAATTTTGACAACATTTTTTATAGAAATAAAATTTTGATAAAATTGTCTATAGAAATAAAATTTAGACCAAATTTTCTATAGAAATAAAATTGTTTACAAAATGTTCTATAGAAATAAAATGTTGATAAAATTATCTATACACTGTTAGAAAAATATGTTTTTCATATGTTTCGATATAAACAAAATGTGTTTCGGGCACAATTTTTAAACACAATATATTTAAGTGCAAACATGTAATGTTCTCAAACTAACACTAAATGTTTGGAACACATATGTTAATATGTTAGAATATATTATGTTTGGGGCATACATGTTTCATAAAAATTATATGTGTGAATGTAAACATATATAAATTTACAAATTTCGAGTAAACATATATATGTTGTGATATTTTATTCAGAGAGCGACAAAGAGAGAGAGAGAGAGTATAGAGAAAGAAATAGAGATAAAAACTGGGAGGGTCGGCGAAAGATATCAAATTAACACAGCGAGAGAATCAAAAGAGAGCAATTTCTGTGAAACCGCTTATATGTTGTTTCGGAAACTGCTTTATGATAAGGCCAAAAATTGTATGTGCTTAAGTCTAAATATTATTTAATTTAAGCCTAATTATTATTTAATTTGTGTATATTATAAAATTATTTATGTATGTTTATACTCGACTGCAATAAAAAAATAATATCTTAGCCTCGGGCACGTGGGCGCTGCAAACTATGCTATATAAATGTAACTTATAACGATAATTGTCTACTGGTGACTATAACAGCTACGTAGCTCAGTGGTAGTGTGTTGGCTTACAAACTGTATGGTCCTCGGTTCGATTCTCCGTCCAGGCAAAAGGTAAAATTTAAAAAAATTATAAAATTGAATAATTTCTTCAACATTATTTGTATTACAGAAAAAGGTGCCAAGAACTAAATAATTCCGTGAAAGTGAAAATTATGTTAGGGAATGAGCACAACATTCTTTGGGGAAAATTCTTCCAAGCATATAATATTTTTGGGCTCAAATGCTTCCAAACATATTATATGTTCACATAAAACAAACATATTAATGTTTCGGCAGTATCCAATAATATATGTGCTTCCTGCAAAATATGTTTGGAACATATGTTAGATAGGCGATTTTTTTTGATGGTGTAGAAATAAAATTTTGACAAAATTTTCTATAGAAATAAAATTTTGACAAAATTTTTTATAGAAAAAAAATTCTGATGAAATCTTCTATAGCAATAAAATGTTGACAAAATGTTTCTATAGAAATAAATATTCTATAGAAATAAAATATTGACACAATTTTCTATAGAAATAAAATTTTGACAAAATTTTCTACAGAAATAAAATTCTGATAAAATCTTCTATGGCAATAAAATGTTGACAAAATGTGTCTATAGAAATAAAATATTGACACAATTTTCTACAGAAATAAGATTTTGACAAAATATTTTATAGAAATAAAAATTTGACAAAATTTTCTATAGAAATAAAATTTTGACAAAATTTTCCGTAGAAATAAAATTTTGACATTATTGTCCATAGAAATAAAATAAATAAAATTTTCAATGGAAATAAAATTTAGACAAAATTTTCTATAGAAATAAAATTTTGACAAAATTTTCTATAGAAATAAAATTTTGACAAAATTTTCTACAGAAATAAGATTTTGACAAAATTTTCAATAGAAATAAAATTTTGGCAACATTTTCTATAGAAATAAAATTTTGACAAAATTTTTTATAGAAATAAAATTTTGACAAAATTTTCTATAGAAATAAAATTTTGACAAAATTTTATACAGAAATAAAATTTTGACAAAATTTGCTATAGAATTAAAATTTTGAGAAAATTTTCTATAGAAATAAAATTCTGACAAAATTTTATATAGAAATAAAATTTTGACAAAATTTTATATAGAAATAAAATTTTGACAAAATTTTCTATACAAATAAAATTTTGACAAAATTTTCTATACAAATAAAATGTTGTCAAAATTTTCTATAGAAATAAAATTTGGAGTAATTTTTGCTATATATAACTTTCAGTAGATTATAAAAATATGTTTTTTTTCGAAATTTTCAAGTTTGAAAAACCGCGGGAATTTTAGTTTCATGTTTGGTTTATATAGGGACAAAACCTTTTCATATGTCGACGAAAAGTCCCCTGACCCACAATTTCACATTTCTGCTAGCCTAACCCAGTAGTTTTCAAGCGGAAATTGAGTTTGTGCAAACAGGGTGATCAATATATTCTAACATTTATCCTGGTATTTGTCCATGGTAGGGAATGCAAAAGTATAATTTGCTTTCTCCTCTATGAATGTCTTTTTCCAACCGAAAATTTCTATCCAATTTATCTCATCGTTTACAAATGTTCGAGGAAATTCCATTATCAAAGTATTAAAGAAATTCTTTAATTTATATTCACAAAATATCATAGTTTCATCCATTGACTTTTCTTTTGAATTATTTTCAAATCCTTACTCAAATGACAAAAATTGAAAATCCTTTAAATAATACCTCCCAGATGGCCCCAAGAATTTTAGGTTAAAGCCCTTTTTTGTGTTTGGTTCTTATAAATCCTTAAGGGTAAACTATTCATATTTCATATTTTGACACATTTCAAACAGAAAACACAATGAATACAAATGTCATCAGTATGAGACACTTATGGGAGGTCTATGATACTCTCCAAGGATATTTTGATGCTAACAAACCCACAACAGATAGACCAACAACGGGTGGGAAAGGAAAATACACAAACGGAAGGATAGAATACAAAACTACATCAAAATAAAATGTTATATAAATTTCAATCATTTGTCATATAATTTTATTAAAATGTCATCTAGAGCATTTTCCTTTTGCTAAAATTTCAATGATTGAGATGATATGAGCCAAAAGGATTTTCTTCAACACTTGGCAATACTTAAATCTCCAGCTTCTTCCAAAAATTGGCCAACGAAGTAAGAAAATTCATTCAAATGCCCACTTCAAAATATGATTTCAAATGATGAGGTGGTGAGGGGATGGTTCAAATAGTGTTGGTCTGGAATGAGTAACCCTTTTCAACCGAACTTTTAACACTTTTATGAAGTAAAGCCAATTTCTATTATTATGTTGCTCACATAGAATGTGGTCTTTCAGAGGCTTTTCAAAATTTGGGTTGAATTGTTGTAGGATTATTACGAATACTAATGAATATTGAAGTTGGAAAATTACAACATAAAGGTTGAATATCTAAACATTTTCACAAAGTGTGAATATTTTTGGGTTTTATTGTTATTATCATTATTAGGGTTACACACTTGCCCTTAGAAACTTTTCCTGCCTCAATATGAATATACAATTAAGCATATTTATCCTTGGCACATCTGGTGTTATCCTAGATATGTATTTTAATGTTTGTTTATTTTCATTTGTGGTATTAAAAAAGATTCGTGGCAATGGTGCCTACATCAATTTGAGTTACAGGGTATCGGAAAATGGTTTTCTATCAACTGATTGTAATACTCTGAACTATATATAGACCCCTAAATGGGTTAATGACACGGTACACAGAACGAAAAAATTAACTTGCGATAATTTTTTTTCAAAGATTCAAAGTCCATAGTTGTAGGTGTTTTATAGAAAATATTTTCTAATTAGAACTTATAAAAAAAATCCACTTTTCAACAAAAATATCGTAGGCATTTTATCACTTACAAAAACAAAAAAGAAATTCACTATTCAACAATTAGTTCGTAATAGGTTTGTATGTTTAATATCGATAACAATAAATTCACAATTTGATAAAAATATCGTAAGCGATTTATCAACATTAAAAATCCTAATTTCGATAAAAATGTCGTAAGCATTTAATCAAGTATAATTAATGAATATATGTATCCGCCAGTTGATAAAAATATCGTCATCAATTTATCAATATTGTTAATAAAAATGTAGTTGAAATAAAAGACATTTTTACATAAAAGGAAAGTTTGTTCAACCAAAATAATAATCAACATAATTTTTAATTTTTCATAGAAATATTAAATAAATAACTACTCGAATTGTTGTCTTCATTGCATATATAATTTTTAACTCAAAACTCATTCCATCTCGAATTCAAATCGACGGCAGTTAATTGTTTTAACTCAAAATCGAATCCAATCTGTAAATAAAATTAGCTGCTATAATATATTTTATTTTTGTTTATCAGAAATATTTAAAAAGTTTATCAATAAAATCCTCGTACATTTGGCCGTTGATATCTCAAATTTTTCTATCAGAAATTATTTTCAAATATTAATGATAAAATACTCGTACATTTCGTCGTTGATATCCCAACATTTTTTATCAAATACAAAATCTATAAAGAAATTCAAATTATGAGTGCAAAACTTTATCAAATTTTTAAATATTTTTATCAAAATTTATCAATCCGTATTTTTTCTGTGTAGTGATATAACCTATCCCGATCCAAAACTTTTTTATAATAGTTTTTGTATTGGTTCCCCATTTTATATCCTTCTGCACTGCTGTTTCAAAATTCATATCTAAAAATAAATCCGAATCCACGACAATGTCCGTCCGTCCTTCTATTAAATTTCTTCAATATAATTATCCCGATTGGATTTAACAATATCCCTCCGTCTGTCCGTCCGACTTTCTATCAACTTTCTTTCAAATTTCCTCAATATCAAAACCCCGATTGGATCCGACGATTGGTTTCCATATACCCATCAGTCTTTCTATCATTGGGAAATTTCTTCAATATCAACCTTTCGATTGGATATAACAATGTCCATCCTATGTCGATCAGTCTTTTTATCATTTAAATTTTTCTAAATATTGGATTGGATTCAACTATGTTCGCCTGTCTGTCCATCAATCTTTCAAGCACTGGAAAATTTCCTAAATCTCAGTATGCCGATTGGATATAATACAATGGCCGACATCCGTTCGTCTGCCCGTTAGTCTTTCTATCATTGGCAAATTTCCTCAATATCACTATCCCGATTGGATTTAACGATGCCCGCCCGTCAGTCTTTCTATAATTGACAAATTTGCCGAACACCGATATGCCGATTGGATTTAACGATGTCCGCCAGTCTGCACGCAGAGAAGGAATATGAGCACCCCCACCAGGTTACAAGAGCAAAATGTTACTTTTTCACGGAAAACATGTAGCATGGTTGTCGAAACCATGTTAATTTCTCGGAGATTATGTATATGATTTCGGAAAGCATATTACGTTTGACGAGAAAAGAATATTTTTGCGACAAAAATGCTACATGGTCGCTGTGATAAAGTAACATGGTGCTCATGAAACATGTTTGAGGTGATCATATTCCTTCTCTGGGTGTGTCCATCATTTTTTTTATCATTGGTAAATCTTCTCAGTATCAATACGGCGATTGCATTTAACGATGTCCACCAAGCTTTCTGTCCTTAGAAAATTTCCTAAATATTCATATCCTGATTGGTTTTAACGATGTCCATCGTCAGTCTTTCAATAATTGAAAAATTTCCTAAACATAAATACCGCCAGTCTTTCTATTATGGCAAATTTCATCAATATCAATGTCCCGATTGTATTTAGTCGTTGATACATTTCCTCAATATCACGATCGGCTTTAACAAAATTTGTCAGTCAGCCTTTCTATCATTGACAGATTTTCTCTATATCAATAACCCAATTAGATTTAACGATGTCCGTCCGTCTGTCTGTCCATCAATCTTTCTACCCTTGGAATATTCCTTAAACATCAATATCCCAATTATATTTAAAGATGTCCTCCCAAGAGACTTTCTGCAGTTCGCAAAATTCCTCAATATCAATAACACGATCAGATTTAGAGATTTCCGTCCATCTTTCTATCATTGACAAATCATCTTAATCTCAGCAACCGGATTGGATTTAACGAAGTCCGACATCATTAGCAAATTTTCTCAATATCTCCATTAGAATTAACGTTTTTTGTCCGTCTGTCCATCAGACTTTCTATCATTGGCAAATTTCTTTAATATCAATGTCCCGATTGGATTTAACCAACCGTCCGTCCAACCGTCCGTCTATCAAACTTTCTATCGTTGATAAATTTCCTCAATATCCCCATTGGATTTAACGATGTTCGTCCGCCTTTTATTCTTTGGCAATTTTTTTAATATAAATAGCGGGATTGGATTTGACATAATCAGTCCGTAAATCGATCAGTTTTGTGGAGTGGATTTAACGATGTTCGTCCATCAGTGGCAACTCTCCTCGGTAGCAATACCCCTATTGGATTCAACGATGTTTGCCCGTCTCTCCATCAGTCTTCTAACTCAGACAAATTTCCTCAATAACCCGATTGAATTTAAGGATGCCAGTCGGTCGGTCCATCAGTGTTTCTATTTATACGCCTTTCAGACTATAAATTTATCCGGACGACAGTGCTCGTGTCGAACATATCGCACATATTGGCCACACTATAAGTTCAGTCCGAAGACATAATCGATACTGCTGCATGTTTATGGGATCGATAACACATTAACAGTTTTTTTAATCATCGCCGATAAATCGTATCGATTTGCCACACTGTAAGATTCTTTACAAAAACAGACATTCCGCCCGGAAAAACTTATAATCTGGAGACGCATTTAGACACACGCAGTACTTTTTTGTTACAATTTTTATACCCTCCACCATAGGATGGGGGTATATTAACTTTGTCATTCCGTTTGTAACACATCGAAATATTGCTCTAAGACCCCAAAAAGTATATATATATATTCAGGGTCGTGGTGAAATTCTGAGTCGATCTGAGCATGTCCGTCCGTCTGTTGAAATCACGCTAACTTCCGAACGAAACAAGCTATCGACTTGAAACTTGGCACAAGTAGTTGTTATTGATATAGGTCGGATGGTATTACAAATGGGCCATATCGGTCCACTTTTACGGATAGCCCCCATATAAACGGACCCCCAAATTTGGCTTGCGCGGACTCTAAGAGAAGTAAATTTCATCCGATCCGGCTGAAATTTGGTACATGATGTTAGTATATGGTCTCTAACAACCATGGCAAAATTGGTCCGCATTGGTCCATATAAACCGATCCCCCGATTTGGCTTTAGGAGCCTCTAAGAGAAGCAAATTTCATCCGATCCGGCTGAAATTTGGTAAATGGTGTTAGTATATGGTCTTTAACAATCATGCAAAAATTGGTCCACATCGGTCAATAATTATATATAGCCCCCATATAAACCGATCCCCCGATTTGGCTTGCGGAGCCTCTAAGAGAAGCAAATTTCATCCGATCCGGCTGAAATTTGGTACATGGTGTAGGTATATGGTCTCTAACAACCATGCAAAAATTGGTCCACATCGGTCCATAATTATATATATCCCTCACATAAACCTATCACCAGATTTGACCTCCGGAGCCTCTTGGAAGACCAACATTAATCTGATTCAGTTGAAATTTGGTACGTGGTGTTAATATATGGCCTCAAACATCAATGCCAAGATTGGTCGAAATCGGTCCATAATTATATATAGCCCCCATATAAACCGATCCCCAGATTTGACCTCCGGAGCCCCTTGGAAGAGCAAAATTCATCCGATTCGGTTGAAATTTGGTACGTGATGTTAGTATATGGTATCCAACAACCATGCAGGAATTGGTTAATATCAGCCCATAATTATATATAGCCCCCATATAAACCGATCCCCAGATTTGACCTCCCGTGCCTTTTGGAGAAGCTAAATTCATCCAAGCTGGTTGAAATTTGGTACGTGGTGGTAGTATATGATATTTAACAACCATGCCAAAAGTGGTCCATGTTAGTCCATAATCATATATAGCCCCCATATAAACCGATCCCGAGATTTGGTTTTGGAGCCTCTTGGAGGAGCAAATTTCATCCGAGTCAGTTGAAATTTGGTACATTGTGCTAGTATATGGCCGTATACAACCATGCCTAACTAGGTCCATATCGGTCTATCGTTATTTATAGTCCTCAGATAAATCGATCCCCAATCACACAAAAATTGGTCCATATCAAGTTCATAATTGTACATAGCCCCTATATAAGCGACCGCCATATTTCAATTCTGGCTCCCTACGTACCGTACGAAACTCCATATCGATTCGTAATTATTTTTAGACTTACCTACATATAATTGTCTAATAAATACCACGTATGGACTAACTCACAATTAAGAAAACGATTTAAGATACCAAAACCCAAGTAATTCGATTGTAGATGACAGTCTTTCGTAGAAGTTTCTACGCAATCTATGGTGGATGGTACATAAGATTCGGCCTGGCCGAACTTACGGCCATATATATTTGTTTTTTTTTTTTTTTGTTTTTTTTTTTTAATTTTTATAATTAAAATTGTAAAAAATGAATTTAGACACTTGCAACAAACGCTATCGCCTTCGTTGCAATTAAATACGAACTTTCTTGTACGAAACTCGGAAAAATTCTAACATTTTTTGATTATAATATTGTATATAACGATATAAATAAAATTGTCCTTATTACCATGTCATTAAATAACATTGTATTTGTAATGTCATCATTAAAAGGACAAATAGAAATGTGATTTATTTCGCTCAATATTCATTGTTTTTAAATCAATGAATAGTAGTAAAACACAATAATATAATAAAATAGATTATATTGTAACATGTTTGATGAATAGCTAACCATTTTAGAAAGATTCCTAAGCGGAACATATAAATCAATATACACCCGTGGCCATGTAAATAAAATTTTAATATCATATCGGTAAACTCCCTTACCTTATCTAGATTTTTTTTATATGTGGTATAAAGCTTTCTAAATTTCAGCACAAAGTATTCTTATACAGCGTCTGCAAAATATCCTAAGCACCCCTATTTCTATAGAGTTGGAATAAGATATCCAATACGTTTTACCTTCTTTATTTCTTTATATTCTTAATAGTTTATTTTTATGTCTCAATATGTCTCAAGAAAATCCCCTCTTACCCCAATTTGCTGAATCTCAATAAATGCCTGATTTGTTTTTTTTTTTTTTCTTTTATACACAGTATCCTTTGTCTATTTCCTTATGCTGAGAGAACATATGAATTAATTAACATTAAAAGACAATAGGGAGATATGTTTTGTTGCCAAAACAGAAGCTGCCACAATATCTTTATGATCGTTTAAAAGAGTATTAAAACTTTTAACTGGTTCCTACATGGAAAAAGTATCAGCAAGCCAGCCAACCAGCCAAATGTACTGTACGGAGCATAATAATAAAATTCTATAATAATTTTATCACTTTGCCCGAAAGATAATAATAACGTTTTCTCCATCTTCTTCTTCTTCATTTACTCTATGCCAGATTGTTGTTCGATCCAACACAATGGGATATTATTAAGACAAAACACTTTGTGACCTAATTTGCTAAAATGAAATCACGAAATAGAAAAATAGGAAAAAATAATAGGCGAAAGTGTCGACATAACAACAGTTTAAGTGCGGCTATGGGAACTTACAAAATAGCATATTAAGGAAATAAACTCTTAATGATAGACTCATATTTACTTATATGTCTGGATGACATAAGGAATTTATGTCACGCTCACTTAAAGACATTGGTAACTTTTGGGAAATATACAATAGAAGTATTGCGTTATAATTTCGTAGATTTTTGTTTTTCAACAAACGGGCTCGCATTATTCTAAGTTTTTGAAGAAAACTAATTGTTTAACAAAGGCGAAAAATTTTGATAGATTAGATTAGGTTATATAGGATGACGTCAATCCGTAGAAACGGAATTGGATCCCACTTAGGCCATGTTGATCCCTTGTGATTCTTCATAGTTGTTTTCTCTCCTCTTCATCAATCATATTCGCGTTACCAAACAAGTTCTCGGAATGAAATACCTAGCTTTCTAGGTATTTCATTCCGAAGCCTTGATAAAGATTACAGTCCCGTACATTGGTAATCTTCCGTTGCCTTCGGGTCAAGACGTCGTCCTGAAAACTGCTGCATCAACAGTCTATTTTATATGACTATCTTATCCCCAACTCTTCGCATTCCGTGCTTCCGAGCAAGTCCAGGTCACGGTTGCCACTCGACCCAAAAACAATCTACCACATTTTTAAGAAAATGTTACCAAAAAACTACCAACCAAAAAATATTATTTCAATAGAAAATCTTGTGAAAATTTCATTTCTATAGAAAATTTTGTTAAAATTTTATTTGTGTAGAAAATTTTGTCAAAATTTTATTTCTATAGAAAATTTTGTCAAAATTTTATTTCTATAGAAAATGTTGTCAAAATTTTATTTCTATAGAAAATTTTGTCAAAATTTTATTTCTATAGAAAATGATGGCAAAATTTTATTTCTATAGAAAATTTTGTCAAAATTGTATTTGTATAGAAAATGTTGTCAACATTTTATATGTACAGACAATTTTTGTCAAAATTTTATTTCAATAGAAAATTTTATTTCAATATAAAATTTTATTTCTGTAGAAAATTTTGTCACAATTTTATTTCTATAGAAAATTTTGTCAAAAATTTATTTCTATAGAAAATTTTGTCAAAATTTTATTTTTATAGAAAATGTTGTCAAAATTTTATTTCTATAGAAAATTTTGTCAAAACTTTAGTTTTATAGAAAATTTTGTCAAAATTTTATTTCTATAGAAAATGTTGTCAAAATTGTATTTCTTAGAAAATGTTGTCAAAATTTTATTTGTATAGAAAATTTTGTCAAAATGTTATTTGTATGGAAAATGTTGTCAACATTTATTTGTACAGAAAATTTTGTCAAAATTTTATTTGTATAGAAAATGTTGTCAACATTTTATTTGTACAGAAAATTTTGTAAAAATTTTATTTGTATAGAAATTTTTGTCAAAATTTTATTTGTGTAGAAAATTTTGTCAAAATTTTATTTGTATAGAAAATTTTCTCAAAATTGTATTTCTATAAAAAAAATTTGTCAAAATTTTATTTCAATTGAAAATTTTATTTCTGTAGAAAATTTTTTCAAAATTTTATTTCTATAGAAATTTTTGTCAAAATTTTATTTCTATAGAAAATGTTGTCAAAATTTTATTTATATAGAAAATTTTGTCAAAACTTTATTTCTAAAGAAAATGTTGTCAAAATTTTATTTCTTAGAAAATGTTGTAAAAATTTTATTTGTATACAAATTTTGTTAACTTTATTTCTATAGAAAATTTTGTCAAAATTTTATTTGTATAGAAAATTTTGTTAACATTTTATTTGTATAGAAAATTTTGTCAAAATTTTATTTGTATAGAAAATTTCTACAAAATTTTATGTGTACAGAAAATTTTGTAGAAATTTTATTTGTATAGAAAATTTTGTCAAAATTTGATTTCTATAGAAAATTTTGTCAAAATTTTATTTCTATGGAAGATATTGTCAAAATTTTATTTCTATAGAAGATATTGTCAAAATTTTATTTCTATAGAAAATTTTGTCAAAATGTTATATCTATAGAAAATTTTGTCAAAATTTTATTTCTATAGAAAATTTTGTCAACATATTTTTTCTATAAAAATTTTTGACAAAATTTTATTTCTATAGAAATTTTTGTCAAACTATTATTATTATAGAAAATTTTGTAAAAATTTTATTTATATAGAAAATTTTGTGAAAATTTTATTTGTATAGAAAAATTTGTTAAAATTTTATTTCTATACAAAATTTTGTCAAAAGTTTATTTCTATAGAAAATTTTGTCAAAATTTTATTTATATAAAAAATTTTGTCAAAATTTTATTTGTATAGAAAATTTTGTAAAAATTTTATTTATATAGAAAATTTTGTCACAATTTTATTTGTATAGAAAATTTTCTCACCATTTGATTTCTATAGAAAATTTTCTCAAAATTGTATTTCTATACAAAATTTTGTCAAAATTGTATTTCTCTAGAAAATGTTGTCAAAATTGTATTTCTATAAAAAAATGTTTGTCAAAATTTTATTTCAATAGAAAATTTTATTTCTGTAGATAATTTTGTCAAAATTTTATTTCTATAGTAACCTGTTTCTTCTACCGCAGAAAATGTTAGGAATCTTCCGTTGCCTTCGTGTCCAGCCGTCGCCCTGAAAAAAGCAGCATCCACAGTCCATTTTATATGACTCTCTAATCCCCAACTCTTCGCATTCGGTGTTTCCGAGCAAGTCCATGCCACGGTTGCCATTCGAGCCAAAAATAATCTACCAAATTTTTAAGAAAATGTTACCAAAAAAACTACCAAACAAAAAATATTATTTCAATAGAAAATTTTGTCAAAATTTCATTTCTACAAAAAATTTTGTCAAAATTTTATTTCTATAGAAAATTGTGTCAAAATTTTATTTCTATAGAAAATTTTGTCAAAATTTTATTTCTTAGAAAATTTTGTTAAAATTTTATTTATTATTAGAAGATATTGTCAAAATTTTATTTCTGTAGAAAATTTATGAAGTACCTCTGTTGCAAAATGTACCAAAACATCCACAATTTTTGGTAGAATGCTACCAACTGTGGCAACCGTGGTCCATGTTGTTCAGTCTCATGAGTATCACCTCAGCTGCTTTCGTGATATGCAGATCAAGTGGGCAGACTCCCATCAGACGTCCAGAGCTGCGGTGGCCGTTGTTCTCATTGCACCAGTCATATAAATAAGGGTCGTCCTGTTTATTCTGATTAATTTCTGTATATGATTCCGATGGTTCGTAATGTTACAATAGACGAGAGATTTTTGTTGCACTATTATTATTAAGTTATTGGAAAGAAAGTACCAGATACCAATATTCAAAATTTTAACTAGACATATGATTCATTGCTGACTAAGGCAAATTTTCATAGTCTTTTGTGTAGATCTGGCGAGGTGAGATGATTCAAATTGGGTCTTATATGTTAATTTCCTATGGAAATTATTCCTCCCAAATTGAACAATTTTTTCAACACCGCTGTGCATCATCTTCTCACATAACAGCTACCATCTTTCTTCAAAAGGTCCTTCAGATAGTCTTCTTTGAATTCTGCAGGTCAATTTATGATCTAAGCCACGCCTAAGACACCTTCTTTGTGCACACAACGTAAGACCCGATTGACTTCAGCTACTTTGTGACCTCGATGAAATGTTGATGTCGAAAATGATTTTTTTCCCCCTGGATTCTAATTTTTTTAAATTCTTCATATCGTCTCCCTAATATACCCCACTGTTATAGTTTACATTTTACCAATCGTAATTTTTTTTAAGAACTCAATTTACTATCATTGAGTGGTCGGTCGTATAGTCGATACTCTTGCTACATTGTTTCTATTGACATTTTGGATTTAGAACTTTTTTGTAACCTCTATATACTTTTTCATCATTCGTTTTTGTTTTCGTTCTTTTTTATTACAGGGAGGCAGCGCCGTTGATGGCAACGTTAAGAGCATTGTCAATAAACAATACAATACCCCAGTTGGCATTTACAGCGATGAATCTATTGCAGAAACACTCTCCGCTCAGGCTGAAGTTTTGGCTGGTGGTGTCCTTGGGTAAGTTTTTATAAACTCTTACACTTACTTTACAATTCCAGTTTTTTTTTTTTTGTTGTTTGATGCAATAAAACAAAATTGTATTATTTTCCTAGTTTCTCGTTTGGTATTGACTTTATTTAGAAAATTGTAGAAAACTTTTTAAACATTTTCGAGTGAAATAAAAAGATGGATTTTCTTTGGTGTTTTCTGCAAAGGTTTGGTTTAAAGTTGGGAAAGTGACAAATCTTGATATAATTTAAAAAGGCAACAAATGCTTTTTTTTTAAATCCACAACAAAATTCATGAAAGTGTTTAAAGTTGGGAGTGAAATGCTCACAATCTATCATTATCATTTCCCAATATTAATATCGTCCATCAGTCTTTATTTAATTGGAAAATTCCCTCTCATTATTGGATTTAACAGATGGATTGTCAAATTTTCGGAATATAAATATTCCGATTGGATTTAACGATGTCCGTCCGTGGTTCTATCATTGATAAATTTCCTCAATATCAATATTCCGATTGAATTTATCCATGTCCGTCCGTCTGTCCATCAGTCTTTCTATGATTGGCAAATTTCATCAATATCAATATCCGTCCCTCTGTCCATCAGTATTTCTATCATTGGAAATTTTCCTCAATATCCCGATTAGACTTAACGATGGCCGTCCGTCGTTCTATCATTGACAAACTTTCTTATTATTCCGATTGGATTTTCTGCTTCTCCAAGAGGCTCCGGAGATCAAATCTGGGGAACGGTTTATATGGGGGATATATATAATTATGGACCGATGTGGACCAATATCATGCACCAAATTTCAGCCGGATCGGATGAAATTTGCTTCTCTTAGAGGCTCCGGAGATCAAATCTTGGGATCGGTTTATATGGGGGCTATATATAAGTATGGACCGATTTGGACCACTTTTTGCATGGTTGTGAGAGACAATGTACAAACACCATGTACCAAATTTCAACCGGATCGGATGAATTTTGCTCTTCCAAGAGGCTTCGCAAGCCAAATCTGAGCGTCGGCTTATATGGGGGCTATACGTAACAGTGGACCGATATGGCCCATTTTCAATACCATCCGACCTACATCAATAACAACTACTTGTGCCAAGTTTCAAGTTGATAGCTTGTTTCGTTCGGAAGTTAGCGTGATTTCAACAGACGGACGGACGGACATGCTTAGATCGAATCAGAACTTCACCACGACCCAAAATATATGTACTTTATGGGGTCTTAGAGCAATATTTCGATGTGTTAAAAACGGAATGACAAAGTTAATATACCCCCCATCCTATGGTGGAGGGTATAAAAGGCCGATTAAATACGTATATAATTCAGTTTGACAAAATTTTCTATAAAAAAAAAATTTTGACAAAGTTTTCTATAGAAATCAAATTTTGACAAAATTTTCTATAGAAATAAAATTTTTACAAAATTTTCTATAGAAATAAAATTTTGAAAAAATGTTCTATAGAACTAAAATCTTGACAAAATTTTCTATAGAAATAAAATTTTGATAAAATTTTCGATAGAAATAAAAGTTTGACAATATTTACTATAGAAATAAAATTTGAGAAATTTTTCTATAGAAATAAAATTTTGACAAAATTTACTATAGAAATAGAATTGTAACAAAATTTTCTATAGAAATAAAATCTTAACAAAATTTTGTATAGTAATAAAATTTTGAAAAAATTTTCTATAGAAATAAAATTTTGAGAGAATTTTCTATAGAAATAAAATTTTCACAAAATTTTCTGTAGAAATAAAGTCTTAACAAAAAAGAATTTGGACAAAATTTTCTATAGAAATAAAATGTTGACAAAATTTTCTATAGAAATAAAATTTTGACAAAATTTTCTATAGAAATAAATTTTTGCCAAAATTTTCTACAGAAACCAAATTTTGACAAAATTTTCTATAGAATAAAAGATGGCACACTTTTTGATAAAATTTTCTAGCGAAATAAATTTTTGACAAAATTGTCTATAGAAAAAAAACTTTTGACAAAATTTGCTATATAAATAAAATTTTGACAAAATTTTATATAAAAATAAAATTTTGACAAAATTTTATATAAAAATAAAATTTTGACAAAATGTTTCTATAGAAGTCAAATTTTGACAAAATTTTCCGTAGAAATAAAATTTTGACAAAATTTTCTATAGAAATAAAATTTTTCCAAAATTTTTTATAAAAATACAATTTTGAAAAAATTTTCTATAGAAATTAAATCTTGACAAAATTTTCTATTGAGAAAATTTTCTATAGAAATAAAATTTTGACAAAATTTTCTATAGAAATAAAATTGTGACAAAATTTTTCTATAGAAATAAAATTTTGACTAAATTTTCTATAGAAATAAAATCTTGACAAAATTTTGTATAGTAATAAAATTTTGACAAAATTTTCTATAGAAATAAAATTTTGAGAAAATTTTCAATAGAAATAAAATTTTGACAAAATTTTCTATAGAAATAAAGTCTTGACAAAATTTTGTATAGTAATAAAGTTTTGACAAAATTTTCGATACTAGTAAAATTTTGAAAAAAATTGCTATAGAAATAAAATGTTGACAAAATTTTCTATAGAAATAAAATTTTGACAAAATTTTCTATAGAAATAAATTTTTGACAAAATTTTCTACAGAAAGTACATTTTGACAAAATTTTGTATAGAAATAAATTTTGACAAAATTTTCTACACAAATAAAATTTTGGTATATTATTTTTGGCTCCACTGGCAACCATGATTATGAACCGATATGGACCAATTTTTGTGTGATTGGGGATCGGCTATATATAACTATAGACCGATATGGACCAATTTTGACATGGTTATTAGCGGCCATATACTAATACCACGTTCCAAATTTCTACCGGATCGGGTGAATTTTGCTCTTCCAAGGGGCTCCGGAGGTCAAATCCGAGGATCGGTTTATATGGGGGCTGTATGTAATTATGGACCGATGTGGACTAATTTGTTCATGGTTGTTAGAGACCATATACTTACACCATGTACCAAATTTCAGCCGGATCGGATGTAATTTGCTTCTTTTAGTGGCTCCGCAAGCCAAATCTGGGGATCGGTTTATATGGGGGCTATATCTAAATATTTAATTTATTTATTTTCATATGCAACTAAGCCTTACAAAGGCCTTATACAGTTACTTAAATCAACATTTTAAATACTACTCAAAAAATAATTATAAACCGATGTGGACCAATTTATGCATGGGTACACAGAAAAAAATATCACCAAAATATTTCCAATTAAAAAGTTAATTGAAGTTGAAAATTTTTTCAATTAATAAATTAATTGATACAATTAACTTTTTAATCATAATAGAAACATTAAGTTAATTAAGTCAATGATTGAAATTTTTAAAATGTTTAATTAAAAAATTAATTGATACAATTACCTTTTTAATCAAATTCGGAAGACTAATTCAGTTAAAAAAAGTGCTGATTTGTTTTTACTTTTTTAATTAAAAATGTATTTCAAACAATCATTTGTTAATCCAAATAAAAACTCTAAGCCAATCTAACTAAGTAATTAAAAATAGTTACCCTTTTTAATTAATAAATTAATTGCGTTTTGCAATCAACATCAATTAAATTTTTAATTGAATCAATTAAAAAATTAATTGAATTTTGCTGAAAAAATCAATTAATTTTTTAATCAAGAATTTTTTCTATGCCCAATTAAAACTGTGATTGATACTATCATTTTCGTGATTGAAGACATTTCAATTAAAAAATTAATCGGATCAATTAATTTGGTGATTGAATCAGAGAAAAAATTTTTTGTGTGTACCATGTACCAAATTTCAACCGGATTGGATGATTTTTGCTCCTCCAAGAGGCTCCGCAAGGCAAATCTGAGCATCGGTTTATATGGGGGGTATACGTAAAAGTGGTCCGATATGGCCCATTTGCAATACCATTCGACCTACATCAATAACAAATACTTGTGCCAAGTTTCAAGGCAATAGCATGTTTCGTTCGGAAGTTAGCGTGATTTCAATAGACGGACGGACGGACATGCTTAGATCGACTCAGAATTTCACCACGACCTAAAATATATATTTTATATTTTTTCGATGTGTTACAAACGGTGGTGGTGGAGGGTATAAAAACTCGTACATTTCGCCTTTGATATGCCAACTTGTTTTATCAAATACAAAATCTATAACAAGTTCTAATTATCACTGCAAATCTTATTTATATTTTTATCAATATTTAGCAAGGCGTATTTTTTCCGAGAATGTTTTCATTTAAATTTCATTATATTTTATTTTATATATTTTTTAATAATTGGTTAACATTAATTAAATTTAACCTAAATTTTAATTCTCTCCTATTAAAGGTATTTTCGTTACATCACCAATTAATTAAATTTTGTCTGCTTTCCAAATGCAAAATTCCCCTTAAGTTTTCCGCCGCTCCTGTATGGCCTTAAACTATTTTTTGTAAAACAAAACCAAACAACTAGATCAAATTTTCTTCACCTACCCATTGGGATACCGCAAACTACATACATACTACCCCGATGTACTAGATACTTATTTTCTAAGTACTACTTTTGTACATAGTTTTCCTTTGGCTTTCGTTACGAACATTGTTTTAGTTTACATTGCCTTAATGGGGCTGAATGATGTTCGTATTTCATTCATAGACGAGATCCTTGTTGTTTTACTTTCAGTTTTTCTTGGTTATATTCACGCAGTGCTTTTCACGCGTGATTTCTTTTGAGTGAACTAAAAAGTGGAAATGTTCTTGAAGTTTTCATGAGAATCATGTTTCAGTTTTACAAACTTTGAGCTCATTTTCTGCTTGTTTTCCTCAGATTGCCTAGTGAGTTGGCTGGCTGTTGGTTGAGTGGGAATAGTGTACGCAATAACATTTTTGTATGCCAGGGGGCGCAATTCTCCTCAGGAAAGTGAAAAACTTCATGGTACTCTTGTTGCGAATATCCTAAACATCAACGTAATGAAACTTGGGATCCCGGGCGCTACATTCGCTTAACCTATAAAAAGTATTTACATGATGCACAAGGCATATATGATGGGCATGCATCCGACTCGGTGGTAAACTTGGGGGAAAAAATTGCGTTGCGCTTCACTAAATGAATTTCTCAGGATATGGGTCGCTCACTTTGGCACTATTTATGAGCACTGGTGTCTATGTGTGTGTTACATATAAACCTCTGTAGCTATGTCAGGATATGAGTAAAGTGAAATTAATTTTTCTTAATGCCTTTAAGCGTTCATTGTTAGGTTAGAAAGAAACCTAAGAGAATAGCTACTTTACGTTACTGATTAAAATTTGCTACATGCTGCCACATCGCTTGTTTTAGTATTAAAGCCAGCAATTGCAATGAATTCTATTATAAGAAGGAGCTATATATATGTGTAATACCACACACCATTGCGAAAAATGTTCTCCTAAAAGTAGGCTAAAAATATGCAGCTCTATAGTCTACGTTCGACAACTACGAAAAGATTTCACCTCAAAGTATGCTTTAAAAATATATTTGGGAATATTTAATAAGATGCTTATCAACACAGAACTACAAAATTTTAGTTTCACCATGGAGGTTGATAGCAAATAAGCTTAAGTAGTATTTTAACGAAGAAGGAAAATTTTAATTTTTGTTAGCTTGTTTACTCCATAAAACTCGAAATAATATAATAAATACAAATAATTCAGTTTTTTATACTCTCCACCATAGGATGGGGGTATATTTGTCATTCCGTTTGTAACACATCGAAATATTGCTCTATTTAAGACCCCATAAAGTATATATATATTCTGGGTCGTGGTGAAATTCTGAGTCGATCAGAGCATATCCGTCCGTCTGTTGAAATAACGCTAACTTCCGAACGAAACAAGCTATCGACTTGAAACTTGGCACAAGTACTTGTTATTGACGTAGGTCGGATGGTATTGCAAATGGGCCATATCGGTCCACTTTTACGTAATTTGGCTTGCAGGCTCACTAAGAGAAGCAAATTTCATCCGATCCGGCTGAAATTTGGTACGTGGTGTTAGTATATGGTCTTTAACAACCGTGCAAAAATTGGTCCACATCGGTCCATAATTATATATAGCCCCCATATAAACCAATCCCCAGATTTGGCTTGCGGAGCCTCTAAGAGAAGAAAATTTCATCCGATCCGGCTGAAATTTAGTACATGGTGTTAGTATATGGTCTCTAACATCTACGCAAAAATTGGTCCACATCAGTCAATAATTATATATAGCCCCCAAATAAACCGATCTCCAGATTAGGCTTGCTGAGCCTCTAAGAAAAGCATATTTCATCCGATCCGGCTGAAATTTGGTACATGGTGTTGGTATATAGTCTCTAACAACCATGCAAAAATTGGTCCATATCTGTCCATAATTATATATAGCCCCCATATAAACCGATCTCCAGATTTGGCTTACGGAGCCTCAAAGAGAAGCAACTTCCATCAGATCTGGCTGAAATTTGGTACATGATGTTGGTATATAGTCTCTAACAAGCATGCAAAAACTGGTCCACATCGGTCCATAATTATATATAGCCCCCATATAAACCGATCCCCAGATTTGACCTCCGGAGCCTCTTGGAGGAGCAAAATTCATCCGATCTGGTTGAAATTTGCTACATGATATTGGTATACATCGGTCAATAATTATATATAGCCCCCAAATAAACCGATCTCCAGATTAGGCTTGCTGAGCCTCTAAGAAAAGCATATTTCATCCGATCCGGCTGAAATTTGGTACATGGTGTTGGTATATAGTCTCTAACAACCATGCACAAATTGGTCCATATCTGTCCATAATTATATATAGCCCCCATATAAACCGATCCCCAGATTTGGCTTACGGACCATAACTATATATAGCCCCCAAATAAACCGATCTCCAGATTTGGCTTGTGGAGCCTCAACGAGAAACAAATTTCATCCGATCCGGCTGAAATTTGGTACATGATGTTGGTATATGGTCTCTACTACCATGCAAAAATTGGTCCACATCGGCCCTTAATTATATATAGCCCCCAAATAAACCGATCTTTAGATTTGGCTTGCGGAGCCTCAAAGAGAAACAAATTTCATCCGATCCGGCTGAAATTTGGTACATGATGTTGGTATATGGTCTCCAACAACCATGCAAAAATTGGTCCACATCGGTTCATAATTATATATAGCCCCTATATATACCGATCCCCACATTTGACCTCCGTAGCCTCTTGAAGGTGCAAAATTCATCCGATCCGGTTCAAATTTGGAACGTGGTGTTAGTATATCGCCGCTAACAACCATACCAAAATTGGTCCATATCGGTATATAGTATAGTATATATAGCCGATCTCCAATCACACAAAAATTGTTCCATATCGGTTCATAATCACTGTTGCCACTCGAGCCAAAAATAATCTACCAAAATTTTATTTCTATAGAAACTTTTGTCAAAATTTTATTTCCATAGAAATTTTATTTCTATAGAAAATTTTGTTAAAATTTCATTTCTAAAGAAAATTTTACCAAAACTTTATTTCTATAGAAAATTTTGTCAAAATTTTATTCCTATAGAAAATGTTGTTAAAATTTTATTTCTAATATAATTTTGTCAAACTGAATTATAAACGTATTTAATCGGTATTTTTTGATATAATATATTCCACGTATGGACTTACTTACAATTTAGAAGACGGTGTTAGGAGGTTTTAAGATAACTTGCCATCGGCAAGCGTTACCGCAACTCACTTAATTCGATTGTGGATGGCAGTGGTTAGAAGAAGTTTCTACGCAATCCATGGTGAAGGGTACATAAGCTTCGGCCTGGCCGAACTTACTTGTTTTAATATAACAAAGCTTTTCAATTAAATAACCCTGAGATTAAGATATGGCATTTCATGCTTCTCCATCCACTTCAAGGATGCGAGTTGTCTCTATTGAATGCGTCCAGAGTGAAGTAGGTGTGAAGGTTGTTGGGTTTGCAGGACCCGCTACGAAATGTCTCGCGTAATGTGTTTACAATTTGGGCATACATCTTGAACTGCCGGTTTGAAAGGTTTCGCTCCTGACAGACGTCCTTCATTATCGCTGACGAGTGTTGGTATTCACCCAGAACAATGCTGCACTTGTTGGGAAAGATTGCCCTCTGAAGTCGCAACGAATAGCTTTGGCCATTCATAGCATTGTTTTGTGTGGTTTACTTCACTGCACTTTGTTCGGTGTTGGTAGGGCAGACCTGCAGATTTCTTCATTGGATTCAGCTAGTACTGGGAGAGTCCAACAGATATCGCTAATGGGACGACCAATGACTTTATAATCGTTTCCTTTATAGTCGTTTCCTTATTCTCCCCCTAAGTGTTTTCAACCTTCACGATTTAGTTTCTGCTCCGAACTGAATATTAGACTTCACTACAAAAATCTTTGGACTTTTGAGCAGTGGAATGCTCTGGAAAGTTTCAGAATTCTTTCGACAATTAAGCCTTTAAGTTTGTGAAGGTGGTGTTGTTTTTTGGGTGCTTTACTCCACTGTACTTTTTTCGGTGCTGCATTTCTTCGGTGCTAGGTACGAAATTCGCAGTGAGGCCTATCCCAAAGCAGTTTGAATCCGTGGTGTAGTTGATATACTGGTGTCTTGTTGGCAACCCGCAGCGAGTATTCCACAACACCTAAAAATTTCTCCATTAGAGTCCAAACTGAGGCGACATAATAGTTATTAAAGGCAGTTTCTGCACCACCTGCAGAATGGAGAACATTGGATGCCGTTAGTATTTGGAGAGTTCAACAGATGTCACATAATCGCTAATGGGACGAAAAATGGAATCGTTAACTTATCTTCCCCCTAAGTGTTTTCTGCCTTCAGTATTTAGTTTCTGTTCCGAACAGTTTTGGCGATAGCATAGCAGACTTCACGAGGGAATGTTCTGGCCACGGATATAAATATTCTCCCCTGGGTTCACCTCTTTAGTTCAATACATGAAAATGATTCCTGTTGTTTTGTTAGAAAGTTTCAGAATTCAGCCGTAGGGAGGTAATCATTGAGGTAACAATATTTGAGATGCTTTAGTCCACTGCATTTTATTCTTTACTGTTAGGTATGAAATTTGTAGCGTTGTCTAACCGAAAGTCTTTTTGATTCGCGCTGCAGATGTTATGCTGGCGTCTTTTTGGCAACTCGCTCCGCAGATTCTTCAACGTCTACAAATTAGTTTATTAGATTCCGTAAAAATTTGGAGTACAAAGACAAATGGACCAATGGACTCGTAAAACTTTTGAATGGTCTCCTTATTTTTCCCCAACTGCAATTGGTTTTTGGCAACCATTTCCGCGTTCTTTACTAAAGAACAACAGGATATCAAACGTCATGCCAAGAATCTTGGGGTTTGTGGACTGATCGCGATTGCGGATGTCCACCTTCTGATTCAACTTTTTAGTCCAGTACATGAAAAAGGTTGCTCTGGGTTTGATTTCAGAATTCTGTCCACAAAAAAAGCCCATGGGTGCTTTTCTCCACTGCACTTTATTTGTATTTTTGAATAGTGGGAAAACAAACGGATAATCGTCTCCTTATTTTTCGAAAATGCTACATGCCAAAGTCTTCAGAATCTGGTTTCTGTCTCAACTTTTTTGGCAACAGGGTATCAAAGTGGGAAACCAACTAGATAATAGTGGGAGTCCATACCGAAGCAAAATAATCGTTAGGGGAACGACCGATTGATTCAAAAATCGTTTGAATCGTCTCCTTATCTTTCCAAAATGCTACATGCCAAAGTCTCCAGAATCTGGTTTCTGTCGCACCATTTTTGTAGCAACAGGGTATCAAAGTGGGAAAACAAACGGATAATAGTGGGAGTCCAAACCGAAGCAAAATAATCGTTAAGGGAACGACCAATGGATTCAAAAATCGTTTAAATCGTCTACTTATCCTTCCAAAATGCTACATGCCAAAGCCTTCAGAATCTGGTTTCTGTCCCAACTTTTTGGCAACAGGGTATCAAACGTCCCGCCAAAAATGTTGGGGTTTTTGTGGACGGGTCTGGTCATAAATGTGAATCTCAAACTCGAGGCTAATGTCTTTGATAACGCAAAAATAATTTCTGTCCGATTT